>NC_045776.1:73916012-74541012 GCF_008692025.1 Phocoena sinus | reverse complement strand
GCAAACTGGTGCATTTTTCTCTGCACTAGGTCACCTTTCTGTGAATGTAAGTCGTCAGGGTGTGTGTGTGTGTGTGTGTGTGTGTGTGTGTGTGTGTGTGTGTCCACCTTGAAGGCACTGGGCCTGGGGCTTAAAAGACCTGGGCTTTTATTCTAGTTCTGTCAGTAACTGGCTGTGTGGCCCTGGACACATTCATTTCGTTCTGCTTCCTCACTTGTTTCTTTTTTTGTTTGTTTGTTTGTTTGTTTTTGCGGTACGTGGCCTCTCACTGTTGTGACCTCTCCCGTTGCGGAGCACAGGCTCCGGACGCGCAGGCTTAGCGGCCATGGCTCACGGGCCCAGCCGCTCCGCGGCATGTGGGATCTTCCCGGACCGGGGTATGAACCCATGTCCCCTGCATCGGCAGGCGGACTCTCAACCACTGCGCCACCAGGGAAGCCCCTCACTTGTTTAATGAGGGGTTGAATTCCAGCTCTGGTATTTACGTTTGTGATAATATATGTACCTATGCTTGAGACTAAGCTGTGACTATGCTTAGTCTCACCCATTCAATCAACCATCCATGCATCTATCCAGTCAACCATCCATCCATCCATCCAAACAGTTGCCCATGGAAGATGTTTGCCTTGATGTTGACCTGATTAGAGGCACATTCCAAATACCTGCTCCAGCTGAACTTTTCCCAGATGTTTGCCCCATCCTCTACCTCGAACCAGCATTTATTCTAGTCTAAATCCTCCAGTGTAGTCCACAGAAGAGCAGCAATATCATGGCACTGGTTAGAAGTATAGAATCCTGGACCCCAGTTTCCTGAATCAGAACCTGCATTTTAAACAAGTTTCTCAGGTGCTTTGTGTGCGTGTCACAGTTTGAGATGCTCTACTCCAGAGTCTAGAACATTTCCTCCAAAGTCAACTAGGAGATAAGGGAGAAATTCTACAGAAGAGAGTAAGCTCAGGGTAGGAGGAATCTCCTTGTTTGAAAGTCAACAGTCTCTCGGGGCTTTCCTGGTGGTCCAGTGGTTAAGACTCCGCACTTCCACTGCAGGGGTGCAGGTTCCATCCCTGGTAGGGGAACTAAGATCCTGCATGCCACACAGTGAGAAAAGAAAGAAAGGAAAGGAAGAAAGAAAGGAAGGAAGAGAGAGAGAGAAAGAGAGAGAGGGAAAGAGAGGAAGGAGGGAAAGTCTACGGTCCCTCATTTTGGAAAGCACCAGTGGTATTTATTCAGATGCCAGGCTATCTACCACCCCTTTTTTCTGGCTTTGCTCTCTTGACAAGCCCCTCCAGACCTGAACCTCCACACACACACACCCCCACACACGGGGGGGCTCACCCAGAGCGTTGAAGGCGGGCAGCAACTCGAAAGTGATGCTCTGCTGTTCTGTGGACAGCTGGATGGTGAGCTTGCCACTGATGCTCTGGATCTCCACTTGGCTGCCAGCTTCATCGTGAGCTCACAGCGTTTCAACTGTGCCCAGATTTTTGCTGAGGAGGTCATGTTGGCTTTTTTTCTGACCCTGGAATTGTTCAAGGCCACCGATGAAGATGACGAGGGTACCAATCGGAGTTGCCCCTCAAGACCATTCTCCGGCCATAGGAGCCACTCTGCCAGCAACAGAGAAGTGGATGTGAGACTCTGAACCCTTTGGGGTCACAGGGCACCCCGACAGGCAGAAATATTTCTCACCTCAAGCAAAAGCCCCAGATGTCAACATAGTCTAAAAGCGGAGTGGCAGATGTTCATTTGTCCACCCAAAGAACTGAATCAGGATACCCATAGCAGCACTTTTTTAAAAAATAAATTTATTTATTGTATTATCTATTTATTATTTTTGGCTGTGTTGGGTCTTTGTTGCTGCGCACGGGGGCTTTCTCCAGTTGCGGCGAGCGGGGGCTACTCTTCCTTGTGGTGCACCAGCTTCTCATTGCGGTAGCTTCTCTCATTGTGCAGCACGGGCTCTAGGCACGTGGGCTTCAGTAGCTGTGGCACGTGGGCTCAGTAGTTGTGGCTCACGGGCTCTAGAGCGCAGGCTCCGTCGTTGTGGCACACGGGCTTAGTTGCTCCGCGGCATGTGGGATCTTCCCGGACCAGGGCTCGAACCCATGTCCCCTGCATTGGCAGGTGGATTCTCAACCACTGCACCACCAGGGAAGCCCCATAGCAGCACTTTTCCTACGAGCCCCAAACTGGAGGCAACTCGAATGGTCATCAGTAGTAGAATGGACAAATGTGGCGTATTCATACAGGGAACACATGACAGCAATGAAATGATAAACAACAGCTGCACACAACAACATAAATTTCGTCAACAGATGGGTCAAAAAAGCCCCCACACTAAAGCCACACAGTGCGTGATTTCTTTTATACAGGGTGACCAACCTGTCTGGTTTACCCTGGACATGCTCAGTTTTAGCACCAAGAGGCCCATGTCCCAGAAAACCCTTCAGTCCCGGGCAAACTGGGATGGTTGGTCACTCTATACAAAGTTTAAAAATAGGCAAAACTAATCTATGCTATGCTGTCAGAAGTCAGGAGAGTGGTTGCCTGGGGTTGGGGGTAGCGACTGGATGGGGGGTTCAGGGGCTCTTGGGTCGGGGGTGGGAATATTTTATTTCTTGATCTGGGTGTAGGTTACACATGTATGTTGTTTGTGGCAGTCCATCAGGCTGTACACTTAGATCAGTGCACTTTTTGTATGTATTATTAATATTTTAATTAGAAAAAAGTTAACAATATTGAGAGGTAGGATGGTATAGTGGTTAATGGTGCATGCTCCCAAACAGATTACCTGAGCTTAAAATCCCAGGTCAGATGCCAACTATTAAATAACTTCTCCACGCTTCAGTTTCCTCATCTGGGCCAAGGTAGGAGACACCAAGTGTCTAGGTATCTTTACTGCTAGGGCTAGTGGGTGTGTGTAAGGGCAGAGGCCAGAAAGCACTGTAACTACAGAGAAGTGGGATTCCGGTGCCGGAGAGCATGGGGTTTGTGGTGGGCATCCGTAAGCCCCTCCCCACCCTAGGGTCCTGGCCCCTTCCCAGCACCCTTTCTTCCCCAAAGGTCCAGAATCTTCAGGCTCAACCCTGGGGTTTGTGCCCATAGCACCAAATATTTCTAACTGATGACAGCTCCCCACCCCTTGCTGTTGAGAAGACACAGAGCATCCTTGGGTAGTTTTACTGAAGTCTTGTAGACTCAGTTTACTCCCCTGTAAGACGGGGAGAATAAAAACAATAAGAGTAACCACAGCTAATTTACTGCACTAACTTGGTACCAAGCCCTGTGCAAGAACATATGTGCTTAAGCCTCATAACACTTTGCAATGAGTATTATTTCTCTCCCATTTTACAAATTCAGATACTGAGGCACAGAGAGGTTAAACAACCTGCCCTGGGTCACACAGTAGTAAGGGGTAGAACCGGCTCCCCAACCTGTACTACTAAACTCTACACCATATCCCACCATCTCACACGAGTGTGGGGCTAGACAAGATGGTCTCTTGTGTGCCCAGGGCCCGGCACACGGTAGGTGCTCAGCACCAAGTCGCTCTGCCTTCTGGGTCCCAGAAGCCCTGACCCCAGCCTTCTACTCACTTTGGCCACACCGGTCACCAGGGGGAACTGCTCAGCTTCCTGCAGGACTGCACAGATGGTGTCCACGGTCTGGTCGATCTGTTTCTGACAGTCTTCAAAGGGCCTCAGGTTGTCCTGGGTAAACTCACCCAGTTTCTGGGCAGGCCGTTCGCAGAGATGGGACTCCCAGTTTCCCATTGCTCTGGCTGGCTGCTGAGATGACAGCTAATGGCAGAGCTGGAGGCAGAAGAGAATGAGGAACTCCTATGCCCGGAGACTGAAACCGAAACTCATGTCTGGGGAAAAGGAAACTCACAGAACGTTCCCAGCCGGCTGCCTCAATCCAGGGTTTTGCCCTCCCCCAAGCTGTGATGATCAGCCTTTCAGCTGCTCTCAAGGAATACTGGCGGTTAAAAATGCAGCCTCCAGGGCCTCCCTGGTGGCGCAGTGGTTGAGAGTCCGCCTGCCGATGCAGGGGACGCGGGTTCATGCCCCGGTCTGGGAAGATCCCACGTGCCGCGGAGCGGCTGGGCCCGTGAGCCATGGCCGCTGAGCCTGTGCGTCCGGAGCCTGTGCTCCACAACGGGAGAGGCCATGACAGTGAGAGGCCCGCGTACTGCAAAAAAAAAAAAAAAAAAAAATGCAGCCTCTGGAGCTGGACTATGAGGGCTTGATACATGCGACATCTGTGTCCTTGAGCACATTGCCAGTCCTTTTTGTGCCTTGATTTCCCCATCTATAAAATGGGGATAATAATGGTACCTGTCTCACAGGCTTAATGCAAGGATTAAAGACTTGCAAAGTGCTTAGAACAGGACCTGGCACATGGCTAGAGCTGTAAAGTGTTTGTTAAGCAAATAACTTCATAGGGGGCCAACGGTCATCTTTTTTCTTTTTTTGTTTTTCTTGTTTTTTTAATTGAAGTATAGCTGATTTACAATATTGTGTTAGCTTCAGGTATACAGCAAAGTGATTCAGTTATATCTATATATAGTTTTTTTAGATTATTTTCTCAGAGGTCATCTTTTGAGGCTCTTTCCCCTTCTCCCTGTTCCCAATGGCCTGGGAACTCAAAGTTAATGAGAACAGCGAGGAGAAAGAGACCCAGAGAGGGCGCTGACTTGTTCAGGGACACACAGCAAGGCAAGGGCTCAGCCACTCGGGTTTTAGTTCTGCCACCGAGCAAACACAGGTCCCAAGAGGTCTGTGTCTGTGTGCCCAGTTCCTCAGCACACACATGGACACCTGCCAGGTTTCATCGGGCACTTACCCCACCCAGCAAGGAAGGAAAACAGGCCCAGGAGCACACAGGCCAGAGGGGAGACAGACGTGCAACTCTTGTGTCCAGGACCATGAAAATGCAACTCCCAGGCAGCTCCCACTGGCTTCCTCTGTAACACAGAAGGCAAACATCTCCAAGGTGGGACAGAAGCAGACCCCCTTCTCTGTTGTGATGATTAATTTT
Organism: Phocoena sinus; assembly: GCF_008692025.1. Lineage (NCBI taxonomy): Eukaryota > Metazoa > Chordata > Mammalia > Artiodactyla > Phocoenidae > Phocoena > Phocoena sinus. The sequence continues at coordinate 74,535,972 of NC_045776.1, read as the reverse complement.
GTGTCAACTTGGCTAGGACCATGGTACTCAGATATTTGGTCAAACAGTCTTCTAGATCTTTTTTTGAAGGTATTTTTGAGATGAGATCAACATTTAAATCAATAAACTTCAAGGAAAGCAGATTACTCTCTATAATGTGGGTGGGCCTCATCCAATCAGGTGAAGGCATGAATAGAAAAAAGCCTGGGGACTTCCTTGGTGGCACAGTGGTTAAGAATCTGCCTGCCAATGCAGGGGACACGGGTTCGAGCCCTGGTCTAGGAAGATCCCACATGCTGCAGAGCAGCTAAGCCCATGCGCCACACTACTGAGCCTGCGCTCTAGAGCCTGCGTGCTGCAACTACTGAGCCCACGTGCTGCAACTACTGAGCCTGTGCGCCTAGAGCCTGTGTTCCGCAACAAGAGAAGCCACCACAATGAGAACCCTGTGCACCACAATGAAGAATAGCCCCTGCTCGCCGCAACTAGAGAAAGCTTGCGAGCAGCAACAAGGACCCAATGCAGCCAAAAATATCAATTAAAAAAAAAAAGAAAAAAGAAAAAGGCCTGATCTCCCCCAAGGAAGAAGGAACTCTACCAGCAGATGCTTCCCTGGGTTTCCAGCCGGCCAGCCTACCCTGCAGAAATTGGACTTGCTGGCCCCTGCAATGGCACAAGCCAATTCCTTAAAACAAATCTTTCTCTAAATCTAGATCTATAAAACCTATAGTTCTGTTAACCTCAAAAGTAAAACAGCCAGTTATTTTACCAGTAAAATGGCTTTATTCAGGAACAGCAAAGAATTTCAATTTGGGACAAGCAGGCTACAGCATAAGCCATAGGCAAGTCCAACAAACAAAGAAGAGGAACATTATTTTATAGAGACAAAGGAGGAAGTTGGGAGGGGTTGTTTTGAATGAGAGTCCATTGGAGAAAAGCAAGAATTCAGGCTGATGACAGGTGATTGGCTTAGTTGCTGGGGTAGTCGGTTTCCTCCAAGACATGCAATGTACATCTTTCCTGTCCAGGCCTGTCATCGACAGTTTTTTCCTGTTGATGCTTCTTGTTGGGGTCTGTTGATTGACTGTCTTTCCTATGACTGAATTACAGTGGTACTTGAGGTGTGTGAGAGCGCCCCCTTCTGGTCTCCTGACTCCACTTAAAATGAGGTTTCCCTTTATGTGTTCATTTTCACTGTTCAGTTTCTCTGGAGAAAGTTGCTTATCACACCTGCACATTAAGGGCCCTTCCCTCCTTTTATCTGACTTCTACTGTAACACCTAGAGGTAGGCTGGGTGGGCAGAGGTCATAAGCCTTCTTTTCTAGATAAGAACATAGAGGCTCAGAGAGTTGAAAAAATTTGCCCAAGGTCACACAGCTTGTAAGTTGTCTGACTAGGTTCTAACTACCCGTTTTCCAAAGTCTATGCTTTATTTTTATTTTTAAAATATTTTATTTTGAAATCTTTTGAAACACAAAGAACTCTCTCATATCCTTCATCCTGAAAATCACCACATTTGCTCCTCATTCTCTATGTATCAGTATCATTATTACTGAGCCATTTGAGTGCATGTTGCAGATAACTGGGCAGAAGCCAAGAGATTTCCTGTATACCGCCCCCCCGCCGCCTCCTCCCCCTCCCCCAGCCACACAGCCTTGCCCACTACCAATATCCCCCAGCAGAGTGGGAGAGTGGGACACTTGTTACAAGTGATGAACCTTCATGGACACATCAGAATCACCCAGTCCCCTTTACTCTTAAATACTTGCATATGTATCCCCTAAGAATATGGGTATCTTGTTACATAAACACAGAATGACAACCCCATTCAGAATTGTACCTTTGATACAATGCTATCATCTCTTATAGCATATACAATGGATATATTCTTATATTCAATTTTTACCAGTTATTCCAATGTTGTTCTTTATAGCAACCCCCCCTCCCCCAAATCTAGGATCATGTTACATTTAGATGTCGTGTGTCAGAGATGGGTCTCCTGGGAAGCCACTGGGAAAGGGATGGTGACTTTTTATTGGGGAATCTCTCAGTGTTCTAATGGTCCATCCTTGAAGTAGTTTGATGGGGCAGATTGAGCATCCCTCATTTGTGGCCCATTTAGTTTGGTCCCAGGGACACCGTATTTTATGACCAGCTCCTTAATTCTCTGTGGGTCAGGCCATCCTGACTGCCCCTCCACCCTACCACTCATGAAGAGAAGTGTGTCCACATCATGGGTAAGTGTTGTCTCATGGCCGCTATGATTGTCGGGGTTCTACCATCCCAGTGCTGTTAGGGAGGCCTGTGACAGCATCTTCTAGTGGAGGGGCCACCCGAGCTCTTAGTGATTGATGAGCTCCTCTCACTTAGTGTGTATTCTTTATGGCCTTGGTAACGTGTATTCTCTGCTTTTCCATGGGAGATAATTTGGTGCTTTTCTGGACTTAGTAGCAACTCCACCCAAGCATATCCACTTCCCTGACCTTTGAATCCCATCTTTCCACCATCTCCCATGGGAATATCAGCATTTTGTTCTCACCTGGCAGAGGCTCTCACTTTTTCCATTTTAGAGCCTGGCTAACAGCAACTCTGCACGGTCTCCTGGGGTCCTTGCCAGGGTGTGTGAAGTCCTGAATTCCAGGAGGGGGACTTCCACGTCAATAAACTCTTCCGCATCTGACCTGACACTGTAGCCCCTTGATCAAGCTGCCCTCGGGGTCACTTCCACACACACCACCTGACTTTGCTGCTACATGCTGACCGGGGTCTTCTGACTGTTCGGGAAAATAGGTCACCCCTCCCTCAGCAGGCCCAGCGCGCCCCCGGCTGGGCTATTTTGGGACTCAACCCTACTCAGTCTAGTGGGCAGGAGGGGAAGTGGGTGCCAGTCATGCGGGGTCTTATGAAGAGAGACCTCTGCAGAGTCTCCTTGCAAGGGGGGAGGTGCTAGCTTTTAACAGAAGGGGTAGATGGGACATTTCTGAACCCCAGGTTCAGAGGAGTCTGGGGATTCAGGATTTTCAGGGGCTTCCACTCTTATGTCCGCAGTCTATGTGTCAGGTCCATTCTTTCCCAGGTAGGGTCTTGACCTTGCTTAGCAGGCCCGATTACTTTGAGAGTATATAACTCTTTTACACCAACTAGGATGGTGATTAATCAAAATGATCATGAATTACAAAGTGTGGCAAAGATGTGGAGAGACTGAACCCCCATTTATTGCTGAAGGGGATGTAAATGGTGCAGCTGCTGTGGGCTACAGCAAGGTGGTTCCTCAAATGGGGGTGCAGGGAGGGACTCCACCCTTATCTCCTTTGCTAAACATTAGATCTGCTGGTTTTTGTTTCCCCGGAAGGAACTGCCCAGAATGGGGCTTTCTCTCTGGGGAATCAAAATTTATGGCTCCGGTGCTCCCAATTTTCATTCCAGCATTTCCGTCATCCCTTACACAGGTGCTCCTCTGTTTCCAAATCTCATGAATTTGGACTTGAACCAACAGCTCCCAATACCAGTGCCCCAGACTTTTCTATAACCTGGGCCGGCTGGCTTTGCACAAACTACCAGAGCTCAGCTGAGAGAAATACTTATTAAAATTTTTTGTGCAAGAAACATTGCTTTATTGTTTCTTGTGGTCATACAAACAGTACAAACTTATGGCCAAAAATTAATAAAATCTGAAAATTCAAAAAAGTATAAAGATTAGCACATCTCGATTGGGTCCAGCTACATTTCAAGTGCTCAATAGTGACTACTGTATTACACAGGGCAGTTCTAAAACTTTTCCTGTAAATAATCAGAGATGTGGACAAAGGGTGAACCAAAGATGTTTGTCTTAGGATTACCTGTAATTGAAACTTGGAAGGATCCTAGTCTATCCAACAGTAGAATATTCCACAAAATGTCAGCTCCACAAGGCAGGGGTTTTTGTCAGCTTTGCTCATTGCTATGTTCCAGTGCCCAGAACGATGCTTGGCACATAGCAGGTGCTCAATTAATATTTTAAGTTGAATCAATGAATACGCACATACACATACACACACACATATAATATGCAGATATACTTCTTGGCTCTGTGCCTTGCGATTAACACCCAACAAATGGTATTTGGCTACTATTTTTGTTGTTATTGACAATAAATTGGACCACCAGCCCTCCCACCAGGTACAGAGAAGAGTGTGAAGATTGGGATTCCTCTCTTTTGTCTGAGTCTCTCCTGCTGCCTCTCAGAGGATATTGTCGGAGAACAGGCTCTGGTGGGGAGGGAGCTGTGGAAAATGCTATCTGTAAAAGAAGAGAGAGCACAGAATGGCGGGAAGGATGGGGGTCAGGAGACCTGGATTCTAGACCCAGGGCTGACACCAACTCATGGCCCTCTCGGGATTGAGGCCCCCCGCCCCCGCCCCTAGAAATGAGAGGTCTGGCCCAGATGGCCCCGGAGACCTTGCCTTTAAGAGATTCTGGCGTTCAGAGGATGGCACATGTCCAGTTCTCTTCCACCTGGGGAGGGGCTTCTCCCCGGAGTGTGGGTCTCGGAGAGGTTCCATAGCTCTGTCTAAAACCGTCGGCCTCGTACATCAGGTCACTATGTTCTTGGGGCTGAAAGGGTGAAGCACATGGTCACACTGGAGAGCTGGGCCTCCCACCTTGGCACTGGTTCTCAGTGAACATTTATGGTGGACAGGTGGACACTGTGATGTGCCACCTGGATCCCCTTCAAGGAAGGACCATACCCCCTCCTGAGTTGTCCATTCAGTGGCCGATCCACGTTAGGGTATAAAAGACCTGCCACCTCAGCCTTCTGCAGGACAACTCTGAAGGCTGTTGAAGCTCTAGGGCTCCCCAGCTGCACCTCTCCCTGTGCTGGTACCCGCTTAATTCCCCTCCTTTACACAGGTGTTGGATCCAATGGTCCTCCCCTGAAACATCCTGCACATAAACTTCATCCCAGAGTCTGTTTCCTAGGAAACCCATCTATGACATCATCAACCCTCCCCACACCCGGCATGAGAAAGATCTCTACTCTTGGAGTGGGAAGATCAGACCCTCAGCACCTACGTAGCTGGGTGACATGCCCACGTCCTCAGCTGCTCTGAGTCGCTCATTTGTCACATGATATTGAGGGGGGAGGGGATACAAGGCAGGATGTTTAGCTCAGTGGAATAAACACTGGCGTTGGAGTCTACCGAGTTAGGATCCCAGCTCTACCACTCCCTAGCTGAGTGGCCTTGAGCAGGTGACTTCACCTCTCTGAGCCTCCTTTTCTCATCTGCAAGATGGGAGTAGAAAACATATCTCATGGGGTGTTGTGAGGATTTAATGAAATAATGAAATTTAAGGGCTTAGAACAGAACCTGAGCCCAAAGCAGGTATTTATTAAGCGGTGGTTGTTATTGTTTATTTTTCTTCTTAGTGGAATGAGCCAACTGGAGCTGTTAAAAAAGTTACTTCCAGACAAGGAGGCATTAATTAAAGAATGAACTCTGGGTGAGGGATGTGAGAAGTCCAGGAGCTCTCTGTATGGGGCCAAAATGATTGTAAAATAGAGAGCACAGCCTGACACTATATGAATGTGAGTGACCTCTAGCAAGAGGTAATTTCTTAGGAAAGAATGGTCTCTATCTACATGCCCCATGCTGTGTGGAGGGGGTGGGGGAAGGACGGCAGGGAAGAAGCAGAAGGTCTCACCGACACATCCCAGGAGCCTACTGGAGACCCGTCCCATTTCTTTAAGCATGGGTAACTCAGCCAGGCTCTAGCCTCTTGTGCCAGCCGCTGCCAGCTATGTGGGTCTCCACCACCAACGTTTCCTGTAGGGTCAGCCGGGTCCAGAATCACAGGCCTGAAGAGCAATATTTAGAGAGAGAATAGGTGAGGAAGCTGGGCTATGTCTGGGGGGTCTAGATGCTTCTGGAAGAGAAAAGTACCAGCCTGGCACAGGCTGGGACTCAGGGCAGCAGGAGGGGTCCAGCAGGGCACTGCTTCCTGGGGTGTGTCCTGGGTGCCCTGCCCTATGGAGCACAGTGAACAGAGGGAGGAGCCTTGCATTTGGGCTTTCATAGACTTCTGTTTGAATCTTACCTCTGCCCTTTATTAGGGGTGTGACCTTGGGCAGGTCTTTTGACCTCTCTAATCCTCAGTATCCTCATCTGTGAAATGGGAAGAATTGAACATCCTTACCTCAAAGGATGTTGTATGAGGATCTAGACAAGCATGTGAAATGCTCAGCACAGTAATTGGGACATACTAAGGGGTCAATACATGGCAGTTACAATAATCATAATTTTTACAATGCTATTAGGAGTGTGTTAGTCTTATAGCAAGCTCTTAGTTCCTGGGAACATTTATTATTGTTGCTGCAGCTGTTGTTATTTTAGTTGAAATTTCAGCTGTTTCACTCATTTTTTGTTAAGGTTTGGACAAGCTCTTTACCTTTCAGAATCTTGGTTTAGTCATCTGTAAAGCAGGTAGCATAGTGCCTACCTCACAAGGTTGCTTGCACGTTGTTTTAAAATTAGATGGAAAGGCTTTCCCTGGTGGGCGCAGTGGTGAAGAATCCACCTGCCAATTCAGGGGACATGGGTTCAATCCCTGGTCCGGGAAGATCCCACATGCTGCGGAGCAACTAAGCCCGTGCGCCACAACTACTGAGCTGCGCTCTAGAGCCTGTTCTCTGCAACAAGAGAAGCCTGTGCACTTCAACGAAGAGTAGCCTTGCTCGATGCAGCTAGAGAAAGTCTGCACGCAGCAACGAAGACCCAAAGCAGCCAAAAATAAATATATATTTTTAATGCTTAAAAAAAATTAGATGGTAGTAGTAAAGTGCCCAGCAGAATGATTAGTACCAGAAGATGATCAATAAATGTGGGAACTCTCCCACTTCCTACATTTCCAAGGTGCCACAGCTGTATTCATGGGTCATTTATGTGGGGAGCTAAGCCATGTGGGGGATAGAGTACCTGGGTTTTGCAAGTTGCCTTCTCAGGTATTGTCCAATAATAGGGTTTTCAAAGTCATAATACTTTTCCAGTAGATGCAGAGGAGCTGGTGCTTCAGGACTAATTACCAAAACAGTCTGAAATCCCTGAGCTGTGTTGAATCTTGTTTCCATGCTTCCTTGCTCCCAAGCATAGACTGTCAGGAGCTCCAGGGCATACTGTGGGGGCAGCGGCTTCCCAAGCTTCTCCTTACACTGAGTAGAGGAAAAACAATCAGAAAAGTGGGTTTTCTCTAGCTTTCGTGTAAAGCACATTTCTCATGGACCAAATTCAGCCTGCCACTTGTTTTTGTGTATAAAGTTTTCTGAGAGCAAATCTGCACCTATTCATTTATGTGTAGTTTATGGTGGCATTCAGGCTACAAAGGGCATTGTTGAGTATTTGTGACAGAGACTGTGTGACTTATAAAGTCTAAAGTATTTGCTAACTTGTCCTTTACGAAAAAACTTTACTGACCCCTGGTTAAAGGCTTGCGCTCTGGATTCTGACTGATGTGGGTTTGAATCCTGGCTCCACCATTATCTGATTCTGAGCAGACAATGTAGACTCTTGGAGCCTTATTTTTTCTCATTTGCCAAGTGAATGGTAATAATTGCACCTTCCTCAGAAGGATACTATGAAAATTAACTGAGAGGAAGGACTTGTAGTGTTCCTAAGAGCTTAAAGAAGCAAACTTTTTTTTTTTTTTTTTCCGGAGGAAGATATTTAATCCAAAGTCTCCAACTCTTTCACAGGTAACTTTCATGTACAATGACCATCACATAAGTATCCAGGCACACAAAGAAAGAAGACACCCAGAGTGATGACTAACAAAAACAAAAAAGAAATAGTAATAAATCCACAAAACTTTAAATATTGAAGATTTAAACACAGGCTTTAAAATAACTAGGAACATTATGTTCAAACATATAAGCATTTGAAATAGTAGGTAGCTAGAAGCCAGAAAAAGTAACATGGCAGACTTAAAAAAGAATGAAATAGAAATCCTAGAACAAAAAATGACAAAAATGTAACTAATAGCTCAGTAGCATAGACATATTTAAAGGAAAAATTAGTGATTGGAAGGCAAATTAGAAGAAACTATTCAGAATAAAGCATGGAGAGAGAAAAAGATGGAAAATGTAGAACAGGGGATAGAGATTTGGAAGAGAGAACGAGGAGGTCTAACATACATTTTATGGGAGCTCTAAGAGGCAAGAAGAGAAAGGGAGAACGATAATATTTTAGGAGAATGGCTGAGAGTTTCCAAAACTGATGAAGGATATCCACAGATTCAGGAATCCCAGTGAAGGACCCCATGAACCCCAAGCAGGACCAATAAAAAGGGATCATCATTAAGACACATCAGCTTGAAACCAACAAAATCAAAGTAAAAGTGAAACATATAAATGCAGCCAGAGAAATAAGATAGATTACCTACAAAGGCACCACAGTGACACTGACAACTGATTTCTCACTAGCAACACTGGAAGATGGAATGATATATCCAATGTACTGAAATGCATATCAATCCAGCAAAAATACCGGACAGCAATGAAGGGAAAATCAAGACCTTTGCAGACAAACAAAAACTGACATGTTTGCTGTCAGAAGACGGTCACCAAAGAAATCTTAAAGGGCATATTTCAGGAAGAAGAAGAACAATCCCAGATGGAAGGTGAGAGAGGTAGGATAGAATCAGTAGTGAAGAAAGCAGTAAACACGCGGGTAGATTCCAATGATCATTGGCTCTGTAAAACAATACTAATGCTTTGGGGGCACTTGACAATATTGAGAGACTTAAAATATACAACAAAAGTTGGATGTAAGTTAAAGGTGGTGATGATGGGCTAGAGGAGTTAAAGTATTGTACGATTCCTCTATTATTCTAGAAGAGAGAAGAGAGAAAAAGAAAGAGGGGAAGGAAGGAAGGAAGGAAGGAAGCGGGAGGGAGAGGAGGGAGGAGGAATTAAAGGAGAGAAACAAGGAAATAAAGAGACAATTCTTTGCTGAGTAGGACTGTCTTGCTCATTGTATTTCCTGGCTTCTTTCCATCCATTATCAGCAGCATCTTTATCGCACATCACAAAAATGCCTTTATGAAGCTTCAGTATGTCTTGGGCGGCAGTGTTGCACTTGTCAAGAACCACTTTGTAAGTTCTAAAACGCTCAAGTGCCATGATCAAATTCTTGCAAAGCAAATTGAGATGTCTAGCAAATGTTTTTAAAGTAGGAAGTTTATCCTAGTTACTTTCTTTAACTCATTTATTCATCTAAATGTATATAGAATGCTTATTACAGTTAAGTAAACTCTTCAGTCTGAAGACCCAAATGCTGTTTTTGTTTTGTTTTTGTCTGCTGTTTATTAGCTGAAAGTGTCTTCTGACACTTAGTTTCTCTTTCTGTAAAAGGGGTTTAATAATAATACCCTTAACCAGGTCACAGAATCACCATGGTGGCTTAAATAAGATATGGGACATTTGAAAGTAAACAGAAATGAATATCACATCCACAAATTTTAAATATGATGAATCTGGCATAAGATTAGTGCACAATCCATGTTAGCTTTTATGATGTGTTTTCCTGTGGCAGCTCAGAGAAAGGACATTTATTAGGACCGACTATATGCCAGATATCACGGTATGTGATTTACTATTGCTGTGCCATGTTACTCTTTTGCAAATGAGGAAAACAGGAACCACAGAGATGTTTAATTCACTTGTCCAAAGCCAGACACCTAGGAAGTGAACAGAAGTGTGTGTGTGTGTGTGTGTGTGTGTGTGTGTGTGTGGTGATGCGTGGGGACGTAGCACTCATTAATTCATCTAACAATTATTTTTTGAGTTTCCTAATTACGCACCAGGCACTGTTCTAGGTCCCTGGGATACAGCAGGGATTCAAACATATAAATCCTTCTGTTCCTGTACATTTTTAGTGGGGAGATAGACAATAAACAAACAAATAAGCTCATGCAAAGGCCCTGAGGCTGGAGTAGAGTTTCCCTCCTGGAGGATTAATGAAGAGGAAAGCATAGCCTGGGGGTGGTGGGTGAGGGGGCAGAGACTGGGGCTCAGAGAGGTCGAGGGCAGATCCTGTGAGCTTCTCAAGATGACCTGGACCAGGGTGAGAGTGACACAGGAGGTGACGATGGATGAATTATAAATATATTTTAATACAGGACCAACATCATTTGCTGACAGGTTGGATGGAGGTGTGTGTGGAGAAGTCAAGGATGACCCTTGGTTTTGTCCAGAGTAACAGGAAGGATGGAGTTGTGATTTCCCTTCCCTCCCGACTCCTCTCCCCTCCCCCCCTTCCTTCTTCCCCCCTCCCATGCCTCATCTTTGCTTCCTCCCCACACCTCCCCCTCCTCCTTCCCTCCCTCTATTCCACCCCTCCCTCCTCCTCTTGTCCTCACTCTCTTCCTTCTCTCCCTCCTCCTCCTCCTCCTCCTCCGCTCTCTGTCTGGATGGGACATGCCATCACCATTTGGTAACCAGTGCTTCACAAGGCGGATGAAGGCTCTTCAGCTTGGTTGGACGGTCCCTCAGGAAGGCTCGCTGCAAGCTCCGTGAAGCAGTGGGAGAACTCGCCCTCTCTCTCCAGGAACTCGCACTCTTGGATAAGCTGGACGTAGACTTCAGGGTTAGGGCTGTAGCCTTTGTCAACTGACCTGTCGGGAGTTAATCCCATATGTGAAGATGTCAGCCTTTCTCTGAGTTTCTTTCAATCCCTCTGAGGAGACAAGCTCACTGACCATGGGGTGCAGTGGAAAGGTCAGCAGGCCCAGAGCCAGGAGGCCTGAGGGCCATCTCCAGTCCTCGCACACTCCCATCTCCACTGGCCGTCACCCCATCAAGCCAGCATATCTCTCACCTGGACACAGCAGAGATGGCAGCAGCTCCTTCCTGGATCCTCCCACAGCCCATTCTCTACCCAGCACCCACAGAGGCCCTTTTAAAACCTGATCCTTCCACTTCTTGCTTCCCATGACATCTGAATAAAATCCAAAGTCCTCGCGGTGGCCCAGGAGGCTTGGTGTGACCTGTCCTCCTGCCACCTCTGCCATCTCACCCTCTTGCCTTGATCCTTGCTACTTACTCCCTTGGTTATTTCACTTCTTCAAATATGCCAAGCTCATTCCTGTCTCAGGGCCTTTGCACTTGCTGGTTTCCTCTTCCTGGAGCCCCAAGATCTTCCCAGGTTTGGCTTCCCCTCATCCCTCGGGCCTCGGGTCAGTGGTCACCTCCCTGTTGCCCTGTCTAAACACTCCCTCTAAGCCCCATCATTCTCTTTTGAATCACCATATTTAGTTTTTGTCACAACAAGTTATTCTTTTCATTTATGGTATTTAAATTAGTATTGTCAGGCCCAGGAGAGAAGTTCCCTGTCTGTCTCATTTATGGCCATAGAACAGTGCCTTGCACATGGAAGGTACTCAGTGGAAATTGAGCCTCAGAGATGACACTGCTTCCTGTCCCAATGTTCCTGCAGATTGTCTACAGATTCCAACCCTCAGATAAATTTGATATTTCCTTATGCTTTGGTAAAAGATGAAATTAACATACTGTGTTTACACCAGAATATAGCTGCCTCATTTTTAGAAAGAAGAAGATTCACACACTTTGCCAAGAGTAAAACTAGTAAGCTTGGCAGGTGTTCTATAAAAATATACTGCTCCCAAGATTGTACCAGTTTTTGTAATGTCACTGCCAGTGGCTCAGTATGACCCTAAACATTCTTGCCCCAGAAGAGATGTCTAGGATCTCCTCCCCACTTGAAGGGATGCCCTGTTTAATAAGACTCTCAAAGTAGTGAGAGATTTCTGCTCAGAAACATGAAAAGAGCAGAAGCAGCCCTGACATAGGACAAAGGCTGAAACACCTTGTGGCTGAGAGTAGCTTCTACCCAGGGCATCAAAATGCGGGGGCAGGACATCAAACTCCACTGACTCGTGGAGCTGATGGGATCTAAGCACGAAGCTGAGAGCACGGGGATTCTCCCATTGCTGTTTCTGGACCTCAAAACTCCACTTCAAATGTTTCCTCCCCTTTGACAGGCTTCCAGCCTGTCTCCTAATTTCCTTGATGAATTCTCCTCGGCGCTGAAGTTGTTCTGAAAACTTTTAAAATTGGTGAGGAAGATGACGAGGTCAGCATCTGAATCGGCCCCTGAGGGTTGTGCCTTTGCCTGAGGAGCACCCTGAAAAAGGTGATGAGAATTGAGAACTGATATTTATCATTGAGAAGAGCATCCCTAAATAAACTGCTGAGAACAATCACTAACATTTTGAGTACTAGCACCTGTTCTGAAGGCATTACCAGTCTTAACTCCTAGAATGCTCACAAGAACTCTGTGATTTAGCTTACTATTATTATCTGTTTCCCATTTTTCCAGATGGGGAAACAGATGCTGAGAGAGATTATGTATCAGCCCAATCACACAGCTAGTAGGTGGCAGAGATGCAACTCAGTCTGTGTCCTTTACTCCCTGTTCTTTACGACCTTATATAATTAATACTGTAAACTGGACCATGGCTTATTTTACTTGATCTGCAAGCCCTGCAAAGTACTGGGAATTATGGATGATGAAATTGAGGCACAGAGAGATTAAGTGACTCACCCAAGATTTCACAGCAGCAGGTGCTATCTGCTTTCAAAACTTATACTCTTAACCAGCTCATGAATCTGCAGGAATGGTGAGTCCCCAGCCTGGTCAATGATTAGCGGATTGTTGATACAGCTAGGCTTCAGTTTGCCTATCTCTGTGGTGGACGTGACATAGGTGGTTTATAAACTGCACCTGGGCATTTGTTAAAAGCTTACAGATGGAGGCCCTCACCCCAGAAGCTACTTTCACAAGCTGTGGTTATAGTTTTGGCATGGATAAATCAGAAACCACCAGCCCCAGAGACCTCAGCCTTTTGCTCTCTCTCTGTCGCTGTGGAAATGCTTGCTCTTCCAGCCTCCTTCTCCGCAGTCAGGCAGTTCTAGGCCTCACCTTCACAACTTTGGACACCCGAAACAGGGTCGGGGGCCCCTCGGAAAACACCTCTCCTTCAGGAAACTGCAGATGATGTGGATGGCTTTATTGACCTGCGCGCTGGGCAAATCCTCGTCTGGCAGGAGGTGGTCTTCGATGAACTTGTCTAGATTCTTGGGCCGGGGTATCAACTGAGCTTCATCATGATGCTGGGACAGGAGAGCCAGAGGAGGGCCAGAGCTGGAGGGGAAAAACCTTTTAGCTTCTAACTCTTCTGCTGCCTGGGTCCAGGAGGCTGTTAGTTTCGTTTCATTGGAAGGAAGGAGGTGTGCCGAGTCTGGGCTGCTGTTGGTTTCGTTTCCTTGTAAGGGAGGAGCATTGCCCTGAGTCTTTGTCTCTCAGCAAATTAAACATTCCTTTGATTCTGAACCCTGTTCAGTCTCCCAGCTCTTTCCTCCAGTATTCCAGAATTACTCCCTGCCTTTAACAGGCAACCTAGAACATCTGGTCTTTCTTCAGACTGTACTCTGAAAAGGTACTTTTTAAGCCAGGTTAGTACTTCACCCAAGAGTAAAAACACACTTTTGGTTTCCTTTTCCTCTTTTTTCGTTGCTGACAAAATTGTTTTATTGTCTCCTGTGATTTTTGCAGCAGTACATGTATATTGCAAACAGCAATGGTCAGAAAAATCCAAAAGCATAAAGTCCATCCCTGATCCTAAACCTGAAAGACTACAACTACTTTGGTGCAGATCTTTTCAGATGTTTTTCTAGGTTAACACACACATACACACAAACATAATTTCTTTCTCTCTCTCTCTTTTAATGGCATGACTATAATGGTTTTACTTTTTGATTAATAGACTATTTCTTAAGGCATTTTTAAGTCGATAGAAATATTGCGAGCTGTCCCTAGCTGTGCAGCTTTGAACACGAGTGTAACTGGGCATGCCTCAATGTCCCAATCTGTAGAGAGGGCAAACTTTTCTCACTCACAGAACTGCTTCTGAGGATAATCTGAAAGAAGAGACACAAAAGGGGATTTGAAAGGTATCAAATGCTGAGCAAAAATAAAGGACAGGGACTTCCCTCGCGGTCCAGTGGTTAAGACTTTGCTTTCCAGTGCAGGGGGTGTGGGTTCGCACCTGGAACAGTTCTTTGCTCAAAAAGATAAAAAGTTTTGGAAAGATGGAATTATAAAGTTGCCTGAAAAATGTTAGAAGGTAGTGGAACAAAAGGGTGATTACGTTGTTCAATAAAGTTCTTGGTAAAAATGAAAAATGGCTCTTTTATTTTTACTTGAAAACCGAAGGTACTTTTTGGCCCACCTAATGTGATCTCCTCCCCATTTTTTAGGGACATCTTATTTTGGTAAGGCTCTCAAACTGTGCGGGCTCTCAAACTGCTCGGAAATATGAACAGAGAGAGAAAGGAGCCCTGATACAGGACAAAGGCTGAAACCCCATGTGGCTGGGAGGGTGGAAGGCAGGTAGTACATCAAACTGCACCCCACACAACACTATAAAGCAACTACACTCCAATAAAAGTTAATAATAATGAAAAAAATAACTGCACCCCCTGGTGGGACTAGAGCACCTGACCACGATGCTGAGTGCCCAGGGCGGCTCAGAGAACTCTACCCTCATATCTGTTGCTTCAACCTTAGTCCTTCCCAGTTTCATTTCCTCAGCAGGAAGTTGCCCAGAATGGGGACTCAGCTCTGGGCAGTCAGGAATTTATGACTTGGGTGCTTCAAATTTCATGAGAGCATTTCCGTCACCCCTTACACACTCGCTCCTCTGCTTCTGAACCTCATGAGCCAGCAGCTCCAAACTGCAGCACCCTTGAGCCTTCTGTCACCTGGGTCTGCCAGCTTTGCCCAAACTATCAGAGCTCAGCTGACAAATACTTATCACAAAAGGTTTTGAAACAAAATGCTTTACTGTTTCTTGTGGTCATTCAAGCAGTACAAATTTACAGCAAAACAAAAATCACAAAATTCAGAAAAGTATAAAGCTCACTCGCTCACCATGCTTTAATCAAATATACCCACTGAAAACATTCAGGTCTTCATGAAACCAACCATCACAAAATGAAATTAAAGAAAACCTACTAAGTACAATAACATAAAAACAAGTATCTAGGAATAATATGACAAAACACACTTAAGACCAATGCAGGGAAAAACTATAAAACATAGTTACAGAGTAATTCAAGAAGAGGAAAATTAATGGAAAGAAGCTCCAAGTTTGTGGATTGGGATTCTCAATAGATGTCATCTTCCCTGAACTAATTTATGGAATTCTAATCAAATGCCTCCCCGTATTTTGGGTGAAATTTCACAAACAGAATATAATATTAACATAGAAATAGAGCCAAGAGAAGACATTGGTTTGGATAAAAACAGAGTTTTCTACAAGATATTAAGAATTAACACCAGGCTAGAGTAATTAGTCAAGGTAGTATTAACTCAAGGATGCCAAAGTTGACCAATGGAACTACACAGACTCACACACAGACGGGCTCTGGACATATGTTAGAGGTGGCTTTTACAGAACAGTGGGGAAAGGATGGTCCCTTCAACAAATGCTGCTGGAATGTTTGGTGACTCAAGCAAGTGCCCAAATCTCAGTGTATTATTATGAGAACAAGAATAAGACCCATCTCACAGGGATGTTGGAGGACTCAAAGGAGGAACAGTAATATGGAGAAGCCAAAGACTGTTGCCCAGCTACACACGTGACCAGTGACTCAGGCGGTAAGAACATGCTTGATCTTTTGTGCTTCCTTAAGGGAGTTTTTATTGACTGGACTTTTGTAAATGCAATGTTGTTTTTGGTACCAAGACAGGGTGACAATGTGAGTTGGTAAGCCTATTGTCTAATCCGGGGATTCATTCTGGGGCAGAACACATGTGTAATTTTACATTTTCTAGTAACCACAGTAAAAGAGTACAAAGACAGAGATGAAATTCAATTTGGTTTAATGCAGTATTTCTAGAAGTTGTTATTTCAACCTGCTATTAATATCAGGTCACATGAGGGAATCAGGAGGTCACACCGGCACCTTCCAGGTGCTGACTGGAGACCCATCCCAATTCTTACAGCATGAGTATCCCAGCCAGACTCTAACCTCTTGTGCCAGCAGCTGCCAGCTATATGGGTCTTTACCAGCCACATTTCCAGTAGGGTCAGCTGGGTCCAGAATCACAGGTCTGAAAAGCAACAGTTAGAGAGGGGCAGGTGAGTATGTGGGCTGTGTTGCGGGGGTCTAGAGCTCCTGGCAGAGCAAAATACTAACTTGGGCAGACTGGGACTTGGGGCAGCAGGAGGGGCCCAGGAGGGCACTGCTCCCTGGGGTGTGTCCTGAGTGCCCTCCCCTACGGTGGGCATTGAACACAAGGAGAAGGAGGCTTGCATTCGTGCCTTGATAGACCTGGGTTTGAATCTTACCTCTGCTCTTTATTAGTGGTGTGACCTTGGGCAGGTCACCTGAATCTCTAATCCTCAGTATCCTCATCAGTGAAATGGGGAGATTTGAATAACCCTACCTCAAAGCATGCTGTATGAGGATCTAGACAAGCATGTGAAGTGCTCAGAACAGTAACTGGAACATAATAAGGGGTCCATACATGTCAGTTTTAATAACCAAAATTTTACTATTCTGTTTGAGTGTGTTGGTCTTACAGCAAGCTCTTACTTCCTGGGAGCAGTCATTATTGTTGCTGTAGCTATTGTTATTTTAGTCAAATTTCAGGTATTTCACTCATTTTCTGTTAAGGTTTGGACAAGCTCTTATTTCTCCAAACCTCAGTCATCTGTAGAATGGTTAGCATAGTGCCTGCCTCACTGGATTGGAGGTTATTATTTAAATTTATTATTTAAATCAGATGGGAGGAGTAAAGTGCCCAGCACAGTGATTGACAACAGATGATGATCAATAAATATGGATCCCTCTCACTTCCTACATTTCCAACGTGCCACAGCTGTATTCATGGGTTCATTTATGTGGGGAGCTAAGCCATGTGGGGGATAGAGTACCTGGGTTTTGCAAGTTGCCTTCTCAGGTATTGTCCAATAATAGGGTTTTCAAAGTCATAATACTTTTCCCAGTAGATGCAGAGGTGCTGGTGCTTCAGGACTAATTCCAAAACAGTCTGAAATCCCTGAGCTGTGCTGAATCCTGTTTCCATGCTTCCTTGCTCCCAAGCATAGACTGTCAGAAGCTCCAGGGCATATTGTGGGGGCAGTTTTTTCCCACGTCTCATCTTACACTGAGAAGAGGAAAAAAAATTAGGAAAATGAGTTTGTTCAGCTTTTATGTGAAGAAGAGTTAATGCCTATTCTTCTCAAACTATTCCAGAAAATTGAGGAGTAAGAGATGGTTCCAAACTCATTCTACACCAAAACCAGACAAAGATATGACAAAAAATTATAGGCCTGATGATCATAGATGCAAAAATCCTCCACAAAATATTAGCAAAGCAAATTCAACAATATATTGAAAGATCATACACCATGATCAAGTTGGATATATTCCATGGATTCAAGGATGCTTCTGTATCCACAAATCAATCAACGTGATACATTTGCATTAACATAACGAAGGATAAAAAGCATATGACCATTTCCACAGATACAGAAAAAACATTTGAGAAAATTCAACAGCCATCTGTGATACAAACTCTTAACAAGGTGGGTATGGAGAGAACATAACTCAATATAGGCCCTATATGACCAACCCACAGCTAAACCATACTCAATGGTGAAGGCTAAAAGCTTTTCCTTTAAGATCAGGAACAAGACATATATGCCCACTCTCCCCACATATATTCAACATAGTATTGGAAGCCCGTCCATGGCAATCAGGCATGAAAAAGAAACAAAATGCAGGGACTTCCCTGGTGGCGCAGTGGTTAAGAATCCGCCTGCCAATGCAGGGGACACGGGTTCGAGCCCTGCTCCGGGAAGATCCCACATGCCGCGGAGCGACTAAGCCCACCCCGTGTGCCACAACTACTGAGCCTGTGTGCTGCAACTACTGAAGCCCCCGGGCCGAGAGCCTGTGCTCCTCAACAAGAGAAGCTACCGCAATAAGAAGCCCGCGCACTGCAACGAAGAGTAGCCCCCACTCGCTGCAACTAGGGAAAGCCCACGCACAGCAACAAAGACCCAACAGATCCAAAAATAAATAAATAAAATAAATAAACTTTAAAAAAAACATTAAAAAAAGAAACAAAATGCATCCAAATTAAAACAGAAGAAGTTACATTATTGCTATTTGCAGATGACATGATACTATATATAGAAAACCCTAAAGACGCCACCAAAAAACTTTTAGAACTAAAAACTGAATACAGGAATATTGCAGGATACAAAAATAATATACAGAAATCGGTTGCATTTCTATACATGAATAACAAACTATCAGAAAGAGAAATTTAAAAACAATCTCATTTACAATTGCATCAAAAAGAAGAAGAAAACTAGGAATAAATTTAACCATAAAGGTGAAAGACCTGTACCCTGATAAGACTTTGATAAGAGAAACTGAAGATGACAAAAATAAAAGGAAAGATATACCATGCTCAATGGATTCAAGAATTAATATTGTTACAATGTTGCATACTACCCAAGCAATCTACATGCACATCACTGTGGTATGTGATTTACTATGCTGTGCCATGTTACTCTTTGCAAGTGAGAAAACAGGAGGGGCAAGATGTTAATTTCATTTGCCCAAATTCAGACAGCTAGGAAGTGAACAGAAGCAGTGTGTGTTGGGGGGTGGGGGCGTTAGCACTCATAAATTTGTTGAGTAATTCTTACTGAGAACCTATTATGTGCCAGGCACTGTTCTAGATTCTGGGGATACAGCATGAAGAAAATATACAAATCCCTTCTTTTATGTACATTTTTATGGGGAGACAGGCAATAAACAAATAATCTCATGCAAAGTGCCCTGAGGCTGGAGTAGAGTTTTCCCTCTTGGAGGGACTAATGAAGAGCAGAGCATGGCCTGGGGGAGTGGTGAGGGGGCAGAGATGGGGGTTCAGAGAGGTCGAGGGCAGATACTGTGAGCCTCCCAAGTGACTTGGACCAGGGTGGGAGTGACTGAGGTGGTGATGGTTGATGATAATGGGTATATTTTAGATACAGGACCAAGCCATTTACAGACTGGCTGGATGTGTGTGTGTGTGTGTGTGCGTGTGCGTGTGCGTGTGTGTGTGTGTGTGTGTGTGTGAAAAAGGTAAGAAAGAGCCACGGTTTTGTCCAGAGTAACTGGAGGGGTGGAGTTATTATTTCCTGATACGGGAAGACCAGGAAGAATGAGACACCTGAGTCCACTGGCACCTGTCCCAGGCCCTACCCTTCTTCTCCCTTTCCTTTCCCCTCCTCCCCACAACCTCTACTCTTCCACCTTCTTCCTCTCACCCTCTCCCTCCTTGTTCCCTGCCTTCTCCCCTCCTTCATGCTCTTTCCCTCTTTTCATCTCTGTCCATCTCCCTCCTTCCTCCCCCATCCTTTCTGATTCCTCTCCTCCTCCCACTCCTCTTTCTTCTCTTCCCCACTCCTCTCCCCTCCCCTCCCCTTCCTTCTTCCCCCTCCCATGCCTCATCCTTGCTTCCTCCCACACCTCCCCCTCCTCCTTCCCTCCCTCTATTCCACCCCTCCCTCCTCCTCTTGTCCTCACTCTCTTCCTTCTCTCCCTCCTCCTCCTCCTCCTCCGCTCTCTGTCTGGATGGGACATGCCATACCATTTGGTACCAGTGCTTCACAAGGCGGATGAGGCTCTTCAGCTTGGTTGGACGGTCCCTCAGGAAGGCTCGCTGCAGCTCCGTGAAGCAGGGGGAGAACTCGCCCTCTCTCCCCAGGAACTCGCACTCTTGGATAAGCTGGACGTAGACTTCAGGGTCAGGGCTGTAGCCTTTGATCAACTGACCTGTCGGGAGTTAATCCATAATGTGAAGATGTCAGCTTTTCTCTGAGTTTCTTTCAATCCCTCTGAGGAGACAAGCTCACTGACCATGGGGTGCAGTGGAAAGGTCAGCAGGCCCAGAGCCAGGAGGCCTGAGGGCCATCCCCAGTCCTCGCCACTCCCATCTCCACTGCCGTCACCCCATCCAAGCCAGCATCATCTCTCACCTGGACACAGCAGAGATGGCAGCAGCCTCCTTCCTGGATCCTCCACAGCCCATTCTCTACCCAGCACCCACAGAGGCCTTTTAAAACCTGATCCTTCCACTTCTTGCTTCCCAGGACATCTGAATAAAATCCAAAGTCCTCGCGGTGGCCCAGGAGGCTTGGTGTGACCTGTCTCCTGCCACCTCTGCCATCTCACCTCTTGCCTTGATCCCTTTGCTACTTACTCCCTTGGTTATTTCACTTCTTCAAATATGCCAAGCTCATTCCTGTCTCAGGGCCTTTGCACTTGCTGTTTCCTCTTCCTGGAGCCCCCAGATCTTCCCAGGTTTGGCTTCCTCTTATCCCTCGGGCCTCAGGTCAGTGGTCACCTCCCTTGTTGCCCTGTCTAAACACTCCCTCTAAGCCCCATCATTCTCTTTTGAATCACCATATTTAGTTTTTGTCACAACAAGTTATCTTTTCATTTGTGGTATTTAAATTATTATTGTCAGGCTCCAGGAGAGAAGTTCCCTGTCTGTCTCATTTATGGCCATAGAACAGTGCCTTGCACATGGAAGGTACTCAGTGGAAATTGAGCCTCAGAGATACACTGCTTCCTGTCCCAGTGTTCCTGCAGATTGTCTACAGATTCCAACCCTCAGATAAATTTGATGATATTCCCTTATGCTTTGGATAAAAGATGAAATTAACATATTGTGTTTACACCAGATATATGCTGCCTCAGTGTTTTGGGATTTATCTATTTTTTTAAATTGAAGTCTAGTTGATTTACAATATTGTGTTAGTTTCAGGTGTCCAGCAAAGTGATTCAGTCACACATATATAAGATATATTATAAGGTATTGAATATAGTTCCCTATGCTATTCAGTAAAACCTTGCTGGTCATCTACTTTATATGCAGTAGTGTGCATCTTTTGCTGCCTCATTTATAGAAAGGTAAGATTCACACAAGTTGCCATAAGTAGAACTAGTAAGCCTGGCAGGTATTGTATAAGAAATGTCTTGGGCTTCCCTGGTGGCGCAGTGGTTGAGTCGGCCTGCTGACACAGGGGACGCAGGTTCGTGTCCCGGTCGGGGAAGATCCCACGTGCCGCGGAGCGGCTGGGCCCGTGAGCCATGGCCGCTGAGCCTGTGCGTCCGGAGCCTGTGCGCCGCAAGGGGAGAGGCCACGACAGTGAGAGGCCCGCGTACCGCAAAAAAAAAAAAAAAAAAAAAATGCCTTACCCCCAAATTGTACCAATTTGTTGTTTAATGTCACTGTGGTGGCTGAATACGACCCTAGTTATCTTGCTCCAAGAGAGATACTAAGATCTCCTCCTCATGTTGAAGGCATGTTTATGTTTTAATAGACTGTTGAACTGAGGAAGATTTCTGCTCAGAAACATAAAAAAAAAAAAAAAGAGGAAGAAGCCCTAACATAGGACAAAGGCTGAAACACCTTGTGACTGGGAGTGCTCACACAGGGCATCAAAGGCGGGCAGGACATCGAACTTTACCCCCTGGAGGAGCCGAGGGGACCTGAGCACGAAGCTGAGAGCACAGGGCTTCTTCCTTCACCGTTTCTGGACTTCAAACTCCACTTCAAATGTTTCCTCTCTTTGACAGGCGTCCAGCTGTCTCCTAATTTCCTTGATGAATCCTCTTCGGTGCTGAAGCTGTTCCTGAAAACTTGTGAGACTGGCGACGAAGACGACAAGGTCAGCATCTGATAGGCCCTTGGGGGTCGTGCCTTTGCCTGAGGAGCCACCCTAAAAAAGGTGGTGAGAATGAGAACTGACATTTATCACTGAGAAGAGCCTTCCTAAATAAAATGCTGAGAACAATCACTAACATTCTGAGTGCTAGCCACTGTTCTGAAGGCATTACCAGTCAACTCCTAGAATGCTCACAAGAACTCTATGATTTAGTTACTATTATTATCTGTTCTCATTTTCCAGATGGAGAAACAGATGCTGAGAGAGATTATGTATTGGCCCCATCACGCAGCTAGTAGGTGGCAGAGATGCAATTCACACCCTGGTTGTCTTTTTACAGGGTCTGTGTTCTTTATTCCCTGTTCTTTTTGACCTTATATAATTAATACTGTAAACTGGACCATGGCTTATTTTACTTGATCTGCAAGCCCTGCAAAGTACTGGGAATTATGGATGATGAAATTGAGGCACAGAGAGGTTAAGTGACTCGCCCAAGATTTCACAGCAGCAGGTGCTATCTGCTTTCAAAACTTATACTCTTAACCACCTCATGAGTCTGCAGGAATGGTGTGTCCCCAGCCTGGTCGATGATTAGCAGGTTGTTGATACAGCTGGGCTTCAGTTTGCCTATCTCTGTGGTGGACGTGACATAGGTGGTTTATAAACTTCACCTGGGCATTTGTTAAAAACTTACAGGTGGAGGCCCTCACCCCAGAAGCTACTTTCACAAGCTGTGGTTATAGTTTTGGCATGGATATATCAGAAACCACCAGCCCCAGAGACCTCAGCCTTTTGCTCTCTCTCTGTCTCTGTGGAAACACTTGCTCATTCAGGCCCCTTCTCCCCAGCCAGGCAGTTCTGGACTCACCTTCACAACTTGGGACACCCGAACAGGGTGGGAGGCCCCTCGGAAACACCTCTCCTTCAGGAAACTGCAGATGATGTGGATGGCTTCATTGACCTGCGCGCGGAAATCCTTGTCTGGCAGGAGGCGGTCTTCGATGAACTTGTCCAGTTGGTTGGCTCGGGTCTTTCTAAGCTTCTTCATGATGCTCAGGCAGGGACAGGAGAGCCAGAGGCAGCAGAGTTGGCTGCCAAAACCTGTTAGCTTCTGCCTCTTCTGCTGCCTGGGTCTAAGGAGGCTGTTAGTTTCATTTTCTCGAAAGGGTAGAGCTGTGCCCTGAGTCTGGACTGACACTGGTTTCCTTTCTTTGAAAGGGAGGAGCCATAACCTTGTTCTTTGCCTTTAAGAAATCAGAAACCCCTTGGACCCTGTGTCTTCCAACTCTTTCCCCTGCTCTCTGAGACTTACTCTGCCTTTATCCAGCCCCCTAGAACATCAGGCCTTTCTTCAGACTGTTCTGAAAATGTTGCTTTTCAACCCAGCTTAGTACCTCACCCAAGAGAAGTCATAAGTAAAAACTTTTGGGGGGGTTTCCTTTGTCTTTTTTTGTTACCTACAAAATTGGTTTATGGTCTCCTATGATCTTTACAGCAGTACCTGCATATTATAAAAAGAAAAATGTCAGAAAAATCAGGGAGCATAAAGACCATCCAGGATCCTAAACTTCGAAGACTACATCTATAAACATTTTGGTGGAGATCTTTCCAGATATTTTTTTCTAGGTTAACGCACACACACATACACACAAACTCTAACCATGTGTCTATTTTTTGTAAACAACATTGTCCTATACTTTTCCCCCTTTTGATTAATAGACTTTATTTCCTAAAGAAGTCTTGGGTTTAAAAAATAATTGAAGTACAGAGCTCACTTACGTCCTCTCTCCTTCCACCCATAGTTTCCCGTTATCAAATTTGGTGTGGTACATTTGTCGCAAGATGAATTGATATTGACATGTTATTATTAAATAAATTCAAAGTTTACTTTAGGGTTCACACTACGTTGTACATTTTATGGGTTTGCCAAATCATAATGTGTTGTCTCCACCAATTATGAAATCATTGCAGAATAGTCTCACCTGTTGCTTCACGATCTCTGAGTTTAGGTGTTTCTTCTCTTCTAATATATGCATTCAGTGCTAAAAATTCTCCTCTAAGCACTGCTTTCACTGTGTCTCTAAATTTTATTTTATTTTTTCTTTTCCTTGAGTGTAAAATATTTTTTCAATGTCTCTTGAGACTTTTAGACCCATGTGTGTGTTAGAAGTGTGTTATTTAATCTCCAAAGACGTTGGCATTTTCCAGATCTTTCTTTTCTTGATTTCTTGTTTAATTCCATTGTGGTAAAGAGCATACCTTGTATGCTATCTATGCTTTTGAATCTGTTAAGGTGCGTTCTATGGCCCAGATGGTAGTCTATCTCGGTGAATATCCCATGTGAGCTTGAAAAGAATGTGTATTCTGCTGTTGTTGGGTGAAGTAGTCAGTGCCAATTAGCTGTCTTTTTGAATCACCCTTGTCTTAACCAGCTCATCAATTAATCGACACTCCCCACTCCTTCTGTATAACATATTGACTTATGCCTAAGGCATGTGGATCCATGAAGGGGATGGGCATTCATCTATGTGACACTCTATACATACAGTTGGAATGTATGTTTATCAAAGATTCTGTTTGCTCCCAAATGCTTTTTGGGCAATTGTACTTGTTAATGAAATATATACTTTTGACAAAATATATGTAAATAAATGCAACATGAGTGCGAAAGAGCTATCTGTCCTTAGAAAACCAGCACTGAATTCTTTGTAAGATGTAATAAGCCTAGTACCATAAAACAGTGCAGAGAATTAGGTATGACGTGAGAACAACTCTAAAATAACCTTGAAGGGGCATTAATTAGAAAAATCCAGGAATTAGGCCCTCATGTCTTTGCAGGTGACTTTACGTTCTTGTTTTCTTTAAAGAAACAGGAACAGGAAATTACAGATGGCTCATTCTTCTGTGTTTTTATGCAAAACACATAATGCAGGGACTGCAGTCAGGGGATCTGCCCTTAACGAGGTCTAGGTTCTTCTTTGAATGACTGGGAAATGAAGGCATTATTTGTGGGCCCGGGGGACCACAAACGATTGTCCTGCCTATACAGTTGAAGACCCACAGGAGGAAGGACTTGCTCAAGCTCACATATCGTCCCCATTTCCAGATGAGGAAAACGAGACTCAGAGAGGTTAGGTTCCACAGCTAGTAAGTGACAGTCAGGATCTGAATGTTGCACTGAGTGGATTAAAAAGCTGGTGTGCTTTTCTGGTCAGGTGATTTCTACCACACCACGTTGCCTCTTACACTATGTTTGGTTTCAGTGGGGAAAAAAGAAAATTAGTCAAGTTAGGTGTACTGACATTATGAAAACTTTCCTCATGTGTATTCATCTCAGCCTGTTAAGCATGTCCACACTGAGGGAAGGAGATCTAACCATCTCAGAGGTGGAAATTAGGCTTCTTCTCAGCTGCCCATGACTGACTGGTGGTGGCTGCAGGGGTAGACTGCTGTGTTGAGAAGAATGCAGATTGCTGCTAGTGGGTTCTGTGGGGAGAAAATGCTCCATATTGATTAGTGCATCCACCATGAGCACAGGGAAAGAGGCCGCGGCAAGATAGGGTTTCCTGGCCATTCCGAGAGGCCTGTGTGGCCCTAACTGGCACCCCTCTCCACTTAGTGGCAGCTGACTGAATCGTAGGTAAAATGATGGACTTTTAGGGCAGTGGTTTGCAAAGTCACGATGGAGGTGGGAAGCCCAAGCCATCAACCAGGAAATATTTTCAAATATACCTCTGGTCCCCAGGGTGTAGCAGAATCTGCAGGAAGGGGCGATGGTGGCAGGGAGAGCATAGGTAGTTTGAAAAATATTTTCTCCCCAGGTGATTCTAATATGCCAACTTCTGCCCCCAACAGTGAGAACCACCCTTTTGGGAGTGAGAAAAGGAAATTGCCTCAAACTTGGCATGGAAGAGAAATTTCCGTTGGATGGAATTGTCAGCTCCTTCTGAGAAGCAACCAATCTTCCTGATGAGTTGCTTAAGCTCTTTTGATGTAAGCCGAAAATCTCACTTGTAGTGAGTTTAAAAATCCTTCTGGAAAGTTAGTTACTTTCCAGTTAAAAGTTAGCTCACTTTCAGGACTGTTGAGAATCTCACGTAAGGGGTCATTTCTGAAAAGGCTCATCGCAGGATGGAAAGTGCTTCAATATAAAAGAGGTGTTTGGTGATCTGCCTTCTTATAATCAGTGCGTTAAGAGCATTTGCACAGGGGGTCCAACGATCTAGCTCCTTTCCTGGCACTGCAGCCATGAGATGTTGGATGTGCCCATTCCCTTCTCTGGGCTTTGGGTTATTCATCTGTCAGATAAGTGAGCTGACTGAACCAGGCTCTGGCTCAACTCTGTGGTCTCTTTCAGCCTTGAAATTATCTCATTCCACGACCACTAGGGAGTTTTCCCCAAGGTTGGGTTAGTCGGGAAAAGATGAGGATGCTGCCTTCTTATTGGGTGGACACCAGCAAAAAGCATTCTTCCAGGGAGGCGTGAGGTCAGTCAAGTTGGCTGGAGCCCACCTTTCCAAGATGATATCCATCAGAAAGCAAACTTCACGGGGGCAGGGACCGCATCTGCCTTGTTTACTGCTGTATCCCCAGTGGCTGGAACATGGTAGATGCTCATTAACTACTGACTATCCAGGTAACATCATGTGTGTTGGTGGGGAGAAAGAGCTTCCAGAAACCAGAGAGGAAAAACCCAGGCCATCAGTTTTCCTGGATATTCCTACTTTATTTTTGGCTACATCATCACAAAGAAAGGCGATGGGTGGTTCTGCATGCACCAGAGGGCGTGTGTGTGTATGTGTGTAGTATGTGTGTGTGTGTGTGTGTGTGTGTGTGTGTGTGTTCTAGCAGAAAGGTGCTTACATTTATCAGGGAGGGGGCGCGCCTGGACAGAGGTACTGTGAGCTAGCCGCATGCTGAGTCCAGCACCAATGCCAGCGTTAGGCCTGGGAGACACAGCCAGCATGCTTTCTCCTAAGGGCAAACCATGAACAGGAGGCGGGCTGACAGTGGGCACTCCAAGGGGGCCACTGGAGAGAGAGGGTCAGGAGGGAAGATGGCAGCCAGGAAGCTGCTGGCCATCGTGGAGAAGGCGAAATACCTGGGGTCTAGAAAATGGTTATTCAAGGCAAGAAATCAATGACTTCCAATAACTTGTCAAGGGAGCTAGGGGTGGAGGGCCCAGAAATGGAAGGTTAAAAGATGTGTGTTTGGAGAAAGTGAGAGTTTTAGTGTCCCTCTGGCTACTTCTATAGATAATGGTGGGGTACTGGAGAGGGGGGGCAATTTTCATGAAGGAAGACTTACTGGAAATTGGGAAAAATCAAACTTTTCTCACAGGGCACTGAAGATGACCAGATCGTGAACCTTATAATGTTTGTCCTCGTTGCCTTTTCCTCCTTTGAAAAAAAAATTTTTTTTTCTTAATTTTTAGGAAGAAAGACTGAACAATTCATGATGGAACAAAAGCCTTTGGTGTCAGGATCTGTCACTCTCTAAAGTTTTATGTCCATGATGGTGTTTTGTTCTCCTGACACAATGAAGAGGGTGCAAGAGATAGAGAGACAGAGAGACCAGAGGCGATTCTGAGTGGAGAGACAGGATGCAAGAGAGTCTGAGAGAGAGAGAGAGAGCGAGAGAGAGAGAGAGAGAGAGGTGGCGGGGGGGTCATTTGTTCATTTAGCTAAGAGCAAAGGAAGGAGAAAGGCTAGGGGCTTTGGAGAGGCCTCCTGGAACCCAGACCTCTGGTTTAAACACGTTCTGTGCCCACTTGGGGAGGCCAGGGGCGGAGAAAGCCCTCTACGGGGTGTCTCCACAGCTTGCAGGATGCTGCCATGCACCCAACGGCAGCGCCAGCAGCAGCCCAAGGCCCGAGGACACCCGGCTCTGCCAAGGGGAAAACTGGGTGGTTGTAGAAGCTTAGACCTACGTGGGAAGTTCAGGGATTTGCCAGTTTCTCAGCATTTGCTGGTCAGGCTGGTGAGAGGTGGCGAGGAGGTGAGGCTGTGTTGCAATACATTTTTTGCTTTTGCTATTTTACCCCCTCAGAGAGGAAGAAAGGAGAAGGGGCGAGAGGTGGGAGTAGAGAGAAGAGGTGAGAGGGTGAGGAAGGGAGAGGTGAACGTGGCCTTGGGCTAAGGGAAGGGGAAAGAGGAGAAGGGGGGAGGTGGGTGGTAGAGAATGGGAGCTCGTTTCTGCTAGGAAGCAAATAGGGGACATCCTGAAAGAGGGGGGGGCTACCCAGTTCCTTTGGGTATTCTGCATGGTCATTTCTTGATGCACCTGGAGCCGGGAGGGTGTGTTCCTAGTCACCGGGGAGTTTAAACATGGGGGTCTGTTTTGTGGCAATTGGGGTGTATGATGTGAAGAGGTGGAGGGACCTGAGATGCTCTATTTCTGCCCAATTGCTTATCCTCACAGCCTTGTCTGGCTCTGCTGACAACTGAGGGTATAGGTGGATGTCGACATAGGAAACAAGTTGTGTGTGTGTGTGTGTAGTGTGTGTTATGTGCGTGTGTCCAAGGCCAGGAGGGTCTACAAACAGTCCTAAATGATGAAGAGCCTCTGTAATTTACCCAGGCTGAGAGGTTGTTAAATTAACAACCTCCTTGTGAAAATCTCCCCATCCCCATCCCTATGGCTCCATCCTTGGAGGGATCAGAGAGGGGCTGCATTCAGAGCCCGCATTGCAGTGTTGAGGAGAGGGGAGGTTTTTGGTGGCAATGTCCCAGGTGCGGGGGAGACTTCAAGGAAGGGCTCCAGGAGTGATGGGGTTGGGGGAGGTTGTAGAGTAAGTAGAAGACCAGAGTGCAACGGGCAGCTGGGACAGGCTGTGGGGTGGACGGGGCATAGGCTGGGCAATGGAGGTCGGGGACCTGGGGACCGCCATTCCTAATCGCTTTACACGTGGTTTCTCATTCTGTAGCTGGTAGCCAGCGTTCTATCTTCTTGTCCTTGTTTTTTCATACACTCGTACCAGTTGTTTTAAGCGCTCTCCCTGGTGCTGAGTTCGCCCAGCTGGGCAGCCTCCTGGAGGACAAGATGGAAGATAGGGGCGGAGCGGAGTTCAGAGTGGAGGAGCACGCGGAATCTCATTCAGGACCCAAATGCTTAGTTGGGGAACAAACTGCCACCAAGCAGTGACCCACTCCCGGCTCCAGCCACTTGGATCACATTCTCTCTGGAGGTTCCTGTGTTTATGATGTTATTATTACTACTGGCTTTCTCTGCCTACAGACTACCTACTCAAGACCCTGCAATGGCTTCCCTTACTTGTGGCATCAAGTCACAGCCTTCATTGTCTATTTTTAAAGACCTTCTTTAAGTCACCAATCTCCACTCACTGAAATTCTCTCTCACTACTTCTGGTACTCATCATATATTTCCAGAGGAGTCAGATTTTCATCACCCTGCTCATCCTGCCTGCACATCTTTGCTCTTGCTGTATCCGTTGTCCTGGAATTCCCTCCCTCCTCCCACCTGTAATGACTGTTTCTTCCTCAATTATTTTGGCGGGGGACTGGGAACAGGAGAACCTTCATCTGGACTTGCAAATAGATTCAGGGAGACTTCCTTTGCACCCTAATTTTCTGTTTCTTTTTTTTTTTTTTTTTTGCGGTTATGCGGTGCCTCTCCACTCGTCGTGGCCTCTCCCCTTGTGGACCACAGGCTCCCAGATGCACAGGCTCAGCGGCCATGGCTCATGGGCCCAGCCGCTCCGCGGCATGTGGGATCTTCCCGGACCGGGGCACGAACCCATGTCCCCTGCATCGGCAGGCGGACTCTCAACCACTGCGCCACCAGGGAAGCCCTGCACCCTATTTTCTGCAGAGGCCACACGCTCCACTCTTCTGTAATTTAATTATTCTGCTGGAGGTGATTTGTTCAGCAAATAACCAATCGTGATCCAATCTTCCCAGCTTTGTAAGCCAAACTGGACCCAAGTGAGGACCATGGGTCCCGACTTAGCGTTTGGACAATGTAATTACCAAAGTAAAGCAGTGCCCTCAACCCTGTGCATCCCTGGGTAAGGCTCCCCCCTCCTGGGAGGATAGAGGATAGGGTTTTCCCCGGGAGCTGGGAGCACTCACCAATGTAATCATTGGACTTGCCAATGTCATAGTCCCAGACTGAGATGTCCAGTGACTTCTTCGCCAGGTCACTATGTTTGATGTCGTAGAAAAATTCCTAGATGCAGCAGAGGAAGACATGTGAGTGACAGGGTTCTCTGAGCCTTCGGCATCGGAAGCTAAGAGGCTGAGTCTTAGGGGTTCATGGACCAAGGGGAGGACCTTGTACTGGGTATCTGGAATCAAAGGGGCCTTTACCCCAGGCCTGAAGAACCCCTCTCAACTAACACTCCGTATAATAAAGCCCCCCAGACCCTATAATTCTCTTTTCAATGACACTGCTTGAAGTTGAGAAGACTGGTGGGGTGTTTCTAAGAGGGCTGGTCCTGGGCAAGTTTCCTTAAAGGCAGATAGCCATGAACTCAGTCCTTCCATTCTGATAGCTTCTGAAGTGGTTTTCCTCACTCTCCATTGTTCAGAGATTAAAGGTAGTTGAGGGTTAGGTGCTTATGTTTTCAGATAATCTGATTTTGTCAGTAACTCTTCTGCCTAATCACAAAATTCATTCCTGTTCATCTTTAAAACGAACAAGGAAGCAAAAAAAAAAAAAAAAAAAAAACCCACAAAAACCCATAACCAAAACTTGTTATCTATCTACCCAAGAATGACCACTGTCAACATTCCCCATGTGTGACCATACTGGTGTCTGTTTTGAAAAATTAATATGAATTTTATACCATATGAAATATTTGAATATTGTATTATAGAAATATAATATGAATATACTGTACTGTGGCTTCCTTTTTCCATTTTATAACATATGGTAAAAACCAACTTTGCATGTTAGCAGGTTTTTTTTCCTACATCACCACTTTATTTTTATTTAATTTTCTTTCTGCATCACCACTTTTATGGCTTTGTCTAACAGCTGTGTGGCTGGACCTAACCTAGTGCTCAACATTTGAGTATTTAGATGCCTGACAAGTCAACAGTGTGAATACAGAGGAATAAGCACATTCAATGGGTATCTAGATAGTGGCTTTAGCAGGACTGGATGCACTGAGGATGGAGGGAGAGGGAGAGGGAGAGGGAGAGGGAGACGGAGACGGAGACGGAGAGGGAGAGGGAGAGGGCAGTGCCAACTGGGTGGGTGGTAAAGGGGACAACTGACCCTATTTATTTGCTCAAATATCAGTATTATATACTATTAGAGTTGGTAAAGACACTGGAGATGATTTAATTCATTCTCTCTCCAAATACAGTGTCTTCCCTATGACATTCCAAATCTATAGGCTTTTGTTTTAGGCTTGATTTCCTCCAATGATGAGGAACTCATTCCTTCTTTAGATAATTCAAGCTGATGTATGTAAGAAAGTTGTTTTTTTTTTTTTTTGTGCCTTACAACTTTCTAGCAGGGAATTTGTTCCTCCCTCACATATAGGAACTATCCCAGAGCATGGCAAAAAATGGGGCAGCCTTACCTCATTAAATTCAGGATTCAACGTTTTCTTCTTAATTTGAGTCTTATGTTTGGCTTTCTTTCCCATATCTGGTTTCAGCCAGCTGAGAGGAGACATGAGAGGCTATTGTGGATGAAGTTTAATGAATAAGAACAGCCTCTTAATGACCCCAAAGGTCCTCCCAGTGTCAGGAGAATAATGAACAGATCAGGAAAGTGAATCTACATTAATAATGACCAATGTGCCATTCAGAGCATCTACTTGGTGCCAGGCATTACTAAGCAAGTTGATGCATATTTAATCCTCAACAAACCCTTGATGGTACAACCACCCATTTCACATATAAGGAAACTGAGCGTTCAGAGTGAAGTTGAAGACATTGTGCCCTCTGGTCACACCCGCTGGGGACTCAACCAGCTGTTGCCTCTGGAGTCTGTGCTCTAGCTAGACTTGCTCCCAATGGATCATTGAGAACCTGAAGATGGTGCCTGGGGCTTCACTACTGATTATCTCTTAAGCTGCCCCAGGTCCTGGGGAGATGATGAGGTATGGACAAAGGGAGAAGATGCAAATCTGTCTGTTCAAAACTATTCCATGGCTCTCCTTTGACCTCAGGGTGAAGTTCAAAATCCTTATGTGGCCGTAAGGCTCTACGTGGTTGGGTCCCTGCTCCTGTCCAGCCTGATCTTGTGCCACGTGCTTCACCCCCACCCCCATCACTCTCCTTTTCCATCCCAGGGCCTTTGCCATACTATTTCTTCTGCCTAGAAGGCTCTTCCCCCAGTGTAGACACAATTGCATGACACGTAGTAGGTGCTCAATCAATATTTTCTCTGGGCGAATAAATAAAATGGGCTAAAAACTCCTTATGAGTTAGGACAATTGGATTCTGATGCAAGCTGTCACTAGCTGTGCAACTCTCAACGTGAGTGTAACTTCGGCATGCCTCAGCGTCCCAATCTGTAAAGAAGGCAAACTTTGCTTTCTCACTCACAGAACTGTTTGGAGGATAATCTGAAAGAAGAGATACAAAGGGATTGAAAGGTACCAGATGCTGAACAAGAATAAAGGGCAATTCTGACTTTAAAAAACTTCACTGGATCTTAAATTGGTTAATGATCTCCTGCCCACCAGGGCAGCTGATTCACTGGTGACCACTGCAACTCTACTTCTTCTGGAGGGTTGGGTAGATGGGAGAAGGGGTGGTGGGAGATTATTTAAGAAAAAACAATTTGCATGTGTCTGGGATTCAGTGGAGTACAGGCCAGGAGCCCAGGAGCTAATGTTCTCTATTGGCACCATGTGGAAAAATTAGAAAATTACACGAAATTACTCCTAGAAATCAAACGCGTTCCAGACATGTGTGTTCTTTTGTTAACTAAAATCCTCTTGCAAAGAAAATCTGGAGCAAAGTCCACTGTGGCCTGATTTGTAGCCATGACCTTAAGGGAAGCATTGATTTCTATTGTCAGAGGCAGTGCGGATGGGGGAAGGAGTGTTCCCAGGTTGGAGAGATCATTAATAAACACTCTTTGCCATAAGTAGATAGTGATAGTAATTATTTATAACAATAATGGCAGGTATTTGTTGAGCACTGACTCCATGAAAATGTATCTCTCAGATCTCCAACTGCAGGGGGAGACTGACAAGCTGCTGGGCTCTGAATTCACCACTATGTTTTCAGGTGGCCATGCTCCCCACAGGCTACTCTCAGCCAGTACCTGAGCCAGCCAGCGACAGTAGGCAGCCCCATTTCTGGGAGATGCAGGGCTCCTCTAATGGCGAACTGCGCTCAAGGATTCCGCCACCACAATGGTTTGAAACTTAACAGAACTGCACTGCAGTCTAAGACTCTTCCTGCCCAAACCATCCCCCCACTGCCCCCCAGGAAGCAGACGTGCACCAGGCCTGTTGTCTCTATGGTCCTCCTCCAGCTCTCTCTCAATTTTCCTTCCCAGGTGCTTTCCCAGCAAATCTCTCAGCATCTCATCTAGTCTTGGTGTCTGCTTCTTGGAGGGCAGGACCAAATGACCAATACTACTCTTCCCATTTCATAGATGAGGACCTAGAGGCCCAGAGATGTTAATGCATGAGCCCAAGGTCACACAGCTGGAGAATATTGAAGACTATTGGATCTGGGATTCAACCCGGGCAGTCTGGATCCAGAGCTCAGGCTCTCAACAACAACCACATAAACACACATTTTACTGCCACAAGCAAGGCAGAATCTAATTCAGAGTAGCTAAATGTTTCTGTACCAAGGCGTAATTTTATTCCTTTTATATGGTATCTCATTTGAGCCTTATGGCCACTCTTGGAAATAAGTGGACTTGTTTTTTCCACTTTACCAATGAAGAATCTGAGGCTCAGAGACATCAAATAACTTGCTTACAGTTACACAGCTGGTAGCTGGCAGAGACCGGGAGGTTGCATATCCCATGTCTGATTCAATGGCGGCTTGGAGAATGTGCCTGAAGGACCTCCAACTACAGGGAACATAAATGACAAGGCGCCCAGCTGCCGCGCTGGAAATCCATGCCCTGTTTGTTGCCAAGCCACACACTCCCAGCTGACTACCGAACATGGCAGGGATACCTATGGCAAGCCTACTCCTAGAGACATGGGCCTCATGTGATGGCCCAATTTTGGCTGAGGACTTCCTGATTGGCTTTGCTGAACTTGCATCTGGGATGCTTCCACCCACCCCTCCCTCCCTCGTCCCCTCACTTAGGGTCAGACTCGAATGGCCGTCTAACTGCTGTCCCATTTCCCCCTGCCTTTCCCCTACTTTCCTCACATAGGCATTTCTCCTCTGTTTAATCCCCTGTTGGCATCTTCTCAGAGGACCCAGAACACAAAGTCTCTCTTATTCCCCATGACTGAGATAACTGAATAACCCCAAAAGCCTAAGGTCTTTTTCTTGGAGCATTTCCCAGACCTGAATCCAGAAAAAAGTCAGGTTGCTTCTTTGGTGGTGGGGCTCTGGACTCTGGAGGGATGTGTTGCTGATTCCCAGCACTACAACTGGGATTAACTGTAACCTTGCCGGACACCCCTCTCCCACAGGAGGAGAGCCACAAAACTTCTCACATGGGTGGTGACACACCAGGCTGACTGAGACTCCAGACTCACACTCACCGGTTCTGGGCATCGTCTCACTGTGTTGACCTTGGGCAGGTTTCTTTGGCCCTCTCTGGGCCTCAATGTATAATGATCTTGGGGAAGCTCTCTGGTTCTCTCTTTGCAAGGATCTAGGACCCCCCTCTGGGGCCCATTTACAGTCCCCAGACATTGACTCACAGCTTGACGAATGGATCTGAGTAGCCATTGGCGTCCATGGCCGCCAGGTGCACGCAGCGTATGATGCCCACGATGAGGCCTCCCTGCTGTGTGCTGTACATGAGGGACACCAGGATCTTGCCGCGTTCCTCTGTGTCACCAATACGCTCCACCTGCTGCAGTAGGAGAAGAGGGTGTGTGGGCCTAGGAGGGAAGGGGTCTGGGCAACGTGGATGGCGACCATTAAAGAGAGAGTCTGTGGAAAGTAGGAGGAGGTGGGCCAGTGCTAGTGCAATCAGCACTACAGACAGAAGACACCCCAGACTCCAGGGAGGAGCAAATGATGAAAGCCAAGGGGCCCAGTTCTAGGCACATGGGGGCCAATGGCTTTACTCTTAGACACGGACTGACCCTGACTCTGATCATAGGCTGAGCTTGACCCTGATTCCAACGTGACTCAGCTCAGACTCCCCCCCAACCCACCCAGTTTTCTCAAAAGTGCAGCCTTGGGGCCGAGGGCAGGTTGTGAAGCCCAACTCCAGTCTCTGCCAGACACACAGCTCAGAGAACCTGACCCTACATCCCCATGGAGGGAGCGTGGCATTGCTCTAGTGCAGCAGAACTGCGAGCAGACGGCTTTCTGCCAACAGGTCAAGGGTGTTCTCTCGGGTATGAGAGGATGGGGCTTCCCCCACCTTGGGGGCTCGCAGTGTGAAAAGCTGCTCTGGTCCTCATGTTTTCTAATGCCTTGGGCAAGTGCACCTCCGATGGTGAAACCAACAGGCAGGTGGTTTGGGGTAAAAGAGTGGGAAAGGGGCCAGGGAGAGGGAGAGAAAAGGGAGATGCCATGACCCCGACTGTGGCTTTCAACACCCCACTTCAGCGCTCACCTCTCCTCATAACGGGCCATGCCTCGGGCTGGACCCGGTGGTTCCAGCACGCTTCATCTTGAGGAGGGAGACAGAAAGGAAAAATAACATTGTCAATGGGGCTCATCTCCCTACACAAGAAAAACCAGAAACACCTTCTCTCCTCCACTGGCATCCAGAGCCATGAGGATGGGTTCTCCAAGCTTCTGTGGCCCTCCAGCTTTCCCCCATTCAGCTAAAATGTATATAACATTAACCATTTGAGAGACCATGTTAATGCACAACAGCCTATTGATGTAGGTTGTATTACTATCCCCATTTTACAGATGATGACACTGAGGGTCACAGTGGTTAAACCACTTGCCACAACCAATAAGTGGCAAAGTAGCCCATACACAAAACAGATAAGATTTTGTCTGCTCTGGATGAAGTGGCACAGGGGCCACCAGGTGCTTCTTCCCCCATGGCTCCTAAGGCCCTTTTGCAGGATTCTAAGGCTCTGGGGAACGCAATGTGAAAAGCACTGGTTAAATCCAACCTCTCCACTTTTATAAATGAGGAAAACTGAAGTCCAGAGGAGAGGGGGTCAGAGCTTATGAGGTCCCTGTCCTTAGTGGGGCATAAGAGGAAAGTTGGTGGTGGGAGGTTTAAGAGCAAAGGAGATGATCAGCAGGGTTGTGGGTCCAGTGCGGGGCCTGTCCTGCCACCCTCTGTGCCCTCTGAGGCTGGCTGAGTCCATCACAGCGAGTGGCAGACCCAGGAGCTGACCAAACTGGGACTCACTGAGTGACGGAAGGATGACAAAGCCTGAAGAGACAACAGGTTACCAGCAAAGACCCAGAGGAAAGGCTTCATTCCTAGGCACATCTAATGAGTTTACTGGGAGCCTGGACATTCGGTGTAATTCTTCCTTGCAATTTTCCCTGTTGTGTCTTCCTTTGTCTGTGCTATAAAATATGGTGCAGCACACAGATAGTCCATCCTCAGGCTGGCCATCTGGTGGGAGGATGCTGCAGGAGTCCCCCTCCCACCCCACCCCCCGGCTTCCCAATGGGGCGCTGGCCCACTGCCCAGGGGAACAGGCACGCAGGTCATTGCAAGAAAGCTGGGCTCTGGCTGGTGCCTGGAGAACACGGGTCACTGACTTTGCGGTATGACCTTGGCAACTCGCTCCTCTTTTTTGGGAGCCCCAGGTGGCTCAGATGTAAAAAAGGGTAGGTTGGATTATGTCTAAAAATACAGATTGCTAGTCTCACCCTATCTTGCTAAGTCAGAATATCCAGGGAGATCCCCCACAGAATCTATTTTGTAAAGCTCTGGTTTTAAAATCTCTAGTTGATTCAGAGGTGTAGCCCAATTGGACAACCTCGATTTGGTTCTTGTTCTTTCTCAAAAGGTGAGTGTCACATCTAACAATAACAGTTTTAATGCTTTACATGTACTTTTACATTAATCCTTAAAAGACCCTATGAGGTTGGTACTATATTATCCCATTTTACAGACAAGAAAACTGAGGCACAGATAGGTTAAGTCATTTGACTCAAGTTATACTATAAGTGGCAGAAACTGGGACTCAATCCCAGTCTGGCTCCAGAGCCCATGCTCTTAAGTGCTATGGTATCCTGCCTCCTGTGTATCTCTATGATTCTTTATGACTTCTTGACTGACAGGTGGGTAAGGCAGTATTATTTACTATAATAACAACAGTTAATTTATGAGTGCTTATTAGGTACTAGGTTCTGCCTCCTATGAGGCAGGTGCTGTTGTAACACCCATTTTAGAGACAAGAAAAACTGAGGCCCAGAATAGTTCAGACTCTTGGTGAAGGCCAGGGAGCAGGGAAACGGCAGAGCTGGCTTTGAACCCAGGCAGGCCACTCTGCCACACCACTCTGACCTTCAGAAGTGATGCTAACACAGGGTTGTGGTAGAAGGCATAGCCCAGGATGCAACCCCCATGTTCTGACCTGAAATCTTCACCCTCCCTCCAGCAGCTGCCAAAGACCCTCTCCTGTCTGGCACCCTACAGATCTATCACATCCTTTACAGCCCCAAAAGAAGGCAGCACCCACCTCTCCAACTCTTCTTCCCCATTGAACCCTTGGGGCAAAGGCACTCACCGGGATCACCCGCTCCAGACAGATATTGAAGTTCTTCCTCTGGTTGGGCTTCAATTTTTTGAGCGAGAATCTGGTCTCACCGATAAACTCGTTATGGCCAAATTTGTCCTCATCACAGACAGAGATCCTGCGATTGACATAAAGGATGGAGAAAGAAAGAAGAGCATATATTGAGCTCCTACTACGTACCAAGAGCTCTGATTGATGCTGGCAAGGAACGTGTAATGTGCACAGGAATAATACAACTTCATATTTATTGAGCACTAGGCCAGGTACTTCTAATTTCTTCTTGATCACAGTATAACTTAACAAGCAATAACATACACAAACCTTAAATTTCTAGCTTGTTGGATTTTTGAATTTGCATACACCCATGTAACTACCACTCAGATAGATCAAGATATAGAACACTCCAGCTCCCAGAAGACCCTCATGATCCCTCCTAGTCACTACCTCCCTCAGAGATAATCACTATCTTGTTCTCTTGGCAAGATTCAGTGTCTTGTTTTTGACTTACATTTAAATAAAATCAGATGTATACCCTTTTACATTTGGTTTCTTTTGTTCAACATTATGTCTGTGAGATTCATCCATGTCTATAGTTATTTGTCCCTTTTTTGGTTGTATAGTATTCTATTGTGTAAATATGTTGTAATAATTTTGCTAATTATGGGCATTTGGTTTTGAGCCATTTCTAGCTGTTATGAATAAAGCTGCAATGGAACATTCATGTTCATGTCTTTTCTATATGCATAGATACATATTTCTGTTAGGTATCTTCCTAGGAGCAGAATTGCTGAGCCATGGACTACACACAAGTTTAACCTCAGTAGAAACTTCTAAACAGTTTTCCAAAGTGATTCCACCAGTTACACTCCCACCAGCAGTTTATGCAGGCTCTGGTTGCTCTTCATTCTAACTTCGATTTTGTCGGTCTTTAATTTTAGCCATTCTGAGTGGGCCATAGTATCTCCTTGTAGTATTAATTTATTAGTATTCCATAAGATGTTGTGGAAAAAACCCAGATGAACTTTTTGGCCAACCCAATACATTTCCCTGATGATTAATGAAGTTCAGCCCCCTTTACATCTAGTTTATGGTCATTTCAGCATCATCTGTGGCAAAGTTAGGCTAGGAGCTTAGCTGACTCTTCTCATTTCATTCTTTCTCCCCCCAAGACCTCTAAGTTTCCCACTTTGGAGAGGAGACTGGGGCCCAGATATGTTGAATAATTTTTCCCCAGTAAGGGGCAGAACCAGAATTTGAAGCTCCTGATTTCCAGAACACTATATTGTCTTTTGCTATCTACTTTGCACAGCATTGAGTAGACCAGAGGCACAAAAAGGGGTAGGTCATGAGAAGGGTCCCTCAGGAGGCCCAAAGGACCAATCGAGGCATGATAATTCATCCTGACATATACTAAGAGGAAGAAAGGACTCTTCCCCCCATGGGGGACAGACAGGAACTAAGAGTACCTTGCTTCTTGGCCATTAACATTTGTTGAACAAGGTTCAAAGTTCTGAAGGGTCAGAACACCCTCCTGCTGAACCCCACACTGTACACAACTGGAGAAAGAAACTGTCTCCATTCAGCCGGTGGGGGTGTAAACACCACCATCCTTTCTGCAGGACAGTATGTCTCCAAAGACTCACGAATAATCACCATTTTTGACCTAGTAACGCCACTTCTAGGAATTTACCTTGAAGACATAAGTGAAAAAATACGTAACTACAAAGATTTTTACCACAGTTTTGTTTATAGTTGTGAAAAAGCAGAAATAACGTAAGTATTCTATAATGGGGGGACTTCTTAAGAAAATTATGAAGTAACCCTAAAAATGTAACAGTACGCATTGAAAATAATGTTGTAATTGCTCATCAGGGAAATGCAAAACCACAATGCGACACCACTACACACCCGCCAGAGTGGCCAAAATGGAAAAGTGTTGATGAGGATGTGAAGCAACTGGAACTCCCAGACATTGCCGATAGCAGTGTAAATTGGTGCAATCACTATGGAAAACTGGCAGTTTCTAATAAAGCTAAACATATACATACACCACGGCTCAGCCATTACACTCCCAGGTGTATATACAACAGAAATGTATGCAAGAAATAGCTACTAGAATGTTCCCAGCAGCACTATTTGTCATAGCCCCAAACAGAAAACCAACCAAATGCCAATTAACGGTAGAATGAATAAATAATATCGTGTTATATTCACACAATGGAATACTAAATAGCAATGAGAAAGAACAACCTACAAGTACCCACAACAACTCGGATGAGTATCACAAATATACTATTAACTGAAAGAAGACAGACATAAAGGAATTATGTGGTATGATTTCATTTGTATAAAGTACAGAACTAGACGAAATTATTTTTTCCTGTTAGCAGTTAGGGTAGTGAATCCCCTGGGGGAAAAGGTCCTCACTGGAAGCGGGCACAAGGGGAGGGCTTCTGTAGTCTGGGAATGTTCTGTTCTCTTAACCCAGTGTGTTCACTTGGTGAAAATTCATCAATCTGTACACTTTTTCTGTGTGCACTTTTCTAAATGGATGTTATTACATTGCAATAAAAATGTTTATGTTTCCTTAAAATAATATTGTAGCTGATAGGAATGTACTTGGAACAGCCCATTTGTAAACCAGTTTGTATGCCTTGCCAAATTAAAAAGACTCACACCTCATATTCTGTGATCCAGCAAATATCCCTCCTTAGTTTCTGTCCTAAGGAAATACTCATATGAACACAAGGAAGCATGAAGAATGCTCATCGCAAATTTGTTTGTAATAGAAAAAAGGTAGAAGCTATCTAAATGTCTGTCCACAGGGAACTGGATAAAGTGGTAAACAGTTACATAAAATTTTAAGACATGCCAACAATACCATATATTGTTTATAGAGACATAATTAAGTAGCTGAAGCATAGGACACACTTGGAAATGATACCCACAGAATTCAGGATAGTGTTTCGCCCTGGGGAGGAAAGAAGAGAAAGGGGTGGGGGATGAAGTATACAAGAGGAGCTTCAAGTTGCATCTGTAGTGCTTTATTCCTTACAAAAAAGAGCTGAAGCAAATACAACAAATATTAAGATTTTTGAAAGACTGAGTATTGGGTTCATGGGTATTTGTTTTTATTATATTCTATATTTTTCTGTATATTCATAACACTTAATAATAAAACATTAAAAAAATCTGTGATAGACCCATGCTATGGAGTACTCTGAAGCAGTTAAAAATTAGGTAGATCTAAATGTCTTCTCATGGCCACAGCCCCAAGATATATTGTTAAGGAAAAAGACACGTTCCAGATATATTCAACAGGATATTTCTTATATTGTAAACGACAGTGTGTGCGTGTATATATATATATACATATATATATAGTGTATGCACGTATATAATGAATATACACACACTCACAGAAGGAGAAAGGCAACCCAGGCTGAGGGAGGGGACTAACATTTGAAAGCAGCTTTGTTTTCTCAATAATTCTTTACAAGAACAATGTACTCATTTATTACTTATATAATTTAAAATGCATTTTAATACACTGTAGAAGAATATGAAGTGGCGTCAGTATATTGTTAAGTGAAACTGGCTGATTACTTAATAGGATGGTCCATTTTTATAAACACTTTTAAAAACACTCAACTTTATTTAAAAAAAAAAAACTTTCCCACACACACACACAAACACACACACACAAATATAGACACACGCTAAACCCAAATGTCCAGACACCAAGATGTTAACAGTTTCACTTATCTGTATTTTCAAAAGTGTCTATCAGGAATAATATATTGCTTTTTAGAAGAAAAAAAGAAACAAGAAACTACTCTGAGATGTTTTAAAGCGCTGCCCCCAGGAACCACGCATGCCTCAGACTGCCCAGCCTCAGGCCCCTCTCTGCCCACCCTCCCGGCAAGCACCTGAGGGTCTTCCTCTGCATGTCTTCATCCGTGATGCCATGATAGACCAGAGTCTCATTCCAGATGGGATTTCGGGTGTTCCGCAGGGTTTTTGCTACGAAGCTTGTGGACTAGAACCCAGACAGACATCTATCTCAGTGGGGAGTCAGCCCTGCAGCTCCATCCCTTGGGCTCATTTGCGATGGGTGGGTGACTTAGGAGTCCACTTCCCTCAGGAGTGTCCAGGGGCTCTGTTGCTCCCAAATGCATGTTCTCAGGGAGTGGGGTCATCCTCTAGGGTGCATCACCAACACTGGATACTGGGCCAGCCCTCCCTCCAGGCACTGGGCCCCCTCTTTGAACTCTTTTATAAAGATAGAAAGCAAAGATATTTTTCTTTGAGAAAAAGTATTGTTTCTAGGCCAGGGAAGCAGAAATGAGAGTCTCCCATTCCTAGGCAGTGAAGAAATAATTTCTGGGGATATTGGGATGGTCCCCTCTGTTTCCCCAGATAGCATCCTCCATGCCTGAAATTCCTTAGAGACGACAAAATTTTTCATTTTACTCTAAGAGAGAAGGTTAGAAACGCACCTGGTAGCCTGGTGCGAAATCTAATTCATACTACATGTAAGTGATTGATTGGATTTCCTTTGGCAAAGCAGGTTTGGATTTAGGAGTGAGCAAAGAAGTGGGTCAAGGAGAAAGCAAACGTCGCTGGGGAGTCAGAAGGAGTAGTGGCCAACAAGTTTGACCATGGCCAGGTGGGACTGTCTTTCCTGATCCAACAAAAAGAGTGAGATAAAGTGTATGTGCCCATGCGTGTGCGTGTGTGTGTGTGTGTGTGTGTCCTTTTTTGTCTAATGGGGCATTTGATACTTGCAGAGATTTTTTTTTTTTCTTTTTTGCGGTATGCGGGCCTCTTACCACTATGGCCTCTCCCGCCGCGGAGCACAGGCTCCGGACGCAAAGGCCCAGCGGCCATGGCTCATGGGCCCAGCCGCTCCGTGGCATATGGGATCTTCCCAGACTGGGGCACAAACCCGTGTCCCCTGCATTGGCAGGCGGACTCCCAACCACTGCACCACCAGGGAAGCCCTTGCAGAGATTTTTGAAAGGCATTTTTCTAAGATCATGTAACCAAGTATATAGGCAAGCCTTGTTTTTAGGACATCCATGTCAAATTAACACAACAAAGCAAAAATAAAGCCCAAGAAGGCACACGTCCATTTCCAGCCATGTGCTCTGAGTGGGTCAATCCAAAGAAAGGAGAATTAATCCCACTTTCCCTCCAGAAAGGTGGAAGGGATGGGGGTAAAATTTTCTCTTTACTAATAGAACCTTTTCTTCAAGTTATCTGGAAAGCGTTAGTCATTTCTGTTGAGAGATGTTTGGCTGGGCAAAAATGGGTGGGGGAGGTGGACCATGGTCAGCACTGGGGAGCCCTGAAGGTGGTTTGAGCAGGTCAAGGGCATAATCAGGGTATCTGCTTCTCACCTGGATCCCCAGGTTTCTGAGTTAGAGAAATGAGCAGAGCCCCTGCCTCTTGAAGGAGAATGGCTCTGGCCCATCCCTTACCCCTTGTAAGAACTTTGCCAATCAGGGAAGAGGGGGTTTGGGGAGTGGCTATTTTAGGCTCTGAGCTGGGAACCTTGGGGGCTTTCCAGAGCCCATGTGCCCCCCTTGCCAAGATGGCCCAGGCCATATGGTACCTTGCTGGCTCCCGGCAGGAGGTGCAGCTTAACGTAGGGATCGGCCAAGCCATTGGAATCCATGGGCTTCAGTCCCTGTAAGAGAAGAAGGCAGTGGCGTGAGGGCCTGGGGAGGGCTGGCGCTCAGTTATCACAGGCATGGGCACAGCTATCACCCCATCCTGTGTGCTTCCTCTTGCAAAGAAAGAGAAGGGAAATGCAGTATCTTGAAATGAGCACTGGAATCCGGCAGACGGGCTTTAAAGCCTGGCCAAGTCACTTACTGGCTGGTGTGACCTTAGGCAAGTTTCTGTAACCTCTCTGAGCCTCATTTTCCTCACCTGTCAAATGGGATGCTTCATGGGCTGGTGAGATTTAAACGTGATCCCACCGGTAAAGTGCTTGGCACACTACCTGGCACACAGGAAGTGCTCCAACAAGGCTGGATTGTTATTGCTGGGATGGGAGGACATGTCCCAGAATGGGTGAGAGAGGAGGAAAGGCCAGAGAAAGGAGGCCTGAGTTCTGGCCCTGGCCCTTGCACTCACTTCTGAGACCGCAGTTTCTCCATCCGTATGATGGGGATCACAATCTCTGCCTGGCCCCCCTCACAGAGCTGGCATGGCTAAAATGGCTAAAATGAGCCACTGTGGGGGAGAGCAGTTTGTCCGGGGTAGGAGTTAAGCTGGGCTTGTTAACACGAGCAGTTCCAAAATTCCCGGGGCTCAGATACGCTCTGCCCATCTCCCTAGGCCCTGGCTGAGGCAGGTGTCTTATCTCTGGGCTCCCACTCTCTCCTCTCACAGCACTAATCTCCAATCCCATGTATCGTGCCCTGTGATCTCCGGGGACTTCAGTTTCCTCAGCTGTTCAGTGGGGCTGATCACAGACCCTGCTTCATGGGATTCTTGGAGGGTTAAATGAGATCTCACCTGTGAAGGCTGAACTCTGGCCCTGGCACAAGTTCAGTATGAACAATGTTTGCTACTACTAGGTGGGGAGAGGAGGCCACAAAGTGGGGTGCAAGGGGGAAATCTGGCTGGGTAGCCTAGAAGGTAAGAGCATAGGCTTTTGAGCTGGACAACACTGGTTCAAATCCCAGCTCCACCACTTCCTGGCTGTGTGATTTGGGCAAGTCCCTTAATCTCTGTGCCTCAATTTCCCCATCTATAAAATGAGAACGATGATGAAACCTTCCTCATAGGTTTGTTGTGAAGATTAAATGGGAAGAAATAATTTGTAGAAAGCCCCAGAGGGTATACTATACTCAGGAGATGCTATAGTGGTGGTTTCTTGTCCATTTCTCCATGAGGGCACAGTCTATTCTCGCTCATTTTAATATTCCCCAACATTTAGGGTAGTTCCTGGTACAGAGTAGGTATTTAATAAACATGTCTGGAATGTCTGTTTGGATTGGGAGGTTACAAATTGGCAGACGCTGTGTTTTTTCAAATTTGAACTTGAACATCTTTGTTTGGGTCCTGCTCACACCAGTTTAGTTTACCAAAGTTACTACCATTCCCTAATGTCTCACATGTTTTTCTCATCTCTTTACCAGCCCAGCCCCTGAGCCGTTGAGTTTTCTGTACCCCTGTCGCAAGGGGGCTGTAATGGTGTGGCTTTCCCCCATTTCT
This sequence comes from Phocoena sinus, assembly GCF_008692025.1. Lineage (NCBI taxonomy): Eukaryota > Metazoa > Chordata > Mammalia > Artiodactyla > Phocoenidae > Phocoena > Phocoena sinus. Next base: position 74,491,165 of record NC_045776.1, on the reverse strand, counting down.
GGAGCTGGAGATGGTTACATCTGGATTCAAATCCAGCTCTATCCCTTACCAGCTGAGTGGCCTCAGGCTTTAACTTTCTAAGCCTCACAATGGGGCTAATAATCATCTCTTCCTCAGAGGTTCCTATGAAGATGAAATAAGATAATGTAGGGCCTTACCTCACTGTGCTACTGGAGGGCACGTGTAAATGCATCTAAGTGCCTGCTGAAGAAGTGACCTGGGTACGTTGATCTAGAAGTTGTGTTAAGCATTTCATACATTATTGATCATCCAAACTGGGACATTTTGTGAGTGGAAAGGAGAGTTCTTAATTATTTCATCAAGGCAACAGGCATAGCTGGGGACCATCTGTGCAAACTGGGACACCCCGCCACCTTCCACGTTAACACTCACCAACATCCTCATGGGAGAGACTCTATTATTATCCCTGAGGCACAGACAGGTTAACTTCCCCCAAATCCCACAGCTAGGAAGGGTGGAGCTGGTATTTGAACCCAGGAAGTCTGGTTCCTGAACCTTGCTTGTTATTTTCTATAGACCAGACTTGGGGCAGGGGGAGATCCTGGTCAACTACTTCCTGGGATTAGCATTGGCATCATCCAGCTTTCTTTGCGGGCTGCAGTAAAGTTGGCTCACTGCCCCTGGAGCCTGTAGCATGGAGATGCTCTTCCAATCTGGTTTGCCTCGCCCCCCCACCCCGCCCCAGAAGCCCAGATTACTGTCCTTGTATCTGCAACAATAAGTCCTGACTCAGTCTGTAGCTCCAGCTTGACAGCCCCGTCTATAGAAGGAGCTGTTCAGTGGCATGTCAGCTGTCAAGTTAGGCTGCCACTGCTCCCAGGTGACACCTCTGAGATCCCCTCCAGAGGGTGTGGATGGGGCTGGGCAGATCTTGGCTCTGCCCTTGAAGCTTGGTTTCCTCCACTCCCGGGAGGCAGCTGCAGTTAAGTGAAACCCCTCTGGGACCTTCCCCGGAGGAAGCCCTCCCTGCAAAGGAATTGGCCGTGGCTAATTCCTGCTCTTTCCTCATCACTGTCACTGTCACAGATAGACAAGGCAATGACAGGAGACAGACATGGTCACCCATGCCCTCCCCAAGTCCCCTAGAAATGCCAGAACATCCTAAGTGGTCCCCAGCTTGGCCCCCTTACCCACCTTGGCCTTTATGATGGTGCAGTGCAGGGAGCTGTTGTCCTGGTCGTAGAGAAGGCTGAACTCCAGGGCACCCAGGGTGGCTGAAGAAGACAGAGGCAGGTACCAAGAGGACATTAATTCATTCAACAAACATTTCCTGAGCACTTACCGTGTGCCCAGTCTGGGCTAGCCATTGAGCCTACAGAGGAGAGGAAGACTCAGTCCCTCTGGACTCCCCATCCTGGTAGACCCTCCTCTTCTTTGGAGCCCTCAGCACACCTGTGATCAGTTAATCATTTGTGCAATTGCCTAGTTAATGACTTCCATCTACTAGGTTGAGAGTCCCATGAGGGCAAGGCTGTGACTGCCCTGTTCACTGCTATGTCCCTGCTGGGCACAGTGCAGGGCACACAGTTTGTGCCCACTTACTTGCTGAAGGAATAAATGAGTCTCAGCATTTGCTGTGCCTCTGTCTGGAATGCTCTCTCTCTAGATCCTCACATGGCTGGTGCCTTCTCATTATCCACATCACAGCTTAAATGTCACCTCCTCAGAGAAACCCTCCCTGATTGCTCCATCTAAAGCAGCCACCCTCATGGCCATTCGCCCTATTTTATTTCCTTCACGGTGCTCTGTCTTTATTTGAAATGAACTCATTGGTATGTTTCTCTCCACTAAAATATTAGTCCCATTAGATCAGCCATCTTGTCTGTTATTTTTTTTTTCTTTTTTTGCCATGGTAACCCTAGCACTTAGAATAGTTTGGGGGCACCTCGTAGGTGCTCAATAAATACTTGTCAAATATAGAGATGAGTGAGTGAGGGAGTTGAATACAGAGACAGGCTTGTTATAAATCACTAGGGACAGCTCCTAACAGGGACATACACCGGCTGGGAGGGATCTTCTAGGCTTGGCAGGTCAGCAAAGAGACACTTAAGGCAGATGGAAGGAGCAGTGGCCACTGCTCCAGGCAGAAGGACCAGATGTGGAAAGCCAGGAAGGTGGGATAGACATGGTGCATTTCCAGGGCAGAAACAGCCCCCAGCCAGCGAGGTGGGGGTAGGCTCCTCAGACTCCTTTCCCTGAGCCTGCAGACTCATGACCCCTGTGAGAGACAGGACAGCTGATATTCCCTCCAGGTCTGGCCTCTGGCCTGCTGCAGCAATGAGACTGTCAGTCCCTCCACTCACTGGCCATATGAACTTGGACAAGTCCCTGAAGCTCTCCGAGCCTCTGTCCCCTTACTTGTGAAACTGGAATAGGAAAAGCAACTGTCCCCAGGCTCACGGGGATCATGAAATTGAGCACGTGCACGTAACACAGTGAGAAAAGTGCCCGGCACGAAATAAGGGCTCAGCAAGTGTTGACGATTATTACTTCAGATGTGCATGTCATATAATAATAATTCCTCACTGTGTGTTTTCGCACTATATAATAATTGATTTCTGGTTTATGAAGCCCTTTCTCAGCAGGTACCTCAGTTTACGACCCCTCAGCCCTGCATGGGAGGTGGTATTTGCTTTCCCTTTTACAACGAGGGGAGGTGACGCGATGGGCCAAAGCCATCCCGCCGATTACAGCCCTTGGTCCATTTCTTCTGAGTGGGTCCAGTCTCCCCATCTGACCAGGAGCTCTTAGAACGTTCCCCCAACCCCACAGCATGCATCAGGTCCAGACACAACCCATCCATGCTTCCCTGCAGCTCACAAAGGCCACCCCAGCTCTCCCCTGCTGCTCCCAGCCACACCCAGTAGAAGTGCCACTGGTGTGTGTGTGTGTGGCATAGAGCAGGCACTTTATAAATCATTGAATGGATGGATGCAAGAGGAAGTGTCAGAAATTTTAAACTCATGGTTAAAAAATGACTTTTAGAAGACACACACCAAAGAGTCTGGGAAACAATTAAAATAGATTTCTATCTATATATACACCTAGGAGTGGGATTGCTGAGTCATGTGATAGTTCTATGGAACCACCAAATAGAACTTTGTGAATATAGTTGAATTGCACTCTTAAAAAATTATGTAAATGGTTAACGTTGATGTTATGTGTCTTTTACAACAATGAAAAAATAGATGCGCTTATACTTTAGAAAGCTGATGTCATTTTGTGAATTTAGTAACACGAATTTGTATTTTTATAACTTGGTAAATATGTTTATTAGGTTTGGCATACTGGGGGGCTGGGGATGTCCAGAGCTGTCCCCAGAGCCATTCCTATTTCCCTGGGGGCGACCGCTGAAGTGACTTTTCCAGCCATCCCTCCATTACGCGTCACCTACTTGCTTCATCTGAATCATAGCTGTTGGCTTCCTCCTCCTCCTCCTCCTCCTCCGCTGGGCGTGGGGGCTGGCGGGCTGGGACCACGGCCGGCTGGGGAGCAGCAGCAGACACTTGGGAATAGGGACCCAGTGGGTGGCCCGCTCGGTCCTCCCTGGCTCCAACTGCTGAATAGCCCCCAACTCCCCCTGCTCTCTCCTCTCGCGGTGGGGCGGTGGCCCCTGTACAGGCGGGGTCACTCAGAGCCACCTCTGCAGGGGAGATGGGGAGAAGGTGGGAAAGAGGCAGCTGAGTCCCTGTGTCATAACGACAGCAGTGACAAATGCTGCAGCATTACCGCGAGTGATGGGCACCTACTGTGTACCAGGTGCTTGGCGAGCTTTGTGCCAGAATCACCCACTGCCCTGCAATGGGGGACTGTCACTTCCAGTGGACAGGGGGGCCACATCATGCCGTTCACCGGTTCTCAGAATGTTGCCTTTGTCAAAGCCACCCAAGGAAGGCTTGCAAAAATGCAGGTTCCCAGGCTCCATCTAGAATCTGCAGGCCCTGTGGTGGGGCCTTGGAATCTATGTTTTATAACAAGTTCCATGAGCAAAACAGACCTCACTGAGAGCCCTCACTGGTATGGGCTCTGAAGCCAGACAGCCTGGATTTGAATCTCAGCTGGAGCAAGATTACTTATCTCTGGGCCTCAGTTTTCTCACCTGTAAGATGGGAATTTTAAGACCTGAAGGTGCTCAAAGAGTATTAGCTATCATTTAAAAAATTCTCTAGTATGTGCACAGCACTTAGCACAGTAGCTGGTGCGTTAGAAAGCAATGCATCTGTTGTAGTGACTGGTGCTGCTGCATATACATCATGTGTAATAATCACTGTCACTCGGTGTGGTCTTCATACACTGTAGGCCACGTGCTAAGGTGTTCCAGGTATTGGTTTTACTTAATCCTCCCAGCAACTCTGTGAGGTAGGTCCTTGGATTATTCTCCTTTTAGAGATAAGAAAACTGAGGCTCTGGCAAGTTAAGTGACTTGCCCAGGTCACACAGCTGGGAAGTAAAGAAGCAGTGATTTGAATGCAGGCAGCTTGTACTCTTAATCACTGTATGTATTGTCATTTTCTATCTATCTAATCTTAGTACAGACTCTCTAGAGTTTTAGAATTAGGGAATTCCCTTAGAGCTCATCAGATAGGTCTCAGGATGCAGAATGGGCCAATGTCTGGCAGCCTCTGCTCTCTCTCTCTCTCTCAGTCAGTGGAAGAGGTGGTCACCTGCGCAGGCACAGAAAGAGGCGAACACTTGCCTGGTCTCTGATCTGAAAAACGTCCTGCTGGCCCGGGACTGGGTCTGCTGCCTCCTGGGGGTCCTGAGTGGGGCAAAGAGAGAAAGAAGTTTGGAATAGACAAGGCGGCAATGTATTTTCAGTACATTAATTTTTATAACAGCCCCCCACAATATGTCGAATGGTGTTCTCCAAAAAATGTTCAAGTCCTAACCCCCAGTCCCTGTGAATGTGAATATTTGATCATCTTTGCAGGTGATCAAGTTAAGATGATGTCATTAGGGTGAGCCCTAATCCAATATGACTATGCCCTTATAAAGAGGGGAAATTTGGACACACAGGGACCCATGCATAGAAGGAAGATGATGTGAAGACACATCCACAAGCCAAGGAATGCCGAGGCCCCCAGAAGCAAGAGGAGAGGCTGGGACAGGAAGGAAGGAACCAACCCTGCTACACCTTGATTTTGGACTTCTGGCTTCTAGAACTGTGGGACAATACATTTCTGTTATTTTAAGCCACCCAGTTTGTGATATTTGTTATGGCTGCCCTAGCAAACTAATATACTCTCTTTTTCTGGTATGGAATACTGGTTTCCCACTTATGCCATTATTATAGGTTTCTTTTAAAATAACAGATTTTAGCTGCACCAATTAGGAATTATTTCCATTGTTTTACACAAGCCATATATGTTCAGATTTTCTCACCTTACTAATCTCTTTGCCCACCATTTCTTCCTGAATCTCACATATCTGTCTGAGAACCTTTGCCTTTTCCTTAAAGTCTGAAGTCCTTAAAATTTCCTTGAGTTTATGATAACTTCTCTCAATTATGTTCTTAAAGGAGGTCAATTTGAAGAAAACGTTAAGGAAATAAGAGGGCAGATCATAGGTGCATGTGGTAAAAATTGTGAAATTGGAGTGATGATGTCAGAAGGTGGGAAACAGTGAGGGATGAAGTACTGTCACTTCTTGCATTTAGGTAGATATGATGCTACCCTTCCTCCCACCCCCACCAGCTTCCCAGCCTAGAGTATTATTCATTCTAAAGGTCTTCGAAGAGTTTAGGGTTTGGTGGTGGCTGCAGCTTTGCAGAAAGCCCAGCGGGTTCCGCAAGCAAGGGTGGGAGGTATTGGGGTCACAGCTGAGTGACAGCCTGGGCGGGTGGGTGGGTGGCATGTACCTGGCTGCCCAGGCTGGGGGGGCGCTGGACTCTGTATCAAGGCCGGGGTAGGTCTAGAGGCCTGGACTGAGTTGGCCCGTCTCAAACCTGCAGGGGAAAGGAAAGAGCCTGTCATATCGCGCACACACACACTCACACACAGTCAAAGCAGGAAGAAGCCTGGGACCAGTCAGCCGGCATGAGGCATGGTCCTCTGGGTGTGAACTGGATGCAGCCCCCTGACATTTCCAGTTCTTTCAGACCCTCTTCTCCTCCCCTCCATGTGTTCTCTCTTTCCAATACTCAGATGCCCCTGAGCAACTCACTGCAACAACATGGATGTTGAAAAGCTCAGGTTCTGTGACGTTGCTTCCGACATCTGTGACCTTGCACAAATGACCTATCCTCTTTGGGCCTCAGTCTCCTCATCCATCAAATGGGGATAAACAGTACTTACCTCATAGGGTTGTGGTGGAGACACAATAATACAATACATGTAAAATGCTCAGAACAGTGCCTGGCATGTAGTAAACACTCAACATCTGGCAGATGTTGATATTACTTTATAATTATTGAAAGACTGTTCTTATCTTCACATGGACCTAGCTTTGCATCCCAGATTTTTCTTTATAAGCTGTGTGTCTTTGGGCTGGTCACTTACCCTCTCTGAACTGCAGATGCTTCATGGAGGCAACAACTCTACCCACTTGATTACATTTTTATAAGAACTTATTTCATCTCTACACCCTTTGAGGTGAGTGCTTTATTAGCTCCATTTTACAAATGGGGAAACTGTGGCACAGAGGGGTTAAGGAGCTCACCTAACGTCTCTTGGCTGGTTAGTAGCCGAGCCAGGGTTTGAACTCAGGCATTTAGTCTCCAGAGTCTACCTGAGACTATTAGATGCTACTGCCTCCTGCAGAGCTGCTGGGGGACCAAATGGGAATGATATACACAGCAGTTCCTGGTATTGAGAAAGTATGACATTCCTAGAAGAATACCCTGTCTTCTCTCACCTCACTGGGCTAGATCCCACCTTTCCTGAATCTAAATATTTTTCACTGGAGAGATGCTTGAATGATCATGACAGAAAGTGCTTTGCCACCTCTGGCTGGGGCTTACAACTTCCTGTCCCAGGGTCTTGCATTAGCACTTCCGTTTGCTTGTTCATTTGGGTCCTTGTTCATCCATCCATCCACCCATCCATCCATCCATCCATCCACTCACTCACTCACTCATTCACTCACTCACTCATTCAACAAGTGTTCACTGAATGCCTACCAAGCGCCAATGAATAAATGAAAAAAACCACTGTTCTCCCCTTTCCTTTTGATTCTCCTCATCCAGGAAGCCTGTCTGGATCTGCCCATCTCTCTCACCTGCTGAGCCCCGGCTGGGGTCACCAGCAGCTCCACCGTGGCTCTGGTCCCAGCTCTCTGAGTCCCGGCTAGATGAGCTCATTCGTGCCTCGGAGGCCCTGCGCACAGGAGGCCCATAGCTTCCTTGCCCAGGAGCAGAGGCCAGGTCAGGGCCTGAAAGGAAAAGCATGAATTGAAGGGAGAAAAGGCAATGGAGGAATGGGGAAAAGGACTCCTGTCTCAAAAGTAGAAGACAGAGTTGGCAGAACCCACCTGTCTTCTGACCTGGGCCCCTCCTGTCATCAGAGTCACCTGGAGAGAGAGAAAACTGATGAGGAGTATGTACTGGGTTGGCCAAAATGTTCACCTGGGTTTTTCTGTAACATCCTATGGAAAAACCAAATGAACTTTTTGGCAAATCCCCAATATTTGATGTTTTCTGGAGAGCTGACACTTAAGGAGCTCACAAAAGGGCCATCCACCATTCCCAAGAACTTTAAAAAAAAAATTAAAACTTTCTTTTCCCAACTTCCCCTTTGATATAGAGCCTATCTACAAGTTTCACATTATTTCCATTGCAAACAAATTGGGATCATGGGCTACGTACTGTTTCTAGAATGTGCTTTGTTCACTTAATTTGAATTTCCCCAGAACTCACCAAGCATGCTCCAACCTCAAACCCTTTTCACATGGTATTTCCGAAGATTCTATGAGCCCTCTTTATCACCTTGGTCAGGTTTCCCCCAGATATCATCTCTCAGACAGCCCTTCTCTAGCCATTCTGTCCAACATGAAGCCTCTATCCCCTCTACCTGTTTCATTTTTCTTCCTGGCACTTATCACTACCTGATATTATGTTGTATTTGCATTTGCTGTTTGTTGAGCATCTGTTTCCCCCACTAGAATTTTAATTGCATGAGAGCATGGATCTTATCTGTTCCATTCACTGATTCCCTGGGGCATAGAACAGAGCCTGGAACTCACTAGGTGTTCTGTAAACTGTTCATTAAGAGAATATTGAAAGCTCATATCATGGGTATAATTCCAAATCTACAATATACATTTACATCATTCAATTTTTAAAAATATTTATTTACTTTCTTTATTATTATTATTTTTTGGCTGCATCAGGTCTTAGTTCCAGTACAGTACATGGGATCTTTCGTTGCAGCACGCGGGCTTCTCTCTAGTTGCGACATGTGGGTTTTCTCTCTCTAGTTGTGGTGCGCAGGCTCCAGGGCGCATGGGCTCTGTAGTTTGCGGCACACGGGTTCTCTTGTTGAGGCACATGGGCTCAGTAGTTGTGGTGCACAGGCTCAGTTGCCCCATGGCATGTGGGATCTTAGTTCCCCTACTGGGGATCGAACCTGCGTTCCCTGCATTGGAAGGCGGATTCTTTACCACTGGACCACCAGGGAAGTCCCTACATCATTCAATTTTAAAAGATGCTTAATACACCATGGTGTGGATATACCATAGTCTATTCAACAATTACCCCGTTAATGAACGCTTAGTTTTTTCCAGTATTTTTGCTACCATAAACAATGATGCAATAAATACGATTATACATATGTCTTTTATACGGGTACTTTTCTTGCTGTTAAATATATTCCCAGAGGGGGACTGTTGGATCAAATAGTATACACACTTCAAATTTTAATAACCTCTGCCATATTACTTTTCAAGAGGCTGGAGGTGACTTATAGTCTTACCAACAGTTTATACCATCATTTCTCCACATATTCACCAGCACTAGATGTTATTGCCAATAATTGTTAGGAGTTGCTATGCAATGCAGGTGATGTTACTTCTTTCCAATGAGGTGAATATTTTCAGAGTCATCTGTTTTGACTAGAGTTTATATAATAAGCTAATTCATACCATTTATGTGTGTAAGTGTACGTGTCTGTGTATAGGTGATTAATATTATGTACTATTGGCCAACATTTACTAAGTGCTGCACTCTGCAAAGTACTGTACATGTACAGGCATACCTTGGAGATATTGTAGGTTCAGTTCCAAACCACTGCCATAAAGCGAATATCACAAAAAAAGTGAGTCACATGAATTTTTTCCCACTGCATATAAAAGTTATGTTTACCCTATACTGTAGTCTATTAAGTGTGAAACAGCATTATGTCTTAAAAATGCACATACCTTAATTTAAAATATTTTATTGTGAAAAAAAGCCAAAACAATTACAATAGTAACATTGAAGATCACCGATCACAGATCACCATAACAAATATAATAATAATGAAAAAGTTTGAAATACTGTGAGAATTACCAAAATGTGACACAGAGAGACAAAGTGAGCAGGAAAAAATGGCACCGACAGACTTGCTTGATGCAGGGTTGCCACAAACTTCAGTTTATAAAAAATTGCAGTGACTATGAAGTGCAATAAAACAAAGTACAATAAAATGGTATTTTATTGTTGCCTGTAGTGTGCTACAGGTATGCCTGGAGCGTCTCATTTAATCTTCAAAATAACCAGTGAGTTATTAATCTCATTTTATAGATGAGGAAAGAGTTTTAGAGAGGTTAGGTCACTCATCCAAGCTCACATGACTTGTTAAGTGGCAGAGCTGGAATTCAAACTCAGGTCTTCCTGGGCTCCCATGTTCAAGATCTTGACAGTAAAGCTACACAGTCTTCTCAGCCTAGAGGGAGTAATGTTTAACCAGGAAGATGTTCTAGAGGTGGAAACGTGGGGCTTCTCAGGGATGCAGTATAGGTTGACAATTTGATGAGTCTCTGCAAGGAGCAGAAATTGCTGATGGCTTGCCAGGATGAAAGTATTTGTTGAGTGCCTTTTGACTGCCAGACACTGTAGCGGGCACCTTGAGAAGTTATAGTTGGACACTTCAATTTTTGAGACCTTCAAACTATAACCTTCCTTTTAGAAGCACTGACTGCGCTCAAATCTAGAACTGTCATTCAGACCAGATTTTATCACTTAGTTAATTGAAAGTATCTCAAGGGCTTTATCTGGTCAGTCTTAGTGGCCTTAATATATTAAAATGTGTTTTCACTGGGGTCACATTTTTTCTTTTTATTGCTTTGTCTCGCCCTTTTTTACCATCATTTTAATAATTAATAATAATACTTAGATAATAGTGGTAATGTCCAGAGTAGTGGTAATTTTCTTTTACTAATTTCCTTGCTATTCGGCTTTCATTTTTTTTTTTTTTTTTTTTTTTTTTGCTGTGTTGGGTCTTCATTTCTGTGCGAGGGCTTTCTCTAGTTGTGGCAAGCGGGGGCCACTCTTCATCGCGGTGCGCGGGCCTCTCACTATCGCAGCCTCTCTTGTTGTGGAGCACAGGCTCCGGACGCGCAGGCTCAGTAGTTGTGGCTCACGGGCCTAGTTGCTCCGCGGCATGTGGGATCTTCCCAGACCAGGGCTCGAACCCGTGTCCCCTGCATTAGCAGGCAGACTCTCAACCACTGCGCCACCAGGGAAGCCCCCGGCTTTCATTTTTAATCAGGAGCAAAGAAGGCCTTCTCAGCAAGCCCCCTTTCCCCCGCCCCCCAGACTCCAGCGTGTATTTTGATGTTGGGAGTCTTTCTCAGTTCCTAATTTTGATTTCCACCTCTGTTATACCTCTCAATACTCCATCAGGGATGACAACAAAGTCTTTGGCAGCCTGGCATTGCTGGAGAGTTCCCTGAACTACCTTTTTGATAAAGGTTGTGATGAGCTGTGAAGGAGACACAGGGGACCTAGACCCAAGCCCAGAGGCTGGCTGTCCACCAACTGGGTAGAAACACAAACATGGTGTCAGGGCACCCTTCAGGTAGACCAGTTAGCCAAGACCCATCCTTGGTTCTGAAAGGAGAAGCTGTATTTCCTACCTCGAGTTGGAGCCCGGGCAGGGTGTTTGGGCTCAGGGGTGGGCTGCTCAGGGGCAGCGGGCTCACTGGCTGGCTGCTGGGGCTTGGTCTTCTTTATGGGCATAGGCTGTGGGAGGACCTGTTTGGGGAAGCCCTTGAAGAACCATGCTCCAGAGCGCTTCCACACCTGGGGGAGGAGAGGTAGAACATGAAGACACGACAGCCAGCCCTATTGCTCCTGCCTTCACGAGAGCCAATTTTTCACTTTTTCTCCCTGCTCACAGAGCACTGACACAATAGGCAGTGCATTTTCTCACCAGTACACAGCTTTCACAAATCTTATTTGATTCACACAATATCCCTGAACACTCAAGAGAGAATAACCAACCTCTTGATGGAAACAGTTGACTATCAGAAAGGTTATGAACAGGTATAAAGTTACACAGCCAGAGAGTGGGCTTCATCAAGTCTCCCACCTCTTAAATGTGCTGTGCTCCCTACTACACTGGCTGCTGTAAAGACGATGATCCACGTACATCCGCCCCAAGACCTCTGGGCTTCTTCCCTGCCTTGTGGATTAGCGTTCCACCTGGGGCAGTGTGTTGGACATCTTCTGTTGCCCCTTCAGATTGGTTCTACATCTTTTTTCACCTGCTCTGTGCCCCAGGAAGCTGACCAGTAAGGACTACAGTAACTGGAATTTCTTGATCTCTACCTTCCAGGTGGATCTGGTCAAGGAGAGCATCAGTGGGGGATCGGCAGAAAGAAGATAGTGAGGTCAGGGTACTGAGTCCCTTGGCTCCCTCCTTGCTAGGCAGGCAGTGGCTACATTCCTGCTGGTTGATACCCAGTGTCCAGTCTGGTAACTGCTCCCTCCTCCACTCCTTCAGTCTCAGGAGTGGTATCAGCAACCCTGCTATTGCTGGTGCTGCGAGCTTCACCCACGCCTCGCTGATCTTCCTTATCCAAGCCCAGACCCTTGCAAACAGCACCTTTATCAAAGCCTCCTTGATAATCCTGATGGGACTGTGCCATCTGTTCTCCCAGGACCCTGACTGATATTGAGGGAAATATGGTCCTTGCAACAGTCTCCAAGGCAGGAATCTGCAGAAGATGAGTGATGAAGAAATTGGGAAAAGGCAAAGGGAGTTATTGGGACAAAGTGGGTAATAAAAAGCAAGCCTAGGTAAGAGAAAGATTCCATGAGAGAAAAAACAGAGATAGAGTGAAGACAGTGCAGAGGAAGAAGTGTGAAGGGTGAGAGGCAAAGAGAGAAAGAAGAAAAGGCAGAGGAGATAAGGATGAAAGGGAAAAAAGAGCTCTGAGGAGGAGACTACAGACGGCCCTCGACTTACAATGGTTTTCTTATGATATTTTTGAATTTACAGTGTTGCAAAATCGATATGCATTCAGTAAAAACCATACTTCAAATTTTTATTTTTATTTTTTTTGCCACACCATGCAGTATGCAGGATCTTAGTTCCCTGACCAGGGATCGAACCCACGCCCCCTGCAGCGGAAGCTCGGAGTCTTAACCACTGGACTGCCATGGAAGTCCTTTTCGAATTTTGAATTTTGATCTTTTCCCGGGCTAGCAATACTCGATCGGATACTTTCTCGTGATGTTGACCAGGGGCAGGGAGCCACAGCTCCCAGTCAGCCACACGATCACGACGGGAAACAGCTGATACACTGACGATGATTCTGTACCCATGCAGCTATTCTTTGTGTGTGTGTGTGTGTGTGTGTGTGTGTGGTACGCGGGCCTCTCACTGTTGTGGCCTCTCCCGTTGCGGAGCACAGGCTCCGGACGCGCAGGCTCAGCGGCCATGGCTCACAGGCCCAGCCGCTCCACGGCATGTGGGATCCTCCCAGACTGGGGCACGAACCCGTGTCCCCTGCATCGGCAGGCAGACTCCCAACCACTGCACCACCAGCGAAGCCCCTCTTTTTTTTTTTTTAACCTTCAGTACAGTATTCAATAAATTACCGGAGATACTCAACACTTATTATAAAATGGGCTTTGTCTTAGATGATTTTGCCCAGCTGTCGGCTAATGTAAATGCCCTGGGCATATTTAAGGTAGGCTAGGCTATGACGTTCACTAGGTTAGGTGTATTAAATGCATTTTCCACTTAACGATGGGTTTATCGGGACGCGACCCCATTGTAAGTTGAGGAAGATCTGTACAGGGAAAGAAAAGAAAATGAGGGAAAGTGTGAGACAAGAAGTGAAGTAGAGGGAAAGAGAAGGTGGCAGTAGGGGAAGACCCAGAAGATGAGAAATGGGGAGTAGGGAATAATGGATGTCAGAGGGCAATGAACAAGAGAGCAGGGAGGGAGAGAAGGAAAAGTCACAGAAGCGAGAGGTGAGAAAAGAAATTCATTCAAATACTGTGTCCTGCCAGTGTTCACAGCTGAGCTGGTTCCTTTTATACCAATCCCTTAAGACATGTGCCTGAACAGGTTCCCCAGCCCCCCAACTGCCACCTTACTCCCCTGGTTATAGCAAGGAAGGGGGAACCGTACAAAGGAGGGAGGATGCTCCAGGAGCTGAATGGGACCAATCCACTCACCTCTCTCTGCTCGATGCAGATTTTGCAGAGCCACACAGGGTGTGGGCGGCTGTTGAAGGTCTCCACCCCACACTTGGTGCAGACATTCTGGGGACAAAACATAGCCCAGTGCACACTCAGATATGCCAGGCTTGGAGCTGCCGGTGATCAGGAGAAGTGGCTGGGAATGGTGGCAATGAAGCCCTATTCTCCCTTGATGGACATAAAGCAATAGAACTCTCCTTTCCTCACGTCCCTTCCATGACCAAGGCCAGTTAGAATAAAGTTCCAATCTGAGTCTTGATTTCTGATAACAAGAACTGGAGTCATTCCCAAGCACGGGGTGAAGGGATTCTCCAAGAGTCCCTGTGGGGTTGGAGTTTTCATCACCCATACAAGGGAGATCACTGACATGATTTTTTAATCATGAGAGACTGTATATCCGTTTTATTACTTTATTTCTTCTTTCTTTCCCAAATGAATCTGAGACACCCTAGACTATGACTACAGGTTCAACTCCTTATGGAGAAAGACGTTATCTGAGTAAATGCCATGACTATATGATGGAACATTATACTTTTGGCTGAGTTTTCTGGAAGTCAAAACAAATAGGTCACAAAATTCTCACTATCTAGTCAACTACAGAAGGCAAGTTTTTTGGAGTAGATAACCCTTCCCCAATATTCCATTCTAAATGCTAAATGGGACCCCAAGTAGGAGATGCCAAGTGACATTATGGATATCTCCAGCTGGGTCACTCCCCTGAACTCCTTTCCTGGAATCAGACAGACCCAAGGACAGTTGTATTTCTGTCCTGGAACTGTCAAGTTCAGACAGCTTGAGGAGAGGGTGCAGGGTGGAGAGAGCACAGGGAGACTCCCCTTCAAGAGTGAATGCTTAAGAAGACCAAAGTCTAACTTGGCCTAACTTGGCTAGAGAGGGGCTTTCTAAGTGGCTTGAACTGTACCCCAGGGTAGAGAATGCTGGGTAGGGCTTCCATGTACACATGTGTCTTCCATGTAGACACAAGCCCAGCATGCTTTTTTTTTTGGGCCACACTGTGCAGCGTGCGGGATCTTAGTTCCCCGATCAGGGATTGAACCCATGCCCCCTGCAGTGGAAGCGTGGAGTCTTAACCACTGGACCGCCAGGGAATTCCCCCAGCATGCTCTTTAGCCTGACCTATAACTTGCTAAGCCACAACCAGGATACTTGCAGGCTCAAGCATAGTTCATGTCCTACTTCAGTCTTCCAAGTTCATCCTGGATGGAGCTGAGCTCCAAGGAGAAAGAAGGGTCAGAGTGACTTCTAGGGGAGGAACCAGGATCAGGGTTACCTCGGAATACAGCTGGGCATGGGAGCATCCAGAAGGAATCATATTCTGGCAACTACCTTTCCCGATCCAAGCTCCATCCCCAAGACCCAAGGCCCCCAAAGGCTGGAGTCCAGGCCTAGCCCCTATGCATGTGATGAGCGGGGAAGCAGGGAAGGGGAGGGCGATGGTACCTTCTTACAGTCCTCACACACTACACAGGCAGAGCCCAGCAACCCCAGCTGTTCTCCACACAGTATGCAGCAGTTCACCCCGTCCCCAGCCACGTTCTTCCTCATGTTCTCCAGACGGTCCACCAGGCGCCTGGAAGCAGAGTCAGGGTTATACGGACCTCACAGGACCAGGGACCACCAGCTTCTCCCTCATTATCTGGCTGATGGTCTTAACCTTCTTTGAGTCATAGACTCTTGAGTATCTGATAATGACTACTGGACCCCTCCCCAGAAAAAGGCACATACATTCTGATATATTTTCAGAACATCACGGAACCCCTCCGACATCCCCAAAACCCATCTATTCTACCAACTTCAGATTAAGAACCTTATCTAGTCTTTTCTCATGTCACCTCCTCCAGAAACTGTCTTCGGAGGCCCAGATCTGTTTATCTAATTGTCTGTACGATGTCTTCACTTGGGTATCAAACTTGTGTTTTCAACTGAACTCTTCATCCTGGCTGCTCTTCATCCTCATCCCCAGCAAACCTGCTCCCATTCTCAGGAAATGGCACCACTATCTGCTAACTTGCTTGAACCAGAAACCTAGAGGGTCTTCCTGAGCCCCTCCTCCCAGACACTCAATGACCCAACCAAATCCTATCATGTCTAACGCTCTAACACTTCTGGAATCCACCCATTTCTCTCCGTCTTCACCTCAACCAAGCCACTGACATCTCTCCCCTGGATGACTAACCCCTTAGTTTCCATGCTTTCATTCATGCCCTCTACAGTCTGTTCTCCCCATCACAGCCTTGGTGATATTCCTAAAACATAAATCTGATCATGGCACTCCCACTTCCCTTTAAAACCTTTAGTTGGTTCTCATTCCATGAGGTTTCCATGACCTTACGTGGTCTGGCCCCAGATGAAACCCCAAACCTCTTCGCCCTCTTGGTCTTGCTTCAATGTTCTAGCTCAGTGGTTCACTAAGTGTGATGACCAGACCATCAGCATCAGTGTCACCTGGGAACTTGTTAGAAATGCAAATTCTTGGGCCCCACTCCACAACAACCCTAATCAGAGACTCCGGGGGTGGGGCAGCAATCTGTTTAAACAAGCCTTCCAGGGGATTTTGACAAAAGTTTAAGAACCGCTGCTCTGGTTACACTGGCCTTCTTTGAGTTCTAGTTCTCCTAATTGCCTCAGCACTTTTGCACATTCTGGTCCTTGTGCCTGGAATGCAGCATTCCCTCATTACACATATTTGTGATCTCCCTCTCTCTCACACACACACACACACACACACACACACAGACACACACACACTTTTCCTGCCTAGATTCTCCTTATCCTTCATATTCCGGTTAAAATATCACCTCCTCTTAGAAGCCTTCTCCGACCATCCATTTTATTTACTTTTTTGGCAACCCTTCTGCATAGCACTTGTCACATTTGTAAGTAATTGTGGAATTGTCTACACTAAGTAATTAGTTAATTGTGAGTCCATACCTGGCTACCTTCCTAGACTCTGAGCTCCCCTGGGCTGGGGATCTTGTCTGTCCTGTTCCCTGCTGTGTCCTCAGGAACAGAACTGTCCACAGTGAGTGCTCACACATGATGGTCGAACCAATGAATGAATGAAGGAAGGAAGGAAGGCCACTTCCCAAATTTGTATCCAGCAAAAGCAAGCTGAGTTGAATGTCAAGTGACATACAATAGCAGCTTATACTTACATAGTGTTTATCATGGGCCTGGCATGGTATGAAGTGCTTTGGCACCCAACCCTAAGAGACAGGCACTATTAAGAAGCCATTTTACAACTAAGGCAAGTGAGGCACAAGGAAGTTAAATTACTTGTCCAAGGTCACACAGCTAGGAAGTAACAGAGCTAAAACTGGAAGCCAGGTATCACGTGTATTACACTGGCACTTCTCAAACTTAATGTGCACACAAGTCACACTGGCACCTTGTTAAAACAGATTCTGAAGCATCATGTCTGGGGTGAGGCCTGAGGTGCTACATTCCTAGAAAACTCCCAAGTGATTCCACACGATGCTACTGGCCCAAGGGCACACTCTGAATAGCAAGGCTACACATAATGACTACACCTGTGGGGGCATCCTGCTTCGATCTCAGGTGGGTTGTTTTTGACCCTTCCCACCAGCCTGAAGTCACCTCTTTGCTTTTTCCTCAAACAGAACCTTATTGTTCCTGTTCCAGCCACAGCCAGTGGACCCAGATGGAGCCGGACCCTGCCCACCCCCTCCACGCACTGGCTCTCAGCTGTGGACATCAGCTGTGGGTATCACAGGCTCCAGGAAGTCCCTGGCAGACCTGCTGGCCGCCACCTGATGCTGACTCTCCCCACAGGTCCTCCTCGCTCCTGCCATCCCCTCAAAGCATGCTACTCGCTGTGCTATAAACAGCAGCTTCTCCCTCTGTGTTCCATTCAACAGAGGAGCCCAAAGCAGCCTGTAGGCTCTAGTGCCTGCTGTGACCCAGATTGGACAGAGCTGCTTTGAGAGGCAGGATGTGCAGAACCAAAGGCAGCACGCTCTTCTCTTCCTCCTCCTCCTCTTCCTCTACCCCAACCCTCCCCACATTTTCCCTAGAAATTGCTTTTATAGGATGATGGGAGGCAGCACAAACCAGGAGCACCCAGTCCTCAGTCTCAGAACACCAGCAGCCAGTGTCTGCTGAGCAATTTCAATGTGCCAGGCACAGAGATAAGCACTCCACATGGATTTTCTTAATGAATCCTTCCAGCAGCACTATAAGCTAAAGACTATTCTTGTCCCCATTTTCCAAATGAGAAAAGTGAAGCACAGAGAGGTTAAGTGAGGTATCCAAGTCACACAGCGGGGAGGTGGAGAAAGCCTGGGCTCAGACCCAGGCAGTCTGGCTCTCGAGTGCCTGTTGTTCTTCTTCTTTTAAAAAAATTAATTTTTATTGGAATATAGTTGCTTTACAATGTTGTATTAGTTTCTACTGTACAGCAAAATGAATCAGCTATAGTTCCTGTTCTTAATCAGACCTCACTGCCACTACTGCCAAGCAGAGCCATGGGGACCTTCTTGAACAGTCCAACCTCCACCCTGCTCAATTCCCCTGCCTTGCCCACACCAAGGGACCCTCCATCATTGGTAGGAACCAAGTTGCACACGTGCAGTCACCCCAGCTGCTTCTATCTCACCTGCCTCTGACTTCTCAGAGGTCGGGACAAGACACCCAACAGCTGTGCCATCATCTTGTTCCCCTAAAGAATCCTCAACATAGGGTTGAGAAATCTGGATTTTAGCCCTGAATTTTGCCTCTCTGGGCCTCAGTTTCCTCATCTGTAAAAGGGAAGGTGTTGGGCTAAATTGGTGGTTGTCAAATTGTGCTTTATGGCACCCCAGGGGTTCTTTAGAGACCATTTTGGGGCCACCCACTATAGAGGTATGGTGGGAGTGATTCTGAGGAACCAAAAAACCCCATTTCGTCCAGAGCATGTCTGCATTTATCTCTTTCATTTGTTTGAGCTGTTGAATTAGATTTCCTTTGGAAAGTTGATTCCATTGTTTAAAGAAACAGTTTGAAGTCATCTGGAGCAGATGAATTTCAGGTTGCCTTTCAATGCCACAGAATTATGAGACAGTGAGGTAAGCTAACGGAGGCAGGGGATGGAAATTGCACAGTGATAAATATTTTCTTTTTCTCTCTTTTTTTGGCACACACCTTTGTTCTCACCTATTTTCTCCTTCATGGACTGACCTAGCCAGAAAGTGGTTAGATTTTGTTCTTCTCACTCTATCAATGGGGGTCCCAAGGCACAGAGTCACTTGGGTCACTCAGCCTGGGCTAGAATCTCGTTCTCTGTGTCAGTAAACTACCTTTGCTTTCCTTGGAGTCCCCTCATGGCCTTCTGCCTCAAGTCAAGCTTTGCCCACCCAGCTCAGGAAGAGAGCATGGGATAGATGACCCAATTCTAAACTGCAGTGTACTTTGCTCAGGAAACCTATGAGGCTTACTTGTCTCCTCTTGGAAAATAAGGGTGTGGAGTCACCCACCTCTTGCAAACCCACACTCTAGCATCCCTACCAAGATGCCTGTTCCTTCCACCATTCGATCCTGAACTCCAAAAGCCCCCATTAACACGCATCGTACAGGGAGCGTCTCATTAGCTTCTATCAGTGGCAGCAAATGGCACGGAAAAACAACAGATTGAAGATCATTATTCACATCTCTCAGCGTAGAGACCCTTGTTACTTGTGAATTCAGTCCAGACCAATAAAGAGAGAAGGAAGTGGAGTGGGGATGGGCAGACCTTCCTTCTCTGCTCAAAGATCAGGATGAGCGGGGGGTTCCTGGAGCCCGCCCTTTTGGACATCCTCTCTGCAGCCCCGAATACTAGGGCCTCAACAGGGAGGGCCCCAACAGCCAAGTAGCATAAACTTGGAAATAAAACTTTGCGGGAAGTTAAGTCCAAATTACGTCATGGCAGACCATGAGTCACAGATGGGTCTTTATCCTGGTGACAAAACATTTCAGTTTCTTCACCCCATAAGGAATGTTTATTGTTACCAGTCTTGGCAGGAGAGACCTATGTGCATTACGAAAGATGCCGGCAACCCTCAACCCATGTTAATGACCCAGAAAGAATTTTTTTTTAAATACCAATGCCTGGGGCCTCAGCTCTAAAACTTCTCAGCTATGGATCTGGTTACGCCCGGATACCAGCATTTCAGCATGCAGTCCTGTTGAGAGCCACGGCATGGGGGGATGTTTCCAAAATGTATGGTCCATCTAGATCACCTGGGGAGAGTGTTCAACATTCAGACAATGGTTCTATGGGACTGGGGTGTGTCCAGAGTGTGTGCATTTTGAAGTGACTCCCTATACGATCCTGATGCTGGTGAATTCCTGGCCACACTTTGAGAAATGCTTCAGTAAGGAAGGAAGCAGTGGGAGAAATCACATGAGAAAATCCTCTCCTTATTATGTTAAGTGGGGGAAAAACCCCCAAACCCAGGATGTAGAATTGTGATCATGACATGAGGCTGGGTTTGGAACATGCTCATCTGAATATCTGCATGGTGTGCACTGGACAAAAAAAAAATTACACCGAAATATTCACAGGGATTATCACCAGGTGGTGGGATTATGAGTAATTTTAATTTCCTTCTATAAAGCTTCTGCTACCCCCTTTCCTAAAGCAACAATTACCTGGACTCCTCATACTTTCTTAACTTTCTACAAGAAACATGCGTTACGTTACATTAGACAATAAAGTGCATTTCTGAAGACAGAGAACATGTAAGCCAAGGGTTAAAAGTCATGGCTTTGAATCCTACCTCTTATCCAGTCAATGACCTTGAAAAGGCTTTGTTCTCTGCGTGCCCTCTTCCCAGACAATAATGTGAGGGGTTAGATGAGACGCACCTCAAGCTTCCTGCCATGGGCAACATTCAGGGATTCTCAGATGCTGAGGCTGAAACATCAAGATTTCCCCTTGTGTTTTGAAACTGAAGGACCTTCAATGACTAAGAGAAGACCTGTCTGCAATGGCAGGATACTTTTGTTTGCCTGTCTAATGTCTCCACATTAAGGACCCAATTAGGCTGGACATTGTAAGTGGCTGTCACTCTCTAGTTAAGTCTTTACACGTCTGATTAACTTTATGGCTCCTACTTGCACCTCAATCCAGGAATCCCATATATCACCAGGCTGGGTGCTTAAGCGGAGCTGACGGTTACTCAGTGAAGCTGGGTGGGCATCTCCCATTTCCCAGGATGCTCCCAGAGGCACCAGAAAGGTTATATGTCCCCTCTTCTGAGTACCAACAGATGACCTCTGGAGGGGGTGGGAAGTGGATTCCCAAGTTGCTCTGACCTTGCTGTCCCAATAGATGCAGATGGTCTACTCATTCATTTGACAAATATTTATGGAGAACCTACCATGTGACAGCAGACAGTGAGGACCCAAGGGGGAGCAAAACAAAGGAGGTGCCTGCCATCATGGAGCTGGCATTCTAGTGGGGGACTCAGACGTTACTTAAATGATCACATCGATCGTCGTAACTACACTCGGAGTAAGTGCTCTGAAGGACAATTATGGGAAGCTATGAGAACTCACAGAGAGGGACATGAACAGTAAGATGGGGCCTCAGAGGAAGTGACTGTTGAGCTGAGACCTGAGGATAAAGAGGAGCTGGCCCAGTAAAGAGGGTGAGGAAAAGCACTGGAAGAAGAGGGAACAGCATGTGCAAGGGACTTGAGAGATGCTTAGCAGGGCTGGTGGGCTGGATGGTAGAAGATGAGGCTGGAGGGTGGGCAGGGGCCACTCCATGCAGGGTCTTGAGTCTAAGAGTGATGGGACAGCATGAAAGGGCTTTAAGTAGAGGAGACTCAGCTTCCCCCATTTTGGGACAACATATGGACATAGGAATGGAGTCCTTGGGAGGCTCGGAGCAGTGAGAGTTTCAAATGCCGCAGTGGTTCCAGGTAGAATGAGGCAGGCAGGTCCCTGGACTTTTTGTCTACACATGGGGCTGGACCAGGTCTCTTGAAACTACAAGACTGCCCCAAGTGGGTCTAACTCAGTGGTGGTGAAAGTGTACACTAGCAGGAAGGCCATGAGAGATGCCATTGCACGCTAGCCAGCTTCAAGGAGTCACTCTGTGTGTTAGCTTCCTAGTGTTGCTGTAACAAATTACAACTTAGTGGCTTACGACAACATATATTATTTACTATCTTAATAGTTCTAGAGATTAGATATCTGACATGGGTTTCACTTAGTCCAGGTGTTGGCAGGCAGGGCTGTGTTCCTTCTGGAAGCTCGAGGGGAAAATCTGTTCCCTTGCCTTTTCTAGTTTCTAGAAGCTGCCCCACATTCCTTGGCTTGTGGCCCCTTCCTCCATCTTCAATCCAGCTGTGTAGCATTTTTCAATCTTGCTGTGACTCTGACCCTCCCGCCTCCCTCCGATAAGGACCCGTGTGATTACATTGGGTAATCCAGGATCATCTCCCCATCTCAAGATTCTTAATCATGCCTGCAGAGTCCCTTTGGCCATGTAAGATAACATATTCACAGGTTCCAGGGATTAGGATGTGAACATCTTTGTGGTGGGGGAGGGCATTATTCTACCCACCACACCCACATTCCCTGCCCCATATGCCATCTAGGTTCTATTTCCACCTGATTCAGGTCCAGATCAGATTTCAGTCCTCCTCTCCAGAGCAAGGGTTGGGCAATTCCTCCCTGCCTTGCTGTGGACGTCAGACAAATCAGGCTTTGGACTCTGTGAGGTTCTAATCACCCTCTCCAAGTACAACCCCAGGAAAACATAGACTCTCCACACATACACACACACATCCACACCTACACGCACACACACTTTCAGAATTTAGAAATAAGAGGCACTTTTTTTTTTTTTTTATTTTTGGCCGCACTGCACATCATGTGGGATCTTAGTTCTCTGACCAGGGATCGATCCTGCGCCCCCTGCATTGGAAGCATGGTGTCTTAACTATTGGACTGCCAGGGAAGTCCCACAAGGCACTTATGAAGCAGGTGTTGGGGTGTCCATTCTGGAGTGACCTTGCCTGGGTCCATATTTGCTATTTCCTAGCTCTGTGACCTCAAGAAAGTTACTTAACCTTTCTAAGCCTCTGTTTTTCCTGTGTAAATTAGGGAAAACAAAGTCCTTGTTTCCTAGGATTGTTGCAAAGATAAAATGAGAGTTAAATGGTCATGAAGAACCTAGGGGCAAGATGGGAACAAAGACATAGACCTACTAGAGAATGGACCTGAGGACACGGGAAGGGGGAAGGGTAAGCTGGGACAAAGTGAGGGAGTGGCATGGACATACATACACTACTAAATGTAAAATAGATAGCTATTTTACTCTGGGAAGCAGCCGCATAGCACAGGGAGATCAGCTCAGTGGTGCATTGTGACCACATAGAGGGGTGGGATAGGGAGGGTGGGAGGGAGGGAGATGCAAGAGGGAAGAGATACGGGAACATATGTATATGTATAACTGATTCACTTTGTTATAAAGCAGAAACTAACACACCACTGCAAAGCAATTATACTCCAATAAAGATGTTAAAAAAAATTTTTTTTAATGGCAGTGTTTGTAAAATGCCCAGAACATGGTAACTACTCAGTCATGACTGCTGCTAATTATTTCTTCTGGAAATCTGTGGTGTTTATTGCTCCCTATACTCACAGTTTTTTCCTATATAACGAGGGTGCTAAAATCTGCCCATGAAATCCGTCTTTCTAAAGCTTTTTTTTTTTTTTTTTTCCCCCGGTACGCGGGCCTCTCACTGTTGTGGCCTCTCCCGTTGCGGAGCACAGTCTCCGGATGCGCAGGCCCAGCGGCCATGGCTCACCGGCCCAGCCACTCCAAGGCATGTGGGATCTTCCTGGACCGGGGCATGAACCCGTGTCCCCTGCATCGGCAGGCGGACTCTCAACCACTGCGCCACCAGGGAAGCCCCGTCTTTCTAAAGCTTTTAAAGGGGCTGCAGTGACTAGAAACTGACAGGACTTGTGTGCCCATCTCTAAATACACACACAGATGGCACATATACCCACACAGGAACAGGCGCATGATCAGCACCCATGTACAGAACACACTTTCACACACACGGCTGTACACACTCTGCTCTTGCAGGGAGCCAAGCCCTAGTTGTCTGCCTTCTGCAGACAAGGATATAAGCCAAATGCAGATCAAACAGTGCTTACTTGTTAAGCCCAGGCTCCCTCAAAAAAGTTCAAACTAGCCTCGGAAACATTCAGGCAACTGCTTTTGAGCTTTCAAACCAGTATTGCCGCAGTGTCTTGACGAATGCCGAAGAGAAGGCTAATGGATGTACAATTGCCCAGGAAGTGGGCTTAACGTGGCGAGCTGCAGAGCTGAGGACACCCTACCTGTGAAGGTGTGATGGCTTTATGTGCCAGTTCCTGAATTGGTGAGGGAAATGGTGAAAAGCTGGGGTTCCATCACTGATGGTATGAAGCCAGAGCAGCTGCCTTTAGAGCTGTGATTGAGCATGATTACACAATGGTTTGTGAAATGCAGCAAAGTAGGAGAGTGGATGTCACGTTGTCTCTCTCTCTCTCTATCTCTGTCTCTCTGTCTCTCAACTTCTCTCTCTCTCTCTCCCTCTCTCTCTCTCTCTCTCTCTCTCTCTCACACACACACACACACACACACACACACCATTAATTCCAGAATCATGCTGCTTATCCCGTCACCCTAACTGCCAAGTGGATGTTACCATTAAGTTTATTAAACTCGGCATTTTCTGAAGCCTAGATTGGGCCATCAGCTGTGAACAGGGACATGGCTGCTCTGAAGGGGGTGGTCTGAACTCCAATGCCAGGGTCTCTCAGGAACCTGTCCTTAAATGACTAAGTTGCTCTGTCATGAAGCCACGCGGCTGGCATGCAGGGTGTGTGCAGTTCAGACTCATTAATACCCACCGTGTTTATTACCGTCACTACCTGGGGAGCCGTTGATCGTAATCTCTCTCCTTGATGGATTGGTGAATGGGATTCCTGTCTGGACCTCAGCACTTTGGGGAAGTGGGTCACCCTGGGTCAGAGTTGGAGCCAAGAGAGAAAGACAGCTAGAGGGCTCCACTGGGCTAATGCAGTCAGTCAGGCAAGGAGCTGGGTCATTTAAACCCAATAATAGCAACGGTTATCAGGAGCTGTGCTAAGCATTCCATGTGCATTGTTTTCCTTAAGTCATACAACCTGTGAGGTCAGTTCTATTATTCACTCCCATTTTACAGATGGGGAAACCGAGGCACACTGACAGGGAGTCACTTACCAAAGGCACACAGCTGGCAAGTGGCAGAGATGGGATCGGAGGCTAGGTCTAGCTACCCAGACGCTGTTACCCACTTTGGAAGAATGAAGCCTTTGTTTCATTTCAGTGCTTGTAGTTGGGGCTCTTTCTAACCCCTCCACCTGCCCTTTTCTGTTGTGGAAAGTAGAGTTGAGAGAATGTGCTGCTGAGGCCCACAGGGGACAAGGGTCATTGCGGTGGAGAGGGGTGAACTGTCCTATGGTAGGAAGAAGTATGAGACTGAACCAATCAACCTGAGTGAATATGTGAGACACCCTGTAAATTATTGACTTCCCTGAAACTCTGAAGTCATTTGTCAATTGCCATCCCTACCTGCACTGCCAAAAGGCGATAGGATAATGTGGAAAGACAGATTCAAAGTCTGGTTTGGCCATGTAAAAGCTGTGTGCCCCTGGGCAAGTGTCTTAACCTCCATGAACTTCAATAATCTCGTCTGTGAAGCAAAGACAACAGTCTGTCTCTCTGAGAGATTAAAGGAAATACAACATATTTGAAAGTTCCTAATACAATGCTTGGCTATAAATGTTTATCTTTCTATAGAATAGCAGAATAGGACTCTAATCCTGGAGCCAGCCAGCCTACGTTTGTAATCCCAGTTGTACTGCTTATTAACTGTGTGACCCTGGGCAAGTTGCTTAACACTCTGTGCCTCAGTTGTCTCATCTGTGAAATGGGAATGATAATAATGCGGCTTAATGCATAGGGTTGTGGTAAGGGTTACATAGATGAATCTACATAAAGCTTTGAGTACAGTGCCAACACATGGTGCTTTGTAAGGGTGGGCTATTATTATTTCTCTAGAAGTTGAGTGTGGTTGCAGGGAAATTCTCATTTGTTTCTTCTTCCTTTCTTGAGCCACTCAACAAAAAGGCTAGAGCAGTGGTTCTCAACAGGGGGTGGTTTTGCCCCTCAGGGAGCACGTGGTGATGTCTGGAGACATTTTGGGTTGTCACAGCTTGGTAACAGCCCCAGTTACTACAGGCACCTAGTTGGTGGGAGACGCTGAGATGCTGCTAAAAAATCCTATGGTGCACAGGAAAGCACCCACCACAAAGAATTATCTGTCCCCAAATGTAAACAGTGCCAAGGTTCAGGAACCTTGGGCTAGAGGGACTTGGGAGACCACATGGTCCAACTCCCCATTTTATAGATAAGGTCCGGGGAACCCTGAGGTTAAAAACATTCAATGAGAGGCTTAGTCAGTTGGGTTAAGAATTCATCCAATATGTATTCATTTGCTTTCTCTTTTATGCCAGGCACTGGGCTGCTTAAGGAATTAAGAAGACTTCATTTTCATTTTGTGCAAACAGATTCCATAAATTATTAAGGCTGGATGGACATTAGAAGGCATCGACCCAATCCCTGAGAAAACTGAGGTACTACTCAGTGGTTCTCAACATGGGGGGGGGTGTTCAGAGTCCCCCCAAACCTGATGAAATCTATGAATATTTCTTCTTAAAAATGGACACAGGGACTTCCCTGGTGGTGCAGTGGTTAGGAATCCACCTGCCAATGCAGGGGACACATGTTCAAGCCCTGGTCTGGGAAGATCCAACATGCCATGGAGCAACTAAGCCCGTGCACCACAACTACTGAGCCTGCGCTCTAGAGCCTGCAAGCCACAACTACTGAGCCCGTGTGCCACAACTACTGAAGCCCGCGTGCCTAGAGCCCATGCTCTGCAACGAGAGAAGCCACCGCAATGAGAACCCTGTGCACTGCAACGAAGAGTAGTCCCCACTCGCCACTAGAGAAAAGCCCGCATGCAGCAACAAAGACCCAACGCAGCCAAAAGTAAAATAAAAAATAAATAAATTTATTTAAAAAAAAAAGCACACAGACACATGGATAACTATGTCTATAATATCAGGATGCCCCAGGAGTTCTACCCACAGAATGTCTAGGACTCCAAGTCAAAAAAACAAAAAAAAGGGGCGGGGCGGTAGGGGAATCTTCCTTTAGAAAGAGGAGACTACGATCTGGTTTATTGTCAGCTTGTCAAACCACAGGAAAGATGCCTACCTAATTAGATGTAGCAAATTCCAATCATTATTACTCACTTCTCCCCCTGTCCACATTTTGGAAAAATTCTGTGCCAAAACTATAGGGGATGGTGGAACTGGGATGGGGAGGTGATAGCAATCCAACAGATTCTGTCAACAACAGGTCTCTCTGTGTCTCTTTCACTTCCTCCTCCATCACAGTGTCTGGACACCAAGGTTAATGCCAAATCCTAATTACTTCTTTGGGCCCATCTGTTGAGGGATGTTGACCTCAAATGGAAGCCACCAAGCTGCCTGTCCCCTTGCGGGCAGAATATATGAGTAATGCCTTTGAGAGGCTCTGGATAGAAAGAAATATGATAAAGACATGGAGGAACCTACCACTGGGAAACAAAACAAAAACAAAACCCGCACACACAAATTTCCCCAAATGTTTAATTCCATATTTAATATGTTTTAAAAGTCCTGTGGACACCCCCTGGGTGTCCGTTCAATTTACAAAGGCCCTTTGCACTCTCTGGAGTAGCACTCAGCAGCCTTGTTTGTATAGCCTGGCACCTCTGGCCACAGCTGATTGGATGAGGGGCGGCACTCAGGGTGACCTGGACCAATCAGAGTTCCTTCCCTGGGAATTTGGAATTAGGACTAAGAAGAAATATAACAACTAGGAAGGTATAGTATGAGATTATATTTTCTAAGATATGGGATGAGAAGCAGACCTTTCATGAGACTAGGCTGTGTTCCTGCCCTTGGATCCCTTGAGGTACCTCTGAATCCTTATATTAAATTTCCCTTTTGCCTAATGGGGTAGAGTCTCCAAAGATGACCACCATTAACATCTTCCTTCCCTGGATGCATAAGTCATTCTTCCAGGAGGAGATGGAATCTATTTCTCCTCTCTAATAGATTGCAGTGGAGCGATGCCTTACCAGTTCTAGGCCTAGCTGTTAAGAATCCTGGAGACTTCCATCCTTGCTCTCTTGGGAGTCAGCTGCCATGTAAAGGAGCTCGGGCCAGACTACTGAATAAGGAAAGATTCCGTGGAGAGAGAGGGGCCATGCAGAGCGCACTGAGGCACAGACAAAGGATTGGAGCTTTCCTGGCCCTTCCAGTCCAACCCAGCCACCAACTGAACGCAGTTGAGTGAGTGACCCCAGGCTATGCCACATGGAGCAAAAATCAACCTAGCAGAGCCCTGTCTAAATTCTTAACCCACAGAATTATGAAAAAGAGTATACTACTGATGCTTGTAGTCAGTAAGTTTTGGGTGGTTTGTTATGCAGTGATAGATAACTGAAACCACCTAGCTGGAACTAATTCCTTTTCTTGCAAGCCAAGTGTCCTCACTAGTATAGAAAATCTACAGCGGTCAGGTCACGCAAAATAAATTCTGAGATCCCACTTAGCCTTGAATAAGGGATGTGGGGCAAAATGAGGCTCTTTAATGAGTTTCCCTTCTGACCATCAGCTTTCCTTCTGGGGGTGCTGAAGAGAGCAGAGCTTGGTCGTGGGCTGAGTTACCACTCAGTGAAGGTTTAGACACCACCTTGGGCAAAAGCAGAGGCTCCAAGGTGAGAACCAACTCTGGTCCACTGCATCATCTGGTGCTCCCTGGGGCAGAAACTCTAGCAAAACTGCCCCAGGGAGGCAGCACCTCCTGGGACGCCTTAGGGTGATTCTCCCAGGGGACTCTCCATGGCCTTAGGACCATGGAGACCAGTTCTGGCAGCTTTGGAGGTACAAACAGGTTAATAAGATCACTGGGAAGGAATCACTGGGCCAGCACAGAAGGGATTATAGCTTGTAGCTCCCCAAATGCCCCCTCCAAACCTGAGCTTTAAAAATTTCCATGTCCTGCAAAGTCTAAGAATTTGAGGCCATACCTTCAGGAAAGATACCTAATAGTTTATAACATAGTTCTGAGAGCCAGCCAGACAGGGACATATATCTTAGCTCTGTGTGACCTTGGACAAGTGACCTAACCTTTCTAAGCCTCAGTTTCCTCACCTGCAAAATAGCACCTACTTGATAGGGTTGAGAGGAGCAGTTAATGAGTTAAATCCATATGAAGTTTTTAGGTTTGATGTTTGGCACATAGTAAGTGCTCAATCACTAAATGGTACCCATTTATAATGATTGTTTACTATGTAAACGATGACTTCACGTGTCTCCCAGATGACTGTTCGGTAATAGAAAAGAAAACTCAGCATCACAGAGCTGGTGTCTAGACCCAGAAGGGGACACAGCTACATCTGCAGTTTTAACACTTAGAAGAGCCAGAAGGAGCTCATCTGCTCTGAGAGGTGCAGCCAACCACAGGGTACAGGGTCCTCCACCAGACACCCCCAAATACGGTAGAGTCGGATCAGGAAGGATCCTGAGACTCAGACTGACCCGCCTCACTGGACAAGTGGAGAACTGAAGCCCCCAAGGCTCATCAACTGCGCCTCAGGTTCTGGAGGGGGAGCCCTGATGGCGCCCCATTTTCAGCCTCGATCCGTGTCTGATATGTCTCTCTCCTTTCATCTGACTTCACTCTGATCCTCTCCCAGGGAAGTGTGAGTAGAACAGGAATGAGGGCAGGTTCAAGGTCGTAAGACACAAATAGCATGGGCTTTGCCTCTGGCCATGCTACCAGAAAGGGCTGGCAGCTGGAAGGGAGCAAGGGAAAGGGCCTCAGCCAGAATCTTCTAGGACTATCCTCCCCTTTCCAGCAGAAGACATACTCTCTCAGCAAAGGGACATTCTGTCACCATGGGCTTGGCCCTAGCTTCCCTGGAAAGGCTCTGAAATCTCCTTCAGGGGAAGCCAGGGGCTTGCCAAACAGGAGTCTCGGGCATGATTCTAGAACGGAGACCTTGGCCAGTGTAAAAAAACAAGTTTCCTCAGCAAATTTGTCATTAATGATTGTCACCATTAACTGAGCATGCACTCTGTGCCAGGCACCACGATAATCTTTTGAATGTGAATTAAACATTCCCCGGGACATGTGTGCTAACGTTATCCCCATTTTGCAGCTGAGGAAACTGAGGAGGAGGTAAAGTGCCTTATCTAAGGTCACACAGAGAGTAAGTGGCAGAGCTGGAATTTGAAGCCACGTCTCTCTGACTCTGGGGTCCCAGGGATTAACCACTGTGCTCTCCCACCATGTCACCAGGTCAGGCAATGTGGCAGGACATGGGGGGCAAGGCAGGGAACCCATCAGCCCTGTTCTAGATTGTTCAAGCCAGAATCCGCTCAGTCCACAGAGATCCCCTTAACTTTACACCCAAAGGCAGCCTAGTGGCCACGCTTGCACAATGTAGCCAGCACCTCTGGCCATAGTTAACAAGGATAGAATCTGATATAAACATAAGGCAGCCAATCATAATGTCTTCCCTGGGAATATGGACCCTGGACTACAAAATTCTAAGCTCTCCAGCCTCTCGTTCACAGGAGATGCAGAAGGAAATTGGGGGGCAGCATTGTCTACCATGTTCACTCACTCACTCACCAAGTATTTTACTGAACACCTACTGTGTACTAGGACTGGGGATTCTATGGCAAACAAAACAGGCAAAAATCTCTACACTCAGGAATCTTATAATCTAACGGGCAGAGAGATATAATCAATGTATAAAATTCAAAGTTAGCTAGTGGAAAGTGCTCCGCAGGAAAAAGGCTGGAAGTTCTTGCTTCCAAGCAAGAATTTAACATCTATATTCTTCCTTCCTGCAAGGCTGAGGCTCCTTGTTGGTTGAAGTGAACACACACACACACACACACTCCCACACTCACTTACACACATGCTCACAGACCTCCCGCCTGGACAACTCCTCACTCCTGATGTATCTTTTAAAAAGCAAAATAAAAACTCAACCCTACAAACAGACCCCTCAAGACCCATCCCTTTAGCAACCTACTGAGGAACCTGACGGAGGGCCGAGCACAAAGCTGACTCCACCTGTGCCAGGTTATTTGTCATTTGTCAATGTTTTCTGTTACCTCTGCCCTCCAAACTCCACTTTTCCCCTTCCTCCTACCATTCATTAAGCATGAAGTACGACCAGGCCTGGTGCAGGAACCATACAAGCATCATTTCACTTATTCCTTACAACAATCCTGTGGGACTATTCCTTTTATTTCTCCCATTCTACAAGTGAGCAAACTGAGGCTCAGAGGGTGAAGCAATATGGCCCGGGATCCACAGCCGGCAAGTGGGGGAGCTGTGATGGAAGCTGGGTTCTTAGAGTCCAGACCCAACCTCTGCTACCTCGCTCTCACGCTGGCCTCCCTTCAGGATGGATTTCTCCAATTCTCTCATATAATTCATTTCAGATGTGCTCTCTCTTTCACGCACTGTCTCGTTGACATACACTTCCTCCCCCTTACTTCACCCTTGGCTATCGTTCTGGCACCTGCATGACCAATGTCTCTAGAACATATTCCTATGCAGCTGGAATGGGTATGACACCTGTGCTCACACACACGTCCCCAGCCTTCAGAGACAATCTCCCATCCCCCTCTCAGAAGATCCTCCCTTCTCCATCTTTAATGCACCCCCAGCCCAGAAGCCCCTCCCCAGCCAGCCCCCAGCCCACTCTCTCCCCTGTTCTCTTTTCTGTCTTCCAGCTCTCGCAGCTCATGCACCAAGGATTCCAGTTCTGCCTGAGCGGGTGGCTTGGCACATCACAGGTCACAAGCCCCGAGGGCAGCCCTGCCCCACCACAGCGCACCCGCCCCGAGCAGCACAGCCTCCTGGCGTCTCTGGCTCTCGGGCCGGATGCACGCGTCAGGCCTCACCCGATGCGCTCCTGCTCCAGCTCTTCCATCTTCTCAGCACGAGCAATCACCCTGTTGATGATCTCCTTCTCCTCATCTGTCAGCTCGTCCTGCTTCCTCCCTCTGTCTGCCTGACCACCGGGGTGAACAGACCATCCCGTCTGGAGCCTGAAAGGCAATATAGGAAGGTGTGAGGCTGCAGACAAAGTCAGCAGTTGCAGAGTGGTGGTTAGGCTCTAGCTCCTGGAGTCTGGTAAACTTCAGTTCAAATCCCTGCTGGGAGACCCTGGGTAAAAGAATCCAATCTCTCAGAGCCTCAGTTTGCTCATCTGTACAACAGGACACACATGCCTCCACCCTCATAAGGTTCTGATGAGTTTATTAAGTGCTTAGCACATGGCAGACACTCTGGAAGTAGCATTTGCAGGAAGTTAAGTTCATGGAAGCCTGGAGGATAATGGTGTTCTCAGGAAAAGAATCTCAACAGTAGACTTCTACAGCAGGAGCGGAAACAATTCTGGGAGGCTGGTCTGAGGCCCTGGATCCCAGGTTGACGCCAGCCCCTGTCTGGCACAAATACATTTGGTGTAGGCCACAGAGTCCTTAAAAAAAAGTTTAAACTGGTGGTCAACTAGTTTTATAAAAATCTCTTGATTTCACATAAACATCTAGCTCTCCTGCCTCCAAAGCTCCTATAGCATTTTGAGTTCCATCCTGTGCTCTCCTTCATCTTTTTTTTAAAATAAAAAAAGCAAATACTGATGTAGCACCTACTGGATGCCCACATTTTCTCATTTAATCCTCACAACATTTCCACAAGGCAGGACTGTTATTGTCTATTTTCTGGTGAGGAGACATTAGACTACTTGCCCAAGGTCACATGGCTGGAAGTGGCAGAGGTGGAATTCGGACATGGGCAGCCTGCACACTTAACCTCCACAGTATGGAGAGAACTGAACGCTGCAGAGGATCAGAGGCTGCTGGGTAGAGAGCTAACGCTGTGGTCTATGGCAAAGTATAGACCTTGGACCTTATCTCCTTGGGCGATGCACCCCAGGGCACTGAGGTGCATCGCCCAAGTGGAATGCAGGAAAATTCTTGCATTTTCGCAAAATTCATCGCCCAAGAAATTCTTGTCCCTGTTGGGGCAAAAATCAGTAACTATGAATCCCCTGGAGCCAGCACCCCATTAGCTGCCAGCCTCTATTACTTCCACTGCTCTAATCACGTCAGCAGGCATGAAATTGCCTCTTGACACTCAAAGTTGGAAATTAAAGGCCCCATCTTCCTCCCTGCTCCCGTCTCTTCTTCCATCCTCCCACCTTAGCTGGTTTGTTCAGAAGAGCACAGAAGGAAGAGTTTGAAAGCAATGGAAGCAGATGTCTTGGGGGCAAGTCTGGTTGCGAGAAAGGGAAGGAGCGGGTAGCCTGGGGAAATTCTGGTGGAAACACATCTTGCCTTGGATCAGGGGCCTCTGATCCAGGGGATGAACAAACGCTAAACATACTCAAATCCCCCTCCCCGAACCCTCCAATGGCTTCTCACTGATTTAGAATAAAGCCCAGGACTACACAGTGTGGTGAGTGCGCTTAAACGCCACTGAAGTGCGCACTTGAAAACGGTTAATTGCAGGTTAAGTGAATTCTACCTTAATAAAAGTAAAACTTAGTTTCTTGCCTATCTGCAAAGTCCTACCCAATCTGTGCTTTACCTGACTCTCCATCCTTTTCGCCCCCTCTCACTACACTCCAGCTGTACTGGCCTCCCTGCTCAATCTTGAACACTGAAACCTTGTTTTTGTTTCAGGGCCTTTGCACTTGCTGTCCCGGCTTCCAGGATGACTTACCTCCCCAGATCTCCCCCTTCTCATCATTCAGGTCTCAGCTCAAATGTCAGCATTTCAGAGAGGTCTTCCTTGAGCTCTCATTGCCCAGGTTCACTTGTATCCATCACTAACTGAAATTATCTTTTAAAAGAAGTTTGTTGTTTACCTGTTTGTTGCCTCTCTCCCCCCACCTGAACGTAGGATTCCAGGAGGACAGGGACCCTGTCTGGGTCTGGGTCACTATTATTTCAATGGCATTTAGAATAGTGTCTGAGGGTAAGCACAGAAAGAGTTTTTGAATAAGACACAATACCTTATGGCCAAAAGGGATGATAAATGTCTGATTATAAGTGTGACCCACAGCAAGCCCGAAGCAACAGAAGTCACTTATTCTAGGGGACCAAGGAGTGCGCCCTGAGGGAGTGACATCTACTCTGAGACCCGGAAGAGGATTTACTGTGATGCTGGTGGAGCTTAAATTTGGGACCCTTTGTTAGCACAGGCACCTTCCAAGGCCCTGGGAAGAGCTCTCGTAATGATCATCTGTCCTGAAAATTTTGTAAAAGAGAGATATTTTTGTCTTCTTTGTTTTGAAGAGGGCTCTCCTAAATTTCATAAGCTGCAGGCTGCAGAAAGGTATGGCTGGCTCCTACTGAGACCTCAGAGATAAACTAGAGTTGGTGGGAGGAAGGCAGAGGAAGAAACTGAGCCTGACAGAGAAATGGTCTTTGCAAAGGCCTGGAGTTGAGAGAGTGGGCAGTGTGCTTGAGGAGGTGAAGGAAGATCAATATCGTAGCCAGCCTACAAGATGCTCGCCAAGGATCTCTGCCCCCTGGTATTCACACCCTCCCTGTGCCATCCCCTCCCACACTGAATCCCAGCTGGTCCTGTGTGACCAGCTAAATACAATGGGAGTGACCGTGGGTGACTTCCAAGGCTAGGTCACAAGAGACACTGCAACTTCTGCCTTGGTGTCTTGGGTCATGCAGTCTAGGGGAAGTCAGATGCCATGTCATGAGATGCCACATCCCTGTGGAGAGGCCCATGTGGAGAGGAATTAAGGCCCCTGCCAACAGCCAGCACCTAACGTGCCAGCTGTGTGATCCTCTAGCCCTTGTCGAGCTGCAGCCCCAGCTGACATAAGACTACAACTGTGCCAGACCCACCCAGCCAAGCCACTCTCAAATATCTACCAACAAAAACTGCAAGAAGTAATAAGTAGTTTCTGTTGTTTAAGCCACTACGTTTGCTATGATTTGCTCTGCAGCATTAGATAACTGGAAAAATCAGTCCAGCTAGAGGATAGAGACAGGGTGGCACAAAGCCCCACTGATAGTGTCTGTGTTCATTTTCGACTGCTACATAACACGTTATTACAAACTTAGGGGCTTTACACAACACACATTTATCATCTCACAGTTTCCATGTCAGAAGTCCAGGCATGGCTTAGCTGGGTCCTCTGCTCAGCATCTCACAAGGCTGAAATCAGTTGTCAGCTGGGTTGGGTTCTCATCCTGAGCCTTTCTGGGGAAGAATCAGCTTCCAGGCAAATTTGAGTTATTGGCAGAATTCATTTCCTGGCAGCCATGTGACCTAGGACCCCAGCTTTTTGTTGGCTATTAGGAGGAAGTCACCTCCATGTCTTGGAGGCAGCCTGCAATTCCTAACC
This sequence comes from Phocoena sinus, assembly GCF_008692025.1. NCBI lineage: Eukaryota > Metazoa > Chordata > Mammalia > Artiodactyla > Phocoenidae > Phocoena > Phocoena sinus. The sequence goes on along the minus strand of NC_045776.1, from coordinate 74,455,951 downwards.
AAGCAGACTTCTCCAACTTCATCCTGTGGGGGCCACTTCCTTCATCAAGTATACAAGGTGACTCTCAAGCTCTGGTCAAATGAGACAGGGTCTTATATAACATGATGTAATCACAAGGGTGATGTTCCATCCTGTTTGTCACATTCTATAGGTTAGAAACACATCCCAGGTCCTGCACGCACTCAAGGCGAGGAGGTTACACAAAGGCATGAGGACCACTGAGGATTACCTGAAAGCCCATCTGGCACAGCTTCCCTACAGGGGTCTTTCAGCCTTGCTTCAATGTTCCCCGTGATGAAGACCTCACTCTCTCATTAGGAGTCTATGCCGTTCTGTTGGAAAGATCTTCCTTACAGTGTGGTAATATCCCTCAGCCTGATGTTTCTTCCCATTAACTGTAAAGGATACATTGGACTCCTGCATAATGAAGACCACCCATCCTTCCCGAAGAGCCTTGGTTACCACCTCATCCAGCCACCTCCCCAGGTCCCTCTGGTTTTCCGTGGAAATGGATGCCTCAACTGCCCCTATTCTTCCTTCCTTCATCCCTTCTTTTCTTCCTTCATTCTCTTCTGATCGCCACCTCCATTTATTTCCTGCCTCTACAAAGTAGCTCAGTGACCAAGACAGAGCACAGGTGAGATGCTGGGCCTCAGACCCAGCGGAGACCCTCTTTCAAGGGCACATTCCCACAGCTCACAATCTGGTCATGGGTATGGTCAGCCATGGGTCAGACCTGAAGCCAATGCCTCTCACCCCGCCACACAACTCGCTGGGATCAGAATGCACAGGAAATGCACGGCTGCAGAAAGATAAGCAGGAATGGGGGTCCACAAGAGGCCTGCCTAGGATAATTGTCTCCATCTGCAGATGAGCAGAAGGCCTGCTAGAGGCTGCCGGCACCTCTGCAGACCCCCATCCTCTGCTCAAAAACACGCAGTTGACAAACAGTTCATCTAGTGTTTGAAAATGTCACTGATTGGTCTCAGTGGGGACTCGAAAGCCTCCTGTGGATTTTCATGTTTTAATCCCAAAAGTAAACAGAGGGAAATGAGATGGTTTTTCAAACCAAAGCCTTTGCTCTCAAGGGAGAAAATGGGCTTGTCTGGGCCTCCTCTGGGCTGGAGAACACAGTGAGCATGGGGGCCTTAGGAATGCTCCTGTGACAGGACGGTGGCACCCTTGCCAAGGGCCTCTGGGCACAGGATTCCAGCTCCACGTCCTTAAGACCAGAGTCCAGTATTGGGACCTCGTTAAAAACCAAAGGTGGAGACCAAAGTGTTGCTTCCTTGGACAAATTACTCAGAGCATTGTATCCAGTCCAGTAAATACCCAGAGGGCCTACTGTGCACCAACCTGAGCCCTCCTTGACCTGGCGGGGTTTAAAGTTGGAATCCTGGACCTGTGGCTTATTAGCAGTGTGTACTAGGGCCCTGAGACACTCTGAATGTCAGTTTCCAGATCTGCTAAGTGGGAATGATTTCATGTCTGTTTCCTGCAGGGACCTTCAGAGGCTACTCCTGACCCTCAGTAGCTACATGAGGAGTGACCCCTGGCTTACTGGCTGAGACAGCGCGAAGAGGGCTGGCCCATCTCTGCTCTCGTTCACATACCTAGGACAATGCTTCCTGGAGAATCACTGAAGGGCACCTGCCTCCTATTTCCCCAAACTGTCTAAGCCATGGTTTTCAAGCTATTGTCTCTAGTTCCCTGGAGGGATCTCAAAGGGCTGCAGGTGAGTGGGTCGTAGATGGACAGAGTGGGCAGGGAACCAGGCCCTCCATCCTCATGTCAGCCCAGATGGCAACGCTGGGTTCCCAACACTAGCAAAGCAAGGATGCCAGTTTTAAAAAAAAGAGAGTGAGAGAAAAAAATTTTTTTAAGAATTTAATATTTGATATTTAATAAAATCATGAGATACAGTTTATTATATTGGTGGCCTCAATACTTCACCCTTCTAAGTATCCATGCCCTTTGCCATGTGACTTTGAAATTGATCTCACCAAAAGGTCTGGGTCTTTCTCCCTACCCCTTGAATCCTGCTTGGACTATGGCTTACTTTGGCCAATAAAACACAGGGGAGAGATGTTGTGCCATCTGGGGCTAAGCCTGCAAAAGCCTTGTGTGTTTCTACTTACTCTCTTACTCTCTGTCATCACCATGACAAAAAGCTCAGGACCGCCTGTTGGAGGATGAGAGGCATGTGGATCAGAGCTGAGTCATTCCAGCCACAGCCATCCTAGATCAGACAACCCTTTGATACATGAGAAAGCCCAGCCAAGATCAGCAGAGCCACCAGCTGAGCCCAGGTCCTTGAGAATAAATCATCGTTTTTCTATCCCACTGAGTTTTAAGGTGGTTTGTTACACAGCAAAAGATAACTGACACACTATCTACTGTGGCAACAAAAAAGTGAAGCTTGTTAAACTCCCTACTTTACAGTTTGGTATTATTTTAACTTACAGTTGCACGGTGGTATGTTTAATGCTTTCAGCCATGACGGGTCTTTATCCATCGCCACTCTTTATCTGTCTTACATATTTAGCTTCTGAATAAAACAGTATTCAAAGAAAGAATTTTGCTGCTAATAGAAGTCTAAAGATCACTGCAGTTGACCTGCTCATCTTCCAGATGCTTGACGCTCAGAAGAGGGAAGACAATTGCCAAGAAATTCTCTTGTGTGGGGAGAATATGGTCAGAGGCTCGAGACACCAGCATTCTGGACGTGCTTCATCTGTGACCTGAATGTACTTGTTAAGGTGCATCTAGAGATGGTCAGAAGGAACTCTCCCAACAAACTAGCACCAGTGGCCTCTAACACAAAAGGAAATTAGTCCTGACTGCAGGTGGAAGCTCCTCACAGATGTTTCCCCCTAAAATACTGCAAAGGGCAGATTCCCAGCTCCTTCCTGCCTCCCAACTTGATTCTTCATTTCATGCACACAACAGTCACATAATAAATACCCACTGGATGTCTCTATTAATATATTATAACTCCCAAAAGGAGTGGAATGATGGAAATGCTGTCAGGGCACGAAGGCTCTGAAGCATTAAACAGCGGTGGTGTGCAGAAAATTAATCCTTTTTCTTTCCTTTCTTCTTATCCCCTTCCTTCCCCCAGGATGCCGACAGAAGCAGGTGTCAGCAGGAAGTCTCTTTACAGCTCAGTGAATGAGATTTTAATGAATCCTGAAGGGGAGGGTGTGGAAGGAGGGGCATCCACACCACAAAACACTTTACATAAGTCCTGCTGGTAAAAAGGCCCTTTTTGATGAAATTTACCCCTAACAGACTAAAGAGGGTGCCAAAAGGATGCTGTGGTTCCCCGACTCCCTTCAGAAAGATAAGGGGATCTCGGGCTCCTGGTAATCTTTTAAGCAAGACTGAGTGCCATTCAGCTTTTCTAAAATCCCATGTTCTCTCTCCTATTTGGACTTTGCACATGCTGTTCCCTTACCTGGAACTCCTCTGTCTCTTCTTTATCTTGTACCTCCTTTACATGGTCTCAGCTTACACATTACTTCTTCCAGGAAGCTCTCCCATCATGACCCCAAAGTTTGGTTAGGTGCCCATCATTGTGCTCCCTTGGCCGCTGTGATTCTGCTATTATAGCTCCTTGCACTATAAAGTGTATTTGTTGGTGACTGACTATTTATTTGTTTGTAAACCCTTCTAGACATCCACTCAGACTTTGGCTAACCTTGTATTCTTGGTGCTTAGCACAGTGCATGATATGTGTTTGTTAATGAAGGAAGGAAGGGAGGGAGGGAGAAAGGGAAGAGGAGAGGAGAGGAGGGAGAGGATGAAGGAGGGAGGGAAGGAGGATGGACACACACCCTACCTTTCAGCTTTCAGCATTCAGGAAGCCTGAAGCACTTGGGACCCTCTGAAGTCTTGAACTTCTCTCTTGTGATGTTCATATTTATAATCGCACAACATCTCAGCATCTCTCCCTAGCATGTCTGAATGATATGCTCACAATATTCATAAAAAGACCAAAATCTTACCAGCCAACACAGAGACTGTAGAACACACACCATACATATATGCATGCACACACAACGTATACATACAAGGTATATATATATATAAAATACACACAAGGGTAAAGCAAGGTTGTGATCCACACCTTCCTCTGATTTTGGTGCTTTACGGTTTACAAAGCTTTCCCATGCATCTCATTTGACCGTACCACCTCCCAGTGAAGGTGGAAGGGCAGGGTTAACATACCCACATTATGGCCAGGGCTCAAGGAGGTGAAGGGCAGTGCCCCAAGGCCACACTGACATTGAGTCCCAGAGCAGGACTCAGACCTGGGTGTTCTGAGGCTAGACTCGGCGCTCTGGCTGTGGCTCTGTGAACACTTCCCCATCAAGGGGAAGGTAAAAATGACCTCCCATAGTTTCCCAATGTGTACACACAACCAAAGTCCCATCTGCTTTGCAGCCTGACTGTTCATTTGTTAGACCCAGCATCCAATCTGTCATGCATATTTAGGAAATGAATCCAATTTAAAACAAAAGTTATGAGCAAAGATAGGACCTCTGAGTCAAAGGCATTTCACTGGGAAATCAGGCTGACCTTCCATGATGTGACAGAGACCATGTGTATAGCACATAACTTCCCACGAGCTCTGTTCTACTCATCATCATCTTTGATTAATGATAGTAGTCATTTGAGTTAATATTTTCTTTATCTAAAAACAGTGTTCCCAGGCAAAATGTTGCAGAAACAGAGGCACAGGGCGGTTAATAAGCTTGCTGAATCCCACTAATTGCTAACAAAAATTAAATTGAGGGCTCTCCTAAGGAATATTTTCCAACCTTTTACCAAGATTTTTTTTTTGAAATTTCATATTTTTCTTTATCAAGAGGGGAATGTGTTTTTTTAACAACTTGAATTTGTTTTTAGATATGTAAAACATGCTAGTTCCTTTTTGAACCATCTCTCTTCATCTATCTTTAAAGCCACTTTAATCAGAAAAGAGATAAAATTCAGTCTGTAGAAAAATAAAAGTATTACAAAATACTCACTGTTCTTTATCACTGAAGGAAGGCAAAGAAAGGAGAGAAAGAACAAAATGAATAAAGTTAGGGGGAAAAAATCTCTTAACAATATCAACACTGCCTGGATGCCACAACTGCACAGTTCTGTTTAAATCACAATGACCTACTTCCATTTGTTATCAGTCATTATTATCTTATTCCAGCGCATCTAAAACAAGGATGCAGCAATGTAGGGTTGTATGAGCCACAGCCTTGATTAAAATGACCAATCAGTTCAGCTTATTAATTAACCAATCTGATCATTTATGTATTTGAATAATGTTTTTTGGCACTAAAAAGGAATCACTTAATGATAACATTCTTGGTTTCTGTTGTTTCAAACACTGGGGGATAAGGAGCACACTGAGGTAGGCAATGAGCCGTGAACCGTGACTGGATCATCCGAAAGCAGAACTCGCAGTGCCCCAGTTTGGGGAAGCAAGTCCTTCCACTCTAAAAAGGAGACCAGGCTCTTCACTTATTAGACATGCTACCATAGGCAGGTCACATCTCCTCTTTGTGCCTCAGTTTCCACCTCTGATCTCTGGCACTCTCAGGCTTGCAGACTTGAAAACTATAGAGAAGTATCAACTATCAGAGACCAGCATTTCTCCGCATGTATCACCAACATAGACAGCTGAAGCCCTGTCCTACTGATGCAAGAAACAGATACATTCACTTCTTTCAAACACAACCACAACTGTGTTCCAAACACCATCGTTAGATTCAAGGAGGCTGAGAGAAATCACAAAGGCAGTAAAGTGTATCTGGTTAACCAGCAGTTAATTAAGACTAGATTTCTTAATTTACTGGAGAAAGACATTTGAAGCGTCTGCATTAGCACATCATCACTGCTGCAGACTAGATAGCATGTGTGATGACTATAATTCACCCATTAGCATTTATTGGAAAATAATTTTTAACATCTGAAGAAAACGCAGTAGCAATCAAGCCAGCCGGATGCATTCAGAATGCCAAGATGTTTCACAGGAGCCCAGAAGCACTTTAATGAAACTGCATCCAGACTGTTTGAATAATTCTAATTTAATTGTAAGGCAAATTGTTTGGCTTCATATTGACTAAAGTAAACTCTTATGTATGGGGTTTTAATTAACTGACATTTCTTAAATAAAATAAATATTTTACCCCATTCACCTTCAGGCAACTGTTTATCTTACAGAGACAATTTTTGGCTGATGGAATATTGTCTGCCAGGTAAGGTTGGCTTCAAGAGGACATTATGGGAAGGGCTTGGAAACTAGAAGTTTCCTTTCAAAAAGGAAACCAACAGAGTTCAATAATGTCTTCAAAACTATAAAACTTGTATAACTAGAGGAGGTTTTAGGTAGAAGTAGTAAATAGACAGGGACTTTTGCTTCAAGAATATGAGTGCACTAAATATTCCAAAAGACCCTAGGATTGTTAGAAAATAAGGGAATTCTCCAACAACCCTCCCTACTTCGAAACAAATAAACAAAACAGACTTCATCAAAATAAAAAAAACTTTTCCTCTTCAAGACTCTGTTGTGAAAAAGAAAATGCAAGTCATAGACCAAGAAAAATATGTGCAAAATATGTCTCCAGCAGAGGACTTTTATCTACAACACATGAAAAAAAGCTTAGAAAATTTAATAACAAGAAGATAAATGACCCAATTTTTAAATGGACAAAGTATTTGAACAGACACTTTAACAAAGAGGTTATACAAATGGCAAAATTACAAAAGAAGACAATCAACATCATTAGTCATTAGGGAAGCACAAATTAAAATCACAAAACTAATACCACTATGCACACATTAGAATGGTTAAAATGGAAAAGACTAATCATATCAAGTGTTGGTGAGGAGGAAGAGAGATGGAACTCTTGTACACTTCTGGTGGAAACTTAAAGTGGTACAACCAATTTGGAAAATGGGCAGTTTTTTAAAAAGTTAAACATACACCTACTATACATACCACTGAGACATTCTACTCCTAGGTATTTACTCAAAAGAAATGAAAGTATATGTTTATACAAATTTTATTTGTACTAGCCCCAAACTGGAAACAACCCAAATGTTCATCAATAGGTGAACGGATAAACAAATTGTGGTATATCCACACAATGAAATACTATTTAGCAATATAAAGGAATAAACTATTGATGTGAAAAACAATATGGATGGATCATGAGATAATTATGCCAAGTGAAAGAAGACATCTCTCAAAAAGGGAGTACGTACTGAATGATTCCATTTATAGAAATTCCAAAAAATGCAAACTAATTTATAGTTACAGAAAGAAGATTAGTAATTACTTAGGGATGGGTGGGGAGAGGGAGGGGCAGAAAGGAGAGACTGCAAAGGGGAATGAGTATGCACATATATGTAAAAATGATCAAACTGTACTTTAAATGTGTACTATTGGAGGTAAATCAATCATACCCCTTTATGAGGCAATTTTTTAAAAAAGAAAAAGAAAACCCAGCAAACTGAACCCAGAACAGGGAGCTGTGAGCAGTAAGCCAATGTAAATACCAGCATTATGTTCCAGAGGCTGACTCTGAGCTCCTAACAAGGTGAGGAAGCTGAATCTGAGACCCCCACTTTGAGCCAGGACCCTCTAAGGGAGCTCAGGTCACATCTTGGGTGAGCAGCACACCTGATTCCTGGCAGAAGCAAGTGCAAATCTCTCTGAGGAAAATATTCCCATGGTAGATCCCCAGGATTCTCACAGATTGAGCTAACAATAAAAATTACCAAGCATTTATAAAATAAGACCTTTGAGTGAAAATCTGCAGGGATGATAAACAATAGACTTAGACTGTAAAGGTCTTCAGGCAGTGGTGTGCTGGTAAATGTTTAACAGTTGAACCTCTGGAGAAAAAGCCCCACTGTGGCTGACTTCGAGTACCTATATGATGTCACTAAATGCAGAACTGGGAGGAAACACGCAGTAGTGTACTATTATATAGTATTTCACCATACAGGTATCATAGGCACAAATAACATGGAGACTAACAAAACATAGTAAAATAATTAAGAAGTGATGGGGCAGAACAGGAATAAAGACGCAAACATAGAGAATGGACTTGGACACGGGGAGGGGGAAGGGTAAGCTGGGATGAAATGAGAGAGTGGCATGGACATATATACACTACCAAATGTAAAATAGATAGCTAGTGGGAAGCAGCCACATAGCACAGGGAGATCAGCTCGGTGCTTCGTGACCACCCAGAGGGGTGGATAGGGAGGATGGGAGGGAGACGCAAGAGGGAGGAGATATGGGGATATATGCATAGCTGATTCACTTTGTTATACAGCAGAAACTAACACACCAGTGTAAAGCAATTATACTCCAATAAAGATGTTAAAAAAAATTAAGAAGTGATTAATGTTAAGTATTCACCACCTTTGTGTTTAATATAATTTAATTGTACAACTTAATTTTTAATACTGGCCATGTTTAACAACTGACTTGCAAAATTCCTGAAAATTTAACATCAGCTCTAAGGAACCACCATGGTACAGATCCAGCACACCACTGATTCAGGTATAATAGTTACTGGAAAGAGTATGTGAAGTTATTTTATGTGAAATTTCCCAATTTTTAAATGATCAGGCCAAAAGTAAAAAATAAAAAACACATTTCTGCAAGTCAGAGTCAGCTGGTGGCCTGCCAGTTTGCAATCTCTGATCTAGTCCAACTTCCTTATTTAACTGATGAGGAAACCAAGGTCCAAAGAAGGGAAAGAGATTCACCCAGAGTAGCTCAGATCTAGAACCAGAACCAAGTCTGATTCTAAGCACCAGGTCAGTGCTGTTTCCATTCCACCAAGCCACCTCTCATTTAGGGCATGGAGCTCAGAATTTAATCTTGTTACTCCAACCTTGCAAAGAAGTAAAATCAGTGAAGTTTCCACGACAAACTCCCACTAGGTTCTTTTTCCTCCACCCCAGGGAGAGAAATTTCTTTCCTTGCTATTCCTCTCCTCCTTCAAGTGTAGATCAGGACCTCATTGCCCCAAAGCAAACAACTCCCAGGAACACCCAGCAACTTACTTTGACTGCTGGGGTCGGTCACTGGGACACATCCAACGGCTAGAGCTGTTGCTGAACACGGTGTCAGTCATGGTAGAAGCCCAGTGCTCCTGGAAAACAACAGCCCAGAAAGGACATCATGCAAACAGTCATTCAATCACCCTTTATTTCTCAGCCCCCTGGTCTATGCCAAGCACTCTGGGGGATACAGAGAAGAAATGGAACTTCACCCAGCTTCTCCGCTTTCTAGATGGGGACTTTCAGGCCCCAAGAGGGAAACTGTCACAGCTCCCTTGTGGCAGAAATGGATCAGAGGGAAGAACTTCCTCCCTTTAATCTGTGTTCGTCCCATTCATTGTTGATGCAAGACCACATATCCAGGAGGGAGGGTCAGAGCTCTTAACTCCAATCCAGGGTCTTTCTACTAGAGGAAGTCATCTGACTCATGTACTAGTTAACCTGGACTTGGTCAGGTCAAAAAGAAAACAAACCCATGTCTCAGAGTTTTGAGGTCCCAAATGCCAGAGTCATCCCTGGCTTGCTTTCTTTTTAATACTCTACACCCAAGCCATCAGAAAGTCATGCTGGCTTCACTGTCATAATAGATCCAGAATCTTCCCAATGTTCTGTGCCTAAATTGCTACAATGCTGATCCAAACCACTACTATCCCGGCCTGGCTTACTACAGGAGCCTCTTCACCGGTCTCTCTGCCTCTGCCCTTGGCCCACTTCAGTCCATGCTCTACACAGTGACTAGGGAGATCATCACAAAGTTAAATCACAGCTTGTGAAAACAGCACCATCACGGTTAGAATCTCCCTGCTAAAATGTAAGCCTCTTGCAGAACTCTTTGTTTTGTTCTCTGCTTAATGTCCAATACCCAGCATAGCACCTGGCACATAGAAGGCACTTAATAAATATTTGTTGAATGCGTGAATGAGTCTCCATCAACACTAAGTTTAGCTGAACTCAGCCAAGCTTATGTCCTTTCTGAACTTCCCCTCCTTCCCCCTCCCCTGGGTCTAAGCAAAGAATAAGGGGAAAGAGGGACTTCCCTGGTGGTCCCGTGGTAAAGAATCCACCTTGCAATGCAGGGGACGTGGGTTCGATCCCTGGTCAGGGAACTAAGATCCCACATGCCGTGGGGCAACTAAGCCCATGTGCCACAACTACTGAGCTCACGCGTCTCAACTAGAGAACCTGTGTGCCACAAACTACAGAGCCCACGCACTCTGGAGCCTGAGCACCACAACAAGAGAAGAGAAAACTCGCCGCCACAGCTAGACAGAAGCCCGTGCACCACGATGAAGAGCCCGTGCGGTGCAACAAAAGATCCCGCATGCTGCAACTAAGACCCAACACAGCCAAAAAAAAAAATAGTACTAATAAGATCAATAAATAATAAATAAATCTCTAAAAAGAATAAGGGGAAAGAGACCATGGAGATCACATTTAATTTATTTTTTTAAAAAGCCTTAGAAGGTAGGTTACTGTGTCCAGTGGGTTCTGATTACCCTGAAGGTCTTGGTACAACACAGTCTTTTTTCCTAGGAAGCTGAATAGATGAGCAGTTGGGAGGTGAACAGGGAGAGAACTCTCTTTCCTATTCTACAGCCAGTGCAATTATTACATCTTCATGTGGGTGAAGCCGGGGATCGGGGGGCTGATGGTTGGACACAGGGAAGGAAAGGCCCCTTAGAGAAAAGCCATTTCATCTGCTCCCGGGTGGTTAACATAATCTTCCCAGATTAATATGACCATTTCATTGTTTCCACTTTGAAACCAGAAAGAAAGGAGAGATGACTCCTGTTGTGAAGGAAATCTGCTGAAGAGAACCTTAATGTCTCATTATTGCCTGTGCCAAGAGCTGAATGAGGCTGCCCTGGGCCCCCTGGGAACCCCTGGCCCCTGCTGGTACCGAGAGCTTCAGTGTCCGGTAATGAGTGTCCTCAGCTGCCCTTGGTCTGGACAGCAAACGTTCATTTATTTGATTGCCTCGCCTCCTGCTTTGAGGCAGAGGCAGCACTGACCTTGGAGGATCCCAGGAGGTGGTGGTGGTGGGGGGGGAAGCTGGGACAAGGAAAACACTGTCCCCTCCCAGGAACTCTGATCTGCAAATTCTGTTGCCCTCAAGGCAGAATGTGGCTTGCCCACCCTCTCCTGCATTCAGCCAGGCATACCGGGAGCTCATTTCCTGTTAAAATTCTGCCTGCAAAGTCCAAACTCACTGGCTGGCCGCCCCATGGAAACCACCCAGCTCTGTCCCTCCAGGCCAGAAGCCACCCTGGACAGCATTGGTTATTTCAGCTTTGTCACCCAGGCCTCTCAGAGTGTAACATCCCAGGATGGGCTCATTGTCCCGGTCAAGCAGCCTGGGCCTGGAGAGGGAAGCCTGAGTAATCAAGGCTATTTGAACAACTGGAGTAACAGCCCAGAGAAAGAAGGTCATGGGTCCACATCTCAGCTGGGGTGGAGATGCAGGTGGAGGTGAGTGGGTATAGCAGAAATTGTTGATGCCCTTTACAGGTGGTGCTCCCACCCCACCCCCAGCCTCTAGGAGTGTTAGCAACTAGGGGCTTATGGTAGCCCCATTTTACAGAGCATTGCCCTCAGCCAAAGAGAGCAGCTGCCTTGTCCAGAGATATCTAAGAAGCTACCCCCACCCCAGGGAGCAGCCCAGGGCCACGACTAACTGACAGGGGGACCCTCTTACACTGTTGATAGGAATATAAATTGGTGCAGCCACTATGGAAAACAGTATGGAGGTTCCTCAAAAAACTAAAAATAGAGTTACCATATGATCCAGCAATTCTACTCCTGGGCATATATCCGGACAAAGCTCTAACTTGAAAAGATACATACACCCAACTGTTCACAGCAGCACTACTTACAATAGCCAAGACATGGAAACAGCCTAAGTGTCCACTGACAGATGAATGGATAAAGAAGATGTGTTATATATATACAATGGAATATCACTCGGCCATAAGAAAGAATGAAATAATGCCATTTGCAGCATCATGGATGGACCTAGAGATTATCATACTAAGCGAATAAGTCAGAAAGAGAAAGAGAAATACCATATGATATCACTTATATGTGGAATCTAAAATATGACACAAATGAACATATCTAAGGAACAAAAACAGACTCACAGAGAACAGATTTGTGGTTGCCAAGGGGGAGCGGGGTGGGGGAGGGAAGTATTGGGAGTTTGGGATTAGCAGATGCAAACTATTATATATAGAACTGGATAAACAACAAGGTCCTACTCTATAGCACATGGAACTATATTCAATATCCTGTGATAAGCTATAATGGAAAATAATATGAAAAAATATACATATATGTATAACTGAGTCACTTTACAGCAGAAATTAACACAACATTGCAAATCAACTATACTTCAATAAAATTTTTTTTAAAAACCTGTCTCAGGTTCTGCTTCCAGAGAACTTGACTTCATGTGAAAGTAGAGGGGAGAATCTTAGGAAAGCGGGGCTCTGGTCCCGGAGCTCATTATGTCACCCCAGGCAAGCTGCTTAACCATTTCCAATCTGACAGAGCTGGATCCTAACATATCCCCTGCCTGCCTGCAAATAATACTCCATGAAGTCCAGCCAAGATCTCAAGTTTAAGGGTGAGTTAATAGAAACGGAGGAAGCCCAATGGTGAGCCCCTGACATTTTCAGATCATCCCATCTTTCTCATTGCCCACTACAGAGAAAGCATCACCATAATGGACAGGAAGCCAGGGAGGACCAGCAGAGGGAAACCAACCATTGATCCCAGGAGCAGAGGTAGAGGTGTGTGTGTGAGGTAAATGTGTGTTCCAGCCCTAGGACCGCAGCAGAACCTTGGGGTCATTGAAATGATGAGTTTAAGCACCTCCACGGTCCCTGATGCACAGTAAGCACTTGTCGAGTGGTAACTCCCTTTTCCTATTTCTCCTAGATCATAGTTTATCCGACAGTAAGGACTAACATTTCCTGGGCATCTACTATGCGCCAAATTCCATAGCTTCATTAAATAATGAAACTTGTATCCTTATAGTCTTACTCCTAGGTAAGTGGTGTTATCCTCATTTTACAGGCGAGAAAGCTGAGACCCAGAGTGGTTAAGCCACCTGCTCAAAATCACACAGCTACCAAGTAGCAGAGCCAGTTCTTGAACTCTGTCTCCAAAGCCCAGGTGCTTATGCACCACTGTGTTCACACCTGTAGGACACCCCTCCCTGGACTTCAGATTGTTGGGTTCTGACGAATGTTTGATGGCCATTGGCTCCTGGCTGCATTCCCACCTCAGCCTCAGCAACAGAGACCTGCCCACCCAGACCCCTGCCTGGAGACTCTGAGAGATCACATGCTTCGGCTCCACCAGAGTCAAAGTCCTGCCTTAAATCTAGTGCTGCAGCTGCAAGTTCAGAAAGCATAAAATAATTGCCTCCCCTGGAAGCCAGAGGCTCAGGTCTTTCCCGGGCACAGGGTCCCCCAAAGCCTGGGTGTGAGCCCCAAGGAACAGTCTGCTTTTAGGAATGAAAGCAACAATAGCAACAATCGCTAGTTCAAATATCAAGGGCTTGGTACCTGCTAAGTGCTTTTCAGGTTTTATCTCATTTAATCCTCACAATAGCCTTAGAAGGTAGATGTTCTTCTTATTCCATTTCACAGATGGGTAACTGAGTCACAGAGAGTTTAAGTGGGCTTCCCAATGACCTGCTTTAGTCAATGAAGCAAGCTAAATGCCGAATAACAAGCACTGGCTAGCTGGATGTTGGTGCATCTGTACGGTGGAGGACTGCACGGCTGTAAAGAATAATGAGATTCTTTATGATGGATATGGATTGATCACCAAGATTAACTGTCTAGTGGAAAGGCCAAGATGTAGAACAATATTCCAGAACAACACCATGTGTGTGCACAAGGGCAAGTAGGATATGTGCATGTGATTTTGGGTTGTATCTGCATAAAGTTCTCTGCAAAGAACACACAAGAAATGGACAACATTGTTTGCCTCTATGCAGGGAAACTGGAAGGCTGGGACTGAGATGGAAAGAATTTTCACATGATACCCCTTTGTATTTGCAACCATGTGGATATTCAAAAATAAGTGACTTATTTAAAAGATAAATAATAAAGTGCTTCAATGGCTGTCCATTGCATATAAGATTTAAGACTCTCTCCGTGACCTCAAACAGCTGTCATGACCCTCTGTCTGCTACTCTTGTATATCTTGGACTGTGCTCCAGACACGCTGGCTTTTCCAGCTGCCAGGCTTTTGCCTCTGCTGTTTCTCTGAACTGATAGCATCTTCCTCTCACTCTCTCATGGCTGGTTTCTGCTCACGCTCTGCTGGTCTCTGCTCAAATGTCACCTCCTCCAAGAAGCCTTCCCTAACTATACTCTCTAAGTCACCTCCTCTTACCCCTTACTTACTCTCACTGCATCCTGTTTGTTTCCTTTATAATAGTTATTGTGATTTGCAATTATTATTATTTTTTACTTATTTGCTGTTTGTCTCCCCACCTATTCTGTAAGATCCATGAGAGCAGGGCCCGGGTCTGTATTTGTTCAACAGTTGTAACTCCAGTGCATGCAGGGCTAGCTTCATGGGCCTGCGACCTATACTGGTGCACAGGGCCCCATGCATAGAAGGACCCTAAGCTTAGAAGGACCCTGTACTTAGATAGGCCCACACTTGGCTTAATGCTCTGCTGTCATCATCTTGAAATTCTTTATAATATTTGAACAAGGGGCCCTGCATTTTTCACTTTGCAGCCAGTCCTGAGTGTGGTATATAGTAGATGCTCAATAAATCTTCACACAAGTCACAGAGCTCCATGAGTGCAGTGGGCACTCAATAAATCTGCATGTAAGTGACAGAGCCAGGCCTTATTCCAGATCTGCCTACCTCCACAGCTTGGTACTAATCTTTATGCCACCTGCATCTTAAAATAACACAAAGACCCTGTCCCAAGCCCAGAAAATCCAGATTCCAGAACCCTGCCTTTCTCCCTCTACATTTTGTTCTACCTACTTCTCCCCTGACTCCCTTTAGCACAGTTTGTTAAGGAACGGTGCCTGAATCCCCCAGAACCTCCAAGGTCTTCTGCTGGTTTTAGTTGAACTGAAAAAACAACCCTGAAAATCCATTTAGCTTCAGAGCCACAGCAGGTGTCTAAGAGTGACACGGTGGGCCTGGGCTGGGCTGGCAGGGGCCATACGCAGTACTTCAGGGTGCTGCAGGGAACCAGTGTGAGCTGCAGCTGTCTGCGTAGAGTTCAATGCCACAGTCAGCCTCCCAGCCCCATAGTGTTGGAATTAAACCAGATGCTTCACAGCAGAGCCTGCAGCCACCAGCTCGGACGGTGCCCTGTCAGTTCCGTCCCTCTGTCTTTTTTCCTGCCCCTTCCCTCTTCTCCTGAGTCCAGCCTACCTCTGCTCAATTAAGAACCTGGAAAAGAAGAGGTGGCACATATATACAATGGAATATTACTCAGCCATAAAAAGAAATGAAATTGAGTTATTTGTAGTGAGGTGGATGGACCTAGAGTCTGTCATACAGAGTGAAGTAAGTCAGAAAGAGAGAGACAAATTCCGTATGCTAACACATATATATGGAATCTAAAAAAAAAAAAAGGTCATGAAGAACTTAGGGGCAAGACGGGAAAAAAGATGCAGACCTAATAGAGAATGGACTTGAGGACATGGGGAGGGGGAAGGGTAAGCTGGGACAAAGTGAGAGAGTGGTAGTGTATATATATGAACATATAAACACTACCAAATGTAAAACAGATAGCTAGTGAGAAGCAGCCACATAGCACAGGGAGATCAGTTCAGTGCTTTGCGACCACCTAGAGGGGTGGGATAGGGAGGGTGGGAGGGAGGGAGATGCAAGAGGGAAGAGATACGGGAACATATGTATATGTATAACTGATTCACTTTGTTATAAAGCAGAAACTAACACACATTGTAAAGTAATTATACTCCAATAAAGATGTTAAAAAAAAAAAAAAAAAGAACCTGGAAAAAAATCACCTGGACTGTCTGACGGCGTGAGAAATGCAACTTACACCAAGGGCACCAAACAAGGGTGGAGTGGGGTTGGGGGGCCTCCACGAACAGCATCCAGGCTGAAATTATGTTTTTGTTTGGCCCAAGCAGTATTTTTTAAAAGGAAAATTAAGCCAATATTTTAAAAGCACGGGACTTAATTAATAATACAGTTTACCAGCTTCTCTTGAGAAATAGGAAGAATAAAAAAAATATTTATAGAACATCTATTACTCTGTGCCAGACACTGTTCTAGACACTGGGGATACAGCATTAGAACAAATAAAAAAGGAAAATCATTGTCCTCAAGGAGCTTACCTTCTAGTGGGGAAACAGTAAGTCAAATGTAAAGCATGTTAGCTGGTGATGAGTGCTTTACAGAAAAACAGGGAAGGAGGATCGGTGATTGAGAGGGAAGTTTGATTTTAAGTAGGTGGTCAAGGAATTCCCTGGTGGTCCAGTGGTTAGGACTCGGAGCTCTCGCCACCAGGGGGGTCGGGTTCAATCCCTGGTTGGGGAACTAAGATCCCGTAAGCTGCAAGCCTCGGCAAACACAAAACAAAACAAAACACACAAACAAAAAAGCTGGTCGTGGTCAGATGGGGGCTCACTGAGAAATGATATTTGAGCAAAGACCTGACTGAAGTGGGTTAACGGACTGAGGCCACGTGGATATCTGAGGCAGAGCATTCTAAGTTGGGGGGGAAAGCAAGTGCAAAGGCTCTGGGGTGAGTATGTGCTTGGTTAGTTGAAGAAATGACAAGGAGTGCAGAGTGGCTGGAGTAGAGTGAGCAAGGGGGAGGTAAGTGGGAGATGAATCAGCAGTGGGGGTGGTAAGGGACATCAGATCATTAGGACCATTTAAGCTTCTACTCTGAGTGATGTAGGAGCCACAGAAGGGCTTTGAGAAATGAACTGAATATATTCTATTCTGCCTCAACCATGCATCCAGCTTTGACCACTTGCCAGGCACTAAGCGTTCCTATACACATTTGCCATGGCAAGAACACTTGGTTCAGCAAAGAGAAAGATGGTGGTCTTCTGCCTTGCCTACTACTGATAGAGCTGAGTGCCCCTCCACACGCCTGCAAGCCTTGCCATTCCAGCCCCCTCTTTCAGAGCCCCAGCATCCCTTACAGGTCCAGCTACATCCAGAGGGTGCAGGCTGCTACTAGCTTCTCTTTGCTCCTAGAGCCAGATGGGACATCCCCAGCCTCCGCTGAACCAGGCCAAAGCTAGAATGACAAGGCCTGACTCCTTCCATGCTGAGCTGGCAGGCATCCAAGACAAGGACAGAGACAGGTCTGAGAGATGCTCGAGAAGAAGGCACCTCTGCGCTCCTGGCCTTGAAACAGAGCAAATTTACTGTCACTTCCCTATGGGTCTCCCATCACCATATAGCAATAACAGATGGTTCCTGCCATGAGCCTTCAAGAAATCCCATAGGACAGTCCCTATCTTATGGGTTTTTAAGGGAGGCACAGAGCTCATCCCGCACTGCTCTGCAACTTTGGCAGTTTACAGAGGCCACATTTGTCGGGGGGCCCCATCATAAACTAGCCAGGCCCAGCCAACATACAAGCTGACCACAGATGTGAACAAGTCCAGCCAAGATCATCCAAGTCCGGCCTAGACCAGAACAACTGCCCAGCTGAACTCAACCCAGTCACTGACTTAAACAATCTTGAGATAAATAAATGGCTGATGAGACTTCCCTGGCAGTCCAGTGGTTAAGACTTCGCCTTCCAATGCAGGGGGTGCGGGTTTGATCCCTGGTCGGGGAGCTAAGATCCCACATGCCTTGTAGCCAAAAAACCAAAACATAAAACAGAAGCAATGTTGTAACAAATTCAATAAAGACTTTAAAAATGGTCCA
This sequence comes from Phocoena sinus, assembly GCF_008692025.1. Classification (NCBI taxonomy): domain Eukaryota; kingdom Metazoa; phylum Chordata; class Mammalia; order Artiodactyla; family Phocoenidae; genus Phocoena; species Phocoena sinus. The sequence goes on along the minus strand of NC_045776.1, from coordinate 74,437,957 downwards.
CATCAAAAAAAAAAAAAGGCTGTTGTTCTAAACCACTGTGGGGTGCTCTGTGAGGTGCTTTGTTTGTTATGCAGCAAAAGCTGGCTGATAGTACAGCCCACTGTTGTAGAACAACTGCTGGCCTTGGACCCAGAGTCCTGGGATCCAACCTCAGCTCCACCATTCATTTCCTGGCACATCACTTAGTCATTCTGGGCCTCAGTTTTTGCATCTGTAAAATGAGGACATAAAAATTCCCATCTTTGTCATGCCGACTTCAAAGGGTTGTTGGGAAGAGCTGAAGGGGTAACACATGTGCAGGGGCCTGGTAATATAAAATGCTTTTTAAGTATTATGCAAGGAGGTCACTGTTAGTGTTTTGTTTTGTTTTGTTGTGGTATGCGGGCCTCTCACTGTTGTGGCCTCTCCCGTTGCGGAGCACAGGCTCCGGACACGCAGGCTCAGCAGCCATGGCTCATGGGCCCAGCCGCTCCACGGCATGTGGGATCTTCCTGGACCGGGGCATGAACCAGTGTCCGCTGCTTCAGCAGGCGGACTCTCAACCACTGCGCCACCAGGGAAGCCCCCTGTTAGTGTTATTTGAGGGTGGGGCTGGGGAGGAAAACAAATGTCTAAATTCCAGGTGTTTGTTTAGGCCTGAGTGAGACACTGCAGTGGACACCTGGGGTAGATATTTCTTGTTTTTTGCCTGTCCAGCACTTATCCCTTCTTTTTTTGAGTAACAGCACCCCAATTTTCCTTTGGGAAACCATCCCTCTCTCAGTATCAATCTGTGTGACTCAGATGAGGGGGCACCCAAACCTGGTCCCTAGAGGTGGGGCAATGATCCACCTCTGATCAATCAATGTATGATGCCCCATGGGTTCAGGGATAGGCACATGTCCCAATGTGGACCAATGAAGGCATGCCCTAAGATTTTTGCTGGAACTATATGGAAAGAAGCACCCTTTTTCCACTGGGATTGCTAAACTGGTAGAACAGAAGCCTGGAGCTGCTACTGGTCACTTTTGCCACCAAATGGCAAAGGTCTGTGAAGGGATGAAAGTAGAGCTGAGAGATGGAGAGGGACTGATTCCTGATGACAATGCTGGATCCAGCCACACCTGAATCAATCCTGGTCTTTTTGGTACCATATGTTGAACATACGAGCCAATATGTTCCTATTTTTTCTCCTGAAGTCAAATTTGAATTGAATTTCTGCCATTGCAACGCTCCTAAGCTCTATGTGTCTTCATAGACCAGCTACCTTGAAGCAAACAGGAATCTCAAAGGCAACCAGAACTGGCTGAGGTATGGAAAAAAAACACACCTGCCTTCAGCCACCCCCAGAATCCCTGCCTACTTTACCTCAGAGACACTGCCACCGAAGCTGAGGTGGTGCAGGAGGACAAGAAACATCTGTAAAGCATCCTCACCAAGGTCTGCTGAGACCCTGCACTGACAATTAAAATTCAGTGAAAATAAACAGCACTAATTAAAAGCAAAACTAAGTACTTAATAAGACAAATGAGGTGGCAGTATTAAAAGTTGGGATGAGAGAGCTGGCATTAATTAAAAACAAAGAATAGGGCTTCCCTGGTGGCGCAGTGGTTCAGAGTCCACCTGCCGATGCAGGGGACGCGGGTTCGTGCCCCGGTCCGGGAAGATCCCACATGCCGCAGAGCGGCTGGGCCCGTGAGCCATGACCGCTGGGCCTGTGCGTCCGGAGCCTGTGCTCCGCAATGGGAGAGGCCATAGCAGTGGGAGGCCGCATACCGCAAAAAAAAAACAAAAAAAACCAAACAAAGTATAATTTCTTCCCTCCTCTAAAAGGACTGTATTGTGTGAGTGTGAGTGTGAGAGAGAGAGAGAGAGAGAGAGTGTGTGTGTGTGTGTGTGTGTGTGTGTGTGTGTGTAGAAAAGGTTTAGATTTATTAACGTACAAAATGCCATGGGAGCAGACAGATGATGGGATTGGCTCTGCCTGGGGGAGGGGGTGGGGGTGGGGGTGGGGTGGGTGTTCCCAAAAGGGGGAAAATTGGGGTTGGTCCCTGAAGGATGAGCTGGGGTGTGCAAGACATGAAGGATGGAGGAAAGGATGAGGGAACTGAGTGAGCAAAGGCTCAGAGGCTTCAGTGGATGTGGAATATTCAGGGAATGGAGAAATTCATGAGGATGGAGCCTGGGGTGATTGCAGGGCTGAGAAGAGGGGAAAACAGGACAGAAAAGAGTGGATGGGTCCCAGCAATGAACCCCTGTTTCTGTGGGTTTCAACAATGATCGTGCATAGTGTCTCCAGCACTCTCCAGCCAGACAACCACTGCTTCCCCATTTAAAGATCCAGAGGCTAAGACAACATATTCTTAGCAGACAGTTCAGCAAGGCAACTTAGGGTATGGATTTGGCGGCCAAGTCCATTCTACCATTTATGAGCCCAACAAGTGAATTCACCTTCCTGAGCCTCAGTTTCGTCATCTGTAGAGTGGGGACAATAATAGGACCTATCTCAAAAGAGAACTGTGAGGATTAAATGAGATGATATATGTGAAGTCCTTGGTCTGGGGCCAAGTGGGAGCTATTATTAATTTATGTTATTATAAATAATAATCTCAGGTATGTTTTCTTAAAGAGATGGGAACCCGACTTTGGCACTAGAGGGAAATGTTTCAGGATTCTTGAAGCCAGATTAAGTACATGAAGCATGATAATGATGAATGACAGAAATAAAAACAACAACAAGACATATTCTGTTATTATGATAATGACAATATAATTGTACTAAAGCAAGGGTCATTTGATAGTGCTATGGTTGTCATTAGTGCTGATAACTAAATATTTCTGGCTTTCCACCATGTAATAGGACTGCCCTTCCCTCTCCATGGAAAGCTGGGAGTGGTCACATGACCTGTTTGGCCAATAAAAGTTTCCAGGTGGAAACTCTAAAGCTGGTGCCCACTTTAGCACTTCTCCTTTTTCCTGTCTTGACAATCATGGATGAATGAAGATGAAGCCCCATCCCCACTCAATCTGGGTTCCTGTGTGAGGACAAATGCAGAGCAGACACCCCCTGCTAACCCACCATATCCAGGGAGCATGAGTGAGCAACAAATCTCTGTTGTTTCAGTCCCTGAAACTTTGAGGATTGTTTGTTACCACATCACAACCTAACCCATCCTGTCTGTGCTCATTAGGGGCCAGAAACTGCACTAAGTGTTTCACGTGCAACATCTTGTTGGATCTTCATAACCATCCTAGAAAATAGGACCTTTTATTACCCAGTCTTACAGATCAGGAAACTGAAGCCCAGAGAGGTAAGGTCATTTTTCCAAGGACACACAGCGAGTAAGTCACAACAGTGCGTGCATTCGAAATGAGTCCACAGTGGAAAACACATGACACACACTGAAGGCAAGGCAGAGCATCTAGAATTGATCTTCCTGGGGAGAATGTCTCTTGCTGGACAGGGGTACCCTCAACATTTCCTTCTTCCCCTGGGTTATGAATCCCTCTGAGCCCTGAGTCTACAGACCCAAATACTGAACAAAAAAAACGCAAAGGCAGACACTGTTAACAGAACACTCTTCAGGGCTCCCTGCACAGTCCAGCCAATTACCTGATTCCTTGATAAAGTGGAAGCTTGCCTTTGTTGTGTTGCTTATGGAGCTTATCTCTGCTCCAACCACATTGTGGTGAGTAAGGAGAAGAGGAAAAGCTCAGGTTTATTTCTGCACTTAAGCACCCATGCACAGACACACGTGGCTCCAAACAAGAAAATGTGATTAGACAGGTCTGAGTATTAAAACAAGTCATTTAGCTTAATGGCCTCCAGCTGCCACCCAGGGTCAAGTTGCAGTGACACTCATTCTGATTAAAACTCAGTTGGAACTGACTTATCTGCAGCCCTAACTATTCTCATGCCACAGAGACCACAGGTGTCACCCTGATCCCTCCTCTGCCTCAGGGATGAAATACTCAGGGTAGAGAGGGGCATTTACCCCTTAAAAAAACAGCATCCTCTCATCTGAGGAGCATTTTCACAAATCACAGATGGGAGATGTAGCATTCCCAATTTACAGATAAGGAAACTGAGGCCCTGGCTTGCCAGGGTCACTTGGTAGCAGGTGGAATATCCAAAGATATTCCTGGACCTGGGTCTTATATAAATGAGCCTTCGGGCCACCCTGCTATCTTTTTTTTTTTTTAACATCTTTATTGGAGTATAATTGCTTTACAATGGTGTGTTAGTTTCTGCTGTATAACAAAGTGAATCAGCTATACGTATACATATACCCCCATATCCCCTCCCTCTTGCAGGTGGGAGAGAGATACCTGCTATCTTGACTGTTGGTGCAAATAATATAATATTTGGTTAAGCATATGAATTTGCTGGTTTTATATGGCAAATATGGTTTTAAAAAGTGGCATCATCGTGCCAAACTAATAATAAAAAATAGCTTTGCTGAGTATCTTCCATTCACTCTCCAGATCTATTCACCCTTCCACCCTACTCTGTGCCCTGGGAGGCTGGCCTGTGTGGACAGCATCAGTGGTTCCCTTACCCTCTGGTTTCTGGTTGGATTTGTCTAATTGGAGGGATTGCAGATGATTGGAGGGAGGAAAGAGCAAGAGGCTGGGGTACTTCTTCCCTGGGCCCCTCGTGGTGGTCACCACAGGCTGGCTGTGGCCCTACACTAAAGGTGGTAACTCTCATCAGGAGGACCTCTTCATATAACCCTTTCTCTTCTGGGTCCATAACTGTTCCTTCTCCTGCCTCTCCAGGCCTGGAGATGGTGATGGCTTCCTTTGATGGATGCTGGGGTGTTTCAGCACCCTGGTTTCCCTTGACCTTGTTGGTTCCTTTACATGACTATAAATAGTCTCTTAATTAAACTCTCTTCATTTACTCCTTTGGGTATGTGATCAATTTCTGAGTGCTTTCTATATACCAGGCACTGTTCTGGGTACTGAATCACCTAATCCTCACAATGATCTAATAAACAATGACTATTCCCTTTTCACAGGTGATACACCTGGAGTACAGAGAGGTTGGGTAGCTTCTCCCAGGTCACACAGCTAGTAAATGATGGGGCCACATTTAGAATCCTGGCAGTGTGGTTCCAGAGCCTGTGCTCTTGACCAACTCACTCTCCTGCCCTGAGGGTCTATACTTAGCAAAGGCAGGGTAGCACAGAAATTAACATCACAAGCCTTCAGGTGTGCAATTTCCATATACCACCTCATTTCATCCTCAACACCAGCCTATGAGGTTATTTCCACTCCTGAGACTCAGAAGGGTGCCTTAATATGCCCAAGGTCCCAGCCAGGAATGGTGGAGCCAACCAGGGTATAAATCCCGGTGTATCTCCCCTTAACACCAACACTCTTGACCACTACTCTGGACAGCCACTCATATAAGCTGCCTGGTCAGACCCGGCACCAAAATGTGAAAGGTACAGTAAGAGAAAGTCTGGCTTAAGGTAAAGAACAGCTCTCTAACCATCAGAGGTATCAAAAGGAGGATATGCTACTTTGAGAAGTAGTGGGTTCCCATTCACTGGAGGTAATCAAGCACGAACAGAAAAACTACTCATTGGGGCTGTTGTAAAAAGGGCAATATGCTTTTCTGAGATGGCCTCTTTCTGCATTTGGAAAGGAATGGTTCAAGCTCACAGACTCTCCTCTCATATGCAGGCAAAGCTCTTCATCTTTGACTTGGTCTGGCTCTCTTATCAAGCAAGCAGAGCCAGTTTCTGGTTACAAGACAGAAAGAATAAGTACTCTGGCCTTAGATGCTCCCTGTCCTGGGAAAATGCATATTTCACTTCATCCTTGGAAGAAGAGGCAATTAGAGCCCAGGGAAGAGCTTTGTCTTCTCACCTCAACACACACACACACACACACACACACACACACACACACACACACACACACAAACACCCCTGCTTCAGCCCCATTCCTACCCACCCACACCACACACCTACACTTGCCCATTCCCACTGACAACACGTCCTCATGCCCTCATTCCCACCTACACTCACACTACACGTCCACACGCCGTCCGCCACACACTCCACATGCTTCTGCTCACCTCTCCCCCAGCACCATCCCACCCACAACACACCCACATCTACGCCAGTCACTCCCATACCCACTGCACCTACACCCCAAGCACCTTCAGCTCCAAAACACACACACACACGCACACCACCCTCACTTTCACCCATGGTACAAATGTCATGACAGAATCTTCCATCAAGAGCTCAGGCTTTGGAGTCACATACACCTGGATTCAGCCCCCAGCTAAACTCAAGCTGGGTGAGCCTGGGCAAAATACTTAACATTTCAGAGCGTCGATTTTCTTGCCTGTAAAATGGGGGCTGTAACAGCACCTACTTCATAGGGTTGTTGAGAGGTTGGAGTGGAAAATACAGCAGCAGAGAGTATCAAGGCTAGTTCTGGTGCAAGGCAAACCCTCACTAGGTGTCACCCAGGGGCTCTTTCAGAACCCCACCCTCCAAAATAACATAGGTTACAGGGTCTCTGGCCAGGAAGGATACTTCTTGCCTCATACAGTCCAGCCATGGCTACTTCCTTGGGATGTGAAGATTCTAAGAAATCTGAGACCACATCAGGAAGTTCCCATGAATAATAAATCTTGAAGACTGGGCTCCATCCCTTCCTCTCTCCTGCCCAGGCCCTCCTGACACCAGGTGGGGGAAAGCAGCGGAAAAATGCATCTTGGTCAGTGCTGGCTGGAGAACATGAATGAACCTCAAAGTTCCTGTTCCTCTCCCTATGTCCCCATGAAAGCAGCCATCAGAACATTAAGTATGGATGGAGCACTCTGCAATTTACAAAGCCCTCGGTCTTCACAATGACCAGGCAGGTGGGCGCTATGTCCCTCATCACTGGAGGCAGGGGAATGCAGAGGCTGAAAAGTGCTGAGCGGCCAGAGTTCAAATTACAGCTCTGCCTCTTTCTAGCTGTAGGATGTTAGGACAATTACTAAACCTCTCTGTGCCTCAGTTTCCCCGTATGAAAAACTTCATAATAATAGTGATAATAGTATCTACTTCATAGGGATATTAAAGGATTAAATGAGTTAATACTTGTAAAGTGCTTAGAAGAGTGTCTGGTACATGGTTAGAATTAAATAGAGAGAAGTACATTACCCTTGTCACATCTCCAGGATATAAAGGCTAAGAATAACAGCTATAATGGTATTTACCATCTACTGTGTGCCAGGCACCACACTAAGTGATTTACATACATTGGCTCATACAACACTTGCAAAGAGACACCACTGAGTCCATTTTACAGATAGAAAAACTGATGTTTATAAAGGTTCACTGGCTTTCCCCAAGACTGAATCAGAACCAGTAAGAAGTAGGGTTTCTTTAAACACAGTCCTGATTGACTTTAAATCACCCCCTACCGTCTTCTTCCTCCTCCCCATCCTTCTTCACTGAACCCTTAATAAATATAGAACCTTCATCCTGTTTCAGGCACAGTGCTAAGTGCTTTCCACATGTTGGTACTTAACACAGTATTACCTAACTTAATCCTCAGCTCAATCATTAGCCCCATTTTATACCAAGAAACTGAAGCAGAGAGAGGTTAGGTATTAGCCCAAAGTCACAAACAGTGAGCCAGTATTCAAATCCCAGATGTCAGAGATATACATACACCATACATGTATTACACCACACACACATACACCCTACCTTAAGCTACACCAGGTAAGCCACTGTCTATTCCCTGATTTAAGACCTTCTCAAGAGACATTATATCAAAACTACATCTGAAGCTGGTCTAGTTTCTCTTCTCACTCTAGTAAGTAAAATATCTATATTGCACTGGGGCAGACATGGACACACACACCCTCTTAACATCCAACTTTCCGGAATCATTTTTTTAATAGGAACTTGCATGAGCTGGCAAAAGGATATGAAGCCAGCAGCAAAAATGTAAAATACCGGCAATGATTCTATCTGTACTGGGGCAGCACGGTAGCCTGTTGGAATGATGTCCTCAATGAACATGCCTCCACATTGTGTAGTCCCTCCCACATTAACTCTGGGTTTAGCATGTGACTTTCTTTCACCAATGGGAAGTCAATAAATGTAACACAAACAGAGGCTTGATAAGCGCTTGCCTATTGGGACTTACCCTCTGGAGTGTTCCTACCACCATGTTAGAAATCCAGTCCACTTACATGGAAGAAAACTAAGGCTCCCAGCTAAGAGCCCAGATAATCAACAGATAGGTGAGTGAGACCATCTTGTACTATATAGCTATCAAGCCTCCAGATGACTGTAGCCATATGAGTGACCCCAGGCAAGACCTACAGAAGTACCACCAAACTGATTCTAGCCCAAATTGCAGAATTACAAGTAAATAAATGGTTGTGTGTTAATCCACTAACTTTGGGACTGATTTGTTTTGCAGCAATAGCTAACTGATACTGGTAGTGTGCCATGTCTTCTGTTTGCCCCTCCACATCTACTACCCACCCTTTTCTACTCTGTGGAAGGCTGACTTGTATATATTACTTCAATCAACTCCCTTGTCCTCTGGCTTCCATTCTGATTTTTCCCATGGAGAGCACTAGGGGAGACTGGATGGAGGTAGGAGAGTGAGGTCAGGGCTCCCTTTCTGCAGTGTTGTCATGGGCAGTCAAGGGCTGCCTCCCTTGACAAAGGTCACATCTCTGGTCAGAAGGCCCTGGCCTATAACTACATCTCCAGCTCTCACATGATTCTGGTAATTCTATTTATCTCCCCCTTCAGAACTAGGGGTGGTAACAGCTCCCCATTATTGTTAGCCCCAGAGTACTTCACTAACCATGGCTGGTTTTCCTTAATCCTGCTCATGCTTTGTTCCTCTTAAAAACTGTCCTCAAATTACACAGTTTGAATTGCCATCTGTTTCCTGCTGGGACCCTGATTGACACAGGCAGTGTCAACAGCACATATTTTTCATGGAGACAGAAAACAGCAGCAGCAACAAACTAGAAGCCCTCATTCCTCAGAAAAGTTGGGGAGATGTCAGCAGAGATTTGGCCAAAGCTATGGTTCAAGACCATAGACAGCGGCACATGTACTTTACTCCCCGTTTTAGTAAATATATGGAAGTGTGTGTGTGTCTCTCTCTCTCTCTCTCTCTCTCTCTCTGTGTGTGTGTGTGTGTGTGTGTGTGTGTGTGTGTGTGTGTGTGTGTGTAGGGATGAAAGCAGTAATTGATGCACTTCCTAACAGTTGGGATCCACCATCCTCTTATGATGTGACTCACACTTTTCTCCCTGAGGTTCATGCAGCAGAAGCTACCAGGATGGTACAGTGTTGAGAAGCCTTTTTCATCCCCTGAAATGTTCCTGCTCCTCCACTTAACACCTCAAATCCCAGTTCAACCCTCACCGTCCCATAATGCCTTCTACAGTCACCTGAGCCCTCTCTTCTCTGAAATTTTAATGTACTTGGAATTCAGAAACTCAGGGCTTAGCCTCCCATAGTTCACAGAAATCATCATCCACAAGACTGAAAATTCCATGGAGGAATGGAACTTCTCCTGTTATCAACACTCCAATTTTCTTTTAGTGAACCATCCTTTTCCTATCTTATCCATGGGGTTCTGATGGAGCTGACCTCAACCACCAGCTATGGGGCAGTCACATGACCCTGGTATGGGCAATCAGCATATTCCCCTCTTCTGGTTCAAAGTTGTTTTAGTTACCCAATACAAGACAATTAGACTCAATTCTGCAACTTTTGTTGGAATATCTTAGGAGGGAGATTCTCTGTTTTTTTCCTTACTGGGCTGAAGATGGGAAAATACAAACTTGGACTTGGTGAGGTTCGACCAGGTGGAGAAAGCCTGCCTGCTAGTGAGGCTAACCCAAAGGAAAGCAGAATTAAGAGATGGTTAGAACTCAGTCCTAGAGTCATGGGATCCAGTCACGCCTCAGCTGTGATTTGGACTCTTTGATTACATTGGCCAGTAGATGTCCCTTTGTATCACTTGAATTAGTTTGAGTTAGGTTTGCCATCAGTATTAAATAAGGTTTTTTTTTTACAGAAACACATAAAACATGGATATGTATGGACTGGTTGATGCAGTGTGACCAGAAGCTTGCAGGAACCTAACCCTGTATTCCCCCTGGGAGCAATGGTTGAGTATTTGCTAATTCAGTGATCATGGTGCTTCACAGAACATAACTACTACAAATAATGATCATCAACTCTCTCTCTCCCCCCCATATATGTATAGATATGTATATATTGATATATACATACACATACATACATATATACAAGTTATTTGTATATATAAAATAAATAATATATACATAATATGTAATGATGTTATATATACATACATATGTATTATACGTAAATATATATAAAATACTAGACTAATCAGCAAGCACTCCTACATTCCCACTTTTCCTCTTACAATAAGGACTATTAAGTGAGACAAATGCTTAGTAGTTTGGTCTGCTTTCTATTGTATTTTTCAAGTGTGGTAGAGGCAAAGGGCAGATAATAAGATAATTGATGCAAAGAGGTAATTAGGGAGGAAAACTGCCAAGGAGATACAAAGTACTGTCATTATGGCTCGTTTCCTGGCCAGTTTCTCCCATGCAAAACCAAAGGTGCATTTCAAACCCCATTCCTACACCATCACCTTTCTGGGGCAGAATGAGGTGAAGGAGAAGAATAGAAACCAGCCAGGAGTGAACAAATTGACTTGGGGATTCACTGGGGATGGAAAACTTGCAGGAATCATCTAGTACACAGTCCTTCTGGAGCCTAATCAGATAACAAACTAGGGCTGGGAGCAAATGGGTTGGTAAGTATATTTTCAATCTCTAGCCTCTGCAGAGCATGCTCAGAGGCATAAGGTTTGCAGTGAGCCAGGGGTAGTTGCAAGTGGTTCCTCTCCAGCCAGGCTGCCAGCTCAGTTTCTGCAATAAAATGGGTCACTGATGAGGGCTGATTTGAGCGAGTAGGATGGTCCTCATCTTTCAAAGCTGAGGACAAGTGAGGATTGAGTCCCCTTGGCCCTGATTTCCAGCTCCTTCTTCAGGAAAGCAAGGAAAACTTGAAGGTGATTTCTCTCTAAAAGAGGAGTTAAAGCTTTGCAGTTATTTCTGAGTTTCTGGTCTGGTTTTTGCATGGCCAAGCTGCAAGGAAAATCAAGAAAGGAAACAACAGTGTCCCCAAGAAGCCTTCATGGGACCTGGGGACAGAGAAACCCTGAGTGAAAAACCAAGCTCTTGTGACTTAGAACTGAAGCCAGCAGGAGGCATTGTGTTAAGGGTCTGGATTTAGAGGCAAGAGGAAAGAAGGTGATGTTCAACTCCTACCACTGTCATTTCATCTGGTGCTTCAGAACCTCTCCTCAATAATCACCTCTCCTAGGAAACCAACCTGTGTTCAGTTTAGGGACTCAATGGATATGAAGTATTTAAATCTAGACACTTCACTAGGGCTGGTCCTGGCTCTATCCCTTGCTAGCCTGGGACCTTGGCCCCTCGCTTTCCTGTCCAGAAAATAGGGCTTATCATTGTACCTTCTACTCAGGACCGATGGAAGAACTGGTTGAAACCAGACACGTAGTGCTCCCAGCATGGTGCTGGCCTACATTAAATGCTCAGTAACTGGCAGCTCTCATTCCAGAGTAATGATAATTCTAATACAAAGTCCTCATTGCCAACCATAGCCTGTAAGGTTTGAACTTATACTCACGTCCTTTTGTTTTTTCTGCCTTCTGCACCTTGTGCTGCCCCTTCCTCTCCCAGGTACAGTAATCTCCATACTGAGGAGCCTCAGTGATCTTTTAGAAAGCTCGGGGGGTGAGCATTCTGTGGCCCTAGATCCCCAAGATGATGAGGGGGGCTGATGGGGCAACCAGAAAGAAGTGGTCAAGAACTGTCAAAAGGCACTGACACAACCCGGGAGACCCTCATCAACTCTCCTATCTGCATAGCACTTTAACACACTGCAAAGATTTCACAATAGCATCCCTCTTAAGCATCACCATTTCCTTGCAAGTCACGTAAGATGGGAGTTTTAGGGCCCACATTAAAGATGCCAAAAATGAGGGCACATAAGGTTAAGATGACTCACCAAAGGCACATCAGTGGTAAACAGAGGGATTGCCTTAGAACAAAGTGTCACATCCCTGGCTGCACCCTAGAATCATGGTGGGGGACGAGAGGAATTAATAATGCTAATTCCAGAACCCCAACCAAACCAACTAAAGAAGATGCTCATGGTAGGTACCCACATCATACTTTCTGAAAGTCCACCTGGTGATTATAACGTGCAGCTGGGGCTGAGAACCACTAGCTTAGAACCATGTGCCCCGATCCACACTCTCTCCAGCCTCCCTTTCCTCCAGCCAGAGCACCTTCAACTTGAATGTACGTCAGAGTCACCTGGAGGGCTCAGGAAAGGAGACCGATGCCCACTTCCCAGCCCCAGAGTTTCTGATTCAGGAAGCCTGGGAAAGAGCCCCAAAAGTTGCATTTCTAAGTTCCAGGTGATGTTATGCTGCTGGTCTAGGGGCCACACACACTCTGGGGACCACCCCTGTGTGCAGTGCTAGAAAAACGGAACCCAGGAGACCAAATTTCCTGGTCCATGGTTTCCCTTCTGCCAACAGCATTCTCTTTGTTCTGGGTCAGAGCATATGTTACTAGGGGCGAGGCTGAATACTTTGGGGCTTTTTCTTCTCTTATTTCTCTCCTTTTAAAAATAATCCACCACTTAAGAGACTGTCACTGAGCATTTGCTGCTTGTTCTTCCACACACAGCCCAAACCCTTCCCCTGCAATGCAGGTCTTCTTAAATATTGAATAAGTCTGCTGCTCCACCAATTGCCACAGCCAGGGCTGAGGTAATGTCGATGTCGACAAAGGCTTAATACGACTAATCAGGTTACAAAGCTCAGGCTGCTGAGCTGGTTTTATAAAAGACCTTCACTTTCTTCCCCATCACCAAAATCTCTGGTGGCTCAACACCTTCCCTGACTGTCCCCCACCCCTTTCAAGATATGGGGATTGTATTTTCTTTTACTGCTTTCGCTGTTTAATGAACCATAGGATGAGTTACAGCAGCCTGGGGAGTGGGTCAGGTTTCGAACAAGAGCAAGGAGCATTAGCTTGACACTGTCAGTGCTCATTTATCTAACAAATACTACTTATTGAGCACTTACTGTGTGCCGACACTGTGGGATACAGTGTACTGAGCTTACTGTCATAAATAAAACACTCAAATACTCCTGCGCTGGTGGAACTGACATTCTGGTGAGGGGAGATAGACAACAAATGAAATAAATAAGTAAAATCATGTGTCACATGGTGCTAAGTGCTAGGGAGAAAAATAAAATAAAGAAGGAAGAAGTCGAATTCTGGAGGGGGGTGCAATTTTAAATAAGATGATCCGAAAAGGCCTCACTGTGAAGGTGATGTTTAAGTAAAGTCCAAAAGGAAGTGAGGTAGTGGGCAGAGAGTGGAAAGGATTTTAAGATTACCCTCTCTAGAATGTTGAGCTCTGAGATTTCATCATCATCATCATCACCACCATCAAAATAAAAATAACTAGTGTTTATTGAGCACCTCTCATGCCTGTTCCAAGCAGGGACTATATATATTGACCTGTTAAATTCCCAGACAACCCCAGGGGGCAGATGTTATTGTCATCCACATTTTCCAGATGAGGAAACTGAGACACAGGGAGATTAGTAACTTGCTCAGTCACACAGCAGCAGAGCTGGGATCCAAACCTAGGCAGACTGGCAACTATCCCTACCTCCTCCCTCCACTCTCACCGCCCTCATTTTCAGGAAGGGACCCTACACCATGGTTAATTGCAGAACATAATCTCTCCCTGGTTGGGGTCCCACTGTCCTCCTCCTTTCTAGGGAGTCAGTGCTGTAAAGAGGGTGGGGTGCGGGGGGATTGGCCAATACATGAAACTCCTTCTGGGTCAGTTTAGAGAATTTCCTCCCCTGATTGTGAATCCTGTGCTGCAACTAGGGAGCCCTTTTCAAAACAGATCAGATCAGGTCATCCTTTTGCTTGTGAAACTGCATTGTTCTTGGGATAAAGACAAGTTGCCATACCATGGCCCTGCAGGTACTATCAACCTCATCTCACACTGTGCTCCCCCCAAACCTGTGCTCCAGCCATGCTGGCCTTCTTTGATCCTGGAATATCACCGCCTCAGAGCCTTGGCACATGCTGTTCTCACTGCCATGAATGTTCTTTTCTCCTCTTTTTACTTGGTTAACTCCTATTCATCCTTCAGCTCCCAGGTCAAATGTCACTTCCTCAGGGAAGCCCTCCCAGATTACATCAGATTTCTTTGTCACATGCTCTCACAGACCTGTGTTCCTCTCTTTAGAACCCTTGCCTCAGGTTCTAATTATACATCCATTTGTATCATGACTGATTTATGTCTACCTCCTTGAGGGAAGGTACCAACTCTAAATTGTTTTCTACTATATCCCAACAGTGAACACAGTGCCTGACAAATACTACTAATGACCAGATAGAAGATAAGGATCCCCCAACCAAATATCCCTCAGAAAACAGAAATCCACCTTCTATCCAGGTCCTTAAAATATTTTTTTACACTGTCAAGTGTCTCTCATTATCTCTCTCAATTTACTTTTTTGAATAATGGAATAGTTTACGTAAATTTTTTCTAAACTTTTCATCCATCAGGCTCCAAATGGTATCTCTTCCTTTTCCCATTCTTCAACAAAAGGTTTTTGCAGTAGATGACTTTTATTAAAGTTATAAAACTTTCCTTACTTTTCTGCTTTGTTGGTTTTTATTTTTCTTTTTTTTTGCGGTACGCGGGCCTCTCACTGCTGTGGGCTCTCCCGTTGCGGAGCACAAGCTCCAGACGCGCAGGCTCAGCAGCCATGGCTCACGGGCCCAGCCGCTCCGCGGCATGTGGGATCCTCCCATACCGGGGCACGAACCCGTGTCCCCTGCATCGGCAGGCAGACTCTCAACCACTGCGCCACCAGCAAAGCCCTGTTGATTATTTTTAAAATATGTGTCGGTGGCAGAAAATATAGTTTTTATGGATTAATTGATTATATAATATGTGATTTTAAGTATGCTTGTATAATATGATTGATGAATCAACTACTATAAATGGACATTTGACCATTTCATCTACATCCCTAATAGGTTTTGTTTTCTTTCTTTCAGCTCCTAACAGATTATTTTTTAAAGTCTGGCTAACCATTTTGTGCAAGTTAGGAGGGACTGCTTTTTTTTTTTTTTGCGGTACGCGGGCCTCTCACTGTAGTGGCCTCTCCCGCTGCGGAGCACAGGCTCTGGACGCGCAGGCTCAGCAGCCATGGCTCACGGGCCCAGCCGCTCCGCGGCATGTGCCATCTTCCCGGACGGGCGCACGAACCCGTTTCCCCTGCATCGGCAGGCGGACTCTCAACCTCTGCGCCACCAGGGAAGCCCCAGGAGATTCTTGAATACGGTAAAATTTGATAACCCCTGAAGTTAATGACTAGGCAAAATTAGCTCCCAGACATTTGGATTTCTCAAGTGAGTAAAATCCTCTTCCAAATTTTAGGGGAGCCCTCCCTAGGGTTGTCAACTTTTGTTGTTGTTGTTGTTACTTTCCAAGGAAGGGCACTAAAATATTTTTTTAAAGAAAGAAACTACCATCAACTATTGCCAATGTTTCATTTTTAAAGAACATATTTTAACATTAAATGAGCAGAAAAGACAATGTCAGACTAAAGGAAAATTTAGCTGGCAATATTTTGCCTATCTATAAAGGCCTAATTTTCCTTCTTTCATCAAGGCCAGTGGGAACTTTATAACAGGCCAGATCCATGTTTGGAAACCACTAGCATAAGCAAGTGATCTCCAAGAGCCTTCCTGAACTAGGCAGATCTAAAGATCTTAGAACGAGTTTGTATCGGCTACTATGAAATAACAACAATGGTGACGATAGGGTCCTGGGATCTCTGCCCATATGAACCAATTTGATCCTTATGAGAACCCTATAAAATACATGTTGTCGTTAACAGCATCCCCATTTTATAGCTGGAAAAAAACCCTGAGGTACAGGGAGCTTTGGTAACTGGCCAAGTCTGTACAGTTAGAAAGGGATGAAGTGCAGATTTGAACCCAAGGAGTCTTAGCTGTCATTGCGGGGCCCTTACTGCTGGGCTATCCCACAAGCAAGTCAGGTTTTACAAATGCCTGGTACATACACACCCCTGGCTTGAGCCAACCAACTGGTGGTGCTGAAGAACAAAGAGCCCAGAGGTTTGCTCATGGCACATGCAGCGGGGTGAAGACAGAAGCTGAGGGAGAGGGAGATACCCAACTTCCCCCAAAGCATGAGAAGTAGCCTACAGAACCCTGTATGTTTACCCTGGGGCTCCCAGCTCCCCATGGGAATCAGCCACCTGCCGGTAGCCAGGTGTTCTGTGACTTGGAGCACCCACCTGGAAGCGCTCACAGCCCCAGCTGCTGGGGCCCCACCAGGAAGGATGCTGAGGGCACAATTTTAACTGTCTGCTTTTTCCAGCATTTTGTCACATTCTGTTGGTTTTAGGCTTTGTCGCTGCCTTTTCCTCTGGGGAGGGGGGGATAGTGCACATTAACCGGGTGGGAAGGGAATTTGCAGACCTCACTGAAAGGCCCCTCCCTCTGAACACCCTGTTGGTCTTGCCTCTTAACCCACTGGCCCCTCTCCACAGCCCCAGAATCACAACCGCTGAACCACTGCCAAGAAGGGTCCCATCCCCTGGTGTGGGCCCTGGTTCCTCCCTCTCCCCCATATCTGACCTGACTGAGCTACTGCCGAAGCCCCCCACCCCAGATCTTACCACCGTCTTTCTTCTACCACTTGGCCCAGGCGCCATGGTTGCTCCCCATCACCGGTCTCCTGGCTTCCACCCCACCTCCTGCAGTGCTTTCTCCACTCAGAAACCAAAGTGATCATTACCAAAATTGTAAATTAGGTCATGTCACTCTCCCGATTAAATCCCCCTTCCCAGTGAAATAAAATCCAGACTCCTTGCCTACCCTGGCAGGTCCTGCAGTCCCCAGGGCCCTCCGACCTCATCCCCCTCACTTTCCCCTCATCCCACTACACTTGCCTTCTTGCTATTCCCTCAAGACACCACAGGTGTCTCTGCCTTTGCACTTGCTGTTCCTCCAGCCTGGATCCTTCTGGCTCCTTCTAGAAACTCAGCTCTCAATCCAAATGTTACCATCTGCCCTGGCCATCCTTTTTATAACTAAATTGTAATAACTAAATTCGCTCTCTTCCCCCACCATTTATCACTCTCGATCATGTCATACCATTTCCTTCATAGCACTTAACATGGTCTAAAACCATCTTCTTTGTGTGTTTCCTTGTTTATTGCCTTTGTTCCCCACTAGACTGCAAGCTCTAGGAAGGCAGGGAACTCTGTCTCATTCACTGCTGAGTCCCCAGTGCCTAGCACATGGCAGTATACAATAAATATTTGAGAATGAATGAATGATGGAGTACATAAATGAAAGGGAATGAGTTTGCAGAAAGCAGTGGTTCTCAAAGTGGGGTTCCTGGAGCAGCAGAATCCATATCACCTGGGAGTAATGTGTTAGACATGCAAATTATTGGGCCCCACCCACTGAATCAGAAACTCTGTTTTAACAGCCCTCTAAGGGATTCTGACACAGGCTTAGGTTTGCGAATCTCTGTCAGAGAACCACCTACAGTCTCTCACTGGATCCCCTCTTGTGACTAAGGAGTGCATAACTAACTGACTGGGTGGTCAGTCTTGTCAGGGGAAGGAAGTAGGGAAGGAGGAAGGAGTCAGCCCTGTGCCCTTGACTGACAACTGGCCTCTGCATGCCCAGGTAGTCTTCAGGCCCCAGAGCCATGCAGAGCACACCAAGGCTGGGAAGGGCTTCAGAGACCACTGTGTCCCTCCCCAGAGCAGAAGGGCCGGCAATTTGCCCAGAAAGCCACATCTCTGGCCTTTGGAAAGCTCCACAGAATCCCAAGCATTTGATTTAGCAGTAAGATGACCACCTCGTCCTGGTCTGCCTGAGCCTCTCCCAGTTTGAACACAGAAAGTCCTGCCTGCCAAGAATCCCCTCAGTCCCAGCCTAACTGGGACAGCTGGTCATCCTACTTGGAGGCCTGACTTGGGGTCTTGGGACTCACAAATGCATTCCCTTCCCAAGTCACTTTGGTATATCTGCATGGACAAGACTAAAGAAGGGATGGGGAAGGGCAGGGGTTAGGACAGGAAGATAAAAAGATTGGGAGAAAATGCCAGTGGAAGGGAGACAGGAGAGGTCAGATGAGGGGGGGGAAAGGGGAGGAAAGATTAACCACAGGAAGAAAGAAAGGGAATTTTTAAAGGATGGGAAAGATGGGGAAGGGGATGGGTTGGGGGTGTGTAAAGGGGACAGAGAAAGACAGAGACAGACTTAGAGACACAGCGCTATGGTGACTGACAGAGGAAAAACTGACAGGTAGAGGGGGAGGGGATGGGGGCAGGCACAGGCTATGGGGCAGAATGGACCACACAGATGCCTTTTGGCAGCATCTCACATGGAGGGCATCCCAACAAACTTCAAGAAATCATCTCTCTTCTCAGCAGCCCCGGAATGCAGCCTCATCATCAATGGCTGGCACCAAACCTGCTTACCAAATCTATTCTCTACTGAAAGCTGCTTCCATTCACAAGTTGCCGCTTGTCATGATGTAGATGCATTAGAAGAGGAAAGAAAGGAGAGAAAGGGAGAGAGAGACAGGAAGGAAAGAAGGAAGGCAGGGAGGGAGGGAGGGAGGGAGGGAGGGAGGGAGGAAGGAAGGAAGGAAGGAAGGAAGGAAGGGAGGAAGGGAGGAAGAGAGGAAGGGAGGAAGGGAGGAAGGAAGGGAGAGAGACAGAGAGAGAAGAAAGAAAAAGGCAGGTGAATGGACTTAGAAGATTATATTAAGAGATGTGGAGAAATTTTTTTTCTTCCACTCTGCAAATAAATCCTTCACAAACCAAACATCATAATGATGCTGTCATATGAATTTCCCCTTGTTGATTAATTGCAGAGGGGTGGGCAAAACACCAGCTTCTTGAGGCATGTTATCTTGCTCACTAGCTGGATTCCTAAGACAGAGTCTGACACAGCTCCATTGCAATGAGATTCAAGCGTGCATTATATGTCATTAAAACTAATGACGGCAAGACAATTACTTTGAAGAAACCACAGTGACACATTGCATATGGCAGTCTGGTGCCTCGGCACTGCACAGTGGTGTCCCACATTTCCCTGGCCCAAATGGGAAGCTGTGTTGGGCTAAGAGGAACCAGGTCTGTTCCCTGGCCAGGCTGAAGGGCTGACCCTTGACGCCTTGAACCTGAATCCCTGGGTGCTGCCTGAGAAAGAAGCAGCTCTCTGGAGCACTCAGGTTAGCAGGGAATGGGGTCAACCCTGGTAGGTCCAGCTCGTGCTCCCGTGCGAAACAGAGGGATCCAGTAGCAAAAAGTAAATGATGTGTGCTGAGGAGGCAACAGACCTCAGCCCCTCGGGGGATGATGAGGGTGGGGGACCCTGGCAAAAATTCTGAAGCTCACAACATACCCAGAACTGTTATAACTAACACCTGTAAAAGTATTTTGCATTTCAAAAACTCCTTTATAGCACTGGAGGCTTAGGAAAACAGATCCCAGGGCCCTGCACTCAGGGTTTCTGATGGGACAGGTCTAGAATATAACCCAAGAATTTGCCTTTCTAACAAGTTCTCAGGTGATGCCGATACCGCGGGGGTGGGGTGGGGGGAGGGGGGCGGGGAGGTGGCCAGGACCACAGTCTGAGAACCACTGAGTTAGATGAACCACCCAATTCAGGCAAATCAGTCTTGAGCATTGAGAGCTTTTTACAGCAGAATGTGAATCCAGCAGTGTTTGTCTTTTTTTGCATTTTGCCCTCTCAGGTGAAACCTCAAGCTTAGTATGTGCAAACTCCACTCCCCATTCCCAAAAAGCACTCCCCTCGGACTTCCCTGGTGGCGCAGTGGTTGGGAGTCCACCTGCCGATGCAGGGGACACGGGTTCGTGCCCCGGTCCGGGAAGATCCCACATGCCGCGGAGCGGCTGGGCCCGTGAGCCATGGCCGCTGAGCCTGCACGTCCTCCGCAACGGAAGAGGCCACAATAGTGAGAGGTCCGCGTACCGCAAAAAAAAAAAAAAAAAAAAAAAAAAGCACTCCCCTCACTTTTCAGAGAGGATTCTACAACTCCTCCTCACTGAAGTGTAAATGACTAATAAGGCTGGATGCATTATTCCACCCAAAAGCATCTTTATCCAAGAGCAAAGCCTAAAGACAAAGGATGAAACTTTAATGATGGAATTTCACATATCAGTGAACTGAGTGCTTTAGGGTGACAAAGGAAGCCCTCTTTGTACCAGTCCCCCAAAGGATCACATTTTGTAGGCAGCTGCTTACTTTATCTAAGTCCCAAAGGGATTATGTCTTTGTCACTATTTTTTGCCAATGCCCGCCATGGTACCAGGCATACTGTAAGTACTCCATAAATGTATGACACGTGAATAAATGTCAATTAACACTCTTGACAGGAGGAGAGAGAGGCCAGTCCTTTGCCTGTAGCAGATCTGAGATGAAAGCCAAGCCCTTTTAAACTCTTCACCAATGACTCATCATAATCAACAAACAGTAACTAAGCACCTACTGTATGCAGCTCTCTCGCTGGACCATAGGCCAAAGGCACCTCCCCAAACTGACCAGTTCACTAGTCAATCCAGGTTTCATTCATTCATTCATTCATGCAAGTCATTGTTGAGCATTTGCTGCGTGCTAAATCTGACTCCAAAAAGGAAGACGGCACAGCCTTGGCCTGTAAGGACCTCGCCTTGTAGCATCTCAGGAGCCATATGCAGGAGCATCGTGGCAGGGAAAGCACCATAGCAGGGAAGGGAGGGAAAGCTCAGGTCTCCTAGGAAAAATCCTCGGGCTCCGAGCTGGTGAGTTGAGATGATTCAGCAAAAGCCTCCCAAGGATTTGGAGGAACGAAAGACTCAGAGTAGTCAGGAGGGCTTCTCCTCCTGAACTCCTTCCTCCAGGGCCTACCCACCACACTCACAACTACCCTGTTTCCTCAGGGCCTCACAGGCTTAAAGAAAGGAGGTCATTATGCCCGTTTCATGGGTGAATAAAATGAGGTCAGGGGACCCTCAGCAACTGCACAAAGACCACATACGGAATAAGTGGGACTGGAAGTCTACTGTCTCCAAGCCACGTCCTCTTTCTCCTGGGTCCCAGAGCTGTATGCCTGGCACAAAGGATTCACCTTCCTCTATCCTAGCCCAGTCTTACTTTGGTCGGGGTGATTTCACTGTTACCATCACCAACAGCATCTCCATCACTCACATTTGTTGGACACTTACTCCTTGCCAGGCTCAGTACTAAGCACACTGCAAACATTAACTCAAAATTCTCACAGTTCCTTCACTATCCTTACTTTAAAGATGGAGAAACTGGGGCTTCCCTGGTGGCGCAGTGGTTGAGAGTCTGCCTGCCGATGCAGGGGACACGGGTTCGTGCCCCGGTCCGGGAAGATCCCACATGCCGCAGAGCAGCTAGGCCCGTGAGCCATGGCCGCTGAGCCTGCACGTCTGGAGCCTGTGCTCCACAACGGGAGAGGCCACAACAGTGAGAGGCCCGCGTACCGCAAAAAAAAAAAAAAAAAAGATGGAGAAACTGAAGCCCAGAGCGATGATACGACATAACCAGAAAGTGTTAGAACCAGGATCTAAACCCAAGAGATCTATTTCCAGAGCCCACACTCTTCACCACCACACTGCACCTGAGGAAAATGAGGCTGAGAGAGGTTTAGGGTCTTGCCTGAAGTCACACAGCAAGGAAGCATTGGAGCCAGGATTCAAACTCAGGTCTGGCTGCTCCCAGGGACCCACACTGCAGCCCCTGGAGGCTAAAAAGGCTGTTAATGAAGCAGACAGGGGTGGGGAACAGGAAGGAGAGGGGGCTATTTCTGTGGTGCCTCCTTCACTCTCCCAGCACATCAAGGATCTCCATCCTGGGTGGCAGCTGAATAATTTAAGCTCATCGGCTCCAGCCCACCACTACTGGGTCCCAGATTTATTTTTATCCCAGGTTACAGCCACAGTGCTTAACAGAAATAAACCATGCTGTTCGCTTCTCATCGCCTTTACATCAACTCCGATTTGTCTGCATTCATGATCAGCTCCCCTCTTGAAGGTGATAAAGAACAGAAGACAGGTCCATATGTCATGGTGGTTTTTGTTAGAAAGTCACAAACTCTCTATGACCCACAGAGAGAGAGAGAAAGAAAGAGAGGGTTAAATAAAAGTAAATACCACAGCCTACAAATAAACCACCCTAACCAGACCCACAGCCTTAGACAGGCAGCCAGGATGTGTACAGGCAGCAAGAAAAGAGAAAAGGCAGAGCAAGCTGGGGAGACTGACTTCCCAGGCCACCGCTCTGGACTGCAGAATCTCTGGCCGCTGCCTCCCTCCCACCAGCGAGAAAGGAAATGTCCACATTTGTCTCCACGGTTATGCTTCCTGATTACCAGCACAGGATGGAGAGGAGCTGCTGAAAGTCCTCCCCCTGCACCCTGGCTGGGTGGGGGGAGTGGGGGCTGCTGGAGCCAGGAATGAAAGCATAATGCCTTGTCTTTTATGTTGCTGTGCATGACTTACTGTGTGGTCTTGGGCAAGTTGCTTTCCCTCTCTGGGGCCCGTGAAGGGTCAGACTAGATCAGACGTTCCGAACTTGAGGTGCTCAGGTGGGCTATAGGGTATATGCATCTTTTCAGAGTGGAGGTTCTCAAAGGGGTCCTTGGTGTCTCCCTGGGATAAATCTCTATAAGGACTGCAAGTGCTGCCAAACCTGGATGTCTATGCAGCTGAAGCCATAAACAAAGAAGACCCCTCTCCAGCTGAGCATAGGATTCTAGGAACTAGCAAAGTTCTCAGAGGGTTGATCCCCATCCTGATTCACCCAAACAAAACCTCTTCAACACACATGATAAATTCCCAAACACAGTGCTAACCACTCCTAGAACCGCGAGTGTGTGCACACACATGCACACTCATCACATAGTCATAGAACCTCAGAGCTGGAAGGGGCCTTGGGATCACATAGACCAACTACCTCATTGCAAAGATGGAGAAACTGAGGCCCAGAAAGGGGGGGCAGAGCTGGGGCTGGAACCCAGGTCTCCTGAACCAAGTCCAAGGCTCTTTCCAGAAGATTCTGTTTCCCTTTCCCCGGTGCACCATAATGCACCAATTCAAATGTGATGAGGGAGGAGGGAGGGCAGCCTCTTGGATCTTAACCACCCCCAAGGAAGTAAGGCTGGGAGGCAGCAAGTAGATGTTCAAAAACACCCACGTGTGGGCAGCCCAGTCCCAGCTACCTCAGGTGGGCTGGCATGCACTGCATGGCTGAACCAGTTGTTATAATATATATGTATAACTGAATCACTTTGTTGTACACCTGAAACCCACACAGCACTGTAAGTCAACTATACTTATCTATATACAGATATATAAAAACATATAAATTCTACATATTATATACTCTATATATTCTACATATTATATATTAGATATATATATTACATATTCTAATATATAATATTCTTCTATAATGTATTATATATATATATTAATACCCCTGCACTATATGGTTATATTGCACTGAGGCCCCTGTGGTTCCCTTGATACTCCTCTGTCCCCCTAAACCTCCCCATAATCCAGCAATTAAAGAGTTAACACTCAGCGCAGCAGGGGACCCCTAAGATCCCCCACTCCAGGGTCCCAGCCATGGTCCAGTCTGACCAGTTAATGGAAAGTTCAATATTTTAAATATCACCCATGGACAGATCCGTGGCTCCTTATTTGAACCAAATTTCCCCACATTCATCATTCACACTTAGGCTTCCCAGGGAGGAAACGAAGGCAACTTCCTCCTCAAGGTCACCCAACAAGGAAAGCCTAGGATTTTGAGGACCAAATCTTTGGTACTAACCACCAAGCATCCCTCCCCCTCTGCCTCACATATCGTTCCTGAGCAGTCATATGCCCTGGGATTTTGGTGTTCCCCACTTGGCTCTGGGGCTGGAGAAAATGACTGAGTGGACTCTGCTTACACTTGCCAGTCTCTGGGGCTGATTTTTTTTTTTTTTGAAGTACGTGGGCCTCTCACTGTGTGGCCTCTCCCGTTGCGGAGCAACAGGCTCCGGACGCGCATGCTCAGCGGCCATGGCTCACGGGCCCAGCCGCTCCGCGGCATGTGGCATCTTCCCGGACCGGGGCACGAACCCGTATCCCCTGCATCGGCAAGCGGACTCACAACCACTGTGCCACCAGGGAAGCCCTGGGGCTGGTATTTTATTCCTCCCACCTCCAAGACCGAGAACTGAAAGAGGAAATCCTTGGGGGCGCAGAACACTGAAGTGGCCCATGAGATAACAGCGAAGATGCTAAAAATAAGGACATTCATTTCCAGAAAGATAGATGTAATCAAAGCAGGAAGCAAAGAAAATCCCCTTTTGATGGGTCACAGATTAGCAGCAAAGGCATTTAAAATTAAATGTGAGTTTTGGATTCAGTTACAAGGGACCTCCCCTTCCCACTCACTAACAGGTTGGTGAGGCTTATTCCATCAGAATAAAGAAACTAGAGCAGGGTATGGTCTGCCCTGGAACAGATCTGAAGCTGGAGCCTGGAGCCTGGAGCCTGAAGCCTGAAGCCCTTCCCCAGAATCTGAACAAACATTGTTCCCTTCTTTCCCTACTCTGAGACAGACTCAAGGATAAAGTCCTCTGGGCTGGTGCACCCTCTATACAATCACTTACAGGTTATACCACCTGTGAAAATAAAACATTGTCTGCTCAGCAGACAGCTGACTGCTCCCCTCTGGCCTGCCTGACCACTCATTCCAAGCAAAATGTGGTCCTTTCATGTCTCCCAGTTCTCTCATTTCAGGAAGCTTATAACAGCCAAGCTTGCAAAAGAAAAAACCACCACAATTAAATTATTCAGCTCTCCCTGGAAGATGGTACTCTCTGAGCCCAGTCCTATGCGAGACTCACTTGGTATGCCTAAGTTACCCTAGGCAAGGGTGAACCCTTCAGCCTTAGGTGACCGTTTCTCATCCAGAGTCAAAGTGCCCACCCACTAGATCAGAACACCCAGCGATCCCCCCCCCATGCCAGGCTGGCCAGCCCCACAAAGGGTTAACTCACTCAGAGAACTGCCAGCTACTTCCAACAGCTTCTGCTGCAAGGGAGAAGACAAATTGGGCAGAAGCCACAATTTTGATCGCATTACCTAAAACATTAGCATATTTTACCCTCACCCTGGGCAGTGAGCAGAAATCTCATTTGGCTTTGGGGTGTTGCTTAGGCGATCAAACACTGCAGAATGTGGGCAAACAAACGTGGTCATTCCTCAACATCCCTCCCCTCCCACCAGCCCTCTATCCCACAAGCTCATGTACACATCTCCTCGCAACTGGGATTCCAATACCCCCAGCCCATTTGCACAGTTGAGAAGAATATCACTTACCGAGACACCAGAGGATTGCCGGGGAAATGGGTGAGCCAAATTCTTGCCAACTCCTCTCCTCCCTGCCGGGTGGGAAAATGCTAACTCCGGATGACTTGGTTTGAAAGCTCAGCGGAGATGCCTGAAAGAAAATTGTTCATTTGACTCTCCTACTCTTCCCAAAATAAAATCGAAGCAACTGCATACACACACACACACACACACACCCCAACTACCCCTAAATCATGCAGGTCCATGATGAAAAGAAATACCACTGCCAGAAGAGGAGGAAACTCAGACCACTCAGTGAAGAAGGTACACAGTGGCTCCCGCAGACTGCCCTCCACATGGATGAAGGTTTTTGCTCTGTGAATCAATCTCTCTCTCTCTCTCTCCTCTCTTTCTCTCTCTCTTCCTGTTTCTCTCTGTCGTCCGCGTAGACGACTCTGCGCTGCTGGCAGTAGACGTATCAATTGCTTCCCCAGTGCCGGAATCAGTGGCAGCTGCCGCCACTGCTGCAAAACCCGGTGTGAGCAAGGGTGGGGGCAGCAGCTTCCAGGCGCAAGGGGAACCGAGCCTGCCTTCCACCCGTGATTTAAGTGTGAGGTGCCTGGAGAAAGAGAGGTAGGAGGCCGCGAGGAGAGATTGGGCGCACCAGAGATCCTAGCTGGTCGAAACGGCAATCAGGAGATTGGCGATCAGCACCGCGGACAGCGCTAAAACGCGGCGGCGGATGGGATGGGCGGGAAGCGAACCCTTAGGCTTCGAAGTCAAGTTATTGGATGGTAAGAGCAGAAAAGGGGGAGAGTCCAGGGGAGGTGGCGGGGGGGACAGGACTTCTCAACATCACACAGTGAAGTCAGTGACAGCCTACCTACCACACACTTGTTCTAATCTTGTCGCTCACTCTCGGTGCAAAGAAGCTGTAACTTCACAGCCCCTTTCCCACACACGCCCCCAGACCTTCACTGCTCATCTCTGCTCAGAAAAGAGTTTGACCCCAGTGTGGGAGCCTCAAAGTGGCTTCTCCCCCCACCCCACAAATCAGCCCAGTTGACCTGTCTTCACCCACATTGCTGCAGATTTCTGACCTATACCTCAGAATTCAGAGCAGGAAGATGAGGCTTAGGAAATGGAAATTTCTATGGGGCAGAATGGCTTAGTTGAAATAGCACTTGACAGGTTTCTGGAACCGAGTCTAGCCTCCATACAACCTTGGAAAAGTCACTGAACGTCTCCAAGTCTTATCTGCAAAATGAGCATATGACTATCTGATTTTCCTCAAGACAGGAAGCAAGAAGTTAAAAAGCAACAATAAGAACACCCAAGTTGTGGGCTGGTATAATCCCATGATCCATAACCTGTCCTGTGATTCAAATGTCTTGACAAAAGGAGAAAGGGAATGACAGCCAATCCAGAATGGTATGTGCCAGCCTCACCTTTCAGCTTATGGTTTGAGTGGGATGAAGTTGGGAGATTACAGAAGGTCTAAATCAGACAGTTGAGCCATAGCCAAAGACCTATCCCCAAAAGACCCAGATTCATCTTCTGAAGTGAAACCACTATATGGACAAGAAAATAAAATCATTAAAAGGAGAAATATACAAAGAGAAATTGATTCCCATGGCTTCCAATGTTCCAGATCTCAAGGGTCTTATTCCTGCTTATTGTGAGGAAAGGGCAGGAAATCTCAAATAGGCCAAGATCTGTTTAGAACTTCTCTGCAAAGTAAATAAGAACCCTCTTTACTGGGGACCCTCCTCTAAACGGTCCCACTTAGATGGCCCAGGGTGAGCCACCACATTTGTCACTTAATCCCCCTCCCCACCTTGAAAAGTAAAACTTAAAACGTCAGGATCTTAGAGACCATTTAGAGCTTCACTTTATAGATGATCATGATGATGGTGGTGGTGATGGTCTTGTGGTGATGGTGGTGGCGATGCTGGTGGTAGTGATGATGATGGCAGCTATCATTTATCGAGAATCAACTACACACCAGCCCTTCTGCTAGGAACTTTACATGTGTCATCTCCTTGAATCCTCACCATGACCTTTTGAGGGAACTATGGTTATCTCCACTTTACAGATGAGGAAACTGAGACTCAAGAAATTAATTATCTTGCATAAGTTTATACAGTAAGTGGCAGACACAGGATTGAAACCCAGGGTTGTATGATTCCAAAGCCCATGCTTCAGAATGTCTCTTTCAGAGTCAAGTACAAATGCATTCTACAATTTTTTGGCAGGACTTCCTTGAATCTTTTCTAGGAAGATCCTCTGACATAGGTTCAATGCCCTCACTGTACACATGGAGAAACTGGGGACCAGAGAGGGACAGTGACTTGCCCATAGCCAAAGAGCTAGAAAGTGGCAGAGTTGAGTCTAGAACTCAGGCTTTTCAGATGCCAGGTCCTGTGTTCCAGTGTCTAGCATAGTGTCAGGTAATATGGTAGGCCCTCAATAAACATCTGAAGGGTGATTCAAGAAGCCCACACAGGATGCTGGTGGTGGAATCAGAATCCGATTAGTTCCAGGCCTTTTGGCTCCCAGTCCCAAGGAATCTCTACCCGTACCTCACAGCTTCCCTGGCATTAGGCACGTGTTCTGGGAGGGTCTGTCATGAATTCAGATCGCCTTTAGGGAATGAAAATAGCTACAACCTGCTAAATGTCTAGACACCTACCACCTGTATTTAGCATCTTACAGTTGCCACTTCAAGTCTTCATAACTACGAGATGGGTGCTATTATTGTCCCATTTTCAGTTGTTGAGACTGAGACTCAGACACATGAAGGAAAGCCCTGAAACTCACACAGGCAAGGAGTGGCACAGGCAGGGATGCAAATCCTGGGTCTGTCTGACTCCAAGGCCTCTGTTTTTGCCACCCTGCTAGTTTTTTCCTCAGACTGCCCGCCCCCCTCACCCCCCACACACACCCGCACCCCCCACCCAAGAGGCCCCTGTTGGAGTGTAAATGAGGCCTGAGTTCCCCCCTCCCCCACCCCTGGTTTCAACCTGAGCAGTTGTGCTTTTACATGTTTTGCAGACTGGGCAGCTGCCCAAGCCTTCACTGGAACAGAGCTTTGCAGCAAAATTAAAAAGTAATAATATGGTTGAAACCAGAGCTCTGCACCTTCCCTGGTGACCATGCCATCTAGGAACTAGCTCTGCCTTCTCAGGGAATCTTGCCTCCAGCCTTCCTACCTCCCTGTTCACCACCTCCAAACCCCTCTTCTGTTCTGACAGCTTCTGGAGAACTCTTCATTCAAAGAACCAGCTGCTGCTGTAAGCTCTGACAGCTCTGCTGCAGGGAGATGCCTGGAAACCAGACACCCCAAGGCTGAGCCCAACCAGGCTCTGGTCCTCTCAAGGATGGAGCACTGCAAAGGGATTTCTCAGTGCCTTGGATTCAGCAAGCTGCCTTGTCCGGTCCTTGCTCTGCTGAGGCCAGAGGCAGCCCATTAAGACTCTCCATCACCCCCAGAGTAGACAAGCAGTGACGATGGTGGTAATAACTATAACAAAACTACCTACTATGTTCCGGGTGACTTGTGTGTACCACGCTGTTATTTCATCCTCACAAGAATCCTATGTGTTAAGATGGTAATCGTTTTATTTCCATTTTACAAATGAGAAAACTGAGACTCAGTTGCCTAAAACAACTAGCCCATTAGTTCATAAGTGGTGGCATTGGGATCTGAACGAAGGTCCTCTAAGTTTATAACTATCATGCTATCTGGCATCCTAGTTATAATTGCCTCTTCCATTTATTTTGGGTGCTTATGATTCAGCAGGTGACATGTTTTATCACCCCAGCACTATTCATGACTTATAACAGTGAAATGAAGTTGTATTACATTATTTGCCTATCTTAGAGATGAGGAAATTAGACACAAAGAGGCCAGGTGATGTGCCTAACATAATACAGCTAAGAAGAGAGGGTAGAGCAGGGTGCAAATCTGCACAGTTTATCTCAGGGCCCACGTGCTCTACTGTCTCCCAAAGAAATGGTGTTGAATTTGCCCAGAAAGAAAGAATGTTCCCATTTCACTTGGCAAGTGGGGTAGAATAATGGCCCCCAAAGATGTCCACAACCTCATCCTCAGAAGTGGTGAACATGTTACCTTACACGGCAAACAGCACTTTACAGGTATGATTAAGTTAAGGATCTTGAGATAAAGAGAGTAAGTACCCTGAGTTATCTGGGTGGGCCCAACGTAATCACAAAAATTCTTATAAGGGGACAGGGAGGCAGGAGGGTCAGAGAGGAGCAGTGATAATGGAGTGTAGGATTGAGAGAGAGAACCTATGTTATTGGCCTTGAAGATGGAGGAAGAGGCCACAAGCCAAGGAATGAGGGAAGCCTCTAAAAGCTAGTAAAGGCAGGGAAACAGATTCTCCCTTAGAGCCTCCAGAAGGAGCACAGCCCTGACAGCACCTTGATGTTAGGACTTCTGCCCTCCAAAACTGTAAGATAATAAATCCGTGTTGTTGCAAGCCCCTAAGTTTGTTGTTATTTGTTACAGAAGCCATAGGAAACCAACAGCAAGCTTGCCAGAGGACCCTACAAAGAGAAGCCCATAGCACATCAACCTTAGGAATCACGACTGAGCTCCCTTTTGGCCAGAGGATCCAGTGCTTTAATCATAACACTGCCGTTCTAAACAATACAGTGTACATGTATGTGCATGTGTGTGCATGTGCACACACACCTGCACATATGTGCACACAGAAGGAGACCGTACAAGAGGAAAGATTCATACTCAAAGCCTCAGCCTGACCATCAAGCTCTGTCGCTGGATGGCACTGCCAGGGCACAACATGCTTTATTCACTTCCTTCTTCTCTTTAAGAGCCTCCAGGGAAATGTTATCATCAGGAACACAAAAGAGAAGAAATGTCACAGGGCAGCTTTCCAGGAGCACAACTCATCACAGGGGATCAGTTAAAGACAAAACAAGCAGATGGAGCAAAGAGACAGGAGAGCAAGAAAAAGAAAGAGAATGAGCTAAAGAGGGAGAGAGCAAACTGCTGTGTCCCTGAGGTTGGCCTTTGTGCCCCAACAGATCCCATCTCACTGGGAAAGGGGCAAGTCTTGGGAAAGCCCATTAGCCCCTTTAGGAGAAAATAGGGTACTTACAGAGAAGATGTTGCAGGACTTGGTGAAACAAGCTTTTACGATAAGTCAACAAGGATTATTTACTAATCAGTCAATCCAGTGTTATCAGGCAAGGTACTTCTAGGGGAAAGAAACTTGGACTTGCCTTCTGGTGCTCTGAGCTTGATCCTTGGCTCCCCCACTCACCAGCTGTGTGACCTTGGGCATGTCACTTGCATGTTCTGAACCTCAGTTTTGTCAACTGTGAAGTGGGACTGCAACACCTTTCCCACCTACCTACCAATGTGGCTAGGACGTTTCATTGAGCTAATGGATGTGGATGAGTGTTGTATCC
Source organism: Phocoena sinus (assembly GCF_008692025.1). Lineage (NCBI taxonomy): Eukaryota > Metazoa > Chordata > Mammalia > Artiodactyla > Phocoenidae > Phocoena > Phocoena sinus. The sequence continues at coordinate 74,406,919 of NC_045776.1, read as the reverse complement.
TCTAAATAACAAGTAGCAGCTACCATTTATTAAGCACCTACTGTGTGCTGGGTGCTTAACTAGGTTTTCTTCCTCAAGGAGCGTAGTTAAGCATCCAGCCTCAAACTACCACCAGTGCTGGAGGAAGGAGCATCAGCAGAGACAGTATAATGAAATGGTTAAAAAGCCAGGTTTTATGGTAAGGTTACCTAGGTTCCAATCTGGCTCTACCACATACTAACCCCCTCTGTGCCTCAGTGTCCCCATAAGTAAGGCGGAGATTATAACAGTACTTCCTCATACGGTTGTCATGAGGATCAAATTAGCTAACGTGTGTAAATCACTTAGAAGAGTTCCTGGCATATAGGAAGCCCTATGTGTATCATCTTTGTTTATTACCGTTACTACTGTGATGATGATTATTACTGAAGAGAGCTGTTTCCCAAAGGGTGACACATGCTGTGCTGAGAAACAAAACATAATGTTAGGTGGCCTATAGACACATTTTTTTAAGGTTTTAATGTTACTTATTTATTTTAAAGTGCATTAGAAAAAAATATTGTATTTCCAATAGTGACATAATGTTTTCTTCTATTCAAGTATACTTAAGTTGCTGCAATGTAAGGCAAAAATAAGTTTGATTTTCTCTTTTATTCCCAGCACCTGAAGAGCATTATCTGCCCTGAGTCTGTCCTCTAGGTATGCTGGATTTACCCAACCTCCCCTCCACACACACACCCCCTTAGCAACTGTATCTCTCAGGGGTGTGGTTTCCCAGTTACTCCAGGAAATCCAGAAGCATGGTCTAATGCCAAGAAAATCAAGGAAGCGTGCAGAATCTTTGCGCACCCAAGTCCCCTCCAGAATCTGCTCCTGGTCTATAACAAATAAATAACTAACACTTATCAAAGACTAACCATTTGTTTGTCCCTCATCTGAGCTCCTGAAATATAGCCTAACCTTCTCCCTGGATCCAGCCTACATTATAATCAGTTCTCCCATCAGACTGAATATTCCAAGAACACAGTTCAGTCTTGTGTATCTCTAAGTTCTCAGGGCCCAGAACCAATGTGATGTCTGGTCAATGCTGAATAAGTGAGTTATTCTTAGAATGTTTAATGTTTGTACCTTTTATCTTACCGTAATCTCAGGAAGGGGGCATCTGACCACCTGAAATTGCATGTTTTAGTCATCATAAATGGGATATGCTCACAGTTTGTGGGATTCTGCAAGGAGCCCCATATCTTCAAGATGCTGCTAGCTTTGAACAATTTTAGGAGGACCTGGGCTAGATCATCATCCAAGTTGATCAATGCCAGAGTTGCTGGCTACAGGGAGAAAGCAGAACAAGCTAGAAGAGGCCAGGAAACTCGCCTGAGGAGTGAGATTTGAGCTGGTTGAATTTAGACAAGTGGAAAGAAAAGAGTAGAGTGAGGAAGAGCAGCTTGAGAAAAAAAGCTCAGCTGTCCTGACGCCCACCAAGGCGTGAAGGGTGGAGGAGACTGACATTTGCTAGAAGAATCCATACTTTCATAAGCTTTAAGCTCTGACTTAAAAAAAAACACATGAATCCATAATGGAGGGAGATCCCAGGCACTCTGACTGGAGGTGGGGAGGTCAGGAGAGGCAGAACTATATCCCGTTAGGTCTTTCAAAGCACACCTCTAAGAAGACCCTCTCAAAACCCCAGTCTGGCTTTTCCCTTGAAATAAATAAACCAGATTCCTCACTTCTGCTGGGAACAGATATCTTTTGGCATCTCCCAGTCATTAGCTAGTATTAGGGAGGGAGCAAAGGGAAAGCTGGCTCCTCATGAAATGACTTAGATACTCAGCAAGCACCTAGCAGAATGACTGAGAGGGAGTTGGCCTTGAGTCCCACCTTTTCCACTCACTGGCTATGTGACCTTGGGCAAGTCATTTCACCTCTCTGAGCCTTAGCATCCTCATCTGTATGGGGATAATAATAATACCTACAGCATAGGTTTATGGGAATCATTCAATGAGATAAAATATGCAAAGGGTCTGGTACAGTCTGTAAAGTGCCTGGCACATAGTAAGTGCTCAACACATTAGTTGTTGCTATTATTAGTACTGTCCTCATTTTATTGTTTTTTATCATTACCTTCTGCCAGATGCTGGGGACACTGAAATGAATAAGATTCTACCCCTCCATCCTACAGGCCAGCCAGAGAGATAGAAAAGAGTCCCCCAAATTACAAAATAGTGTGTGACAAGCACTATAAAAGAGGCGTGAGAGGCATACTACAGAGAGGACACTTATTTCTGTTCTGTGTGTGCGCTGGGGAGAGGCAGAACAAGGTTACCTCCACAGGAGCCCAGGGAAGTGGATGGGTGGCGGGGGGGGGGGGGCATGCCACATGACCAACCTCTCAGTGTCCCAAGCTTTCCTCCCTCCCTACTCCAGTACTTGCTTCAACATCTGGGGAGCATCTCTCCTCCAAGGAGATTTCTCAACATCACATTTATGTAATCCTAACAAGACATGACAGATATCCAGCGGGCTTGAAAAAGGAAGAGGCTAGCTCTCCCCACCAATCCCATTTGGCCAAGCAGGCAAGGCAGTGAAAAGTGCTATGGAAATGGTGAGAGGCCATCTCTCAGGAAGCAGACTGGCAATCAGATTAGCTGATTGGTAGGTGGCAACATACGTTGGCACAGCCTTCCTGGAGGGTGATCTAGCTCTATGTGTCCAAAACCTTAAAAATTATATACACCTACCATTTTGACCCATGAGACTCTCTTGACAAATTTAACCTAAAGAAATAATTAGATGAATGTACAGAGATTATCATCACGGCAATGCTTATAATGGAAACAACCTAAATGTCCAACAATAGGAGGGTCATTTAAATAAATGTGGCATATTCCATACCAGGGGAGGTGAAGCAGCCCCATACCTTGATAGTCTTGGTATAACCCTAAAAAGATGTAATCTCCCTATTTTTTAAAAAACCCTGCAAAATGGTATATATGGTTTGACCCCATTAATAAATATGGTCCCTGGGAAGAGAGAAATGCTAGAAAGGTCCTTCTATGTGCACATTATATCCCTCCTTCAAAGTCCTGGCCAGGCATTCATTTATTCACTCAACAAACATGCTAAGAACCAACTTATGTGCCAGATGCTGGGGATACAGAAGGATGCAAAAGTCATACCATCCTTGCTCTTGCCAAGCTTAGAGACTCAAAGGTCACTTCCTCCAGGGAGACCCCCTCTGATAGTTCCTCTTTTCTGATCCCTGATCATCCCCCCAGAATTTATGAAGGTTGATAACAGCAATTTCCTAAGACCTTAGCTAGGTTCTTTACATGCAGGATATTGTTTAATGATTACAGCAACCCTGGAAAATAAAGAACCTAGACTAGATCATCATCCCAGAAAATCAATGCCAGAGTTGCTAGCTACATCCAGATAGCAGTTCCTTGAGGACAGGGGACTATACCTGTCTTATGTACCTAACAGGATAAATACTAAATAAAGAGCTGAATGAATGAATGAAAAAGGGTATAATTTTTGCTAGCCATTTATTTCCTGGATAAAAGGATTTTCCCCTGGGCTGGATGCCTATAGCTCACTGAGCCTTCCACGATCATCACCACACCCAGGAAACTGCAAAGAAATTGAGCAGAAATTCAGTCCACCCATTCACGCAGGGCCCCTCTCATGGACCTGGAACACACTGAAGAGGAGGACTGGAGGAAAGATGGGGAGTGATGGTTGTGGAGGAGGTCAGCTGCAGATCTTCTGCCCCAGAGCTGATACTTCTAAAGCTGCAGCCACATGGGACATTCCTGCTCATTCAGACAGCAAACACAGGAACTTCACGCCAACCCTTTCTAGCACAGGAAACAAAGAGAGAGAAAGCCACAGGGGACACGAGTCTGGCTGCATTTGAAAATGCCTACTGTTTTTTCAGGGGAACCAGATAAGTTCCAGAGGGTACTTTTCATAAGAATTTATATGTCATTCTCTAGTCAACCTTAAGGGGCATCAAAGCACAAAATCATTTCTCCTCCTTGGCCCATTCTGATATTGCCATAATTCATTGCAGGGAAAAGGAGAGGAGATTCTGAGCCTCTCCACCCTCACCTGTAAAATGGGAGTAAGGGTATCTACCTTCCTAGATGTTTATAAAGATCAAAGGGGATTGAAACACATGAAAGGACCCAGTAAAAAGCTCAGCAAATAGTAAGAGTTCAAAGAATGCCTATTCAGGGACTTCCCTGGTGGCGCAGTGGTTAAGACTCCACGCTCCCAATGCAGGGAGCCTAGGTTCGATCCCTGGTCAGGGAACTAGATCCCACATGCATGCTGCAACTAAGAGTTCACATGCCACAACTAAGGAGCCTGCCTGCGGCAACTAAGACTGGGCACAACCAAATATAAATAAATAAAAAGAATGCCTGTTCAGTCTGAAGGCAGTAAAAATCACCACAGAAACGCCACTGTTATCTGGAAAAATACTCCTTTCCAATGTATTGAGATTACATTTATCACCCTATCCTTCTCAAGAGACTTGACTGAATGGACACGCGGCAGGTAAGCTTTTTTTTTTTTGCGGTATGCAGACCTCTCACTGTTGTGGCCTCTCCCATTGTGGAGCACAGGCTCCGGATGTGCAGGCTCAGCGGCCATGGCTCACGGGCCCAGCCACTCCGTGGCATGTGGGATCTTCCCGGACTGGGGCACGAACCCATGTCCCCTGCATCGGCAGGCGGACTCTCAACCACTGTGCCACCAGGGAAGCCCTAGGACAGGTAAGTTTTAAATAAAGAAGAGAAAAATGAGGGATTGTGAGGTGTTTTCTCAGAGGTCAGGCCAAAGTGAGCCCCATGAAGAGAAATATTATGAGAGTTCTAGCTACACAGAGAGGAGAAAAGGGGGGAGAGACAAGGAATAAGAAAAGTAAGACATACTAACAGAAAAGGCTTTGCTAACTTTACAGAAGACCTCACAGCACAGTGGGGAAACATGAGATGTGGCATCAGAAGACCTGAGTTATAATTAGTGCATATGTGGCTGCAAGAAACAGAAACCCCTCCAACTAGCTGGGGTGAAAAGAGAGGCTTATTGTAAAGACGGATCTCATTGAGTCCAATCTCCAGCCTCTTAGCAATTATCAACTCACCAGCAAACTTCAGTTGCCTCCTCCAAGCCTATGTCCTTACAGTGCATTCTCTGCATACAACCAAAGGCATATCTTCAAAATCAAACCAGAACATGTCATTCCCTCTCCTAAAATCCCCTCTGGTATCTCCCCACTGTACTTTTTTTAAAAAAAGATTTTACCTGCCCTATAGGTCCTGTATCATCTGCCCCCTACTCCCACTCTGTGCTTCTCTGCTCTCACCTCCTACTACCCTTCCCTCTCTCACTATGCTTCGGCCTCAGGCCTTTGTTCTGCTTATCAAACACCCAAACTTGTTCCCACCCCAGGGCCTTTGCACCAGCCATTTCTTCTGCCTGGACTGCACTTCCTCCTGTTCTTTGCATGGCAGGTTTCCTTCTTGTCCGTCAGGTACAGTTTAAGTCACTTCCTCAGAGAGGCCTTCTCTGATCACCTCCCCCTCATTGCCTATTTTGGTTTTCTACATAGCAGTTATCACCATCTGATGGTTTATTATTAAACTGTGTAGACACATAGTCTGTTCTTCTTAAAAGAATATAAGTTTCATGAGATCAGACACCTAAGAGCCTTTACAGCTATACCCCTAAAACCTAGAATAGTATCTGATATATAATAGATAATCAATAAGAATTTGTTGGATGGATGGATAGATGCATGAATGGGTGGGTGGATGGATGGATGGACAGATATATCCAGGGACAGGATATGAAATTTAGACAGATCTCATATGATTTGAAAGAGGTACATCATAAACTAAGGTTTCTCTCTATCTCTGAGTGGCCCCAGAGTATTTCTTTGCTTTTGCTTCTCTGCCTCTTGTCTCTTTTGTTAAATAAACTTTTTAATTTTGTCAAAACTAAGAAATTAACATTGGTACAACACTGACTTCATTGGATTTTACTTATGTCTTTTTTGGTCGTTCTAGGATCCAACATTGCATTTAGTCATCTCATCTCTTAAACTCCTCCAATCTGTGAATTTCTCAGTCTTTCCTTGTTCCATGACCATGACAACTTTTGATGAGTACTGATCAGATATTTTGTATAATATCTCCCCAATTTGGGTTTTTTTGATGATTCTCATGATTAGACTGGAGCTATGGACTTTGAGCAAGAATCCCTTCTTATCACATCCCATCAGGGGGTATACGGTATCAACATGACTATGTCTCTTTTTCAGACACTATCCTTGGACTTGCATATGATGCAAATCTTCTTGGTCCAGCATTTCTATGCCTCTACTAATTAACCACAGACTCTGTGGCTTTGAATTTATCCAATCAGAAACCCCCATGGTGCTGGGTGCGGGGCAGAGTCACACAGCATGAACAGAGAGGGGAACCAGAGGGGTGACAGGTTCTTTTAAGAGGGTGTGTCAGTGTCCTAGGGCCACCATAACAAATTACCACTAACTGGTTGGCTAAAACCACAGACTTATTCTCTCACAGTTCTGGAGGCTAAAAGTCCAAATCAAGGTGTCAAAAAGGCCATGCTCTCTCCTGAAGGCTGTAGAGAAGAACCTGTTCCATGACTCTCTCCTACCATTTGGTGGTTGCTGACAATCCTTGGTAATCCTTGGCTTGTGGCTACATCACTCCAATCTCTACCTCTGTCACCACATGGCCTTCTCCCCTCTGTCTCTTCTGTGGCTGGGTCCTCATCTCTTCTTCTTAGAAGGACACCAGTCACACTGGATTTAGAGCCCACCATAATCCAGCATGGCCTTATCTTAATGTAACTAATTATATCTGCAAAGACTCTATCTCTAAATAAGGTTACATTTCTGAGGTTCCAGGTGGACATGAGTTTGGGGGATGCAATTCAACTGAGTGCAGAGGGGTTATGATAGGTAGGGAGGCAGGTCAGGATCTGAGTCCAGCTCTTCACTAACTAGTGGAGCGCCTTGGACAAATCATCACCTCTCCTGTATTACCTTCCCCATCTGTAAAATGGGAGAAGGTGATGACAATATTATTTGTATCACAGGCATTAACTAAGCCAAGACCTATTATAGCACCTTTTAATCTATGATATACTTTATAAATATGAGTTATTATCTGTGAGAGCCATGAGAACGTGCCTTATAGAACTTCAGCTACAGGAAGCGTAATTGACTGAGGGCCCCAGCTGCTGTGCTCTCAAATCCATTAGTGCAAACAAGGCCATGCTTCTCATGGGCTGTTCCCAGCCAGTAACTGAACACAGCAGGAATACTAAAACAGGCCTAATCAGGGAGACATGGGACTCCTCTGACAGAGACTGTCAGGAGAGGCCTCCTGACGCCTTGCTGAAACTTCCTTACAATGCACAGGAGTCTAGGACACTCCCACTGAATCTTCCTTCCCTCTCCCCTTCACTCAGGGTCTGATGGCTCGCCAAGCCTTCCCAGCTCCCTTTCTATTTTCTCCCATAGGTGTCTCCCTTAATTAAATCCTTGCATATTTAATCCCGTCTTGGTGTCTGCTTCCTGAAGGACCCAGACTAGCGCATGATCCCAAAATCATCTGTTACCGTTGCCCGAGCAGCACACGTTTCCCTGCTCCTGACTACCTTTCAAGTAAATCACTTCTCCCCCATGAGGTCTGGGTGGAGCTGATGCCTCTCTCTACTCCAGGGGCTGGCACATGCCCAAGCCTGACCAATTTGTCTATTGGATTGGCCATAATAGCTAGTGTTTGGTACAGAGAAGGGCATGTGACCCCATGCAAGCCAATGAGATTCCTATCTGAAATTTTGCTAGTGCCCTTAGGAAGAAGGCATACCTTCTACATTGGATTGCTAAGCTGGTAGAATGTAAGTCTGGAGCTGCTGAAGGGAATCTTTGCCTCCCTCCAGCCTGAGACTGAAGTCTGTACAAAAGGGAGAGCGATGTTGGGCTTCCCTGGTGGCGCAGTGGCTGAGAGTCCGCCTGCCGATGCAGGGGACGCAGGTTCGGTCGCAGAACTCCCGGTCCGGGAGGATCCCACATGCTGCGGAGCGGCTGGGCCCATGAGCCATGGCCACTGAGCCTGCGCATCCGGAGCCTGTGCTCCGCAATGGGAGAGGCCACAACAGTGAGAGGCCCACGTACCGCAAAAAAAAAAAAAAAAAAAAAGAGAGAGAGCGATGTGAGAAACTGATTCCTGATGCTATTATTTGAGTGCCTGGATCCAGCCATGCCTGAAGCTCCTACACTTGTCCATAATATAAGCCAATATATTCCTTTCTTGTTTTTTGTTTTGGTTTTTTTTTTTTGCTTTAGCCTATTTGAGTGTTCCAACTAAAAAAATTAAATTCATAATTTTCCCGACATCACTCTTCAAAGTGAGGGCCAGAGGATGAGATTGGAGCTTCTAGAGAGGAACTGCAAAGTCAAGTAAACATCAAGGATGGACAAAATGGATTCCTTTAATTCCATGTGTGAACTACTTTCAGAGTGTCAGAAGGATTAAAGAAAAAAAAGAAACAACCAAAGAAGCATCAGTGGGAGCCAGTTTGGCTTTAGGCTGCTTTTTAAAGAAAGCCTCTCCACAATTAGGATTTCCAAATATAATCCCTCTCTCATTTGACAGAACCCAGTACCTAGACAGCTACTTCTAAAAGTAAGAGAAATAAAACCTGTCTGTTTTCTGATGAATCACAAACACATTTCATCTCTGGCTCTTCTGTTTTGGGGTAGACCTCAAAAGAAGGTGTTTCCCTTCTTTAAAAAAATTAAAATATGTGAAGGTTTATATCAATAAATTTGTTCAGCTCTTCTCCCTACATGTAGATTCTTTTTTGCAAATGCGGGTGCCTCCCATTTGGAAAGGAAGCTGATGTCAGGCCCATAATATCAACCACGTTGAGGTTTATCCCACACGGTGAAAAGCATCTTGGCCATTCTTTCCTTGGCAATAAACAAGAGCCCCAACAAAGCCAAGACTCAATGATCCCTTTTCTCTTACCTCAACTAGGAGCACCCAGCCTGCTAGAGGCACTGTGAGCAGGACTATAGAATTTAGCAAAACTGCAGCCTGTGAGGCATTTCTAACTGGGGGCTCAATCTCTCTCCTTTGCAAATAAAAGCAAATAACAAACCACTAACATTTGGCTGCGGCATCATTAATTAACATGAGGAGACCAAACCTCATTAGGCAATTAATTCCACTTTCTTGAGTAAATGCAGATGGCAAACGAAGGTCTGTCTTGTATCAGGACCCTTCTGCCCCTGTTTTAGATGTGTCTCTTTCCCTGATGGCAAAAAGCAAAGGCACCTACATGTTCTTTAAATAGATCTCTGCCCTGGCTGCCTTGACAGCTAATGGCCAAAGGATGCTAACACACAGTGGCATCTGTGTTCGCAAAATCAAGGAAATTTTCCATCAACTGACTTGCTCCTTTATTAAGCGGAAAAGCAATCAGGTATGCAGGAGCAAAGCTTGGCTCGGGGATCTGAACCTCTGAACTGCACTGAGCAGACTGCCCGGGGATGAGGAGGACTCAGATCAATAATAATAATAACATTAATGATCCCAACAACAACGGCAGCAGAAATGGCTATTGTTTGCTGAGCCCTTCCAGCAAGTCTGGCTCAAAATCACTGCTTTGTATGCACGATCTCACCGAATTCTCACAATAACTCTAAGAAGTAGGTGTTAATATTACCTCAGCATAACAAGAAGCTTGTAGCAGATTGGTTGCAAAAATGGCCCTAATTCTTCCTTTCCCTGTACCCACAGCCCTTGCAATGTGACTTCACATGGCAATGAGGTTTCGCATCTCTGTCCATCAAGAGATGGAACAATTTCTCTACTCCTTGAATCAGGTTGCCCTGTGTCTTACTTTGACCAATAGAATGCCAGGAGCCTAGACATCAGGGAGCCTTGCAACTTCTACTTCGTCTCTTGAACTCCTGCCCAGTAATAAACCCAAACTGTCCTGCTGGAAGATGAGAGAGGTCACATGAGACACAACTAAGCCCAGCTTAGGCTATCTGTGACCAGCCGGCTCCCCGAGACCCATAGCCCCTATGCAAGCCCAGAAAGACTAGCCAAGCCCTGTCCTGATTGGCATTTCCACCCAGGCTACCTACAGACTAGTGAGCAGTAATAAATGTTTATTGTTATGTGCCACTGGGGTTTTGTGACTGTTTCTTACATAACATTAGCATAGGAAGAGATAACTGATACAATGAGGAAACTAAGTCATGGAGCGATTAAAGCAACTTCCCAGCAAATTTCTTAGCACATAGCTGGTATTCAATAAATATTAGTTAAGTGAGTGAATGAATGACTAAATGAACTGGAATCCCAGTCCAGGTCTGTCTGACACCACAGTCTCAGTGTTTGACTAATAGTCTATACCAGAATGAACATTTCTATCCTAAACAAGTTTGTTCCCTTTCAAAACCACCCAGCCCAGACCTGACTCAATAGATGCCCTCTCATTTCTTTTCTCTGCCACCCTTGATTTCTCTCCAGCCAATTTAACTCAATCCCAGCTTTATTATGAAGTCCCTAGAGAAAGTGGGAAATGAAAGTAGTGATAAAAGATGTTGGACACAATTATAATCCACCCCCAGGAGGAAAAACATATCTCAACTCAACCTTTCTCTGTTTTTATGTGTTAGATATACTGGATTCTCCCCACTCTCCATCTCTGATCTCTATCTCTTTTTTAATCTTTTTTTTTTTTTTTTGGCCATGCCACATGGCTTGTAGGATCTTAGTTTCCTGACCAGGGATTGAACCTGAGCCACGGTAGTGAAAGCACCGAGTCCTAACCTCTGGACCACTAGGGAATTCCCTGATCTCTATCTTATAACTAGCAAGTTTAGACCATTTATATTTATTATGATTACTGAGATATTTGAATTTTTCTCTACCATCTTATTTTGTGCTTTCTGTTTACCCTGCTTTTTGCATGGTCCTCCCTCTGCCTCTCCTGCCTCCTATTTCCCCCACTACTAATAGGAAAGTTATATACTCTTTCTATTCTTTCAATGGCTACCTTCCCCTTTTAACATGCATATGGGACTTAATCTAAAATGAATCCATTTCTCTATCCTCCTCCAAGACAGTATCTTAGAATAAATTTTAATCTCTATCAACTGTCTTACACATCAAGCACTGTTTCTCTCTCTCCCTCAAAGTAGTCAGTTACTCCTGTATCCCCAGGGCCTAGCACAATGCCTGGCACACTGTACCTAGACAATAAATCTTCCTGTATGAATGGATACTTATCATTTGCTTATTATTATGCTTTAAACATATACTATGTTCTTTATACAACTTTTATACTCTTCAAAGGATTTTCATACTCACTAACCCAAACCTTGCAAGGGAAGCAATAGACACAGTATAATCAAGATACGAGGCTGAGAAGATGCAATGTTTTGAAAGGGTGACAAACCAAAGATAGGAATTTCCAAAGGGTGAAGCCAGTTCTCTGGACTCTCAACTCAGTGGTCTCAGAAGTCTCCAGGGCACTGGCAACTGGGCAAGGTTTAGTGTTCCCTCATCATAAATATTTTATTCACATTTAATAATCATAACACTTTGTGCGCAGTGACAGTCTGAGACCTTGACTCTCATGCTTGAGAGAGTTCTCCATTCATTCCAAACTCTTTGCCCTTATTAAAAATTTGTTAATCCAAAATACCTATTTATATATATCTGTATATCTATGTCTATCTCTATAGAGATCTGTCCCTATAGTTAAATTAATCCATAGATATCTAAAGATAGAGAAGATATATATTTTTTCACAACATGGTTGGTTCCTTTGTTAGGACGTGCTTTGGTACATCTTCTTGGTATCCTTCCCTTCCCTTGTGCCTTTCTTTATGAAGCAAACTTGTTATTTGATTTTCCTTTCCAGTACTCTCAGTCCTCCCCCAACCCCTGCTTCTCCTTTCACTATGGCCTGGCAGTAATGTGGGAAACAAAATGATTCTATCCACTGACACCAGGAAATGAAGGAAGATTCTGTGGAATGCTGAATATCAACATTAATTTTTAAAAAATACACCCCTCCCCTCTGTAAACAGCTTTAATCTTTCTCGTCAGGGGATTAAAACATTTTAAAGTAGCAAATGAAAACTAATTTAATCTCTCCATTCAAGTATGTTCCATCAGCCTATAGATTATTTTTCTGAAAAAAAGATGACAGTGTTGAAAGTGAGAAAAATAAATAAACTCAATTTGTACTAGCAATCAAAATTTCAAAGCTGGGGTCAAGCCTCATAATGGAAAAGAAATGAAAGATCTTTTCCACACCAGGGAACCAATTCCACCATCATTATATTTTACCTCGTTTTGCTTCTGCAAAGCCCCATCCCTCAAAGAAAGGTCTTATTTATTTTCTCCTCCTCTTCAAATTTCTGTACAAGCCTAGGAGAACAATGTCCCAATGACAGTACTAATAAGAGCTAGCAATTATTGAGCACTTGCCATGTGTCAATCACTAGTCTAAGTACTTGACATGCTATATAACACATTCAATGGCCCACACAACAACTGGGCCCCATTATTATTCCCACTTTATAGATGAGGAAACTGAGGCAGAGAGAAGTGACACACTTAGGAGGTGGAAGAGCAGGATCTAAACCCAGGAACATTGCCTCTGGCACCCATGGTCTTCTTTTTTTTTTTTTAATGATCATATGGGTTTTTTTTAACATCTTTATTGGAGTATAATTGCTTTACAATGGTGTGTTGGTTTCTGCTATATAACAAAGTGAATCAGCTATACGTATACACATATCCCCATATCTCCTCCCTCTTGCGTCTCCCTCCCACCTTCACCATCCCATCGAGCTGATCTCCCTGGCACCCATGTTCTTGACCACTCTATTCCATGGCCTCTCAAGGCTACACCATTACTGTCCCCTAAGAAAAATCCCTGTCCCAGTCAACTCTGTTTCTCCTTCAGAGCACTCTCCACCCCTGTCCACCCTGCTCTGTACGGACTGAGCATACAGGAGGCTGACCTATATAGACTGCATCATTGGGCTCCCTTGCCCATTGGGTTCGGCTAAGGGGAGGCCGAGGTCAGGGGATAGGAGGAGAGAGAGCTGGAGTATTTATTCCCATGCCCCCCTCTGGTGGAGTCACCATGGGTTGGCCAAGTCCCTTAGCCAAATGCCACCCTGCCCCTGTCAGGTGGAGCTCTCCACAACTTTCTCTCTCAAGCTTCAGGTAACTTGTCCCTCCCCTCGTCCCTTAATACCTAGAGCTGTAACCTCCTGCTGGTTCAAGCCCCCTAGTTGCTGCACAATATTTGGAAGATTCCCTAAACCCTGCCTTCCATAGATCTCCTGGGTTTATCTCCTGGGTTGAATGTGCCTCTGTTTCTGGCCTGTTCCTGCCATGCCCCTGGCTGATACGCCTGTCTAGGACAATTCACCAGAATTTCCTCAGGCTATCATTTCGCAGAGGCAAAGAGCCTCTCACCAAAGGAGGCAGAGTCATTTAATACCCTTAGGATATGGTCATTGGTCCATCAGTACCTCCTCTGATACTAAACGAGAACATATATAAATCATTCTTTCTAGAAATATCTACGGATTGCCTTCTAGATATTAGACACCACACTGGGGATACATCTGTGGATGGGACAACCGGGGTCCCTGCCCTAGTGGAGGAGCATAAACACTAAAGGGAGATTCAGGTCATATACCGAATAAATGAGAAATAGAATAGCACTGCAATTGTGCAGAGTGAGATGAAGGGAAAGAGCTTCTAACAGGGGAGACCTCCTGAAATGAGTGGCACTTAGACCTGAAGGATACATAGAAGAAATGGCCAAGCTGGCGGGGTGGGGGTGGGGGCGGGAATTGCAAACAGAGGAAACAGCACATCTGAAGCCTCTAAGGCAGGAAGGACTTTAAAGCAAAGGTGACTGAGACAAAATTTGTTCAAGTACAGCTACAGCCATTGTTTCCACCATCCCAGAACCGGCAGCAAGACTTTCCATTGGGGATGGTACAGTCTCCTAGGGGGAACTCAGAAATGTAGAGAAGGGGCATTTTTTTAATTGCAGGGGCTAGGAGGATGTGCCTGGCATTTAGTGTCTGGGGCCAAGGATTCTAAACGCCCTGTAATGTACAGGACAGTTCCTCACCAGAAAGGCTGATGTACTCTGAATGTAAATAGCTTCCTTTTTGTGAAACAAATCAACTCACACCTGACATGAGGTGAGGTGGGCTCGGGTGACAGAAGGGAGACAGGCTAAAGTGAATTTGCATCAGGATATTTTTCTCAAAGGACAGGATGAGAGATGAAAGGGAAAGGGAAACTGCAAGAAAGAGAGGATTTGGGAGATTTTCTTTTTTTTAAGTTTAGAGTGAGAGTTGAGAGTGAGAGAAGATTGTTCTAGAAAGTAGCTGCCATCACCGTAGAGCAATCTTTTTCAAACTCTTTAGACGAAGACCCATGGTAAAAACTATGTTTTACATCACAACCCAGTTCATATACACACACACACATACCCAGATGTGTGACCAAAGCAGAAGTTTCACAAAACAACACTTCCCCTTATCAAAAAGGATGTTCTCGGGGCTTCCCTGGTGGCGCAGCGGTTGAGAATCTGCCTGCCAATGCAGGGGACACGGGTTCGAGCCCTGGTCTGGGAGGATCCCACATGCCGCGGAGCAACTGGGCCCATGAACCACAACTACTGAGCCTGCGCGTCTGGAGCCTGTGCTCCGCAACAAGAGAGGCCACGACAGTGAGAGGCCCGCGCACCCCCCGCTTGCCAGAACTAGAGAAAACCCTCGCATAGAAACGAAGACTCAACACAGCCAAAAATAAAAAAATTAAATTAATTAAAAGAAGGCTCAGCATTTAAAAAAAAAAAAAAAAAAAGGATGTTCTCTCTTCTGTTCTATTCTATCCTATGCTGACTTCTACCCACTAAATTGACTTCACAACCTACTAAACAGATCTCACTTCTCGGTTTGAAAAACACGGCTGAAGACATAACCAGGGAGTATTTTAAAGACAAAAAATGTGATAATACATCATGTTGATGAGCATGGGGGGAAATGAACACTCTCATACACTACAAGTGAGAGCAAGAATTAATGCAATTCCATCAGTGGGCCATTTGGCAATCTGTATCAATATTCTAAATGCATTCGCCTTTGACTCCGCAATTTCACTTCGAGGAATTTCTTACAGATTTTTTCCCATATGTGCGCAAAGAGGGACGTAAAAGAATATTCACTGCTGCATTGTTTGTAGTGACATAAGATTAGAAACTATATAAATGTCCATCAACAGGACACTGGTAAAGTGAATTATGGGATGTCTTACTATAGAATCCTAAGCAACCATGAAAATAAATGAGGCAAGTTTGCACAAACTGAAATGGAATCAGGTCCAAGATGTATAATATAGTTGAAAAAGCAAGGGCAACGTGCTGGTAATTGTTCAGCTGAATGATGAGTACAGAGGGATTTAGCATATCGTTCTCTTTACTGCTGTTTATGTTTGAATTTTTCCATAGGTAAAAAATTAAAAAGACAAGTGTCCGAACTATGTTCAGTATGGCACCATTTGTGTTTAAGCCAATTTGCTTTCATAGACAAGAGGATATATAAGAGACTGGAATGAGTGCATGTCTCTGGCAAGAGAACTAGGGAACAGATGTGGGAGGGAGGATTTTAACCTCATATCCTTTTCTGTCTTTTAATTTGTAACTATGTATACTTCTTATCTATGTGCGCATTTATCATTCAAATGGAAAGAAAACTGGTTTGCCAACCTCCATAAGGATAAACACAATTCTACCTGAAATCAAAAGAATCAAAATAATACTTGGGACTTCCCTGGTGGTGCAGTGGTTAAGAATCCGCCTGCCAACGCAGATGACACGGGTTCAAGCCCTGGTCTGGGAAGATCCCACAAGCCGCGGAGCAACTAAGCCCGTGTGCCACAACTACTGAGCCTGTGCTCTAGAGCCCACAAGCTACAACTACTGAAGCCCGCGCACCTAGAGCCTGTCTCCGCAACAAGAGAAGCCCGCGCACGGCAATGAAGAGTAGCCCCAGCTCGCAACTAGAGAAAAAGCCGCGCACAACAACGAAGAACCGATGCAGCCAAAATAAAATAATACCTGAAAACAACAAACATACCAATACACTAAAAAGAATGTACTTCTAACTTTGACACTCGCCCATACCACACCACACCACGACCTTTGGGGATTTCCTGGACAACCTAGTAATAAATGAAATAGTGTTCAACTGTATTTGTGGGTCAAATTGTTATTTCTTTGAACTGACATAGAACAAAGCCTGGGCCACATGGGATGCCAATTATACCCACGTTATAATGGAAATGATTTGAAGTTTAACTTGTTCAGTTTCCTCACTTTAAGAATGACAGAACTACAGTACAGCATTCATCAATAAGAAAATGGTTAATGGGATGAAGTGAGAGAGTGGCATGGACATACATACACTACCAAATGTAAAATAGATAGCTAGTGGGAAGCAGTGCATAGCACAGGGAGATCAGCTCGGTGCTTTGTGACCACCTAGAGGGGTGAGATATGGAGGGTGGGAGGGAGACAAAAGAGGGAGGAGATATGGGGATATATGTATACATATAGCTGATTTACTTTGTTGTACAGTGGAAACTAACACAACATTGTAAAGCAATTATACTCCAATAAAGATGTAAAAAAGAAAAGAAAAGAAAAGAAAATGGCTAAGCAAGTAATGACGTATCTGTATGATGGAATACTGTTATGGACTGAATGTTTGTTGCCCTCCCCCCCACTAACATGCATATGCTGGGTCCCTAACCCCCAGGGTCATGGTATTAGGAGGTGGGTCCTTTGGGAGGTAATTAGGTTTAGATGAGGCATGAGGGTGGGGACGCCATGGTGGGATTAACATTCTTGTAAGATGAGGAAGAGACACCAAAACTTGCTCTCTCTCTGCCATGTGAGGACACAGAGAGAAGGAGGCCAGCTGTGAGCGAAGAAGAGGGCTTCTGCAGAAACCAACGCATCTGGCACCTTGATCTTGGACTTCCCAGCCTCCAAAAATGTGAGGAATAAATGTCTATTGTTTAAGCCACCCAGTCTGTGGCATTTTGTTGTGTAGCCTGAGCTGACCAGTAGAAATACCGTGAAGCTATTTAAAAATATAACACACATATATGTACTGACATGGAAAGAACTTTAAGACACATGTTGGGTGGAATAAGCCAGTTGTGACTACAATCTTACAGTATTGTACATTTATGTAAAACACATTCATATAACAATACTATACATATTAATGCACAGATGCATAGAAGATTATCTGGAAATATAAACATCTAACAAATAGGATACTTTAGGAACATGGGAGAGTCATGGTCAAAGGCGATACTGGCTTTGCTTGTAAATTTTAATTTTTTATAAAAATGTATTCTCTGTAACTTATGTAGTTTAAAATTATTTCAGGATGTACCCCCTCCAAAAGGTCCAGAAGGGATAGCCTGACCCCAAGTCATATGATCAGTATACTTCAGGGATATTTCTAGAATTGAAATTCTAAAATCTGCCTCCCAATCTGAGAGTTCTTCCCACAACCACTTAGCTCTCCATCTTAATTCTGAAACCAACAAAAATTACATTCTCCTGCTGAAGAGAGAATAAGGCAGAACCCACATCCCACCAGACACCAATGAGGAGATAATGCTTTTACACACTAAACATAACATGGTTAGATCTCAACAAGGTTAGCTAAGACAATTAATTTCAAAGCCTTCCAACTGACAGCAATACACAAATCAGCTTCCCCATCAGCTTTAGGAAACTAATTTTGCTGCGGTGAAGAATTCGGTAGGGGGTTCCAATGCCTTTTCAAGAAGAAGAGGATTCACTTCAAAGGGAGATGAAACTATTTTCTAGAGCAACTTCATAATTATACCACAAGGACAATGTTTACCTCTAAAACACCTCTAAAACCAACACCCAGTAGGAATACGCTGGAAGGAAGAAAGAAGCCTCAAAACAGTGGCAGGTTGAAATCTGCAAGACACATTCGTGAGAGGAAAATAAAAAGATCAAAAGTCTCAGAAAGTTTATTAGCAATTATAGTAGGCACTAACACTTATTTACTCAGTCAAAAAATATTGAGTACTGATGGTGCCAGGTGCTGGGGAGATAGCAGTGTACAAGACACACAGAAATCCTGCCCTCATGACATTCTGGCAATAAATGTTTAAGTGCTACTATAATCTGGGCAGGTGAATAGGGAGCACCCAGGTAAGAGGTTTCTATTTTAAATACAGTGAATGGTCAGGGAAGGTCCCACTGAGAAGGTAATGTTTGAGCAATCACCTGAAGGAGGCAGAAGAGGAAGCCCAGCAGACATCTAAGGGACGTCTGTTCAGGCAGAGGGTATGGCAAGTGCAAAGGTCCTGAGGTAGGGACATACCTAGCATGTGTTTGTGGAGCAGCAAGAGGCTAATATTGCCAGAACAGAGAGACCAAGGGAAGAATTCCAGGAGATATTATGAGAGAGGAAGCCAGGAGCCTGATGGTGTAGGGTCTTATAGGTCATTGTAATGACCTGGGCTTCTACTCAGAAAGACAGGTGCCACAGAAGAGTTTAGAGAGCCAGAGTGACACGAACTTACAAACCACTGAGTGCACTGATGGGGAGCAAGGGGAGAGGTGCAAAGACCAGTTAGGAGGTCACGGCAATAACCCAGGGGAAAGATAATTCATCGAGTACTTGCTGTGAGCTAGGGACTTTATAAACCACATCTTTTTGTTTGCTTGTTTGAATTGAGATATAATCCCCACACCATAAAACTCACTATTTAAAATTGTACAGTTCATAGACCCACAGACATAGAAAATAAACTTATGGTTACCAAAGGGGAAAAGTCAGGGTGGGGAGGGATAAATCAGGAGTTTGGGATTAACATATACACACCATTATATATAAAGTAGATAAATAACAAGGACCTACTGTATAGCACAGGGAACTATACTCAATCTTTTGTTATAACCTGTAAGTGAAAAGAATCTGAAAAAGGATACATATATGGATTTTGATAGATAGATCTGAATCACTTTGCCGTACACCTGAAACTAACACAACATTGTAAATCAACCATACTTCAATAAAAATAATAAAAAATAAAATTGTACAGTTTAGTAGTTTTTAAATATTCACTAGGTTGTGCAGTCATTAACGCTATCTAATTACCAAGCATTTTCATCACCCCCAAAAGAAACCCTGTACCTGTTAGAAATTCACTTCTCATTCTCCCTGCTCCCAGCCTCTGGCAACCACTAATTACTTTCTGTCTCTATAGATTTGCCCATTCTGGACGTTTTCCATAAGTGGGATCACAAAGTATGTGACCTTTCAGTTCTGGCTTCTTCCACTCAGCATCCTGTTTTCAAGGTTCCTCCATGTTGCAGCCTGCATCAGTCCATTATGGCTGAAGAATACTGTAACATCTTATCCAATCCCCACAAGGAAGAGCTGTCATTACCATGCCAGTTTTCTGATGAGAAACTGCAGCGCTGAAAGGTCAAGTAACTAGCCCAAAGGCAAACCAGAGAGTGGAAGAGCTGGCCTTGACCTCAGAAGCCTTTCTCCAACACTGACCATTTGACCACGTCGTTAACTGCATTTCTGAATGGTGGCATGAACAAGGACCTTAGCAAGGCCCCTCATTGGACTGGGAAAGTGGGGACCCTGATTTCATACAGTCAGGCAAGGCTGTGACTGAAACTCAAACATCCTGACATCCTGTTCAGCGGGGCTCCACTCTAGAACCTCCTTGCTGCCCTGGTGGGTCCTTCTCATTCTGGGTGTAGTCAGAGGAAATGGCCAAGGGTGAGATCAAGGAGGTGGGCAGTGGGGGGGTGGGAGCAAAATGCCAACAGCATTGCCTCCCCACAGCTGAACTCAAAAAAACATCAATTCAGCTTAACCAACATTTACTAAGCACCTACTGTGTACTAGATCTGTGTGAATAGAAGCCTCAATAAGATGTGGTCCTAGCCCTTGAAAAATTCAAGTGGCTGTTGGGGAAACCACTATCCCAGTGTTATCTCAAAGAAGACGCTCTGTCTTTGCCATCTTTGCATCCGCTAAGAACCTGGCCCCGATGCCAGGTACACAGCATTCTTCCAACAGACATTTGCTGAGGAACATCTCTGTACTAGGGATGTGACCAGTTCCCCTTAGCTCTTTCTTATTAACCCTGCTCCACCTACAACCTTCCTTCAAATGCACCGTTTAATGTCCTACGCAATCCCCCAGCCACACCTGTTTGAGAAAGGGGTGGTCAACACACTCACACAGTACCAATCAGAGTTCTGTTGCTGAGGATTTGAATGGGGCTCTTAGGAGGAGTGGCAACCACTGTCAGGGCTCCATCCAGATTGCCATGGATCCCTTTACCATTTTCATGCATACAGGCTGCCTCATAGGTGACACAGAGAACCCCAAGAGTCTGGGAATTCCCTTAACTAGTGACTGACAGGTGCAGGGGCGCAAATACTCCAACCATCTCGCCTCCTTATAGGGACAACTCCAAGGTTTGACTACACTGTCTCTAGAGCTGCCCCTGCAGGATTAAGTGAAGATTACTCCCTTGGAACTGTCCTTGGTACCACGGCCCTGCATGGCCTCTTTTCCTTCCTTTGAGATCCCTATTTCCCTCCTTCCCCTCCCAGTTTCCCCTGAGAATGCTTCCTCATAAATCCTTTTCACATGAATCCTCATCTCAGGGTCTGCTTCTGGGAAACAAGCATTGCTTGTCCATTCTCTGTTCTGTGAGGAACATCAGGGACCTGTGGAGTCTTCTCTTAACTGCTTCTACCCTTGCTGTGGGCAGAAATAATCTCACAAGTCACCCCTAACATCTCAGAGCCCAAATTTGGGGAGGCTGGCCTTTCTTCCCAACAAACTGGAATTTGGGCATAACAGTAATAACACATATTCAGTTGAAACATCACACCTTCCTCTCTACCACTTCCACGACGAATATCTTTTGGCTCTCCCACTGATACACTCCCCCCTGACAAGTTGGGACCATGTAGACAAGCAGCAGGGCTGTCAGATGAATGGAGAACTTTCAGTGAATAGAGAGTCTTCATAAAAAGATGACTTCTCTCTCTCAAACCAGCAGCTGAAAAATTCCTCTCAGGACAAACCAAAGTCCTTTGTGGGTCAGACGATTATACAGAGCAAGTGCATTCCCAATGGTTTGAGGGTTCCAAATGCAACCCTCTAACAGGTTGGTATCAATCAGATCCCAACCAGGAAAATAGACACCACTCTAAGTATTTCAAACAAATGAAACTTAATGCTGGAAATTGGTTGTATGGGGGACAGAAAAGATCAGAAGCCAAGATGGATGGTAAGACTACCCAGAGACTAGCCACAGCAAAAAGCCACACTTGTCTCTAGGTCTGGATAGCCAGAAGGAGGAAAGGGTATTACCAGAGCCCAGGGGCCAGGGTCACAAGGCAAAAGCTGGAGCTGTAGAGGAGAGGCAGCCATTGCAAAAGAGGCCTCTCAAGGTAGAGGGAGGTAGAAAAGAAATGCTCCAGGTTCTCCCTCCCTCCTGTCCTCCAATATCCTATGAAGGTCTCCCATTGGCTGCCCTCAGGCAGAAGCCAGGGAGGCTAAAATGCAGCCTAGAAGGCTCCCCTCTCCCCATGATAACAGAACAAGGAACGGAGAGCAGTGGATCTGAGGGTAAACTTGTCAAGGACTACAACATTCTGGCCTCATTCACTCATTCAGTGAACATTTCTTAAATATCCGAGGCACAGGGCTAGGTGCCCAGAGACTACAACACTAATAATACACAGCCCCTCCCTTGAGGGAGAGTTATTCACAATCGTATGAATTGTGGGCTGATAGTAAAGATCATATATGACATAACCTGGGGGTAGCAGATTTGGGGTTGCTTCACTGAGATGAAATTCAAGCTTCTTCTTAAAGGATGAGAAGGGCTTTGCCATGTGTGTGGGGGAATCTCTTGTTTTTATCTGCCCAGTATCTAACATCCCTTGGGGAATGACCTTTGGTTCACTCTCAGTCCCTGTGGTTTCCCAAGGGATGAACACATGACCCAAATCTGACCTATCAGTTTATTCCATCTTCCTGGTCATAGTGACTGTATCAAGGATGGGCACATGACAAACTGGTCCAATGAGAGGCAATCCTAGATTCTCTCAGGACCCAGAAATGGAAAGGATCTCCATTTCTCCTGGTGTTATTACAATGGATAGAGGTACACCTGAATTGCCACTAGCAAGAATGAACATACTGAAGAATGAAGCCAACACAAAGGGAAATAGATCTGAGAGGAAGAGAAAGTCCTGATGGTATTATTTGAGTCCCTGGATCCGGCCATACCTGAGGCCAATAATATTAGATCCTCCAGTTATTTGAACAAAAAGCTTTTTTTTTTTTTTTTTTTGCTTTAACCACTTACAATCCATCAGGGGGAAGACAGGGTAAAAGAGGAAAAATTATAACTTATAATGAAATAATAATATTTAGTGAATATTTATGATAAGCCAGGTACTACACTGTGTTTACCTAGATTTTTTTCATTGAGTCTACACACCTCTCTATGAAGTAGGTATTATTATTGTCCGGTATTTTATTGATGAGGAAACTAAGGCTCAGAGAGGTCAAGTCACCTGCCTAAGGTCACAGAGTTTAGAAATGGCAGAGCCAGAATTTATTTTTTTATAACATCTTTATTGGAGTATAATTGCTTTTCAACGGTGTGTTAGTTTCTGCTTTATAACAAAGTGAATCAGCTATACATATACATATATCCCCATATCTCCTCCCTCTTGTGTCTCCCTCCCACCCTCCCTATCCCACCCCTCTAGGTGGTGACAAAGCACCGAGCTGATCTCCCTGTGCTATGCGGCTGCTTCCCACTAGCTATCTATTTTACATTTGGTAGTGTATATATGTCCATACCACTCTCTCACTTTGTCCCAGCTTACCCTTCCCCCGCCCCGTGTCTTCAAGTCCATTCTCTACATCTGTGTCTTTAATTCCTGTCCTGCCCCTAGGTTCTTCAGAACTTTTTTTTTTTTTTAGATTCTATATATATGTGTTAGCATATGGTATTTGTTTTTCTCTTTCTGACTTACTTCACTCTGTATGACAGACTCTAGGTCCATCCACCTCACTACAAATATCTCAATTTCGTTTCTTTTTATGGCTGAGTAATATTCCACTGTATATATGACACATCTTCTTTATCCATTCATCTGTCAATGGACACTTAGGTTGCTTCCATGTCCTGGCTATTGTAAATAGTGCTGCAGTGAACATTGTGGTACATGACTCTCTTTGAATTATGGTTTTCTCTGGGTATATGCCCAGTAGTGGGATTGCTGGGTCATATGGTAATTCTATTTTTAGTTTTTTAAGGAACCTCCATACTGTTCTTCATAGTGGCTGTATCAATTTACACTCCCACCAACAGGGCAAGAGGGTGCAGAGCCAGAATGTGAACCCAAGCAGTGTGACTGCGGATTCTACATACTGGAACCATTCTGCTGAGTGGTCAATTGAGTTACAGGTGGAATGAGAAAAGTACATAGGAAAGGCTTGAACCAAGCTATACATGGCTCTGCCCCGGTTTCATTTTGGAGGACAGCCCCTCCAAGGGCACAGCTGTGGGTCACAGGTCTGCATGGCAAACAGCTCTTCCACCCATCAGCAGGTGTCCTCGTGGGCTCAGGTCACCTGGCCCTGCTGAGAAGATAAATGGAACCCTTGTTGAGGGACATAGAATCTGAAATGCAAAAGGTAGGAGCAGCAGGTTGTGCGCGCACACACACACACACACACACACACACACACATGCACACAGAGCTCTCTGTTGATGCAAATTATGCCCTTCCTTCAAAGCCTCCTGAAATGTCATCTCTTGTGGTAAGCCTTCCTTGAACACCCAAACTGGATCCACCTCTCTTGTCTCAGAACTCCAAGAATCAGAGTCGCTTAGAGGAAACCAAGTTCAAAGAGGTTAAATGACCCAAGTCTACATGGTATACATGTCAAAGCCACAACTGGATTTCAAGTTTCCTCATGCCTCTCTCCAGAACAGTTCTCTTCCATGAGATCAAGAGATCTAATTATCTGTATCTATTAGATCTAATTATCTGTATCTATTAGATCTATTAGATCATGAGATCTAATTATCTGTATCCCATTGCTGAACACTTTTTTAACTGGCAGATAGCATTCATCATATCAGTGTTGACTGACTGGTAATAGCTGTCTGGAACATTGTGTTGAGAAGGATGCAGAAGGTCATTGTGTTGTGCTCAGTGCCAAGATGGATGACCAATGTCTGGCACAGACGTAGACTGGAGAGTGATGTCACATATGCCATGTATCTGCCACCGTGTTTTACCTTTCAGAATGTCCCAGGCAGAATTAGCTGCCCCTTGACCTGGATTCCCATACCAACGTAAACGTATTTGAGAACGTTTCACATTGTGCTATAACCATATGTTTGCGTGTCTCTCCCATTAGATAGTGAGTGGCTTGAGGACACAAACCACTTGTGCATCCCTTCAGTCAGTGCCTTGAGTGAACCAAAGCAGATTCTCAGTAACTGTCTGAATGTTGCACCATTCAGATCTGCTAATTATAATTTCACAAGTTTATGTCTTCTTTAAACAACTTTCATGAGAGCTGGCATCATATCACATTGTGCCTAGCATAATGCTGAATGTGTGTTTAACTTAATCTTCTATTAGTTGTAGAGTGCTTACTATATGCCAGGTGCAGGATATGGGCTTATAATATATTGCTGCATTTATCTCTCTTCTACACTCTACAAGTTAGCTATTAACCCTACTTTACAAATGAGGGCACTGAGATTCAGAGAGTCTATTCAACTTGCCCAGGGTCACACAGCTAGTAAGCAGCAGAGCTGGGATTTAAATCTGGGTCTCTGTGACAGCCATTTTGGCTGACTGATCACCATTATAATAAAGAGTAGTGGTCAGTGAGGAGGAAATGAAAATACCTACATTTAAAATCTAGAAACTGACGTGGGGCTTGAGGTGCCATGTTTCATCTTATTAAATGTGGCGTTTCAGCTCAGAGCCTCTTTGGGGTGGTTGCCAGAGTCTGAGCCAGGCTGCGGTGGCCACTGTGCAGTGAACATCCATGCTGCCTGGACTCAGACTGCCTGGTCCAGCCCAGTGTGACTCAGCGCCTGGAAACTTGTGCTTCTTTAAATAGATCCTGCTCTCAGCTGGGTCTCAGCGGTGATCAGTGACTTAACTGTCATCAGAGGGAGGTATCCTAGGGCTTGATGAGCTGCTGTGCCGCTGTGCCGGAGTGGAGCCGAGGGACACGCCGGGCACAGGAAGAAGGCTGTTGGTGGCTGTAACCCTGTCAGAGAATTAAGAGAATGGCTGAGTGAGACACTACCCAGAAGCAGGGGGCTTGTCTACACCCATCACCCAAAGTGGCCTTTTGGGGTTTAGTGCCATGCTCCTCCTTTCCCCCAAAGCCCCTGCAGCTTCGTGGAGGAACCACAAACAAGGTGGGCCAGGGTCAGGAGACCTATGTTCCAATCCCAGCTTTGCCACCAAAGAGCTACATGACCTTGGGCAAGTCCTTCACTTTCCTATCCTCTCATCCATCAAGTGACACTCTAATTACAAGTGCACAACAAGAGGCAGATGACAGCCTGATTGTTCTCAACGGAGAATCAGCTGAATGACTTACGGTGCATCTATACCCTGCAACTAATGCTACTCAGATGGGAGAGGCAATTGACATGTGCTGAAATGAAACCATCTCCAAGTAGGTGTGGGACAATGAGCTGCCACCTGAGTGTTTTAAGCGATGCCCTATATAGTCACATACAGCAGAGTATTCATAGAACATCTCTGAAAGGATACATGCACACACATTCTGGTGGGTCACATGAGTACTAGTTTGGAGGTGAGCAGAACTGGGCTGAAAGCCGAACTTGATCATATAGCTGGGTAGTCAACTGAACTTCCCAATGCCTCACGCCTTAGCAGATATAAGGGATATAAGGGACCAGAGCAGCTGCCGCAGGAGGAATGACAATAGCAAGGATGGTGGCAACAACCACTGTCTGTAACCCCATGAGAATAGCACGAGCTGTTGCTAAGCTCACTCTGGCCAGAAAGCAAGACAGGTGCATGGTTCATGAAAGTCGTCACATAAGCTGGATTTAATACACCTTCCATCCCGGTGAGAGCCCAGATTCACGACCTTAATATTCACACTGTGATGTCAACCTGGCACCTGTTCATCTAGTGTATAAAGCACATAGATCCACTCCCGACCACCCATCTCGGAGAATGAATTAGGTCTTCTGGGCTTGGGAAGCATACGACCCCACTCTACTCCACTCCCAATGAATGTCCTGCTAAGGACCAAGACAGCTCTCTGGATATTCTCAGCCCTTTTCTCCACAAAGCTGCTTACTTGGATCTTGTTACTTCAGCCTCTTGCAGAACTGTCCATCAGGAGTGGCACTTAAATGAGAGATTCTGGGCTTTTTATCAAAGAACACGATAAATAACCATAACCATGCCAAATCCTGCCGGGTTTTATTTGGGACATTGAACCATGGTATTCCGTGCCCGCTATTTAAATTCATCTTATTCCGTTCATTTGTTTATTCAACAAATATGTAGTGAGGGAATCAATAAGAAAAAGACAATCTAATAGAAAAAATGGTTAAAAGGTAATGTATAGGCAGTTCATAGAAGAGAAAACACAACTGACTCTAAAGCATTTGAAAAGATCAATCGTACTCAAAAGAAGAGAGAAATGCAAATTAAAGCTACACTGAGATACCATTTTCCCCATCAGATTGTCAAATATTCAAAAGGTTAATAACACACTTTGCTGGTGAGGCTGGGAGGAAATAGGTATTCTCAAGCACTCCTGGTAGGAGTGTTGCTATGGTGTGCTATAATTTGATAATACCTATCCAAATTATGAATGCAGATATTCTTTGACACAGCCACTTCCCTTCTGGGAATTTATCCTGCAGAGATATTTGGACTTATACAAAATAATGTATGTACAAGGTTATTCACTGCAGAATTGTAAAGGCAAAATATTGGGGAAAATCTAGATGCTTTTAAGCAGACTAGTTGAATAAATAAGAATATATCCAAACAATGACATTCTATATAATTTTTTCAAAGAATGAGCTATCTCTCTATTCACTGAAAACAGAAAGATTTCCATGATATATTGGGAAATAATAAGACACAGAGCAATATGGATACGGCTTTCCCACAATACCACTGCCTAACAAACCACCCCAAAACTTAAAAGAGTAATCATTCATTCTCATGCTCATGGATCCAAGAGTTGGTTGGGGTTCTGCCAATCTTGGCTGGGCTCAGCAGGGTGGCTCTGCTTAGAGCTGCCCTTCATGTTCTGTTTGAATCTGTTCCACATTCCTCATTCAAGGACGGGGTGAAGGGGCAATAGTTAACCATGGCATGCTCCTCTCTTGGTGGATCATGGAACACAAGAGAGCAAGACCAGCTGCATAAAAGCATTTCAAGACTCTCACCTCTTGTCAGCTCACATCCCATTGGCCAAAACAAGTCACATGGCCAAGTCCAAAGTCAAGAGGTGAAGGAAACCCACCATGAGACCACAGCAAGGATGTGGATGTACGATACCACCAGAGGGGAGTGAAGAATGGGATCAGTAACTGAACCTAACACACATTCAACATTCATTCAATTTTACTTATCTTTGCATAAAGATGTCTGACCTTCCTACCTCCCTTGTATAAGGACTCTTGTAATTACATTGCTCCCCCTAACCCCAGAAAATCCAGGATAATCTTCCCACCTCAAAATCCTTAATTTAATTGCATCTGCTAATTCCCTTTTGCCACGTAAGGTAATATATTTACAGGTTCTGGGAATTAGGACATGGACATCTTAAGATGGCCATTATTCAGCCAACCATAGCTGAGATTCAAACCCAAGCTTCTCTAACCCCTAGTCATGTGCTCTTTTCACTGTTCTTTGCTGCTTCCACAAAATCTGTGAAATCATTAATCCTAGGGTTTTCATGAGTCTACGAAGAGAGAGAAGCATATTTCTCTGCAGGTTGGACAAGTCACAGGAATACTACATGCTCTACCAAAAAGAAATGTCCCCCATTTCCAATTGGAGCTGGCAGGGCTATTCATAAGGTAGGGCACCAAAGGGTGTTCCTCACCATCCCTGCTGTTAGTCAGGTGAGGCTCCAAGAAGTGGCCAATGTGGCTTTTCAGCATTATTCATTTGTTTCCTTGTTTGTTATCTCTTCCACTAGAATGTCAGCCCCAGGAGAGTGGGGACATATCCATCACACTCACCATAGTGTTCCCAGAGCCCAAAAGAGCCCAGCACAGAGCTGGCATTCCAGTGATAAATACAAACCCCAAAGTTGCCCTGATCCAATGGATAGGATTTCACTTGGGTATAAAATTTAAAGATGGGGGAGGGAATCCAGTATTCCCAGAATTGTGCCCAGAATCCCTTACCTTTGGGAGGTGTTGATGTGAAAGCTGAGGTCCCTGGTCAGGACTATAATGAGGGGGAAACATGAGCAAGATTTGCCTAGCTGTGCCCTTCTGAGGACAGAGGTTACATCTCTTGAACATTCTACGTGAAGCATTCTGAATCCATCATGCTTAGGCATCAATAACAATCCACCTATGAAAAATTCTCCCACAAGGGCACAAAGATAGATGTACAAGGATATTCACTGTACTGTTTCTAACAGCAAAAAATTGGACATAGCCCAAATGTCCATCAATAAGGGTTTGGGGAAATAAATGATCATACAGTCACAATGATGGAATGCTATGCAGCTATTAAAAGAATGGGATAGAAGGGGAAAGATGCCCAAGATATATTGCTAAGTAAAAACAGTAAGTTGCAGGAAATACAAAGCATGGTCCTATATTAAAAAAATAATGTATATCAAAACTCATCATTCTTGAAGTTAAAAAAAACTCATCAAACTATATACTTCACTGTGCATTTTACTGTACATAAATTATAACTCAATAAAAGAAAAACAATATATGTATGCCTTCTAGTTCTTTGATTTTAAGAAGCAATTTTTCACATTGTTTTTGAAATTAAGACTTGCCTTTTCATGTAATGCAGCATTTTATGTTTTGTTGAAAGGCTGATAAGTCAAAAGAGTAGCTTACCAATGATGGTGATTTAGAATAGAAGAAATACAAAGGAAATACATTAGCATATACATAGAAAGTAAACGAGATAAGCATATGCGTAGAAAAGCTAAAAATATAGACATTTTGAATTCAGGAGTGAAATAATGGAGAGCAGAAGGTGTAGGAACTAAGTAATATATTTCTATAATCGAATTTTTTACTAGGGAGACACATTAGTAATGAGAAACAAATAAAGGGTAAGGAAAAACTCTTTCTGTGACCTATACCTTTTGTGGGGAAGAGTGAAAACTCACTTTGTATTCAGGGAAATCAGGGGCATCAAAGGGCATTTTGACAATTTAACAGGCCAAGAGAATTGAACCTCATTTGTGTTTTTAAAATAGAAAGAATTTTGTTGTTGTTTTCTGATTACAAAAGTAATATTTGGGACTTCCCTGGTGATGCAGTGGTTAATAATTGCCTGCCAATGCAGGGGACATGGGTTCGAATCCTGGTCCGGGAAGATCCCACATGCCGCAGAGCAACTAAGCCCATGTGCCACAACTACTGAGCCTGCGTTCTAGAGCCCGCGAGCCACAATTGCTGAAGCCTGCACGACCTACAGCCCGTGCTCCGCAACAAGAGAAGCCACCGCAATGAGAAGCCAGCGCACTGCAATGAAGAGTAGCCCCCGCTCGCCGCAACTAAAAAAACCTGCACGCAGCAACGAAGACCCAACACAGCCAAAAAAAAAAAGAAAATTAATGTGTTCATTGTATAATTAAACACCCAAACAACACAGAAAGTTGGCATTGAAAATTACCCACAATCCCACACTCTACCCCCCAAAAGAGCGAATCTCAAAATTGGGGTGCATACCCTCACTTACAAAAGCAGCTCCAATCTTTACGTACTATTTTAAAACCCAATTTTGTCCCTCTTAATATGTAAACAATATCTTTGCATGTCATAGTACAATATACATCATCATTTTAATGACCGCCCAATATATTACATCACATTTTTCACACTGTAATTGGTATAACAGAGACCCTATTGTTGCACATTTACATAGTTTCCAATTTTTTGCCATTGTAAATAATGGTGCAAAGAAAATTCTCATACATATATTTTTAGGCATTTATCTGATTATTTACTGAGGGTAAATTCCTAGAAGTTTAATTTGCTGAGTGAAGAAGCTTACACATTCTGAAGGCTTCTGATCCTTGTGATCACATTTTCTCTCCATAACAGGAGTCATCATTAGCATTATCAGTTATTGAGCATGGACTTCAGGCCAAGTCTTTCACTCCTTCTGAACAATCCTATGAGGCTGGTGTTTTTATTATCTCTCATTCTACAGATGGGGAAACCGAGGCTTGAGGGGTATATAACCTCTCAACATCACACAACTAAAAACTGGCAGAGCCAGAAATAAAACCCAGATCTGTTTATCTCCAAAGGTCAAGCTCACAGTCACAGCACTTTGCTGCCTGATGTTAATATGGTTTCCAGAATAGTCCTATCATTTCATCATCCACCCAACAGTGCATGAGAAAGCCCACGTCCTCACTTATTTCCCCCTTCGCCCAAACTGAGTAGTCTCATTTGAATCATGTAGGGAGTATGCAGTTGAAAGCAGCAGAAAATGCAACCCTAACTGGCTTAAATAATAGTGATTAATTGGCTCAAATAACCGCAAGTCCTACCGAAGGCTAAGTGTCAAGGACAGCTTCATTCGGCAGCAGGATGGTGAGACCAAGGTTCAGGTTTTGTTCCTTCTCCCTGTCTCCTAGGGTGCTGGCTTCACCCTCCACTGACTCTCCTTCATGGTCTCAAGATAGCCCCGACAACTCCCAAGGCTGTGTGCTTTATTCCCCAAGTCTGGACAGGAAAGAGAAGGTTGACTTTGGAAGTCCTCTCAGAAGAGTGGGAAAGATTCCCCAGATCCTCTAGCTTCTCAGTGGCCTGAATTGCCCCAGATGCTCATTTTGAACCAGTAATTGTGGCCAGGGGGTAGGATTATGATGTTGAGTTTAGGCCTGAGCTACATATTTCCATTCCTAGATCCCAGAGTGGGAGTTGATTTAGCTTCCTCTAAGGGCTAAAGAGAAAAGGTGTGGAATTAAAGTCAGGACACGTGTCAAGAGAAGGAAGGTTGGATTTGGGGGATGGTAGCATACACTCTTATGCCCCACCCATCTCCTCTTGGGCCTTACCACTGTCGTGCACCCTACATGCCACTCTATCCTTGCTCATGGTAGGGAGGAGTTTCAGGGAATTAACATCCCCAGGGAGCAGCCTGCAACCAATAATGATAGAGAAGGTGTATAAATACCCCAGCTGCCTCACCCCTTAGGTGGGTCATCATGTTCTACAGTAGCTCTCAGAGTTCTTCAATGGGATTAAGCTCCAGTTGCCCACAGTAATAACTGACTGGTGACTCAGTCTTTTTTGATCCCTTCTCTTCCGTTCTCATATTCCCACTGACCTCCCAATGTTTCCTGGGACCGCCTGTCAAATAAACCACTTACGCCTGACTCCCTCACTTGGGGTCTGTGTCTGGGGAACCCAAACTAAGAGAGTTAATGCAACTGCAAAGTCCACTACATTAATGTTTTTGGTCTTTGTCTAATTTAAGCACATTCTACAAAGATAAAAGTGCAGTGTTACTATGGAAGATAGATGTTCATGTGGCAGCTCTCCACACTGATGAAAGAACAATATCTACCCCTAAGCTACCTCCTTCACCTTCAGTGTGAAGGAGAAAGGAGGCCCCCTTCCTTCAGAAGCCACTTTGCATGCACAACTACCTCAACAGTGACCAGACAAGAATGCATTATTAAGCACCCCATCGCGAGGCTGTCATGCAGATATAAACATCTGGACTCCTTGGTGAGATTCCTTTAGGAAAAAGAGAGAGAACTCTAAAAACTAACTCAGCCCATGGTAGATTGGGGTTTTTTAATATATCTCTTTCTGGGAGTGTTTGCTATAAACAAACTATAAGTCTGGTGGAGAGGTAAAAAGGAAGCCCTTCCTCAAAAGATGCCACACATTAATTTTTAAGTTCACTCCCAAAAGATGTCTCCTTTTGCACCTGTTAATGTGATCTGTATGACAATCATTTATATATAATTAATTGCCATGTAGCTTTTTGCATGGCTGGATGCAGCATTGGCAAGTGGCTGATCTCTATCTGAAAAAGATGTGTGAGCAGCTTTCTTTCAGGGATGAGCCATAAACTAAGCAGATTTCTAGCTCAGAAATGGTCCTTTTTGAAGAGAAAAACCTCTAGACTCTTTAAAATGGGGCCCAATTCTCTTGAGTCTGAGAGTAGGAAAGGAAGTAAAAGATGATTGAACTCAACTGCCTCCTTTTACAGATGAGAGAACTGAAGGCCAGGAAAGAGAAATCTCTAAGTTTACTAAGTGAGGTAGTACAGAGTCAAAGCGTCCTAACTCCCAGCTCAGTGTTTGTCCCACTAAACCCTATGCCCACACCCAGATCACTGATGAAACAGACAAAACATATTTCTGTTCCCAGTAGGCAGGGCTGCAGGCTGTTCGACCAAATGGATTGAAGGCAGAGGCAGGAATAATGCCTGGCCTAGAATGACCTTGAAAACACATCATATTCTCTCTCTCTCTCTCTCTCTCTCTCTCTCTCTCTCTCTCTCTCTCTAGCTCAGAGAAGATTAATTCTGGGATGAACTGGAATTCTTGAGATAACACACAGAAGGTTACTTAGACCAAGAGTAGCAAATGTAAATGCCTTTAAGCTCCACATAGGCAATGGGCGAAGGAGATGGGAGGTGAACCTCAGGGAGTGGAGGGGCCTGGCAAACATGCGAGCCCTTGCCCATCTCAACATCCCAGCACTGACAGACTACCTAAATTTTTTAAGAGAGACCACAAGTCCAAAGTGTGATATGAAAAAGTGTTACATAATATCTTCCAGCTTTTAAATCTTGGTAACTGACATAATTTTTTAAATAAAAGATTTAAGCTCCATACCAGCCAAACAAAACACATCATCTCCCAAAATATCAGTTTGTAACTACTGGCATGGGGTAATACCACCTGCTGGCAGATCTGGTCATTTCTTCATTCAAACATGCATTCTATGTTGGGGTTCAACAGCTGTGATTCTTAAATCTTTCTACACTTTAGAATCACCTCGGAAGCTTAAAAATCCCAGGTCTTACGTTATGCCAATCACCCCAGAATGTTCAGGAGTGAGAGCCAGGCATCAGGATGTTTTAAATACACCTGGATGATTCCAGTGTGCAGGCAAGTTTGGGAATAGCTGCTCTACAATGAGCCAGGCTGTGTGTTAGCTACTAGGGACACAAGAATGACCAGGACAGACATATTCCCTGTCCTCACAGGGCTTATAGCTCAGTGAGGGATTCAAGCAGATAACCAGATGTGGCTACAGCTGCTAGCTATCCACCAATCCTGTTCCCCTCCCCACCATCTTCCAGGGCGCATGCTGGACTAAATTTCCCATCATCCTTCACAGGTAGATGGAGCCACGAATCTGAATTCTGGCCAATAGCATGTGAGCAGAAGCCACCTGTGTCACTTCCAGGGGTGACCCATGAAACATGCCAGATCTGCACTTCTATGTTCCTTGATCCCTGTTGCCACGTGTTGAGGATGGCAGAGCCACTGTCAGCCCAGGTGAATGGGTCTGTGACTGTGAGGACCACTTATTGACCTAGATCAGTCACCTCTGAACTACTGTTACAATCTTGTTACAACAGCCCAACAAATACAGCAAGCAATTATAATAAAGACTATGACAGCAATAGCATCAGATGCTGTGGGAGCACAGATCCAGATAAGGGGGGGCAGAGATCAGGGAGGGCCTCCTGCTTATTCACACACTCATTAATTCAACAAATACTTCCTGAGCACTTACCTTGCACCAGGCACTGTTCTAGATGCAATTACTGAAATCAGTAAGCAATTAATGAAATCAGTAAAGAAGTTATCGTCATACAAATCCCTTTTAGAAGTTGCAAGGGGGACTTCCCTGGTGGCACTGTGGTTAAGAATCCGCCTGCCAATGCAAGGGACACTGTTTCAATCCCTGGTCCGGGAAGACCCCACATGCTGCAGAACAACTAAGCCTGTGCACCACAACTACTGAGCCCGTGCGCCACAACTACTGAAGTCCACACACCGCAACTACTGAAGCCCACGCACTCTAGGGCCCACACACCGCAACTACTGAGCCCGCGTGCTGCAACTACTGAAGGCCATGCGCCTAGAGCCCATGCTCTGCAAGAAGAGAAACCACTGGAATGAGAAGCCCGTGCACCACAACAAAGAGTAGCCCCGCTCACTGCAACTAGAGAAACCCACGCACAGCGACGAAGACCCAACACAGCCAAACAGAAATAAATAAATAAGAATTTAAAAGTTGCGAGGGATACAGCAGTGAAGCAAAGACTCAAAAATCCCTGTCCTCATGGAGTTTAGGCTCTTCAAAGTATAAGGTGGCATTTAAATTCAGACCTAAGGATGAATAAGGCAGGCAGAAATTTGGGGAGGGGCCACAGATATCGGTGCTCCTGGAAAGGGGAAAAATGTGTCACGCAACAGCCATGACGGTGGGAGAAGGTGGCACTTTGGGGGAGTTTCCAGTAATTGGGGGTGGCTGAGCACAGAGCAGGAGGCTGGGGGTGATGAGTGGTAAGACAGAGACAGAGGGAGACTGAGACCAAGAGAAATCCAGAGAGACAGAAAAAGAAACTGGCAGAAACAGAGAGATGGAGACAGCAAGGCAGAGAAACTCTCAGAGATAGAAACAGACAAAGACAGAGCCAGAGAAACAGCAGACCAGAAAGATAGAAAGATCTGACAGGGACAATGTGACAGCATTGCAGGGCCACCTCCCCCTGATCCCACACCCTCGCAGGCCTTATTTGTACATGGGAGACAGATGTCTAATTTACTTAAGCTTGCCTTGCTTTGTTGAGAAGGTAAATATTTGATCTCCTACAACTCCCAGAGATTTCTCCTCTATGAAAAGAGCACCTTTAATTAGCCTGAGAGCAAGCCCCTGCTTGGCTGGGGCAGAGCCAGCAGTGAGGTTTGTAATTCACAGCCTGGGGCTTGGGTTGAGGGATAGAGGGCAGGAGTGGGCGTCAGGAGACTTGAGTTCTAGACCCTCTCTGACTCTGGGCAGCTGTGGGGTCTGCGCCTCAGTTTCTTCATTTGTAAAATGAGTGAGTACTTTCCTACTCTGGCATTTTGTGGCAGCACTTACTGAGGTCTGTGATTCTGTATTTAACTGTGAGATTGTTTAATGGATGTTTTTCACAGGAGAGCTTGAGAGCAGTCTTATTCACAGATGAACACACAGTAGGTGTTCAAGAGCATTGACTTGTTAAAGGAAGGAAGGAGGAGGGGGGAAGAGGGATAGAAGGAAGGAACGAAGAATGTAGGGAGAGAGGGAGGAAGGAAAGAAGGGAGGGAGGGAGGAAGGGAGGAGGAGAGGGAGGAAGGGAGGGAGGAAGAAAGGAAAAGATGTTAAAGACATAACGAGTACTATGGCAAGGAAGCAAGGAAGAACAGGATTACAAGGGGATTGAACCTCACCTGGATTAAATCTTTAGGAAGAGAAAGCCAGCAGGATGGGTCTAAAATAGGCTTGCTGCATTCCCCAGGGAAGCTCATAAATTTTGTGCCCCTTGTAGAGGCACCCACAGTTCCACAACCACAAACAGAGGAAGGAGAGACTGGCACATAGAGGTGGCCAGCCCCCAGGAAACCACAGAGTTTGGTGGCCACCCCCACCCCCCAACCCCTGCCCACAGTGACAGGCTAAGTGACAGTGATGTGCTGGAGGAGAATGGTGTGAGCAGCCTGGCTCCTAGACATTCTGGAACCAGCCCAAGCTTCCCCAGGGCTTGATGATGGTTCCGAAAAATCCCCAAACGTTCGCTCCTCTCCCTCCTCCTTCTTAGGGCGGAAGTCTGGGAATTTGCTCCTTTCTAGCTAAAACTGAATACTTCTGGACAGTGAGAGGACTTTGGATTTTCAAAGGATAAAAGAGGAGGTGAATTGGTAATGGGAACAAATGAGGAAGTGACAGCACATCTGGGAAAACAACCAGTTGGGAGATCAAATTCATAAAGACTGGGATGGCTCCGTGAGCCCATTTCAATAAAGCAAATGTGAATAAATGAATAAACGGGGAGAAAAGAAGCTCCTCCTTATAGGAGAATGCAACAATGAAATGTAAAAGAAATGATGGAGTTAGAAAACCTTCAGTGGATGCTAAAACTAAGAGGTAAACATTGATGAATAGCAAGAGATTTACATAGCCTCCAAGTATCTCCCCACAACTGACTTATTAATTGATTACAAAGGGGAAAATAGTAACCTTACAGTGGAGAAACCTGTTGACCATGTTAACCAAGTGATCAAGGTGACCCTCACCAGGAGCAGGACAAGCCGACAGCATGCACCTCCTGATACAATGCACTGAGAATTCAGCACCACATCTGCATTATTCCTGCTGAAAGTACACAGCCTGACTCTTGACAACAGTGAACCATCAGGGAAGCCCAGACTGAGGGACAGTCTACAAAATAACAGGCTTGAATGCTCTGAAGGTGTCAAGGTCAAGAAACAGAGGAGGGCCGAGGAGTTACTCCAGAATAGGGAAGGCTGAAAAGACATGAAAACTCAATGTAATGCAGAATCCTAGATTGGATTCTGGACAGAGAATGAAAAGATATTGCTGAGACAGTTGACAAAATTTGAAAATGGATTGTAGATTAGATAATAATGTTATAGAGATGTTAAATTTCCTGCTTTTGAAAATTGAATTGTGGTTATGTAAGAGAACACCCTTTTTCCTGCAATACACACTGAGGTATTTAGTGGTTTAAAAAAAAACTAGAAGAATCTGAACATTAAAGCAGAGGGTAAGGGCTGGTTTTAGGGGTCAGGGGGGAACTTCAAATCCCAGCTCTATTATACCCTGGCTATGTGATCTTGGGCAAGCCACCTGACTCTCTGAGCCTCGGTTTCCTCATTTCTAAAATGAGACTACCAATGGTGCCTGGCTTCATGGGATTTTTGTGCAAATTTGATGAGGTAACCCAATGCAAGGCTTGAGCACAGTCTCTGGTGCATAAGGATATTAGAGGCAGCTCTAAAGCTAAACATCTCAGAGTTGGATGAGATCCTCAGTGTTTCAGTCTAACTTCCAAATGTGGGTCTCACTGGGAAATGCCCTCCAAGCAAAGAAGCAAGGTTCTAAATACGACTGAGAAAGACAGAGATGTTAGTGCCCTAGTGTAATCCTTTTGTTTTACAAATGAGGAAACTGAAGCCTAGAACTGTCAAGATCAAGTGGTTTTGCCAAGTTCAGTCTGAGTCACTAAAAATTTAATTAACACATACTATGTGCAAGGCCAGTGCTAGCCACTGTGGGAGTTTCAAAGATAATCAGGCTCAAAGACTGAGTGTGAAAGCTTGTGTGTACCATTATTAGAAAGTGCTGACGAAGGCAAACCAGAAGGAAATCTCACCCACATCTCCCCATGAAATCTCACCAGTCCCCAGACCTGCATCTTTATCCTGGATTGTCCAGGTGAGCCCTGAATGTAATCGCAAGGGGGAGGCAGAGGGAGATTTGACTCCAGAAGAGGAAGTAGGAGAGGAAATGACAAAAGCAAGGGGTTGCAAAGATATGACTGCTGGCTGTGGGCTCTGAGAATACGGGTAGAAGCTGGAAAAGACAGGAAATGTATTCTCCCCTAGAGCTTCCTTGCAACACCTTGATTTTAGCCCCATGAGACCCATTTTGGACTTCTGGCCTGCATGACTCTAAGATAATAAATCTGCATTGTTTCAAGCCGCTAAATTTGTGATAATTTGTTACAGCAGCCATAAGAAACTAATATGCATGCATCGTGCCACCCCACAGCTCCCTTGTTCCTCACAGCACTGTGATGTCAGGAGTGGTATTTACCCAACAAAGAACCCAACTTCCTCCTTCAGACCTGGAGGGATAATGACACCCCCGCCACACACACACACACACACACACACACACACACACACACACACACACAGATAATAACCCCCAGGATACAGCACTATTTCCTAATGATTTCTCCAACTCTGCTCACAGTTTTGGAAATAGCCCTAAATTAAAATAGCTCCTTGAGTAACCCAGTCTGAGAATGCCAACTGTTTCTTGCTGGAACCCTGACTGTTACAGACTCTGAAGAAGTCCAAAAGTTCATCCCTAGACTTCTGCACATTCTAGAACATTCTCACCCCTAGATTTCCACACATCCCAGAGGCTAATTTCCTCACAGTCCTTTCAGCATCCTGGCTCCTGGTGCTGTAGATGCTTCCTCAAATACATGAACATTATAGACTTTTTATATTGGTATCCTTATCACCTCTTCAAATCCTCAAAAGAATATACCCACAGCAAGAATTTCTTAACAATGTAATCTTTAACTGAATATTCCACAGGGGGCACAAAGAAGAGGTGTATATCACAGCAACATGAACAGTGGTTGGTGGTCACTGTAGACATCACCACTCCCAAAATGTAACAGAGAAGAACAAACCTGACTCCATGTTGCATCTATTCTTTAGCTCTAACTTTTGTGCTCCACTGCCTGTGCTTAATCGCGCTGGCTCTGCACCTCTGTCTCCTCAATCAGTAAAAGAATGTTACCTGTAGCCTGAAATATACATAATAGCCCTTTCTCAAGGCTCTGCCTCCTAGGCTTGACCTTTAAAGGCATAACACCTTCCATTCATATAGAGATAAAAAGTTGCATAACAGAAAAATAACATTTGCCCTGTTGAAGGTTTATAGAACATTGTGACCAAACCTAGTGTTGAGAGCTACAGGAACAAAGGATTATCACATCCCCTCTGGGGTCTGGCTGGCAGCAAGAAGTCTCACCAGCCACACCCCTCCCCTTTAGTATAAAAGAAATCCTAAATTGGTAAGATGGTTCTTTGGGACACTAGTCCTCCATCTTGTCGGTCTGCTGGCTTTGCAAATAAAGTCCTTATTCCTTGCCCCAATACCTTGTCTCTCAGTTTATTGGCCTGTCTTGTGGCTAGCAGTAAAGAGCTTAGATTCGGTAACAAAAAGATTTATTGGGCTCTCACTTGGGTCTTCAAGTGCCCCATGCCCTCTGTCCGACTTGCTGATGCACATCTTCTCCTCCTCCTGTCTCGTTCCTCCTACATCCTCCTTAAAAGCTTTGGAGTAAGTCCTACAACATGTGGACAGAAAGCTCATCCTCTCCCCCCAAACACTCATCCAAACAATTTTTTAAATAAAAACAGCTCTATGCCTATGAGGAATTCCAGTGGGAGGAAAGACATATTTCACCTTCAGTGCGAAAGTAGAAAGTAGCATGAGTTTTGGAGGTTAGAAGCAAAACAAAATGAGAGAAAAATGAGAAGAGAGAGATTAAGAAGCAAGGAACTTTAGCAACATGGCAGCAGGTGGGAGCCCAGGAAGAAAGACAATTGATGAGAAAGTCCATGTAGTGGGAGAGGCTAAGGAAATGCACAACACTGAACATTTTATTTCAACCTGTTTTCTATTCTGTTTTGAGCTGTGGTCCAGCTCAGCCACCCTCAAAACTTCAGTAAAAAGTCCATTACACACAACTCACCTATTTTGGTAATTCTTTGAGGCATAGAGGAGAGGGAGTGTGTTCAAAGCACAGCAAAGAGAAAACAACAGCTTCAGGTGGTAAGACACATGGCACATGAAGCCACTTAGAATTCCAAACAAGAAGTGATCAAGAGTACAAAAGCCCTCTGAGAATTCTCAGATAAACCCAAGAAGGCATTGGACTTCCCACAATATATGGGATGGGAGCTTGGGCCATTTTCATTTTGATTTTAAAGGGACAAGTAGCCCCCAAAGTGTGGAGGAACAACAGACATCCAAATGGTACATGCAGGTGGCACTTTCAGGACTTTGAACTTGAGCATTAATGGTCAAGGCCTCACAATCATAATGCAAAGTAGAGATGTGTCTGAATCTCTGCTGGACTGGGGTGTTAATTACACGTTTGTGAGGACAGAGACAGAGTCAGTGAGAAGGCTAAAATTAGCCAACAATCTGATATGTTGACACTTGGCATCAGTAACTGAAGCTTCTATGAAGACGTATTTATGAGATGAGCTTATGTTTCACGATGACATGCAGGCTTTCCAGGAGCCCCAAGAAATTCTGAAAGTTCAGCATTTCTCTGTATCCACCTGTCTATGCATGGTGGTAAGAAAAGCTGCTTGGCTTGCCCCCTCCTTGAGGTGGAGAAGGGAGAAAAAAGAGAGGGGCAAAGACATTAGATTAAACCCCAAGTCTTAGTCACTGGAATGTGTTTTTCTGGAGACATTAATATGTATACCCAGAACCAATGCTTTTCAGAAAAGTAAAGCAAAATAAGGCTCTGTGGCTAACTATAGAATTAATTGTGCTTAAACTGCTGAAACTCTTGCCTAGGGTCTCCGAGCTGGGAAAACCATTCTTATTTATGCCAGAAACTGAACCAAAGGTTTAACTAAAATTAATCTCATTTAATCCTCACAAATTGCATTACATCGTAGGTACTATTATTATTACCATTTTACAGATAGGGAAACCAAGGCTCAGAGAAGTGAAGTTACTTAGCTGGTGTCTCAGTCAGGATTTTAGGTATTTACAACAGAGAGAAATTTAACGCAGGAAATTGGTTACATGAGTGAAGAGGAGAGCAAGGATGGTGAGGCTGCCCAGAGATTAGCGATAGCAGAAAGATGCTCTACTCCTAGGGCTAGAGGGATGGAGGGAGGAGGTCGTATTCCAGGCCCCTGGGAATAGGTTCACCTGGCAGAAGCTGGAAATCTTGAAGGAAGCACGAGAAGGAGGGGGAGAAACACCCTGGTTTCTCCCCTCCTCCCACATTTTAGTGTAATGCCAATGCCTCCATTGGCCAGACCCAGCAGGAAGCCGGCTAACAAGGAAGTCTGGGAAATGTAGCCCATAGGGATGAGCTCCCAGGACCAGGAGCGCTAGTAAGTGCCTTAGCCCACAATTTGACCCAGGTCTGCACCATCCCAGTAAATCACAGCTCCTTTCATGAAGAACACAGCAGCCAACTTTAAATTTCTTAAGGGTAGCACCTTAGTCCCATATGGAAACAGGGGAGGCTCAGGATGACCCTCCTAGAATTCTGAGCAATGCTCCCTATAGACGCAAGGGAGTCACTCAGAGTCATATGCGTTCCAACCCCGTCTCAGAGGACAGCTCCTTGTGTGACTTTAAAAAAATATTTTCACCTCTCTGAGCCTCAGTTTCCTCCTCTGGAAAATGGGTAATAGAAATACACAACCTCACAAAGTTTGATTTAAAATTTACAGAGCACCTGGCTCACAGCAAGCTGTTCCAAAAATTGGACCTAATTATACCACCACTACCATCGATATTATGTAGCCTACTCTCAGGATTATCATTTTATTTACAGGCAGGGGGGCTCTCATGAGGAGAAGACTGGCAGAGAAGAAAAATTCATTTCTCAGTCACGTCTACAGAGCTGTCCTGGGCATTCTCTCAGAGACCCCTCTGCTATCAAGCAGGCTTACTCAAGCTGACTAACAGTTACAACCAGCTCCCAGGAAAGAATAACTAGGGATGCCGTAAATTCTGTTTATTCTGGCTTCTTCTACTTAATGAGTGCATTTACCTCATGCTGTGACCCTCCTTTGCTTTCCTTAGAAAATTATTCACTAGGAAGGAAAGAGAAAGCCAGACACCTAAAGCAGAGACACCCAACTCCCAGAACCTGTAGATCTGTTGCGAGCGTTTATTTTAGAAGGGAAACAGGGAAACACAAGGCACCATTAAGAAAATGAAATGTATGAGGTGGGGACACTCAGCACAAAGCTGCCTGAACTGCTCTGCTGTGATGGGGTGAGTCACCTGCTCTTTCTGACTGGGCTGGAGGTAGTGTAGATTCCCAAACGTCACCACCACTCACCTTCCACGGGGGCCTCTCCTTGCCCCCTCCACACTCATGCAGTTGAGTCAGAAGGGAGGAACCATGTAAAACAGTGCTACTCAAAATATAATCTTGAAAATGCTTACTCTCTGTACCATGGTGAATCGTATCCCCCTCCACCACATGAATGATCACCTGGAGCTTCTGAATGTGATCTTATTTGGAAATAGAGTCTTTGCAGATGTAATTGGTTAGCATGATATCATATGGGATTAGAGTGGCCCTAAGTCCAATGACTGGTGCCCTTATAAGAAGAAGAGAAGACACACAGAGATACTATGATCAACTAGTCATGTCTGCCTGGGATTGAAATGGGGAGTAGTGGTATGTCTATGCTTCCCAAACATTCCCAAAACATTCCAGCTTCTCTTAGGGGAAAATCTACCTGGGAGCCATCATTCAAGAATATATCAAAAAATTACAATAATAATGATGATAGTGACAGTTATGACTTGTATTCTTATGTGTCATTTTATATAAGTTCATTCATTTCACCTTCATAGCAACCCTACGAGGTACACACTATTGTTATCCCTATTTTACAGATGAGGAAACTGAGGCTAAGTAAGTAATGGTCTCATATACCAGCCCAGTTAGTTTGGCCAAGAGACCTCACCCTTAAACATGATGTCTGCATATCATCTCTTGGCATAATATCTATTTACAACTCACTTTATAAAAAAGTACTTCCTTTTAAGTAGCCTAAATTTACATGTGCCCAGTCTCAAAAGGAATCTCACCACCATTTCCACCTTATCCATGCCATGAGTGACCCTCAAATGACCAGCCTTTCTGAAAGAGAGAGCTCTGAAGAGTTAAGAAAAATAACAGTAGCCACAATAGCTAACATACATTAAGCACCTACTATATATCGGGTCTTATCCTGAGAGCTTTAAATTTTTTAAGTCATTCAACCCATACAACTCCATGAGGTGGTTACTATTATCACAGCAAGGGTAATTAATTGCCCTTGGCTTTATGGAAAAACATGTGTATAGATATCTTCTGTCCCCCAACTCCATGTCACATTTCTTTGTGTTCAACAAATATCCATGCAGCACTTACTATGTGCCAGGCCCAGTACA
Organism: Phocoena sinus; assembly: GCF_008692025.1. NCBI lineage: Eukaryota > Metazoa > Chordata > Mammalia > Artiodactyla > Phocoenidae > Phocoena > Phocoena sinus. The sequence continues at coordinate 74,363,477 of NC_045776.1, read as the reverse complement.
AGGAGCTGAGGCCACCAAAGTGGATAAAACAAAGTCCCCAGCTTGAAGGAGCTTTTAGTCTGGTAAGGGGTAGACAGATAAGCAAATAATTAGAGCTCAGTGAGATAAGGTCCTTGGGCAAGGTGCCATGTAAACACAGAAGCAGCAGCTAACACTGGCTAAGCAATGTTCTCAAACAGGGGTGATTTTGCCCCCCAGGGGACATTGGGCAATGTCTGGAAGCATTTTTAGTTATCACAACTGGTAGAAGTAGATGTATCTAGTGTGTAGAGGCCAGGGATGCTTCTCAGCACCCCACAATGCCCAGGATAGCCCCCACAACAAAGAAATGTCCATCCCAAAATGTGCTAAGGTTGGAAAACCCTAGGCTAAAGGAGTCGAAGTCATGGTGAATTTGAGATGGGCTTTGAAGGATGTGTAGGAGTTTATTAGGTAAAAAAGGAGGGAAAAGGGCATTCTAGGCAGAGGGAACAGCCTATCCAAAAGCAAAGAGGCAAGTAAAGGGCAAGGCATGTTCAGAGAATGGGAGCAACTCAGTATGAGTAATAAAGTAGGGTAGGGCTGGATTCCAATGGGCCCAACTAAGTAGTTTGAATTTCATCCTATAAACAATGGGGAACCTTTTAAGGTACTTGAACAGGGTAGACAATAGGCAGGTCAGAACTGAATGATAATATTGTATGAAAAATTAAGGGAGGATGAGCAAAGCCAGGGGTAAGAGGCCATGAAGTCAGGCCGGTTCCCCACACCTTCTCTGCCCCAGCCTGTAGTTAATCCTAATTCTGGGCATCTAATCTCCAGCAGGCCCAACCACAAAGTGTTGTTCTCCATCCCAGACTCTGCCAGGCACATATTCAAAATGCCATCAGCCTTTGCGGACACGGCAGTGCCAATGCTTGCCCCGCCTGGGAAATCTTGACTCTAACAGGAAAGAGCACAGCAGACTTCCAACCCCTGCCCCCATCCCACCCCCCACCCCGAGCATTTCCAGCCATTTTTATCTGGAAGAGACTTTTTCCTGCTCCCTTAATGAGGGAGGTAAGAAAGTCTAATTTGAGTTCTCCTTAGCGGCTCACACACAGACACAAAGAAGTTTCTACGGTTCTGTCTGTCCTCAACACTCTCCATGCCTTTTCCCTTCCTTTCTATCAACTGTGTCTGCAAAGTGGTTTTAGGGTCACAGTGGAAGGGGCAAGATTTACAGCCTACCAGGGGTCACGGAGACCCCACAGCCTCCCAGCAAACTGGCCGCTTGCCATTTTTGCCATCAGCCCACATAATCGATACTGTGCTCTCAGATCTTGTGTTCTCCTTGAGTGATTTTCCTGAGGCCTTTATCTCTGCTCTGCGGCAGCCAGGGCCACAAACAGTAGAGTTTCCATTTCAGGAGTGTGGTGGATTCATTCACCATATGACTTGGGCAAGTGACATCTCCTGTGGTCCTCATGTTCCTCATCTGTAGAATGGGAATAATAAGGTCTCTAATTCAAAGAGTTGTGTAAGGATTCATGGTGACCATGTGTGTAAATTGCTCAGTACAGTGGTTGGCATGTAATAAACACTCAATAGATTCTATAGTGATGATATCCTCTTTACCAAGCCACCTAACACTGCATGACCTTTCATACTCTCCTATTCCTTGTTGCAAGTTCCATAACCACAAAAGAAAAAGGTGCAAGGGAAGGAAAAATTCTCAAGGTCCTTCTATGTGTCTGCCATACCTGCTATGTGCATATATGCCCTCCTCTAATCCTCATGTGGCAGCCGTGGAGATGTGCTGCTCAGATTTTCCTTCAAAAAAGTATTTCCTTCAACTTTGAGAACCTTCAGGATCGACTGCAGCATTCAAGCCAAGGCCACCTTCTTCCCAGGCAGCCCCAGCCAATGACTAAGCATGGCAGGGGTACCAGGGCTTGGCCATTTCTGTCCAACATAGGGTTCCCTCTAATGGGCGATCTTTACTCCAGGGCCCCCCATTGGATTGGCCAATATTTGAGCAGATCTGCATCATGGTCTGAGGCTCTCTATGCCCATCCAGCTTTCTCTCCCTTTATCTTTCACTGGCGTTAACCCCCCAGTAAACCTCCTGTACCCCTAACTCTGTCTCAGTGTCTGCTTCTTGGAGGACTCACTGACACACCTCACAACAACTCTAGATGCTGTATGTGTGTGTGTGAGTGTGTGTGTGTGTGCACGTGTTAAAAGTTTGTTTCCTTCCCTGTAGCATGGAATCATCCTGGTCTACGCATCACATGAATTGACCTTGCAGAACATAAGACCTTCATCTCTAATGTGAGATGCACACAAGCAAGTGGAGGTGTCCCAGCTCCCAGCGTGGTGGCTTGCACATTGTAGGAGTCGCTCAATACATATTTGTTATATAAGTGACTAAATTGATGACTGTAATACAGTGTTCAGCTAGGACAGTGCTCTGCATCTTACAGAAGCGAAAAACATTCAGAAGTCAAGTTGCTTTTTAGTAACAGACCCAGTAATAACAAGAGCAGCCAACATCTACTGAGAGCTGTGGTGGACATGGGGATGCACCCCCCCGATCCCCCTACAAGGAAGGATGTGCCACCCAAGCTGCAGAGCCACCTCGCCCGAGATCACAGGCATCCCAGGGTGGCCCACACCAGTGATTGATGGATGTGCAGGATACAGACCCATTGGCCATTCTAGCTCCCGAGCTCTCTGCGAGCTCAGCTGGAGCAATCATTGGGCCCCTGTTGCAGCTTCAACTTCTCCCTCTGCTCTCTCCTGCTCACGTCCCCTCCCTTCCACTGGTGTTGATCCTGAGAGGTCTCCTTAATAAACATCCTGCCAGCTCATCTCCATTTAACTGTGCTAAGAGCATGCACCTGCATGAACTCACTGCATTCTCACTGCCACCTTAGGGGCAGGAATTATTCATCCCATGTTGCAGATGAGAAATATGAGGCTTGCAACAGTCGCACCTCCAGCAAAAGTTGAGCTGAGATGCAAGCCCAAGTGTGTGGGACTGCAAAGTCTGAGGTGCTACATCTTTGGAAATGAATGTTGCCATCCTCCACCTCCAAACTGAGTCTCAAAATCAAGCCCCAATCTCACAAATAAGCCAAGGTAAGCACCACAGCCGTCTGACTCCCCAGACCCAGGTTTTCCCTTGAGTGTCGCCCTAAGGAGCCTCAGTGGGACCTACCTCGAACCAAAATGCCAATCAGGTAACACGAAAGGTCATTTTGAAAGGAGTCACTGCTGAGCTGATAAAGAGTTTAAAAGGATGTTTATTCAAACCTATTTATCTGACTGAAGCCTGAACCTGAGAAATGAGCTTGAGACTTTTCACAGCCCACTGGAAACCTGTCAAAGCAATCAAGTAAACACACAAAATATGTAGCTGCCTCATGGATTTTTTTCCCCACCGTCTCACTGGGCAAGAGAAAGAGAGAGAAAAAAATACAAGGGATGTACCAATTTTATTGAAATACTTGCTGTCTTTGGAACCAAAAGAAAACTTCTCCCTCATGAAATGTCATTTTTTCTAAAGACTTAATTAGAAAATCTTCAAGGGAGAAATCCCCCAAATGGGTATGACATGATACCTCCATCTGGTATCATGGAGACTGCCAAATTAGGAGGGGGGAAGGGGAGAGAGGTCACACAAACCACACCAACTGGGAGAAGCCAAGAGTCTGTCGAGACACTCTTCAACAGAGCAGAGATGTGGAGAAAGGAAATCAAGAAATCTTTTCCTGATTCACCGTTTGCTATGAAGTTGCTAAAATGCATCCACAGGTGATTACGCTTTTAAAAGACAGGCATTTCCTCTAAATTTAATAGGAATAGAGAGCTGGACATTTATTGAAGCTCAAATGCTGCATAATAGGTCATAGATTTTGTACTTGATTGGCAGTTTTCAGCATGCATTGGGGGACGGATAAAATGACTGTCACTACCTGACTCTCTGACTGCCTAACGTCCCATCATTGAATCTTCAAAAAGACAGACGTGGAAACTTACACGTGTATGTATTAACATATTCCTCTCTCTCTTTGAAATTTCTCCCTCTCTCTCCCTTTCTCCCTCCTTCTCTCCCACTCTCTCTCATATGCAAATGCACCATAAAATTAAATGAACAAGAGAATTTAGAACTTCCTTTCCCCCCCCACAAAGTGAAGAAAACTTTAGTATTCCCCAATCCTCAATATTCAGCATCTCAAAATATAGCCAGCTCCAACACAGAACTCTTACAAAGGATTAATGACAGGCCAAGATCACTCTGGAACACTGCCCAACTACTTTCTTGTAGGAAACTGCAGAGAATTTCATAGCAAAGTACTCCAAGCCCTCCCTGTTCAGCCTATCACCAGCAGGCGGGGGTGGGGGGTGGGGGTGGGGGTGGGGGGCGGTGTAGCAGCCTACAGGAGTTGGTAAATACACTGACTGAAGGCCCCAGATGCCCAGTAAACCAGCCCTGGAACAAACAGCCAGCCTCATTCCCTGCTAGGTTCTTCCCTTGGGGTTGGAAGCCCTTTTCATGGTTCTTACCTCCTTCTTGGGTGGCGTAGAGAAGGGAATGAATGGCCAGAGATTCAGCTTCCACCAACATCAGCGAAGGGCTGTGCCAGGGATTTTCAGGGGATGCAGATGGGAAAACTGAAGCCCCATGTCACAAATTGGGGTCTCCAAAAGCAGGCACTGAAATGGAGTTTGGGGTTCAAGATGTTTACTAAGGATCAACACTTGTCAAAGGAGGAGGGAGGAAGCAGGACTGGGCAGAGAGAGATGTCAGCCTGCTGTTGCCAGCCCGGCAAAACCTTGGCCAAGCCCCTGGAGAGCTCTGGGATAAATACTGTCCATGGGAGTCATCCCACATCAGGCTGAAATGGCCAGGTCTTTATGCCCCCTCCTGGCTCAGAGGCTGAATGCTGACTTCCCAAGGAAAGACATGCCCTCAGGCAAGGTGGCTCTCTGCAGCTGAGGCTGACCCTGAAGGGCTGACTATCTGCTGGCCACACTCCCTACAGCTGGAAAGCAAATCTCATCATGCATCTTCGTGTCTGCCTCACCCAGTGTATTAGCTTCCTAGGGTTGACATAATAAAGTACAACAGATGGAGGGCTTAAACAATTGTGATTTATTGTCTCACAGCTAAGGAGGCTAGAAGTCCAAGATCAAGGTGTCGGCAGGGTTGGTTTCTTCTGAGGGCTGTAAGGGAGAGTCTGTCCTGTGCCTCTCCCCTAGCTTCTGGTGGTTTGCCAGCAACCTTTGGTGTTCCTCGGTTTCTGCTGTATCACTCCAGTCTCCGTCTCTGTGTTCACACATGTATGTGTCTGGGTCCAAATTTTTTCCCTTTTTATAAGGACACCAGCCAAATTGGATAAGGGACCCACCCTACTCCAGTGTGACCGCATCTTAACTAATTACATCTGCAGTGACCCTCTCCCCAAATAAGGGCCCATTCTGAGGTACTAAGGGTTAGAACTTCAATCTATGAATTTGGGAGGCAAGGGGAGACACAATTCAACCCATAACACACAGATAGGCTAAATAACATCCCCATGTTCACACAGGACGTGAGTAGCAGAATTGCAATTGAAAGGGAGGTCTTTCGACTTAATTTTAAGAGACCACAGCCAGCTAGATTGCAAGTTGTCATAAACTGAGCAGTTCACTAGCCCCCACCCCAGACTATTAATGCAACTAGTCAAGTGTGTTCCTCTACTCCACCCAAGGTGGGTGGGAAATTCTCTTACGGTTAAATCCTGGGAACAGTCTAATGGTTAATAACCACCTAGAAGGCATTGGGTCTTAAGCTTTTATGGGTCTCAGAACATTTTGGTTTCCTAATCAAAGTAACGACTGCTAGAAAAAATTCTTATATGGATATGCACACCAAAATATTTTGCATGCAAATTCAGGGCATTCGCAATGCTCATCCATGATTACCAGTTTTTTTTTTTTTTTTTTTTTTTTTTTTTTTTTTGCGTTACATGGGCCTCTCACTGTTGTGGCCTCTCCCGTCGCGGAGCACAGGCTCAGCAGCCATGGCTCACGGGCCCAGCCGCTCCGCGGCACGTGGGATCTTCCCAGACTGGGGCACGAACCCGTGTCCCCTGCAATCGGCAGGCAGACTCTCAACCCCTGTGCCACCAGGGAAGCCCCATGATTACCAGTTTTATTTTACTCCTGCCGTAAGGACAGATTGGGGGGGGAAAGAAATAGAAGCTTCAAAAGGAGTTCAAGAAGTTATGAAAACATGAAAGAAGTTAAAAGCTGGGATCTGCTAACTTTGTCCCACAGATGGGGTGGCAGGGGTCTTCCACAAGTCTGGTGACTTGGGAGCTGATGGAAGCTCGTGCTAAATTCCCCTGCTGCCATGATTTGCTACTTCCAATTTTATGTTACCAGCATAGAAGGAAAATTCTGCTTCTAGAATAGAGGGAAAATCTACACACAGCAACCCCACCTTCGAGGGGAATCTTGCCTGCATTGGAGAGTAAACCCACATCAAGGTTTCCGCCTTTGGAGATAAATTGAAAGGAGAAAAGGCAGTACTTTGGTTTCCTCTTCCATAGTAGGTCTACTTTATGTATCTATGAGTCTTCATTTACTCAACTACTGGGCTAAGGTCTGGCTTCAGGGACAAACTATTGTAGGGAAAGAAACCATCATCCCAGGAGAAAATTTTCTGAATCATGAAGACTTCTTGGGTCATAAACAACAGAAAACCCTATTCAAACTAGCTTAAGAAAAATATAGAATTTTGCTGTTTCATTTAATGTACTGGTATGGTCTTCAGGTAAGGTTTGATCTAGGAACCAAAACCATGTCATCAGGACTCTTCTCTTTCTTTCTAACCCTTAGAATCTTTCTTTGCTACTTGGCTTTATTCCTTGACTCCACAGAATGCTTCCAACATCGTAAAAATTCCATCCCTCTAAGTTCAAGGTCCATGGGAAAGAAATACCTACGGTTCTCTGGATTCAGCTAACGTCTCATTACATTAGTCATCTAAGAAAATGCTTTATATTTTAGAAATGCAATCTAAAAATACTCAGGGGGAAAATGGCAAATATCTGGGTTTGCTTTAAGAAACCTCAGCAAAAATACAGAAATCAGGGATAGATGAAGCCAGTGTGGCCAAACTTGTATAACTGTTGAATCTGAATGATGGGGCATGTGGGGGTTCTCTGTACTATTATTTCTACCGTGGGTTGATCTACAAATTTCCACAGTAAAGATGTATTTCAGAGTCTTCACATCTCAGTGGTTCTGATTTGATCCCATGTCTCTCCCTGAATCAGTTGCTGTGGCCAGAATGCAAACCTCTAATTGGTCACACTTAAAGCAATTTCCCACCCCTGAGCTGAGGATGGAGCCACTGTCACCTGCAGCATCCCCAGGAGGAAACCAAGGGATCATTACTAGAGGAGTGTGGAGGGATGCACAATCAACAGGTGTCTACCACTTCTCATACCACCTCATCCAACAATGGACATGGCCATGGGAAAGCTGATGGAGGCTTCTTTTTACCACTCAGCATCAGAAAAGCACCTTTCCGTTTCTCCCATCTTCTCCATCACTTTTCTAAGAAGTCAGGACAGTGGTACAATGAGGTCATGGAAAGAGTGCCCCTTGAAAGCAGAAAATGCATTTATTCATCAAAACATATGTACTGCTTTCCTACTATGTGCCAGGCACTGAGGCACGGAAGTGAACAACAATAACGTGGTTGATGACTTCAAACCCTTAATATCTCTGAGCCTCTGTTTCCTCATCTATAAAATGGGAAGAGCAATATAGATAGAGAAGAGAGAGAGAGAGGTGACAGGACTGTCAGACAAGAGAGATTAGGTACATGATATAAAGTTACTATTTCTCCTTCTCTGTCTCCCCCTTTTCCTCATGGATTCTCACAGTCCCTCTCTTGGTATCTAATAAGTACTCCTCCTTGACATTTATTATCTAAGTGATAACTTTTTAATTTATTTATTTGTATTTATTTTAGAATAATTTATTATTATTATTTGACTGATAACTTTATATCAGATTAGATTTGGCTGCATACTAACAGATACAAAAAATAATTAAGGCTCAAAAAAGATAAAGGTTATTCATCTCTTGTGTAAAATGAGTCCAGAGGTTGAGAGCCCAGGGCTGTTATAGCAGCAGAAACCCGGGCTCCTCCTATCTTTCTTCTCTGCCCCCTTTATCATGTGGCTTTCATCTTCAAGGTTGCTCCATAGTCACAAAATGGCTGTTGGAGCCCCAGTCACAACATCCACATTCCAGACAGGAAGAACAGAAGAAAAGGAAATGGCCAAAGGACTTCTATCTCCCAATTGGCTCAGCATCCTTTAGAGAATTTTCCCAGAAGTGCCACCCAACACCTGCACTTATATTTCATTGGCCACTCTTGTCCACAAGTGAACTTGAGGAGCGTAATATTTTCAACTGCACATATTGATACCCAAACATTATAGAGGTCTATTACTGATTAAGAAGTGGAGAATGGATACGGAGTTTAGCCAACTTAGTATTCCAAAGCACTCCTTAGAAGGTACAAATGCCAGAAATCATTTTTTTTTTTTTTTTTTGCGGTACGCGGGCCTCTCACTGTTGTGGCCTCTCCCGTTGTGGAGCACAGGCTCCAGACACGCAGGCTCAGTGGCCACGGCTCACGGGCCCAGCCGCTCGGCGGCATGTGGTATCTTCCTGGACCAGGGCACGAACTCGTGTCCCCTGCATCGGCAGGCGGACTCTCAACCACTGCACCACTGGGGAAGCCCCAGAAATCATATTTTTAACTGTATTAAACCATTTACTTATATAGTCTTTGGAGAGGCTGAATTCTTTATTCTTGAGTGAGAATTTCTTTTTGGTCTATTCACATTTAATCCCAGACCTACCTACAGAACATAGTTAGGACACCATCTCTGAAAAGCTATGCATTCCTTTCTCATGGAGATGATTCCAATGACCGATTTTCAAGTTTCCAAGAGAAGGGAGGAGAGCTGGCCAGAAAAATAGAAGTCTAATGGGCAAAAATTCTCCCAATCAGCCTCTAATCCATTTCCAAGCCAAGGAGTCTTCTCGCCTATAAATCAGGGAGTGGGGGAAAGGAAGATTTCTCTGGGCCCTTCCAGCCCTGACATTTTATAGCACTTTTAGAGTCCATTCATCAAATCATCACAGGTGCAGATAGATTTTCCCTCAGAAGAGTTTGGAGGAAGGAATTTCACTGTTTTTAAAAATCTGTTTCAACTCTACTGAAAAAGAGCTTTTTTTTTCTTTTCTTTTGGTAATGGAACTGGGAAATGCATGAAAATTGGAGACATAAACTCTTGGATAAGAAGCATTAAAAGCTCCACTTCCCAGCTGCCTTATCATCTTCATTTCATTAGGTCATGTGTAACTTGGGATTACAACATCTAAAGTGGCCATATTGCGAACGTAATTACCGTGGCTATGGTGGGTTCCATAAGTATGCATTACTGAGATTAGCAGCGCTTGCCCATGACTTAGAATATCTAAATAAAGTAGACCACTATTAGAAAAAAAATCATTATCTAATCTTATTATTCATTTATACTGCAAAAGCTATCGAAGCACAGCAGCCTACTTTAATATTTTTATAAAAGGATATTATTTTGCTTACAATTGTTAGCCCAACAAGTTTAGTATATTTAACTTGAACAAATACATTAATGTTTTCTAATATATTCCTGGAGTGTGGTATAGACACAATCTGACCTTCTATCTGTTTGCTCCCCTGAAATATTGCTATCCTAAGTGAATGCTGTTGTTTGTTTTCCTGCTGATCAATTGAAAGCTGAACACTCTTCCTGTTTCCAAGGGTCAGATCTGTTAAGATCATCCACTATGACCCACGCCAGGCATCACTGGAGATTCACAGACTCCTCCAGGCCACTGAAGTCCCAGGAAGAGCAATGAAGCAGTAATTTTCATGGTGGCAAATCTCAGGAGTAGATGTCTAGTTCATATTCACACTCCGAGAAGAGTTTATTCTACCTTTTAGAACTTTTGTTTCCAGCTACAATTTACTGAGCATTTGCCACATGCCAGAAACTCTGATAAGTGGCTTATGTGTATCGTTTCATTTAATCCTCGAAACAAAACCAAGGTATGGATATCTTATTATACCTATTTGTCAGACGGATGAGAAATCAAAGTTTAAAGAGGTTAAGTCATTTGCTCAAGTCATAATTAGTCAACGGTAGAGCACTGATGGGGCTTAAATCCAGGGCTGTCTACCTAACTCTGTAACACCAGCTCTACATACTGAAATAGATTAAACTCTTCACTGTTTCCTGGATCCATGCCCTTGGCCATGTAACTTTGCAGTTCCTCCCACAAAAGATAGACTGTATTTCCCTGCCCCTTGACTTTGGACTTAGCCAAGTGACTTGATTTGGCCAACTTGATACATACAGATATGACAGAAGCATAGGCTTGGAATGTGTTGGACAGTTGGGCTTGCTCTCTTGAAATTCTACCATTACTAAGAAAAGACCATGCCTTGGCCAGCTTGCTAGCCACAAGAGGAGGATAAGAGACACGTGGAATAGAGCTACTCCAACCTAACTGCAAATCTGTGAGCAAAAACTAAATGTATGCTGTGTGCCACTGAGATTTTTAGGTTGTTTGTTATATAGCAATAGCTAACTGATACTAAAACTATAGTTTACTGTCTCTCATGTATCATAGAACTTCATCACAGCTGGAAAGAAAATTCTGTTCTTTTAATTCAGTGTTAGCCACTAATATTTATAGAACGAAGAAATTATACAGCCCCAAACATATAGGAGATATCACCTGCCTGCCAAAATCTGGTATCTCAGACCTATTGGCCCCATGTCATTCATCATTATGTTCCAATGTCTGGACTGATTAACTCACATTGAAAACTTTGAGCCTGAAATTGAATTTTGCATGGTTTAATCACTCCCTCCAGAAATCTCTGAACACACGCACACACACACCCATCTCCTTACCAATCAGGAAGATGGTGGTCAATCTTAAATTTCAATCTGTTTCTCTGCTACTGCAAAGAGATTCAAGAAACAACCTGAGTGCAGAATAAGCCTGAAATATGTTGTGGGGACAGTCATTGTGACATTTCTTTTCTTCTGGGTCTGTTGGTGCAATAAGGAGAAGGGAGGAAGGGGGAAAGCTGCTGGTTCAAAGAAAAGATGCTTCAGGACAGAATGCAGGTGATACATGAGGGGGAAAATAATGAATAAAGAAAGGAAAACAAGGTAGTGGTCAGATTTAGCAAACAGGATGACAAAACATTCCCATTCCACTGGCACCAGGGAAGCGCTAAATTCAAGTTACACAGAGGTTGAGGCTGCTGTTTCCATGAAGTTCTGGAGCAGCATCTAACTTGGTTCCTATTAGGACAAGATGGACAATTCTGTAATAAAACATAAAAACTTAGATTGGTCAGCTGCTCCCATCTTTCCTGTGATAATCTCCTACCCAACAGTCATAGTGTATCAGCCCTAATTAATTGTATGCCATTCTTGCATGCAGACTAGCTGATCCCAGAAAGGCTGTTAGCCATTCATTCATTCCACAAATCTTTACTGAATATCTATCTGCAACATGCTGGTGCTACAATGGTATACAAGACAGATATGAACAAGACAGAGCCTGCCCTTATGGAGTTTTCAATTTAGTGGGGGAGACAATCAGACAGCTATTACACAGAGTGCAGTGCATGCTATTATCAGGGCATAAACAGTGTTCTAGAAGCAGTAAGTGTCCTAGCCTGTGTTCCTCCAGAAGTAGATCCTGAGGTATTTTTTAGGAGGCAATCCCAGGAAACACTGCTAGAGAAATGGGGAAGTGAGACAGGAAAAGGAAGGCATCCAATAAAGGGCCCATTGTCAAATCATCCACCAGAGCATAATCCTGCCAGGACAATCTAGGAGCCAGTGTAGAGCACATGCCTCAATTATCCAGTCAAAGAGGTGAGGGAGCTGGGGTGGGTATACCCAACTCCCTAGAGTCAATACTTGAAAGCTGCTCCCAGACGGCATTAATTCCCCAGCACTAGACTGTTGCAGGGGTGGGAAAGTGAGCCCTGATAGCCAGAGACGTCAGGTTAAGAAATGAAGGAACTGGCAGTTGGAAGCTGGGCCAGTGTGCATTGAGCTAATAAGGGATTATGGAGGAGGCATGAGAATCTCCATCTTATATATGAAAAAATTAAGGCACAGAGAGGTTACGTATCTTGCCCAAAGTCACACAGCAAGAGAATGGCAGAGCTGGGATTCAAGCCCAGGCTCCCAACCACTACACTCTACTACCTCTCATGTTATTAAATATTTGAAATTTATTCTAAAGGCAATGGGAAGTCACATAAAGGTTTTAGGTAGGGCTGGGTCTGAGGAAGGTCATGTTCTCACATGGCTGCCATGTGGAGAATGGACCAGAGAAAGGCAGAATGAAGGCAGATTTGAGGAAATCAGGGTAGTTAGATGGACAGTGGAAGAAATGGTGTTGAGAAAACTATGCCTATGTTATTTGCTTCACAGCCAAGTACAACCAAAGATTTGAGCCGGAGGATTGTTAAATAACAGTGTCTTCTCTGAAAGGGCTCACTGTACCTGGAGCCCTGTTTTTGCCTGAGTGTTCCTACTCTGTGCCCACGAAGAACAGATTCTAAGTACTCAGGAATCCCAAAGGCAGCATATCTTCTCATCTTGGTCTGTTCACTCTTTTCTTTGAAAACTCCTTTGTCCCTACATAATGTTACTGAAGACCAGGTCATGAGTTTATAAATTCAATCTCCACAAGAATGAGCTTACTTTAGTGTAATCCAAAGACCCCAACCAGCCTGTTCCCAGCCATCTAAACAGGAAATGCCCTACCTTGGAAACCAGGAATACTGGATATAAGAAGGGAGGTAGAACAGATTTCTTAACCTCAGCTCTGTTGATATTTGGGGATGATAATTCTTTGTTTGGGGGGAATGTTTTGTGCATTGTAGAAAAGTTAGTAGCATCCCTCTACCCACCAGATGCCAGTAACATTCCTTTCAGTTATGACAACCAAAAATGACATTGCCAAATCACCCCTGGCGGACAAAATCACCTCCGTGTGAGAACCATTGAGATAGGCCACTACAAATTTATCTCCAGCCTTAGGGAACCATCTCCAAGACAAAAACCTACCAGCATCAAGAAGAATCATAAATTTTGTGTAAAGAATGAACCAAATACCTTGGGAGATTCTTATTTCAAGGAGAGCAAATGCATGGTACAGATCTGCAAGTCGCCTGGCTGCTGCCCGTGGCAGGTATCATCAATCAACTACTGCCCTCTTCCTTCTAAGCCTGAAAAGACCTCTATCTTTTTCTATGCAGCTTTGCCAGCAGGCATGGCCAATTGATAGAAGTTGGTATGGGAGAGTCACAGTCGCTGTTGTCCTATTGTTCTCTTTGCCATCCCTGCATTGAATTACACTATTAGAGAACTTCTTTCTGCCCCAATACGGCCAGTAGATACAACCCGCTTCCCCTCAGCAATGCACATGGCAATAATTCTCTACTGAAGGAAGGGGCACACATTTCCCTGTGGAAAGATCCAAATCCTGGGGGAGGAGTATCTGTGCATATGTAATGAACCCCCCTACCATGTAATCCTGATAGCCTTGACACCCTCCACTTTGTCCCCCAGTTGGGAATCATTGCTATGGACTGTAGGCATAATTCCTCGGAAAGAAAAAATTTTCTTTCTTTCTCTACATTTGTCCTTTAAGAAAATATGAGAATGATACTTATGCATGGAGCCCTGGATATATTCAATTATCTTTAATAATCCAAATATGTATTTAAATATGTTTTTAACTTAATGTAACCTGAATTATGACTGTTTACTTTGAACAGGTCAACATACACTGCTGGCTAATTGAACGTAAATCTTACTCAAGCTCTGGGCTAGAATAAATTTTCATGGCACTCCTTCCTTGGAAACGCTAAGAGCTGCACTAGCCAAGCACAATGAAAACAAAAAACTTCCCCCTCCCTGTAACCTGTGTGAATAGCAGAAGAGGACAGGCTCAATTTGATAGCGAGAATCTAAGCTGACACAAAATTAAATATAATGAATTTGCCTGAAGGAGAAATTCATGTTTAAAAGTGGGACCAAAAAAACAAAACAACACCTTTTGCAGCAACATGGATGGATCTAGAGATTGTCGTACTGAGTGAAGTAAGTCAGGCAGAGAAGGACAAATATCGTATTATATCACTTACATGTGGAAACTAAAAAAATGGTACAAATGAACTTATTTACAAAACATAAATAGAGTTTCAGTTGTAGAAAACAATCTTATGGTTACCAGGTGGGAAAGGAGGGGAGGGACGAATTGGGAGATTGGGACTGACATATACGCACTACTATATATAAAATAGATAACTAATAAGGACCTACTGAATAGCACAGCGAACTCTACTCAATACTCTGTAATGACCTATATGGGAAAAGAATCTAAAAAAGAGTGGATATATGTATATATATAACTGATTCACTTTGCTGTACAGCAGAAAGTAACACAACATTGCAAATCAACTATACTCCAATAAAAAAATGTTTTTAAAAGCGGGACCAAAATGACTTTTAAACTGATAGCAATACTACACATCTATCACAGTGACTTAAAACAACAACAACTCAATGACAATACCAAGTGCCAGCAAAGATACAGAGTGACTGGAACCTTCATACGTGGTTGGGGGAGATGCAAAATGGTACAGCCACCCTAGAGAACAGTTTGGCAACTTCTTGTGAAGTTAAGCAAATATTTACCATTCAAACCAGCAATCCCATCCTTAGGTATCTACCCAAATGAAATGAACGTTTTTGTACATTCACACCAGAACATGTACACAAATGCTTACAAGGGCTTTAATCATAATTTGTCAAAAACTGAAAGCAAACAAAATGTCACTCAACTGGAGAATGGATAAAGAAATGGGGGTACATCCACACAGTGGAATACCACTGAGCAATGAAAAGGAGTGAACGATTGATACACGCAATAACATGGATGCAGAACTTCCCTGGTGGTCCAGTGGTTAAGACTCCATGCTCCCAGTGCAGGGGGCCCAGGGATGGAACTAGATCCTGCATGCTGCAATGAAGATCCCACGGGCCGCGACTAAAGATCCCACGGGCCGCAACTAAAGATCCCACGTGCCACAACTTGATCCTGCTGTCTCAACTAAAGATCCCGCTGTCGGAACTGAAGATCACGCGTGCCACAACTAAAGATCCCACGTGGCAACGAAGATCCCACGTGCAGCAATGAAGATCCCACGTGCCACAACTAAGGCCCCACACAGCCAAATAAGTAAATTAATTAAATATTTTTAAAAAGGATGAATCTCAAATGTATCGTAACAATGAAAGGTGCCAGATTCAAAAGGATATATATTTATATCTATATGTATATATCTATATATATCTCCCATATAAGTCCTATACATAAAGGAATGTGTGTGTGTGTGTGTATATATATCCTTTTGAATCTGGCACTTTCATTATATACACATAATTATTCCAGTTATAAGACATTCAGGAAAAGGTAAACCTATAGGGATGAAGAGCAGCTCAGTGGCTGCCAGGGGTTGAGCATTGGAGAAAGGTTTGACTACAAATGGGCAGGACGAGGGAATCTGGGGAGGGAGTAGTGGTTCTCTATTTTGTTTGAGGTAGTGGTTGCATGACTGTGTGTCTGTTAAAACTCATAGACCTGTGTACCATAGAGAGTGAATTTCACCGTGTATAAATTTTAAAATTAATAAAAACAATAAAATTACACCATCCACAAATCCAAACTATCTTAGAACACTTCTCTGAGCCTCATCTGGAAAACAGGGCTACCTGATAGGCTGTTATAAGGATTAAATGGGACCAACAATGCAAACTGCCCTGCACATAATAAATCCTCAATAATTGGTGTTTATTATTATTCATTTAACAACGCTTACCCTGCACAAGGCTCCAAGTATTAGATTTACTTGCCTGTCTTGTCCACTGTGTTACAGACTTCTATTGGGCAGGGAACATACACAGTGTTAACCTGTGCACACCACAGTGCCTATTCCCATGCTTCACACAGGAAACAATCAATTTTTGTCAAACTGAAATGCTGTGGGAAGAGACTGCTAGTTGTCCCTCAACATCCATTCTCTATTTAATAATACTCATGAGTTTTAGCTGAAAACATGACTGCCTAGCTAGAGACTACATTGCCCAGACTCCGTTGCAGCTAGGTGTGGTCATGTGACTTGACATGGCCAATGGGATGTCAGTGGAAGTAAGGTGCACCCTTCCGATTTGTGCCTTTCAAAGGATGGGTGTGCTGCTGGTTGGAGAGCCAGGACTAGAGGCATTGCTTTGAGCCCAGAGACAGAAGTAACGTATGAAGATGTCAGAGGTGTCCATCCTCCTATATCTAGAGACTATTGCATGAGCAACAAATAAATTTATATCAACCTAAAGTCCCTGTTAAAGCAGGCAAATGAGACTCTAACCCACAGAAATGGATGCCCACTGTACATACTGCTCCTTCATTCAGTTGTTCAAGGATGTTTAATTGTTAACAGCTGCTATGGAGGTGCCATGGGGTCTATAACTGCTCTCTGCCCACTGTGAGCTCACAGTGTAGTTGGGAAGGGGAAAATCTAGAGTCAAGTAAAGTTTAATAACATACAGATTAAATCTTGAGATAGTGCAAGCAATGTCATAGAATCTTCATTGATTCAACTATTATTTGACTACCTTCTAAGTGCGTGGCACTGTCTTAAATACTGGGAATATAATAAGGGGGAAGAGTCAAGATTTCTGCTCTTGGGGAGCTTACATTCAAGTGAGGAGGGGGCAGGAGAGAAGACAGTAAACAAATGAGCAAATAAATCAACAAGAAAATGTCAAGCAGTAAGTGCCTCGATGAAAATAAAAACAATGTGGTCTGACAGATAGAGAAGAACTTGGGGTCAATCTATATGGAGTGGTCAGGGAAGGCTGCCCAATGAGGTGACATTTAAATTGAGACCTTAATGATGAGAAGGACCTAGTCATGTGAAGATCTGGGAAAGGGTGTTCTAGGTAGAAGGAACAGAAAGTTCAAAGGCCCTAAGGCAGGGCAAATCAGATATGCTTGAAATTCAGAAGGAAGGCCAGTGTGGTAAAAAAATATATATATATTGAGGGGGGGAGAGATAACATTAATGTAAGTATTTATTAAATAGTACAAACACTAAGAATGTGAGTAAGAAGAGAACAGTGTGGATTAGATTTATCAGAGAAGACTTCATGGAGATGAAACTCAAGCTGGATGGAGAGGAGGGAAGAGGATGTGCATAAGCAGAGAAGACAAGGGAAGTAATTCTAGAAAAACAGAAAGAAAAGCGAGCATAGAATCAAAATGGACCTTCTCTACTTTAAATGGATACATGGATGGCAGATATGCAGCATGCATTCCTTTATTTGCCATTTCCTCACCTGTGGCACACATTGCTAATCAACCACAGCACTTTTCCTATTGTGCCCGAGTGTGGTCATAAATCTTCACCCACCACTCCATCAATTCCAATCAATCAAGTGGTATAAATGCTATACAAGGCAAAAACTCAGAATCAGCAATGAATGAGTTTAAAGGATCCCTTTACTGTCCAAGAAAGGTGGAAGGGGAAAGCCCCATACTCGAAAATAACATAATTAGATTTCTATAGTTTCTTCTCAACTACTGAGAGTAGAGTCTCTTAACTCAGCAATATGCAAATGTAGCTCTCCCTTAAGTCCTGCCCAACCCAGAGACCTAGACCCTAAACAAAAGCAGGGTTTTGCCCTTCGTGTTCTCCCATTGGCACTCCAATGGTGATGACTGAATAAGCTGAATTTGTCTGATTCCAGTGAACCTTGGCTCCGCTCCCTGAATCCTTCCCCATAACCGGTGTGGCTTCTCATATCTCCCTAAACGCACCAGCTTGTCACCTTATGGATCACATTCTAAATTGTTTTCTTTGGCATTCAAGGCGCTGCCTCAAGATGCACTGCCGTGACTACGTGATCCAGTTCCAGGAGCAGAGGCCCTCCTGAATGACTGCTCTCAGGGGTCTGAGGTTATGTGGAGGCTACTTGTGACCTGTCCAGCCATCTGGGCCCCTCAGGGGTAGGCAGAGTGGAAAAGAATCATAATGTTGATGACACTGACTGAGCACTTAATAGGGGCCAGAACCTGTGCCAAACACTTCACATACCAACCTCCCTTAAACCTCATATTAACCCCATGAGACCCTCTTATTATCCCCATTTTACAGATAAGGAAACTGAGGCACACAGAGAGGCTAGACAACTTGCCCATGGTTACTAATAAATGCCAGGAATTGAACCCAGCTCTCAGCACTGAACCCAGCCATCCTGCTTCACTAATTCAATTCCTCTCTTATTTCTCATCCACACCTCCCACCCCATCCTACAACACGGTTTAATTCAAAGCAAAGGACAAAACTGATTTTAACTCAGAGCTACCTTCTGCCATCACTTGAATTCTCTCCATTGGGGTGCCTCTCCCCTTTAATCTGTCCTTACAAAAAATATTTATTGGACATCTACCATACACTAGGCACTGCCAGCTGGTGGGACTCTTTTCTGACTTTGTACCAGGAATTCTTTTTTTTAATATTTATTTATTTATTTTTGTCTGCGTTGGGTCTTCGTTACTCCACGCGGGCTTTCTCTAGTTGCAGAGAGCGGGGGCTACTCTTTGTTGCAATGCACGGGCTTCTCATTGTGGTGGCTTCTCTTGCGGAGCACGGGCTCTAGGCGCGCGGGCTCAGTAGCTATCGCACACTGGCTCAGTAGTTGTGGCTCATGGGCTCTAGAGCGCAGGCTCAACAGCTGTGGTGCACAGTCCTAGTTGCTCCACAGCACGTGGGATCTTCCTGGACCAGGGCTCGAACCCGTGTCCCCTGCATTGGCAGGTGGATTCTTAACCACTGCACCACCAGGGAAGCCCCAGGAAATTCTTTTACTCTTGCAAAAGCATGATTCCCAAGATGGTGACATACCTCTGTTGTTTATTGTTAGGCTGTATTTTTTTTTCCTGCAAATCTCATGGAATCTTTCTCAATACAAATATTTTCAGAAAATACAGAATGAAACAAGCTTGGGTTGAAGGCTGGGGATAAGATTATAAAAATGAAATGTGCTTCCTTTTTCAGGCACTGTTGACTTTACTGCAAATCCTTTCAGCTACTTGATTTTTGACAATAACATTAAACTAGAGCTACACAGATCAACAACAACGAATCTCAACCATGACTAGAGTGAGAAAAGCTAGTTACAAAAGATCCCTGTACCTAGTTATCACTTAAAGTAAGGTGCAAAACAATACAATATGTTTTATTTTGGATATATAAGAGATAAAAATATAAACACATGTATTGGAATTATAAGGACCAAATTCAAGATGTGGGTTACCTCTGGTGGGGGCATAAGGGAAAGGTGATTTGGGAGGAGACTCCCATTGTTTTGGTTAGTGTATTATTTCTTAAAATGGATGGTGAGTACATGGGTGTCGATTGCATTATTCTTTATACCTCTTCGAATACCTGAATGTTTTACACACTTAAAATAATAACTTTAGGGCTTCCCTGGTGGTGCAGTGGTTGAGAGTCCGCCTGACGATGCAGGGGAAGCGGGTTCGTGCCCCAATCCGGGAGGATCCCTCATGCTGCGGAGCGGCTGGGCCTGTGAGCCATGGTTGCTGGGCCTGCGCGTCCGGAGCCTGTGCTCCGCAACGGGAGAGGCCACAACAGTGAGAGGCCCGCATACCGGAAAAAAAAAAAAAAAAAAACCTTTAAAATAGACATCTGGATTAGTTTATTATGGTTTCAATTAGATTGATCTATAAGAAATTACCACCATTCAACTATTTTTGACCTACAAAGGGTAATTTCATATTTCAGCACAGAATACAGATCTGCAATGCATCAATTCATCCAAAATCAACCTTTCTAATAAGTCCCAGTAAAGAATAATTAAGAATAGAAAATGGTCATCTGGGATGATTTATGTGTGTGTGTTCTTAAACTCCAATTAACTACAGTTTTCAGGAGATAGAACTAAAATTAATCTAAGAGCTAAGATGTACAGAGAATGGGAAAAGAGATATTATAGCAAAAAGTGGGAAAATATAGCATTTGCCCCAGGAATCAGTGTGGATTATCACTCCTCTTGTTTGCAGCAGTCAACGGGGCCCAGCCAATGAAGCGCCTGGAATAACTGCTGTCATTTCTCAACAACCCGAAGTCCAGTGAGGCAAATTTTTGGCCATTAAAACCATGAGGAAGGCTTTCTTAGAAATAGAAAACAGGCTTGAGTAGATTTTCATTACCTTATACCAAAAAAAAAAAGGAAAGAAAATCTATTTATGTCAAGTAATGGAACTCATTCCAAGAACGGAGAAATAATGAGAAAACTATAGCACAAATAATTAAAGCAAACAAACTATGCTTATATAGGGCAGTTGGGGCTTTAAAACTTGAGTGCACACAACAAACACTCCAGGGAACTTCTTAGAAATGCAAATTCCTGTCCCTGCCCAGGTTCTGATTCAATAGGTCCAGCTATGAGCCCAAGAACTGTGCATTTCTCACAAACATCTGGGGCAATTCAGGTGCAGGGCATTTAGAGACTTTAACGGGAGAGAAACGTGGTAGGAGGATCTAGCCACCCTAAAACTGGTCTGAATTCTCCCAAACACTGTTCTTGATCAGAGGAAGGGTAATGTTGCCCCCTGTTTGGGGTTCATTCTGAACTAGAGAAAGCATTCTAAGCTAATTGACTACAGCTGCCAGCCTACAGAATTGTTTCATTCACTTATTCGTTCAACAAATATTTATGGAGCACCTACTATGTGCCAGGTGCTGTGTTACAGTAAGAGATTCATGGTCTCCATAAAAGGAAGAGAGGGTGGGAGGGAGGTAAAAGGACGTGTTAAAAAGAAAAATACAAACAAAAAGGAAGGGAAAGGAAGAATTTTTAAGGAATTTAAAAAAATCATCAGGCAGGGCTTCCCTGCTGGCACAGTGGTTGAGAGTCCGCCTGCCGATGCAGGGGACACGGGTTCGTGCCCCAGTGTGGGAAGATCCCACATGCCGCGGAGCGGCTAGGCCCGTGAGCCATGGCACTGAGCCTGTGCGTCCGGAGCCTGTGCTCCGCAACAGGAGAGGCCACAACAGTGAGAGGCCCCCGTACCGCAAAAAAAAAAAATCAGGCAGCCCACTGTGGAGACATAGTACATAATTTATAATGACTACTTTACATATCTTGCTGCTGAATGTACCTAGGTCCTTTTCTTTTTTTTTTTATTTATTTTTATTTTATTTATTTATTTTTGGCTGCGTTGGGTCCCCGCCGCTGCACGTGGGCTTTCTCTAGCTGCGGCGAGCAGGGGCCACTCCCCGCTGCGGCCTCTCCTGTTGTGGAGCAGGGGCTCCAGGAGTGCGGGCTCAGTAGTTGTGGCTCACAGCCTCCAGAGCACACGCTCAGTAGCTGTGGCGCATGGGCTTAGTTGCTCCGCAGCATGCGGGATCCTTCCGGACCAGGGCCCAAACCAGTGTCCCCTGCATCGGCAGGCGGACTCCCAACCACTGCGCCACCAGGGAAGCCCCCTAGGTCCTTTTTATTTTCTCTTCCAGATGACAAGTTCTGGGCAAAACCATCTCATTTATTATCTACAGCTTAAGACCGCGCACACTAGGGAATTTTGCTTCTAGCTTTGGGGGCCTTAAGGATATGTCACAGCACCACAAACATGATTGGGCCTGAAAGGGAAAAGCAGAGGCCAGGGCTGGTGTCCTGGAATATGTCATGACTGCCTGGGGACCTCACAGGACACCGGGAGCAGCCTCCTCATTCCCCTTCTCCTGTGAACTTAGAACCACCCTTCCCTGTCCTCTTCACTTTATCTCAGCCAACCTTCCATCCCAGGATGACCTGCCGTCCCGGTTTGTCCAGGAATGACAGTGTTCCGGAGACATGAAACTTAAAGTGCTAACACCAGGGAAGTCCCAGGAAAACCAAAACAAATTGGCCACCCTGCCTACTCCTCTCCCCCAAGGTGCCAACTAAAGGACAAGAAAGACCACCAACCATGAGCACAGGGCCTGGGACATAGTAGGTGTTAGATAAATATTTGTGGAATGAATGAAGAATACACAGCACAGAGTAAAGCTACCAACTTTTATTATTATTATTGGAACTAATAATGATTAAGCACCCACACAGTATACTTCTTAAACACCCCATGTGGCAGACATCCTGCTAGATCCATTTTTAAAACTCAGAATAAAATATCTGATGTCACCTTTGCCAAACATACCCATACATGTGAGCTGCAGTTTAAGAGGTTAAGGGTTTGGTTGTTTTTTGTTGTTTGGTTTGGTTTTTTAAGTTTTTTTTTGGGGGGGGGGTTGCCGTAAAATTAAAGGGAATTGTTTCACAGAAACTTCATATAACTGCTCTTTATTTTAATTCTCTGTGTCAGGCATTCCTAAAAGGATATAAAGGACAGTGAAAATCAAAGCTGTAGTAGAGTTTTTGTTTATTTTCATATTTATATGATTCTTCATAGAATTCCGGTCTGGAGGGAAAGAAAACAAGAAACAAAGGAAAACAAGCTTGTTTGTGAGACTTCCTCACTATCCCTGGCACCTGTCACCTTCAGGCAGTTCTGTTTCCACGGAGGATCTTGTCCCCTGGACTACTTGATAATTCCTTGAAGTTGAAGATTAGATACTTAGAACTCATGCAAAGTTGCCCCCTGAGCCCAGGGGCGCTGACCTTGCTCATCACTACCAATGGCCATCACATGGTACACCTTTGGACAAGCAAACAGACCCACAACTCCACTGCTTTGCTTCCCTCTGGCCTAACACAGTGCTAAGCACACAGTGGGCACTCCACAAACACTTGCTGATGGGATAGATCCTTACACCCCCACTTAGGCATCTAACTAATGATCAGCCTGCCATCTTTGACACTAATTCCAGTGCTGGCTCCTTTTCTCTTCTCAACAGCCTTACAGATGCAGCCATCTACCTGGACAGCCTGGTAAGGTTGTGTGCCCTGTTTCTCCTCCTGACCCTGAAAGACTGTACTATTAACACCGTGACTGCCCCTGGGAGAGAAAAGTGAATGAAATTAAGATGAGCTATACTTCTTGGATATATAAAATCTCTGTTATGTGAATGTCCCCAAAGACCTGGTCACATTCTGGGACTGCAAATACCCAATGATGTAACCAAGATGAATATGGTACTTGCTACAATTTATTAAATGCCAATTATATGCCAGGCACAGAGCTAAGCAATATACATATATTCTCATTTATCCTGATAACCACTCTATTAGTGGTTAAAACCACAAGCTTTGATGTCACATCTTGGTTTAAATCCCAGTTCTGTGGCCTATTGGGTGACACTGGACAAGTGACATAAACCTCCTAGGCCCCAATATCCAATTTGCTTGTGAAGTGGAGGCACAAATAACTGCCTGAAAAGATTGGTGTGGGAGTCGATGGTAGAACATATCTAAATAAATTATCACAGTCAATGTTTAGGTAAATGGTGTTGATGATGATGATGATCAAGAAGAAAGAAGACTTTTTAATTAATGTCACAAAGAAATTTTTATGGTTTCATATTAGAAAAGATGTGCTTCTTGTTTAAAAAACATGAAAAATTAAAAAGAAAAAATGTATAATCCCATAATCTTAAAATAATCTGCTAATATTTAATTTTGTTCCAGTCACATAAATACATGTAAAATTATATCTTGCTTTTTACCTCTTAGCATATAATGAAATTTATCCTTGGGTTCCAAGACACTGCTTTTGACTGTTGTTTCTCTCCATATATGTGTGATTGTGAAGAGTGATGTGAAATTAGCCTGTTTTATAAAAATGTAAGAAACACTGGTAAACATTTAATTAAATATTACTAAAGCTCTCAAAAAAAAGAAAGAAGAGGAGGAAGATAAACCAATTCAGAGAGGCTAATTAACTTACCTAAGGTCACACAGCTAATCAGTGACATATATGGGATTCAAAGCCAGGTTTGGCTCATTCTCAAATGATTTTTAGCACCAGAAGACTCTCTTCAAACATCTTATAACTCTGAACATTTGCATCCCACCCTCTATACAGCCCTACTCTGAAGGAAGCTCAAAAAAACACTTAGGGTGCCAAGGAGCACCATTTGAAAACTGCTATTGCTTTTAATAATTAATAATTAATTAATCATTAATTTAATACAGTATCATCTCCTATCAGTTATCTACTGCTGCAATAACGCCATGTAACAAACCACCACAAATAATTAATGTTTATTGCTCACACACCTGGGGTCAGCTGAGGTTTGGCTGGTCTAGGTTGGGCTCAAGTCCATCTGTCTCTCATCTCTCTTGAACCAGCAACTAACCAGAGCAGGCTCTCAAGGCAGTGGCAAAGGTACAAGAGAACACACAGGAACACAAAGGCCTCCTGAAGCAAGGCTCAGAACTGGTACCTTGTTCTGTTGCCTAAGTGAGTCACCCGGCCAAGTCCAGAGTCAGAGTAGAAGAGCACTGCACAATTAGATGGAAAGGGAGTGGTACCTTGGGACTTACCAGGTTTTTTCATATTCAAATCTCCAGTGGATGACACATGCCCTAGGCTCCTCGCAGAGAGTTTGGCAAAAAACCCCCAGGAGCAGTACACAGCTGTCCTTAGTTCAGTTCTTCTCCCCTCTCTGCAGTCACCCCTCTTTGGTCAGCAGTTATAGCTAGTCCTTTAATGCAGCATAGCACCAGGGAAATAGCTCAAAGCCTGGAGACCTGTTCCCTACCAGCTGTGTGATCTTGGGCAAGACACTCAACCTCCCTAAGCTTCAATATCTTCATTATGAAACAGACAATTACACTCGCCTTCATCTCTCTGGGGATGATCAAATTAAACCATCTAGGCAAAAATGCTTCCTGAATGCTAGAATTATTCCTGAACTCCTAAGCAAATTTTTCGAGGTGCTTCTCTCAGCCCAGCTCCTAATACTGGGCTCTGCCCATAGTTAACTCAAAGAGAAGTTGTTGCAGGTCTGAGTCTGGCCACTTCCTTTAACCTTGACATAGGGTGGGAAAGGGAAGCTGTTTATCTCACTGTTTGCCCAAATACAAGTGGAGAGTAGGAAAAAGGGGGGATAGTTCCTAGAATATTCTGAAACCTAAGAGAGCCTTGATACAGCTTCTGTCTATAAAGTGGAAAGGGAAACAAACACAAGAAATGCTGAAACTGAGCCAGTTCATCTGCATCCAATGGCAACTTTTGTCCTCCAAACTTTTCCAGACACACAGCCAGCTTAGTTGGTATTCAGGTGGTGGCTGAGCTTACTGAAACCATGCAGCATTTATCCCAAGTGGAGTCCCCTAACTTCCTTCTGCTTTGTTCTTAACCCCAGAAATAGGGGAGAGGGGGAGGGGAAGTTCATTTCTGAGGAACATCATACATACTCTTTGCAGCTAATGTACTCGTAGCCCAGATGAGTTGACATCGTAATTGCCGGAATGTGGGACCTGACATAAGTTTCTGGGTGGACTCTCAAAATACACAGTGTGAGGATGGGCTCTTGCATCTTGATTGTCCTTTCTTCTAGGTACATCTCTCCTTTGCTGTATCTCCTTCTTGTCTCTTTGTCCTGTGCTTTTAAGCCACAGGTCCATCAGTCCTTGGACTGGAACAGGCATTAGAACTCACTCAGCTCAACCACAGCATCTTGCTCTCTCTATCACTCCCCAGTCCAAAGTTGAAATCAATCTACTAGATTTTTCCCAAGCTCTGGTGAAATACCTCCAGTGACAGAGAGCCCACTAAATCTCAAAGCAGCAGCATCCATTGTAGGAGACCTTCAGAGGGTAACTTAGTTAGGTTAAACCACATTTCCACAGTTCCCTTAGCCCTGATTCTGTTCACTGAGGCTTCACAAACTTTATTCCCTCTCTCCTATGGTTGTCCTTTGGGTATATGAAGGCAGCTATCACATCTCCTCACTGAGAAATTTTAGGCCATCAGGCTTGATCTCTATCAGCTTCTCAACCTGTATCTGGTCCCCATCCTTATCCCCTTCCATCATCATGCCCTTTCCTTATATCTGAAGAGTACAACTGCCTCTCTTTCTGTTTTCAAAGCTAACCTTTCCACCTATGTTCTCCATTCCGTCTCCTCCTGCCCTCTCCATCACCTTGGTGATTGAAGTGGACTTGGGAATCAATAAAAAAAAGAGAGAGAAGGAAAGATTCACACCCAAGTCTATAGCTTGTGCCAGTGAACGAATGGGGAAGCCATCAATTACAAGAGGGAGAAAACAGAAGCAGGTTTGGAATGGAGATAACGAGTTCAGGGTGGGGCCTGGTCGAGTTAGAGGTGTCTGGACACATCCAAATGGAAATGTCTAGCAAGTGGCTGGACATAAGATTCTAAAGCTTGGTGGGAAGGCTTGGGCTGGGGATGGAGATTAGGGAATCATCAGCATAGAGAAGGTGGCTGGAACAAGAAAAGTGGTACGATCGCCCAAAGAGGGTATAAAGAGTGAGAATATCAGAGAGACAAGTACAGTATTTTGGGGGACCTCAATGTTTAAGAGGTAAAGGGAGGGTAATACAGACATGGAAAAGATACAAGGAAAACCAAGAGAATTTAGCGAGGGCTTCCCTGGTGGCACAGTGGTTAAGAATCTGCCTGCCAATGCAGGGAACACGGGCTCGAGCCCTTGTCTGGGAAGATTCCACATGCCACGGAGCAACTACTGAGCCTGAAAGCCACAACTACTGAGCCCACATGCCACAACTACTGAAGCCCGCGTGCCTAGAGCCCATGCTCTGCAACAAGAGAAGCCACCACAATGAGAAGCCCGCGCACCGCAACGAAGAGTAGCCCCCACTCGCCGCAACTAGAGAAAGCCCGCGTGCAGCAACAAAGACCCAACGCAAGCAAAAATAAATTAATTAAATTATTTAATTTTTTTAAAAAAACACAGAGAATTTAGTGAAATGAAATCCAAAGGAGTAGAGAGTGGGAAAGGAGGGGTGACCAGCCATGTCAAATGAGTCATGAGGTCCAGGAAAAGAACTAATGGAAAATATCAAGCAAACTTGACTGTTAGAAGATCAGGGGTAAACTCGGAGAATGTGATTCCTATAGAAGGATGGGGGCAGAAAACAAACTGCACTGGGTGAGAAAATGTTGAAGGGAATCCCAAAACAGATTTCCCTTTTGAGACGTTTATAAGAGAATAGGAGGGGTTTCTAATAGGAGTTTCTGATTTCGGAGTTGTATTAGTTTCTAGGGCTGCTGCACGAATTATCACAAACTTGGTGGCCTTAAACAACAGAAACTTATTCTTTCACAGTTATGGAGGCCAGAAGTCTTCAATCAAGGTGCTGGCAAGATTGGTTTCTTCTGGAGGACCTGCGGAAGAATCCATCCCATGCCTCTCTCCTTGCTTTGTTCATCAAGGTAATCCTTGACGTTCCTTGGCTTATAGACACACATCACTCCAATCCCTGCCTCTGTCTTTACATGGTCATCCCCCTCTGTGTCTCTGTGGGTGTGATTTGAATCTCCCAGCCTTTTGGGAGAACACCAGACATTGGATTAAGGGCCCATCCCAAATCCAGAATGATCTCATCTCAAGATCCTTAACTTAATTACATCTGCAAAGATCCCATTTCCAAATAAGCTCACATTCACAGGTACCAGGGGTCAGGATTTCAGCATGGCTTTTGGAGGCTCTATTCAATCTACTACAAGGGTGCAAAGATGCATAGAAAACAAGTTTTGACAAAAACTCTCTCCTCCCTCACCAATCTATGATGCCTAAAAAATAAATCATCATATTAATATCTCATAAGGATGAATTCATTTAGGTAAATGGAAATTTTAAAAGCCTCAACAGGGGTAATATTTATTCAACAAAGATTTATTGAACTCTTCTTTTGTGCCAAGCATACTGCTAGTCATTGAGGATAATGAAATGGATAAGATAGGAAAGTAAAAATCATTGTTAAATTAATTTCTGGAATTCTTAGCAAAAAAAGCCAGAAAACCCATCAACTCCTAGAAGTATATATAGATTTTCTTTACCAAATACATAATTTTTTATTTTTCATTTTTTATATCCACCTCATTGAGATATAATTTGCATACAGTAAAATGAATACATTTTTAAAATTTTTTATTGGCATATAGTTGATTTAAAATGTTGTGTTAGTTTCTGCTGTACAGCAAAGTGAATCAGTTATACATATACATATATCCACTCTTTTTTTTAGATTCTTTTCCCATATAGGTCATTACAGAGTTTTTTGTTTGTTTGTTTTTGCGGTACGCGGGCCTCTCACTCCGTGGCCTCTCCCGTTGCGGAGCACAGGCTCCAGATGCGCAGGCTCAGCGGCCATGGCTCACGGGCCTAGCCGCTCCGCGGCATGTGGGATCTTCCCGGACCAGGGCATGAACCCATATCCTCTGCATTAGCAGGCGGACTCTCAACCACTGCGCCACCAGGGAAGCCCTCTACATTTTAATGAAGTCAAGTTTATGAAAGTTTCATAGCTCGTGCTTTTTTTTTTTTGTCCTTTCTAAGGACAAAAGAAGAAATCTAAGAAATCTTTGCCCAGCTCAAGGTCACAAAGATTTTACTCCTATGTGTTTTATAAGACGTTTTATAGTTTCGCATTTTACATTTAGGTCTGTGATCCATTTCAAGGCAATATTTGTATATGGTGTGATGCATGGATGGAGGTTTTTTTTTTTCACATGGATATCCAATTGTCCTCACACAATTTGTTGAAAAGACTATTCTTTCTTTATTGCATTGCTTTGGCACCTTCATTAAAAATTGACTACACATGTATGGGTCTATTAACCAGCTGTCTGTTGTATTCCATTGATATAAATCTTTCTGTTCTTTTGCCAGTATCATATTGTATCGACTACTGTAGCATTTTAGTAAGTCTTGAAATCAGGTAGTATAAGTCCCCTGACCTTGTTCTTTTCAAAATTCTTTTGGCTTGTTCTGGATTCTTTACACTCCCATATAATTTTTAGAATTACTTTGTCAATTCCTAAAAAGAGAAGGCTGCTTGGATTTTGAACGAGATTAAGTCTATCAGTTTGAGGAGGCTCGACACCTTAGCAATACTCAGTCTTTCAATCCATGATATGGAATATTTCTGCATTTATTTAGGTTTTCCTTCATTTCTCTCAGCAATGGTCTGTCATTTTCAGTATTCGGTAGGTTTTATACATATTTTGTTAAATCTATCCCTAAGTATTTCATGTTTTTGATGTTATTATAAATAGTATTTAAAAATTTTTCATTTTACATTTATTGTTAGTATATAATAGTACAACTACATTTTTTATATTAACCTTGTATCCTGCAACCTTGCTAAATTCTCTTATGCATTCTAATAGTTTTTAAATAGATGCCTTAGGATTTTCTACCTACATGAGCATGTTGCTTAAAAATAAAGGTAGTTTTATTTCTTCCCTTTCAAACTATATGCCTTTTTTCTTTGCCTTATTGCCATGGCTAGGACCTCAAACATGATGCTGAATAGAAGTGGTAAAAGGGGACATCCTTGTGTTGTTCCCATATTAGGGGGAAAGTTTTCAGTTATTCATTAGTAAGTATGATGCTAATTATAGATTTTTCATAGATGTGCTCATGTAACATTTTAAAAAATCTTAAATAGTATCACTGTTACTATTAACATTATAAAGGATAAGGATATTTACTGTAAAGCACGCAAACAGGACTGAAGGGTATGATATAAAATGTTCTGACCCAATTCTACCAATCTCTCCCAAAAGGTACCATAATTATTTGGATATTGAAAGAGATAAAGACAGAGACAGAAAGAGACTGGGAGGGGGAGGGGGCAAAAAGAGAATATATGTTTATTTAAAAAGAAAAATAACTTCAGTTATCCAGAGCAGCAAATCTTTTCAATGGGGGAATTCTCCTCTTTTCCTGGAGTTTTACCTGAGCCCAGATCATTCTGATTCAGCTATCTTCTCTGTATTCAGAAGACAAGGAACATCATCCTTGGAATCAGAAGAGTGGGGATGAGAAGTCAGCACAGCCTAGCAATCAAGAGCCTGAGCTTCAGAGTCAGACTTATCTGAGGTTACATCTTCATTGTAACTCTTACTGATGTGTAAGCCCTGAGCCTCTATTTGCACATCTGTAAAAAGGCCATGGTAATAGCACAGGTCTCACAAGGTTGAGCTATAACACACGAGATGTAATACATGGATGTAATATGCTCAGCACTTTGCCTGCACATAGCAAATCCACCATGAATGTGAGCAGTCACTGGGTGTCTTTGGGCCAATTTATTAACCTCTAGGACCCCATAAAATAGGGGTATGCCCATCTGCCTCCCAAGATTACATGGAAATGAAATGAGAGGATAAACGTTGAAGGCAGAGCCAAACAACAAAGTCTGATCGATGACCGGAGGTTAAGAATCAGAACTTGGTTTAAGATCCATGTTCGTGCCTATCACTCAAGAGGAACTTCCCTGCAAAGCTCCAGCACTTGCTCCTTTATTGATCAACTTCTGAGAAGACCAATATTATTCTGGATAGGCAGTAGCTTCAATTTTAAATAAGGATTAATTTGTTTACTCTGGAATGAACAAACTTCATTTTTTTCCTTCCGAAACTATTACCTGTTCTAATGAAGTCCCAGAACGGAAGAGTGTCTGGCAAGCCATCTAGTCCCATGGATTTGGGATTGGATATACAACAGAAGCAACACCAGTTATATGGAGAACATATATCCCCAATTCTTGTCTATGGATTAGGGTTGCTAAATTTAGTGAATAAAAACACAGGATGCCCAGTTAAAATTGGACTTCAGATAAACAATGAATAGGGGTGGGATTCTTGTTTTATAAGTATGACCCATACAATATTTGGGACATACTTATACTAAAAATTTATTCATCGTAGGGACTTCCCTGGTGGTGCAGTTAAGAATCCACCTGCCAATGCAGGAGACACAGGTTCGATCCCTGGTCCGGGAAGATCTCACATGCTGCGGAGCAACTAAGCCTGTGCGTCACAACTACTGAAGCCTGTTCACCTAGAGCCCACGTGCCGCAACTACTAAAGCCCGCGCGCCTACAGCCCGTGCTCTGCAACAAGAGAAGCCACTGCCATGAGAAGCCCGTGCACCGCAATGAAGAGTAGCCCCCGCTCGCCGCAACTACAGAAAGCCCGCGTGCAGCAACGAAGACCCAACGCGGTCAAAAAGATTAAAAAAATAAAGTTTTAAAAAATAAATTGGATTGTTAAAAAAAAATTCATTGTTTATCTCAATTCAAATGTAACAGGGAGTCCCTGTATTTTAACAAACAACTCCATTATGGATTTCATCCCCAAACTGTGTCTAAAACTTCCAACAATCTGCTAGAGCAGCGGTCCCCAACCTTTTCGGCACCAGGGGCTGGTTTTGTGGAAGACAATTTTTCCGCAGGCGGTGGGGGCGGGGTGTGGATGGTTCAGGGTTCAGGTGGTTAATGCCAGTGATGGGGGGATGGCTCGGGCGGTAATGGGAGCCATGGGGAGCGGCAGATGAAGCTTCACTCACTCACCCGCTGCTCACCTCCGGCTATGCAGCCCAGTTCCTAACAGGAACCAGTACTGGTCTGCGGCCCAGGGGTTGGGGACCCCTGTGCTAGAGTGTGAGAATTCAGAAGGGCACAGCAGACTTCTGAATTTCAAAGATGGTGCTAGGTATTTTAGATACTTTTCCTCATTTAATCTTCACTCACATATTCAACAAAAGCCATACGGGTTGGCATTATCTCCCACTTTAGGAATGAGGTGATTGAGGCTGAGAAAGATTAAGTAGTTTGTCTTAAATCTAAAGTAATTATCTAGGAGAGTTTCATGGCAGGTGAGACCATTTCAAGCAAGAGGAATGTGTAGAAGGAAAGGATCCAGGAGTGAGAATGGCTTGTCCTGGGGATACTGAGTGTAGGAAAGAGGACATTTCTCTGAACCTCACACAGGAATGGCTAATGATCTGAGGGCTCATCAGAGCCCAGGATGCCTCCTCAGTCACTTTTCCTAGTGACTTGCATCACTGTGCTTTCCTTTACTCATGTGGTCTCTCTCTCTCTGTTCCATCTCTTCCTTTCCCTTGCTGCTGCTGCTGCATGGTCATCTCACTTTGCTGCTCGGCCCATGATAACAGTGTCACTTGGAGGTAAGAAGAGGTCCTACTCAGTCCTTAGCATTAAGTCAACTGCCTGAAAAACCTACACGGGGATGGGGCACTTGCCAGCTAATAACCAAATGGAGCTTCAATTTCCCATTTGTCGCTGCACCTTGTATGTGTAAAACTGCAGCTAAGAGATGGAGTGGCTGGGCCAGCAGGATTCAAGAAGTCCCTGGGTCCTCCCATCAAATTCCATCAAATGCTCAAGGCCCAACACTAACGATTCTGGTCTAGTTGGAGATGAGAGTCAGGGAGTTTGGGAGGAAGATGACAAGGAGCCATGGAAGAGCACTACAGGCAAAGAAGAGCCACTTAAGGTGTCTGAACGAGGCAGCTGCCGTGCTAAGAGGGGCTGAAGTGTGAACAAAGGCTTGTTGACCAGCTAATGAAACACCTTCAGCCTCAAGAGGAGTTTTCCTCTAAGAGTGTGCAGGGCAGGCTGGACACCAGTTAGGAAAGCATCACAGGACTCCTGGTCTTCAGTTGGCAAATATTCATCAGGCATCTTCTAACTGTGGAGAACCAGGGCAAGGTGCTGCATCTATTCTAGGTGCTGGGGACACAACATCTAACAAGAAAGACCTGGTTCCAGCTCTCCTGGAACTTACAATCTAGTGGGGAGACAATTAGCAAATAAACTAGTGAATAAAATAAGCATGATTTTTTTCAGTTGGCAGTGAGTGCCTTGAAAAAAATAAAACTAGTTGATGGGATGGTGGGGAGCAGAGGGGCATCATCAGAAAAGAGAGTCAGGGAAAGCACCTCTGGCTTCAGTAGAGACCTGAAAGATCAGAAGAAATATCAGACAGAGGAAAGAATAGCAAACAGACAGAGGAATAGCAAAGACCAGATAGAAGAAAGAATAAGCAAAAGGGATTGAAGAGAGAACAGATGGCCATGTGGCTGGAGCAGAGTGTGTGAGGGGAGAAGGGAAAGAGTTCATGTTGGATTGCTGGGAAAAGGCCAAATCACACAGGACCTTGCAGACCAAGGTAAAAAATGTGAACTTGGCCCAAGTGCAAGGATGAGCCTTTGGCTGACATGGTAAGTGATGGTAGCAGGGAGGAAAGTTTCCAAAAGTCACTTCAAATGTGGAGAAGCCGGGACTTTATGACAGGTGAGACGTAAGGAACCCAAGAGGAATGCTGATCTTGTTGGGTTTGATTCCAGGACATTGATGAACCCGTGTTTACCCATGATGGGCAGGGGAGCTATGTCATAAGAGGTGTGTTCTTCTCATGTCATCCTCCTACATCCATGGATTCTCATCCCTCCAGCCACCTGTCCCATGTAGTCAGAGTGGTATAAGTTTCCAGGATTCATACTGGGCTTGGAGAAGGAGAAAGAGTCCTTAAGAAGCCTGGTAATAAAGCATGGATTCAGCACAGCTTACCAAAGAGGGCAGATTGGGTTTTTAGCCCAAGCCCAGCTCATAATAAAATATCACCTCATTCCCTCTCCCCTACTGTCTCATGTTCACTTATCTCCATCTGGAACCTTGGGAGAAAAGGGGTGGCTGAATGAAGACTAGCTTCAGACATTCCTGGGCCCTGTAACTAGGTACCATCTAAAGCTTCCCAAAGCTCACAATGGTCCCTAACACACATAGAACAAATTCTGATGGATATATTTCAAACTTTTTTTTAAATGGTTGTCTCTTGGAGCTAAAATTTTGGATGGTTTATATTTTCTTTTTATGCTTAACCATATTTTGCAACTTTGCTTCAAGTAATACTTGTTAACTGAATGGCAAAAAAAAATTAAAAGGATGATGGCTTATACAATTTGATGGAACAATCTCACTGTGGTATAAGTGCTCCCCATATTTTGGAAAGAAAACTAAAATATTCTGAAGGAAAATGTTCCCTCTCCACCTTTCATAAAGGCATGAGTCTCCTCATTTACAAAATGCATGGCACCCATGAGCTAAGATCCGAGTTTCTCCATCGTGTAACATTCATAGGACATAACCTTATCCCCAAAAAACCTGAACTTTGAGCTTCATGTTTTATTGCCTTGCTTTTACAGCTCTGTTGTAAAGATGTTTATTTTCAGCAACACGAGTGATCAGTTCTCTCCCTCCTCTCTCCCAGCCAGCTTCTCCCAGTCCCAAAGTGACTTTGAAAGGCCCAGGATAAAAGCACTCATTCATGCTGGTCGTGCCTCCCTGTCATCAAATTGTACTGATGTTCAAAAGATCAATGTTTTCTCATCTTTGTCTTAGCCAATTTCAAATGATAATTTTAAAAAATGAAGCTGACAATTATCTGACTGAAATTAACGCAGGTTTCCATCTTGCAATTGAAAATCATCAAATATCAAATTTCCCGACGAGAAGCCAAAACTCCAAATCAGAGCTCACAACCCTTCAGTTTGGGTAGTTGAGTTTGGTGGCCATGTGTGTTTTATTTAGCTCTTGCATAGTTCCTTAAATTGGAATTTGTTATCGATATTTACCAATCAGGAGATTTTACTCCACATTCCAGATTCTCAGCTTCTCTTACAAACTCTGAGGATAGGGGACTTCCCTGGTGGTCCAGTGGTAAACAGTCTGCCTTTCAATGCAGGGGATGCAGGTTCGATCCCTAGTCAGGGAACTAAGATCCCACATGCCTCGGGGCAACTAAGCCTGCGTGCACCGCAACTACTGAGCTCGCAAGCCTCAGTGAGAGAGCCCACCTGCCGCAAACTACAGAGCCCACGCGCTCTGGAGCCTGCGCACCACAACTAGAGAAGAGAAAACCCGCATGCCACAACTAGAGAGAAGCCTGAGCGCTGCAACGAAGAGACTACGCACCGCAACGAAAGATCCCGCAGGCCTCAACAAAGGTCCCACGTGCCACAACTAAGACCCAACACAGCCAAAAATTAAATAAATAAATATTTTTAAAAGGCAACCTATGGAATGGGAGAAAATATTTGCAAATTATGTATTGAAAAGGGATTAATATCTAAAATATATAAGGAACTCATACAACTCAATAGCTAAATAAATAAAAATAGGCAAAGGACCTGAACAGTCATTAAAAAAAAAAAAAGCTGAGGATATAACAGTCCTGGGTCATACAGCCATTTGGCAACACCAGCTTCGATCTAAGTAATAAGGCATGGTTCACCACAGTCCCCACCATTCCCTATTGTATGCCAATCCCATGACTAAGTTACAATTGCCATTTATCTTCTTATATCTGTATCATTTTACTTGTTTACTGCCAGGCGTCTGTAGATATCTGAGTTTGCAACTTCTCATTTGGGTCAAATACAGCAAATTTAGAGATGTTGTTTCACTGTTTCATTTGTATTTCAAAATTGTATCTGTGCTTCAAAACTGCATGAGGATAAAAACATTGTGTAGAGGTAATGGTGGAGAATGAGACAAAATATAAAAAGATTAGTTGGAGACCCTTGAATAGATAGATCATCTCTCTGATTCAGTTTCTCCAGTTGTAACCAGGACTTGGATAGAGAATCCAGGAGCCAGGGAAGAGCATGAGAACCCAGTGGCACACAGGACTGCCACATATGGTTGTATAGGTTGCCCGCTGCACAAGAGCATCCAGTTAAGACAAGTGGGGGCTGAAATCCTGGCACGGGCTACATCCACACAGAGGAAGGGGCACCTTTTTTTAATTCCCATGATAAAGCCATAAGGGCTAGTGGTGTCACTGGTGGCACAACCAAAGAGCTAGGTAGTATGGGATTGGCACTGACCATAAATCTACCCCTGCTTTTTTTTTGGGGGGGGGGCGGGAGATCATATACAAATGTCCTACTATTAGTCAGAATCAGGCTTATATAAACATAACAACCTAGATCATTGTCATCAGCAAGCTCACATATTGGCTAAGAGGGAGGACTCTGGACTCAGACAGACTTGAGTTTGCATTCCACCTTGCCACTTATCAACTCTGCAACGTTATACAAGTTGCTTCAATTATCTGAGTCTCATATTTCTGAGCCTCGGTTTCTTCATTGATCACATGGGAATAATAAAACCTACCTCACCACAGGACTGACTCAATGAGCAAGTATAAATAAAGCCCATAGCACAGGGCCGAGCCAGTAGGTGCTAAGTAAAAGTTTGTTGCTATCGGTTGTTACCAATATTCAGAAGAGTGTCACTGTTGGTTGATTTAAGGGCTTCAGTAGGCATGTATGTTCACCAGCCTAGTTATCCAGAGATGCACACTAAAAAACAAGAATATAATGGAATATTCTTTGAAAAACGGGCAACTATTAAAAGCCCTAATTCCTAAGGTTCAGATTTATGACTTAGATTCCAAACAACTTCTGACCTCCAGGAGTTCCTCTAAGTCAGTGATTCTAAGCTCTTTGGGATCACAGCATCTCTAATGAAAAGCCTGGAACTTCTCCCCCTAGGAAAACATACATACATACCTGCCCCTAAACACAACATTTTGACATAATTCTAGGGGTATCCATGGACTGATGGCTCATATACCCTAATCTTTAAATGGAAGTGTCTGTCCTTTAGTTTTAGAAAGGATTGTATGTCCTTTCAAGAACATATCAGGTTCACAATATTTTCCATGTAAATGACTTGAGGGTATAACTATACATTTATATCCTGCTAAATATTTTGTATCAAGGTGAACACAGATAACACTGAATGAGACTTTGGGAAATGTTACACTATTTTGTGACTGCCCTTTTGGGCCTTGGGGCTAGACCATAGTGTGACTGTTTAGGCTGGAATGTTCCTATGACAGGAGTGACATTCCCACTATCAATTATCCTGATAAGAAGTTTGGATGAGCAAATGCCTTTAGAATGGGGAAGGGAGGAACTTAATTTCTATATCTGGTCTAAAGGACATTGGCCCAGATACCAACACATGAAAGAGCCTGGTATCACCTAGTATCACTTGGAGGTGAGGAGGTGGGGCTGGGAGGATTGAGCAAACTCACACATTTACTTCTGAAGCAGTGGTAGCCCCATCATGGCAGCAAGAGCAGTGAAAGAAGGGAAGGCATTAATTCTGGGTGGAGGATGGAAAATTATTTACAGGTGTTTATTCCTTCAATTATAGAATAAGTGGCAATGTTCCCTGACTGTCCCAATAGCCATTCCAAATCTCCTTCTCCCTCATCACCTGAGCCAGAATCTCACTTTCCCAGCCTCCTCTGCAACAGGGATAACCGTGTGATTCTGTTCTGGCGGAGGTGAGGAGGTGGGGCTGGGAGGATTGAGCAAACTCACACATTTACTTCTGAAGCAGTGGTAGCCCCATCATGGCAGCAAGAGCAGTGAAAGAAGGGAAGGCATTAATTCTGGGTGGAGGATGGAAAATTATTTACAGGTGTTTATTCCTTCAATTATAGAATAAGTGGCAATGTTCCCTGACTGTCCCAATAGCCATTCCAAATCTCCTTCTCCCTCATCACCTGAGCCAGAATCTCACTTTCCCAGCCTCCTCTGCAACAGGGATAACCGTGTGATTCTGTTCTGGCGGAGGTGAGGAGGTGGGGCTGGGAGGATTGAGCAAACTCACACATTTACTTCTGAAGCAGTGGTAGCCCCATCATGGCAGCAAGAGCAGTGAAAGAAGGGAAGGCATTAATTCTGGGTGGAGGATGGAAAATTATTTACAGGTGTTTATTCCTTCAATTATAGAATAAGTGGCAATGTTCCCTGACTGTCCCAATAGCCATTCCAAATCTCCTTCTCCCTCATCACCTGAGCCAGAATCTCACTTTCCCAGCCTCCTCTGCAACAGGGATAACCGTGTGATTCTGTTCTGGCCAATGAGGGCCTTTGGGCTCAGAGAACATGGACGGGAGATTGGAGGTTTCTTCTCTGAAGAATATAGTGGCCTCTAAGAACATCCTCCATGTTTTGCATTCGGGGGTCCCCATTCAAATACCCAAAACAAAATCTGCCAGTTGACCATGACTCTCTCTTTCTCTCTCTAAGTATGAGGAGGTAACCAAAGATCACCAGGCATTAGAGGAAACCCTCCAAAGTGGAAGAGAGAGGTTCAAGATAAGCTATAGCAATTGCTGGCACAGACAACTGTGTCCCAGAGAACAGCTATTCCATGAGGGTCAGCAGCCAGCTCAAAGGCTAGGAAGACCTGGTGGATATGTTTTAGACATCCTCTGGGAAATACCCAGACAAGGCCAGAGGATCCTTCAAAGGGCATCAATTTCTGGCAATCAACCAGGTGGTGACTCACTGAATAACAAGTGTGCAGAAAAGGTGTGATCTCATTGTTACAGATCTGTGAGGCTGGAGGTATGCAGGTCACTTAATAATACACTTTTAAGAGTACTAAAAATAGTAATAATTTGTTTCTGGAAGGAGAAAATTAGAACATCAATGAATGAAGGTGGAATCTTCATCCATAATATCCCAAACTGTCCATCTATAACGTTATCTATTGCAATGGAATATCAGTAAACCATTTGTGTTGTTTCCAGACTTGGAGGCCACCCTGTAGCATCAAGCAGATTGTCAACAAACAGAGGGGTCAGTCTGAAGAAACAGAGCCAAGAAAACCAAGTCCAAGATCACAGGACAGAAAACAGAGGCAAGATTCAGAATGAAGCGGAGGAGACTTCTTGTTGGATTGTCAGATGATCATAGATGCTTGTTATAGAGTATGTGTACCTTAGCCAAGGGTATAAAAGGAGCTCTAAAGGAATTACCTGTTCAATATCTTTTCTCCCTATTTTCTTTCATTACAGAACTCTTATTTTCTTCTAGAAGTCAGTGTGCCTGGCTAAAATAACATGCTTCCCCACCTCCCTTGCAGCTGGCAATAGCCAACGGAAGCAGAAGTTGTAGGGAGGAGTTCCTGATAAATCTCCTGAAGAGAGAGGAAGACAATTTTTCCATTGCATCCCTTTCCTTCTTATTCCTCCCTGGCATGCTGACAAGATGCTGGAGCTCCAGCTGCCATCTTGGACTATGAGGCAAATTTGAGGATCAAAGCCACATGATATGGATATTAGAGAAGAAAACTAGAAGGAGTTTGGGTTACCAAATTTGTGTTGCTGACCTAGCTCTTTTTTGTGTGAGAGAGGCTAAACCTTTTGCATCAGACAGGATAGGTTAGGTTATGATATGATAACAAAGAGCCCCCCAAAATTTCAGTGGCTTAAAACAACTAGGTTTACATTCATGCTGCATATGCACCACCGTTTAACTCACGCCAGGATTAGGGTGGCAGGGCAGTGCCCAGCTGGAGCACTGCTGATCACCACGTAAGAGGGGAGGAGAGAACACAGCAAATCATGCCTTGGCTTTTTTTTTTTTTTTTTTGTGGTACACGGGCCTCTCACTGTTGTGGCCTCTCCCGTTGCGGAGCACAGGCTCCGGACGCGCAGGCTCAGCGGCCACGGCTCACGGGCCCAGCTGCTCCGCGGCATGTGGGATCTTCCCGGACCGGGGCACGAACCCGCGTCCCCTGCATCGGCAGGCGGACTCTCAACCACTGCGCCACCAGGGAAGCCCCATGCCTTGGCTTTTAAAGCATTCATGTATGTCCCTTCTATTTACATTTCATTGGCCAAAGAAAGCCACATGGTCATGCCCAACTACAAAACGCGTAGGGAAGAGTGATTCTACCTTGGGTCTTGAAGGCAGAGAGCCAAGAATATTGGATGAACAGTACTAATAACTAGTGTAACTTGTCCTAGTTTTAGCTACCCGTTTGGGTTTTCTAGTACATGCAGCTAAACTTGATCCTAACTGGTATTGAGGACCAAGTTGTCCGGAAAAGCCCCATCACTGTACGGGCCAGTGAGCTTCACACCATCCCCCTGAGAGAAATAGGAGGTGGGAATTCCCATTTGCCACCTTCCTTTCTTCCCAGCAGTGGGAAAATAGAAGTACAAGAGCAGCAGAACTGGGATTTACTAAGTACAACTATCACTCCCATTTGTGCTCTCAGAGGCTCAAGGCACAAGGGCACACAGCTAGTTAGAGGCAGAGTGAAAAACTGAACACATGCTAACTGACTTGACTTAACCTCAGAGCCTCAGAGCTACCTGATAAATCCCTTAGGTACTAAGATGCAAGTCCAGTCTCCTGGCCCTGAGGCCAAATGGAACCTGCCATCCTTTCCCTCCCAGAAAGGGTATCCTTCCCACCCCAGTGGAGACAGGTGGTTCTCACGGCCCTTTACAGCTTTGCCTTCTAACCCAGGAGGCTGCACTAGGAAGTCTAAAAGGTCTCTCTTTTAAGTGTTGCATTTATAAGGAAGATCTCTTCACTTTCATTTCCAACCAGAGGTCACCTCCTTGCTTATTCATCCAAAGCACTGTTATGTCTCTCAATTGCCTGGGCAATGTGGCTTTGTTTGTAAGAGTAGCTAAATGGGGTTCCAGTGAGGGCTCTTCTGAGTATTTTTGCCAGTCAAAGGGTGCTGGAACAGGATATTAAGACCAAAAATCAGCAAGAAAAATATTTTTAGACTTGAACATGTTATTTTTTTCTGTACAGCTTGGACACTGAAAACAAAAGTAAAAGACAAATGAGAAATCAGAAGAAAATATTTGCAACGTATAATGACAGGAAATGGGTTAATATCCACAATGTATAAAGAACTGAAAATCAGGAAGAAAAAAAAGAGCAAGGCAATAGAGTAAAGAAAGAACTGACAAACTCAGGAACAGATGCTCAGCCTCCTTAATAACCAAGTAAATAAGAATCAAAATCAGTTTTTTCATCAGATTAGCAAGAGATGGATCTTTTGCAGAACTGATGAGGGTAATCAGAAATGGACACTCTCATATATTGTTGGTGGGAGTTTAAAATGGAACAATGTTTTGGGAGAGCAATTTGGAACGTCTATCAAAATTTTAACATCAAGCTGTACAGATTAAATATCTACAGCTTTTTGTATGTCAATCATACCTCAATTAAGCAGTTATATTTAGAAGGAAGAAAGGAAGGAAGAGAGGGAGGGAGGGAAGAAAGGAAAGAAGGAAGGGAGGTAAATAATGTGCCTACTTCCTAGGGTGGTTGGGACACAGTGCTCAAGGCAGTGAATGAATGAGCTAGGGCTGCCACTGCTGTTAAAAACAGATGAACACTTTTTTCCAATCACCTAAACGCTGCAGGAAGAAATTTTCCACCCTGCAGCCACAGTGATATTTTAAGAATCAGAGCCGGTCAAATTATTCAACCACCTAAAACCCTCCAATAAAAATTAAGTCCAGGGAATTCCCCTGAGGTCCAGTGGTTAGGACTCAGCACTTTCACTGCCGGGTGAAAGTGGGCCTGGGTTCAATCCTTGGTCAGAAAACTGAGATCCTGCAAGCTGGTCAGTGCAGCCAAAAAAAAAAAAATTAAGTCCAAACTTCCTACATCGGTCTTTGAGGCCCCGCCCACCTCTCCAGCCTCACCTTGCACAGCTCTCCCCAATTCATGTCACTGAGGCCCAGAGGCACTTTTTTCCCATTCTCTGATTTCCCACCTCGGGTCTTTGCACATGCTGTGCCCTCTATCTGGAATGTTCTTCCCACTGCTCTTCCAATACCAGTTTTCCCCTGTCCTGCACAGCTTGGCTGAAATGTCGCATGCCAGGCTTTCCTCCAAAGCTAGCCACCCACTGTCAGTCTCTATCAAATACTCTTTTTGTTTCCCTACCAACACTTAGCACACTCAACATGAAGTATATGTTTATTTCATGGGTTTTGTTCATCTCTCTGCCCTCATCAGACTGTGAGCTTCATGAGGACACGACCCTGTCTGCTTTGCCTCTGCCCTTGAATTCCAAGCACCTGGCACAGCAGGACCTCAGTAATCGCTTGTTTTTGGTCTTGTTTTTTATACATTTATTATTTATTTTTGGCTGTTTGGGGTCTTCATTGCTGCTGGCAGACTTTCCCTAGTTGCCGCGAGCGGGGCTACTCTTCGTTGCGATGCGCGAGCTTCTCATTGTGGTGGCTTCTCCTGTTGCGGAGCACAGGCTCTAGGCACGTGGGCTTCAGTAGTTGCAGCATGCAGGCTCAGCAATTGTGGCTTGCGGGCTCTAGAGTGCAGGCTCAGTAGTTGTGGCTCACGGGCTTAGTTGCTCCGCAGCACGTGGGATCCTCCCGGACCAGGGATTGAACCCATGTCCCCGGCACTGGCAGGCGGATTCCCAACCCCTGCGCCACCAGGGAAGTCCAGTAATCGCTTGTTAAGTGAAGGGATGCCAGGCTCATCAGAGGACCTTCTTGCCTTAATGTGGCTTCCCCATGACACTTTTTCTTCCAAGAGAGAATGGGGTCTGTCACACCAGGACAAGTGTGTTACAGCCTACAGGAAAGCCAAGCTTCTCAGTGGAGATTAAATTGGCATTCGGATTTTTGAAAAGAGAGAAGAATGGGCGTGGAGTAGCTTGCAGTCCAAGAGTGGAGACAGAAAGCACAAAAAGCAACAGAAGAATATTAGAGTTCGGGGAATGGGGACCCCCTTCCCGTGGGCTGCAGGGCCCTATCTAATCTATCACACAAAACAGAGATGCTTTGTTTTCTGGTGTGCTTCCCTGAGTAGACTGTCAGCTATGAAAATGGAGACACAAAGATGCTACAATGATGCTGGGCCCCATCACTATCTCTTCCATCTGAACACACACCTGACATACAGTTGGCACCCAATTATTTTTTGTTGAAAGGTTGTTAAATCCCTCATCTTGATTCTTCCCTCCTTGCAGCCTGTTCTGCAAAACAGGTGAAAATAACTATGTCCAGACCCTGATAGATTTTAACAGAAGATGAATCCAAACAGTAAGGAATAAAGGTGATTTTCTTGATAGAAAACCCTCCATGGCATTGATTTTTGTTGTTTTTGATGATGACTGCATTTATTTTGTTATGTCTGCATTATAGGCTGAGTGAGCAAAGATCTCAGATATCCAAGGCAGATCAAGTTCCAAATATCCTTTCCTCTTGCCTTCATAGCTGCACGTGTATGTCCAATTTCTGGTTCTGGGTTCTGAATTTTAGGAAACACCCAAGAATAGACTTTGTCACTTGGAGAGAAAAACT
Organism: Phocoena sinus; assembly: GCF_008692025.1. Classification (NCBI taxonomy): domain Eukaryota; kingdom Metazoa; phylum Chordata; class Mammalia; order Artiodactyla; family Phocoenidae; genus Phocoena; species Phocoena sinus. The sequence continues at coordinate 74,320,130 of NC_045776.1, read as the reverse complement.
CATTCTTGGATTTCTTTAATTAATAACAATGACAATCGTTGCCTCGTGTGACTAATTTGCTTTGTGCCAGGCCCTGTACTATGTGCCTTGCAAGCATCACATACCATTGAAGCCAGGACTCCCTGAGGTGGGGACTATTTTTGTTCCCATTTTACAGAAGAGGAAAGTGAGGCCTGTGGGGTTATAGAGTCTGCAAGATCACTCAGGGAGAAAATGGCAGGCCTCCCACCCCTATTTAATGATGAAGCCCATGCTCTCAACACCTGGTTCCATTGTGCTTGGTTTGTTTTCATTGTTCTCCTTGACAAGAGCTGGGTCATATCCCCCCTCTCTTGTAAGCAAGGCTCATCCCACCAAGGGGGCTTTGATAGGTCAGCCTCCAGAAACCACGGGGTTAGTTTTTTTGGGTTTATTTTTGGCTGCATTGGGTCTTCGTTGCTGCACACGGGCTTTCTCTAGTTGCGGCCAGCGGGGGCTACTCTTCATTGTGGAGCACCTGTTTCTCACTGCAGTGGCTTCTCTTGTTGTGGAGCATGGGCTCTAGGTGCAAGCTTCAGTAGCTGTAGCACACTGGCTCAGTAGTTGTGGCTTGCGGGCTCTAGAGCGCAGGCTCAGTAGTCGTGGCGCACGGGCTTAGTTGCTCCGCAGCATGTGGGATCTTCCCAGACCAGGGCTCGAACCCATGTCCCCTGCATTGGCAGGTGGATTCTTAACCACTGCACCCCCCAGGGAAGCAAGCCCCACGGGTTACTTTCATGGGTGTAATTCTTCTTTTTCCGGTTGCCTGACTTCATGGGCTCTTCATCAGTGTGGAACTGCCTTTTTCTGAGCCCATGAAAAGGTTCTATCACAGAAAACCAAATCTCACTGCAGCCAGCCGTAATTACTGATTTGAAAAACTCCACGATGGAGGAATCCAAAAATCCCAGGCTGGCTGGGGTGCATTCTGCTTTCATCAGGGCAAAGAGGTTCCTGCCACCTTCCCCCCTCATTCCTCCTCTTATTCCTTCCCTAATATCGTCATCTTATTTCCAGCTGCCCCCTTTCTGTCCACCCCAGCCTCTGAGAACAGCTCATCGCAACACCAGACTATGACTCCCAACATTTGCACAGAGAAGTTCATTTTTCCCAGCCATCATTAACACTTCGACAGTGTGCTCTAAGAGGGAGCCATGCCTGGCCTTCTCTAAGCCATTAGAGCACCTGAATAATTTACTGCTTCCAGGAAAGGGGCCCTTTCCCTCCACAGTTTCCTCCCACACCTTCAGATTTCCTCCAAAGAGCTCCTGTTGGCCCACAGGAGGGAATGAAGTGGCATTTTAAAAGAAGACCCAGAATCAGGCTCCCTGACTTCAGACTATACTACAAAGCAACAGTAATCAAGACAGTATGGTACTGGCACAAAAACAGAAAGATAGATCAGTGGAACAGGATAGAAAGCCCAGAGATAAACCCACGCACATATGGACACCTTATCTTTGATAAAGGAGGCAGGAATGTACAGTGGAGAAAGGACAGCCTCTTCAATAAATGGTGCTGGGAAAACTGGACAGGTACATGTAAAAGTATGAGATTAGATCACTCCCTAACACCATACACAAAAATAAGCTCAAAATGGATTAAAGACCTAAATGTAAGGCCAGAAACTATCAAACTCTTAGAGGAAAACATAGGAAGAACACTCTATGACATAAATCACAGCAAGATCCTTTCTGACCCACCTCCTAGAGTAATGGAAATAAAAACAAAAATAAACAAATGGGACCTAATGAAACTTCAAAGCTTTTGCACAGCAAAGGAAACCATAATCAAGACCAAAAGACAACCCTCAGAATGGGAGAAAACATTTGCAAATGAAGCAACTGACAAAGGATTAATCTCCAAAATTTACAAGCAGCTCATGCAGCTCAATAACAAAAAAACAAACAACCCCATCCAAAAATGGGCAGAAGACCTAAACAGACATTTCTCCAAAGAAGATATACAGAATGCCAACAAACACATGAAAGAATGCTCAACATCATTAATCATTAGAGAAATGCAAATCAAAACTACAATGAGATATCATCTCACACCAGTCAGAATGGCCATCATCAAAAAATCTAGAAACAATAAATGCTGGAGAGGGTGTGGAGAAAAGGGGACACTCTTGCACTGCTGGTGGGAATGTGAATTGGTTCAGCCACTATGGAGAACAGTATGGAGGTTCCTTAAAAAACTACAAATAGAATTACCATATGACCCAGCAATCCCACTACTGGGCATATACCCTGAGAAAACCAAAATTCAAAAAGAGTCATGTACCAAAATGTTCATTGCAGCTCTATTTACAATAGCCCGGAGATGGAAAGAACCTAAGCGCCCATCATCGGACGAATGGATAAAGAAGATGTGGCACATATACACAATGGAATATTACTCAGCCTTAAAAAGAAATGAAATTGAGATATTTGTAATGAGATGGATAGACCTAGAGTCTGTCATACAGAGTGAAGTAAGTCAGAAAGACAAAGACAAATACCGTATGCTAACACATATATATGGAATTTAAGGGGAAAAAATGTCATGAAGAACCTAGGGATAAGACAGGAATAGAGGCGCAGACCTACTGGAGAACGGACTTGAGGATATGGGGAGGGGGAAGGGTGAGTTTTGACAGGGCGAGAGAGAGTCATGGACATATACACACTAACAAACGTAGTAAGGTAGATAGCTAGGGGGAAGCAGCCGCAAGGCACAGGGATATAAGCTCGGGGCTTTGGGACAGCCTGGAGGGGTGGGAGGGGGAGAGTGGGAGGGAGGGAGACGCAAGAGGGAAGACACATGGGAGCACATGTATATGTATAGCTGATTCACTTTGTTATAAATCAGAAACTAACACACCATTGTAAAGCAATTATACCCCAATAAAGATGTTAAAAAAAAAAAAATAAAAAAAAAATAAAAGAAGACCCAGTCGCATTCTTACTGGCATCTGAAGTTATTCTCTGGGGCCCAGAATCCAACTTTGAAATCAAATAAAGTCAAACCAAATGGTTTAATTTGTGAGCTTAACCATGCTGGGGAAAGACGCAAGGAAGCAGCATGGTAAGAGAGTTCAAAGCAGTTGTGATGGGTAGACAGCAGTTAAGAGCCCTTGTACTAGAGGGTTGATGGCTATTAAGGAAAAAACAACACACAGCCTGGATGAAGTGAGTCAGAGGGAAAATGAGTTTGGTTTATGAATATTCAGTTGACGTCTGTGCCAGCCTTGGGCCCGTTTGCCCTCAGAGCCATCCTTCCTGACTCTGTGTCACACCAACTGCATTTCCCAGACTCCATTGCTAACTGGTGTCAGGTTGGTTCTGCCAAAGGGAAGCCCTCCCTGTTAGAGCTCAGAGGGAGGGAGGAAGGGTAAAGCAGGGGTACTTCCCCCTCCCTCTCTGCCTCGGGCAGCTTCCCTGGAAGGAGCTGCATCTCCTCTGTGGGTCCAGCACTGGCTGGGCAGGCGTCCCTGGCTGCAGCTTCCACCAGGAGATCTCAGCTCCTGGACTCTACCCACACACCCTCCTTTCTCTTCCCTCCAGTCCTGGGGCGCAGTGACCTCCTGCCACTGCTGGTCTCTGATTTCCTCACCACCACCTGTTTAACCAATTCCTGCACTTAACTCTCTCTTTCAAACACTCAGAGTTATTTCTATTCTCCTACAAGGATGCTGGCTGATACAACCACCAATACTGATTATACAATCCAGAAAATATAAGATTTTCAGGAATGCAATTTTCCACAGAAAGCAATGAACACCTGTGCCAAGAGGTCCACCCTACAGATATAGGCAGAGCTGAAAATCAAGGCCTCCCAGAGGTTAAGGAATTAAAAAAAATAGAAAACAAAAACAAACAAAAAAACACCTTCCAATCAAACTCGAGTGGGCTTTCAAATCAAGCCAACCTGGGTTTGAACCCCAGCTCTGCCTTTACCAGCTGAAGGACTTTGAACATGTCATTTAAGCCTCATGAGCCTCAGTTTTCTCACCTGTAATATCGGGAGAAAAATACCTGTATTTTATATGATTGTGTTGAACCTAGAGCAAGCACAGCTCCTGGCACGGAGTTAACTGTTATGTAAATGTTGGTTCTCTGGGCCTGAATAAAATTTACAGTCACCACAAACACATTCTGGGGGTGACAAGTCTACCTATGACACCTGCTCTAACATTCTGGTCCTTTGTGAACCTTCAAGAAACATGAAAGGGTGCCCTCAGCCCTTCATAAAAACCATGGTGTCTCCTGAGAAAATTCCAGAGACAAATCAACAAGGAAAAAAATTTATTTCCTTTAACAGAGAAGTAGCAAGTTCTAGTGCTGAATAATAAAACTTTTGACACGTGAAACCTGCCCAGTGTGGTTTTAGCTTTGACCGAGATGAAAGAAAAAGATTCAGCTAAGACACTTCTGCAAATGCCATCTCTCTCTCTGGAGCTGGAGAGAGAATGCTACTGTTTTACAGGTTTGGAGGCTGCCCCGTGGGACCTTACTGCTCAGAATTCTTTAGTCTGTGGTTGCTGTGACAAAACTGAAAAGCCAGCTCTGACTTTCTCTTGTGATGTTTAAAATAAGCCGAGGAAGGAAAGCCCCTGAGAAGAATGTCGACTGGGTCTTGCTTTTTCCAAATAAACCCGCTTATAACTTTCTATTGCCCATCAGACAAGGGGTTATCCTGCTGCTTCTGTATCTCTTTTGCAGGGGCGTCTTAAATGAAAACTCGGATAGCTGATCCTCAGGAATGTGAGATGAAAACTCCTATTCTGATATTTTGATGGATTCCTGGACAGGGTCAGAGATAACAAATCCATATACTCTCTACTCTCTACCACTTGGCGGTGTTTTGTTGCAAATCCAACAAGAGATTTCTAGCACTGTCAGACACCTATGTGTGCCATGCGATGCCTACGTGAACAAAACTCACTAACTGTGCAAGAAGCAAGTAGGAGAGGAGGGGGTGGTGACACATGGTGCTGGGAGACCTTGATTCACATCTCAGCTGCTCTTCTTCCTCACTCTTCAGTTGTCAACAAGCTGCCTGCCTCTCTGTCTCTGAGCTTTGGTTTTCTCAGTTGCTATACAAAAATGATAATACACCTAACAACAGTAATAAGCCGTGGTCCTCACAGCATTACTGGGAGGATCTAAGGAGAGAATAGAGAGGAAAGTGTCTGGTAACAATAATTGTTCAAATGTATTATCTGAGATTGTTTCCTTCAGAAGCTGATGCTGAGACAAAGACACGACTGCAGTGGTTTATCTGTGGTGGGTGAGGGAGTGTGACAGAGTGAAGAGAGCCAGGAAACGGTGTGAATCATGAGCTGGGGGCACCTCAGGTAACTCCTGCTGGGTAAATCTGGGCCATGGGATAGGACACACCTCAAAGAAATCCCAACCAAGGGGTAAGTCAGCCGGGTATTTCCTCACTAACTCCCCATCATTGTTGTGGGCTGATTTGGGGGATGTTGACTCAATCACATTTCTGGCTGGCCTGCTGCAAAGGCAACTTGGGAACCCTGGGAGCCATTGGAGAGCGTGCACCCAAGCTAGGATGCATGGGACGGAAAGGTTTCTTGGGATGCAGGACTTTTCAGTGCTAAAACGGAGTCAGTCCTTAACGTGGAGAGGGCTGGTCACCCTGGAGCTAATCCACCTGAGAGCTGCTTCCAGAGACATTAACTCTCTGGCACTTCCAGCCTGCCCTGAGGATGGGCGAGTATGGCCCAGGGTCAGATGAAAGCCCAGAGGCAGAGTCGCAGGTGTTTGTAGTAGGCAGCCTTCAGCGTGTCGGGGGGACACACCGGAGGATACAGGCAGGGCAGCAACAGCACCTGCTGCGTGCCATGGGCTGAGCCCAGTGCTGAGCTCCTGTGGCATCTCACTGGATCTCACCACAACCCTGTGAGCTTGCACAGGAGGTAGCCAAGGCACATAGAATCACACAGTAAGTCACCAGCAAAACTGGTCTCAAAACCTGGGATGCTTCATTCTATGTGTCCACTTGGCTAGGCTGTAGCACCCAAACTCCAGGCTAGGCATTGCTGTGAAGGTATTTTTTGATGTGATTAACATTTAAATTAGTAGATTTTGAGTAAAGCAAATGACCCTCCATAGTGGGTGGGCCTCATCTAATCTCTCTCTCTCTCTCTCTCATCTCTAACCTGGTCTGACATCCCTTTAGTCCTCTTGTTGCTCATCCCTCCCATCCTACATTTGTTCAAGTGTTCATGCTTCTAACAGAGTTTATTCCTGGAATGAGGGCTGTGTATGTACTACCCCTGGTTTTGATTGTTTCTTGAAAGTCTTTTAACAAGATATTACAATAAGATTGTGATTTGATTTCTCTCCCGCAGCCCCCATACTCCCAATTCTGGGTCTTTCAATGAGTGATTTCTTTCCCCCATCCTTCCCAATGAACAGCTGTCATTAATCTCTTACCCTCTCTACCTTTGGATTTTCTGATCAACATGTGAAATTTTAAAAAGAAAATGTTACATAACCATGAGGAAGACCACCTTAATTCATTTAGCTGATCCCCCACCTCAATTCCTAATAGTCTCAGACACTTGTGCCGGGTTTTATTTAATCTTTAAAATATTTTAATTTTTTAAAATACCATTAATATAAAAAAATCTCCAGAGAGAGACAGAGAAACAGAGAGAGATTGATTCTTTTTTAAAATTTTATTTATTTTCTTTCTTTATTTTTGGCTGCGTTGGGTCTTTGTTGCTGTGCGTGGGCTTTCTCTAGTTGCAGCGAGCGGGGGCTACTCTTTGTTGCGGTGTGCGGGCTTCTCGTTGCAGTGGCTTCTCTTGTTGCAGAGCATGGGCTCTAGGCGCACAGGCTTCAGTAGTTGTAGCATGCGGGCTCAGTACTTGTGGTTCGTGGGCTCTAGAGCACAGGCTCAGTAGTTGTGGAGCACGGGCTTAGCCGCTCCGCGGCATGTGGGATCTTCCCGGACCAGGGCTCGAACCCGTGTCCCCTGCATTGACAGGCGATTCTTAACCCCTGCAGCACCAGGGAAGCCCCGAGAGATTGATTCTTATTGGGTCTACTTTTTTGATGAACCCTGACTAATACAAAACCTAGCCTATTGGACTCCAAAGACTGCTCTTATACTCTCTGCCAGTCTATAATTTGTAAAAATATAAAGTGCCTCTAACTCCCATCCTCCAGTTCTGGTCTTTAGTTCATCAACTGATAATTATTCATAAAGCTCTGCTCTGCCTGCAGAAAATGCAAACGAGAACACAAACCATGTCCCTTAATATCCATTCTTCTCTTATTTTAGTAATAGATTCCTTGATTTTTGGGAGGGTGGGAGGCCTACACCCTGCGGCTTGCGGGATCTTAGCTCCCCAACCATGGATGGAACCCAGGCCACTATAGCACGGAGTCCTTACCACTGGACCGCCAGGGAATTTCCTACATTCCTTGAATTTTAACTGGGCACATAGCTACCCACACTAAAGACTATCTTACCCTTGCAGCTTGCTGTGGCCATAAGAATAAATCCTGACCAATGAGATGAAAGCAGAAGTGATGCATGCAACTTCTGAGTAGTTCCTTTAAACGGAAGAGGCATGCCCCCACCTCCTGTTCCCTGCTTACTGACTGAATGTAAATGTAATGGCAGGAACTGGAACAGCCATTTTAGGACATGAAATGATAACCATGAGTTTGAGAATAGCAAAGCAACAATGTAGAAAGAGCCTGCCTAGGACCTTATGACTGGGAAACAACCATATCGATCCTGGACTGTATTCCCAGACTTTTACTAGGAAAGAAATAAACATATATTATCTCATCTTAGGTCTCTTTATTACAGCAGCAAAATCTACATCCGAATCAATATAAATACTCAGAGTAGGAACTGGCCCCAGCCAACTGCTTCCATGTCTACTTTTCAAAGTCAGACACAACCACCCACTACCTTATAAATCTACTACTCATGAAAATAAATGACTCATGGCTGGTGGCTCAGAAATCAGAACAGTGTCTTAATACCAAAAAAAATTTTTAACAACCAAACTTGGACATCTCCCCTATGGATGATTAATTGCTTTCTGCTCTCAGTTAATACTATCCCAGTGTCCGTGTTTTTGCCACGTGACTTTGCAGCTCCTCCCATCAAGAGGCGGGGTCTAGGGCTTCCCTGGTGGTGCAGTGGTTAAGAATCCACCTGCCAATGCAGGGGACACAGGTTGGAGCCCGGGTCCAGGAAGATCCCACATGCCGCAGAGCAACTAAGGCCATGCGCCACAACTACTGAGCTTGCGCTCTAGAGCCGCAAGCCACAACTACTGAGCCCACGTGCCACAACTACTGGAGCCCATGCACCTAGAGCCTGTGCTCTGCAACAAGAGAACCACCACAATGAGAAGCGCACACACCGCAACAAAAAGTAGCCCCCGCTCGCCACAACTAGAGAAAGCCCACGTGCAGCAATGCAGCCATAAATAAATAAATAATACACCATGATCAAGTGGGGTTTATCCCACAATGCAAAGATTCGTCAATATATGCAAATTAATCAATGTGATACACCATATTAACAAATTGAAGGAGAAAAACCATATGATCTTCTCAATAGATGCAGAGAAAGCTTTTGACAAAATTCAACACCCGTTTATGATAAAAACCCTCCAGAAAGTAGGCATAGAGGGAACTTACCTCAACATAATAAAGGCCATATATGACAAACCCACAGCCAACATCGTCCTCAATGGTGAAAAACTGAAACCATTTCCACTAAGATCAGGAAGAAGACAAGGTTGCCCACTGTCACCACTATTATTCAGCACAGTTTTGAAAGTTTTAGCCACAGCAATCAGAGAAGAAAAAGAAATAAAAGGAATCCAAATCAGAAAAGAAGAAGTAAAGCTGTCACTGTTCACAGATGACATGATACTATACATAGAGGATCCTAAAGATGCTACCAGAATACTACTAGAGCTAATCAATGAATTTGGTAAAGCAGCAGGATACAAAATTAATGCACAGAAATCTCTTGCATTCCTATACACTAATGATGAAAAATCTGAAAGTGAAATTCAGAAAACACTCCAATTTACCACTGCAACAAAAAGAATAAAATATCTAGGAATAAACCTACCTAAGGAGACAAAAGACATGTATGCAGAAAATTATAAGACACTGATGAAAGAAATTAAAGACGATACAAGTAGATGGAAAGATATACCATGTTCGTGGATTGGAAGAATCAACATTGTGAAAATGACTATACTACCCAAAGCAACCTACAGATTCAATGCAATCCCTATCAAACTACAAGTGGCATTTTTCACAGAGCTAGAACAAAACATTTCACAATTTGTATGGAAACACAAAAGACCCCGAACAGCCAAAGCAATCTTGAGAAAGAAAAAAGGAGCTGGAGGAATCAGACTCCCTGACTTCAGACTATACTACAAAGCTACAGTAATCAAGACAGTATGGTACTGATACAGAAACAGAAATATAGATCAATGGAACAGGATAGAAAGCCCAGAGGTAAACCCACGCACATATGGTCACCTTATCTTTGATAAAGAAGGTAAGAATATACAATGGAGAAAAGACAGCCTCTTCAATAAGTGGTTCTGGGAAAACTGGACAGCTACATGTAAAAGAATGAAATTAGAACACTCCCTAACACCATACACAAAAATAAACTCAAAATGTATTCAAGACTTAAATGTAAGGCCAGACACTATAAAATTCTTAGAGGAAAACACAGGCAGAACACTCTATGACATAAATCACAGCAAGATCCTTTTTGACTCACCTCCTAGAGAAATGGAAATTAAAAAATATATAAACAAATGGGACCTAATGAAACTTGAAAGCTTTTGCACAGCAAAGGAAACCATAAACATGATGAAAAGACAACCCTAACAGTGGTTTGCTCACTCAGTTTGCTTTGATCAGAAAGAATTTTACATTTGAAAAAAAAAAAAAGCCCCCCTGCCTCTTATTCTCCCAAGCCCCAAGTATGAAGGGGGAAACTACAGTAGCTCGATTTTCACACCCTCAACTGCCCGGCTGGACTACAGCAGTGAAACAGGAGAGGTTTCAGGGGAGGCCCACACGACTACAGGTGTCAGAACTGGGAGGCCTGGGCTGGTTCCAAAGGCAGAGATAGTTGATGGCAGTGAGGGCTAAAGACTGGCCAGGGAAGAAAACTCAGAATATGGTCACCAGTCTAGTGGCTGAAACAGAACCCCAAAAGGCAAGGCTTTCAGACATACCTCCCTTTCCCCAAACCATTAAAATGCCCCTGGCACCACACAGCAGAGAAAAGAGATATAAGCTATTAAGTTCTGTTTCCATTTGAAACAGCAGCAAGAAAATTTCCCGTCAGTGACCTACACTGTGACTGCAGCCATGGCTGAATCTGCAGAACATGACTCCCAGCTCAGGTAGATGCAAGAAACTGGAGTCGTCTGACACATCAATGCTTGTTCCAAATAAGTAGCAAGGGGGCTGCTCTGCTAGTCTTGAACCTGATGCTTTTGACTCAATTCACTTAGATTCACCTGACCAGGAAGTGGCTTTGTGCTTTTGCAGTTCCTGTGCCCCCTACAAAGGCTAAACGTGGCTCAGGAAGGCACTGCAGTAGCAATGAAGCTTTCAGAAAATCTGATGTTTTTAAAATCTGAGTTTATAAAAACAGTTAAGGGTGATTATTTGCATAACAAGAATATGCTTCTTTTTCAAAGGAATTCACTACTGGGTTCCAATAAATAAGTGTAATCTCCTTATGCAATTAAGCTTTTGTTTATAAATCATACACTCTAAGGATAAAAGACATTTGAAGAAAGACAGCTAATAGCCAAAATTAAGCAAACATTCCAATTTATATAATAATAATAATAACTAAAACTTTATAGAAATCTAACCTTGTGCCAGGCACTATTCTAAGCCCTTTATCTATACTTACCTATTTAATCTTTGCCAAGTTTCACCTCTGAAATAGGGAAAATTAATGTGTCCATTTTACAGATGAGGAAACTCTCTTTCATCAATTTATCAATCCCAGAGAAGTCTCTGATTGGCTCAGGTTGGTCATGTGCCCACCCCTGTAGCTGGGAGTTCAGGAAGCACGAGTCACCATGATTCACAACCCTCAGGACCACAGAGCAGGAGTTGGCCAACCACAGCCCATGGGTCAAAAGGGCCTGCCTCCTGTTTTTGTAAGCAAAGGTTTATTGGAATACAGTTAACCCATTCATTTGCCTATTGTCTATAGCTGCTTTCATGCTATGGCAGAGTTCAGTAGCTGTGAGAGAAACTGTATGGCCTGCGAAGCCTAAAATAATTACTATCCAGAACTTTACAGAAAATGTTTGCTCACCCCTGCCATAGACAATGAGAGAGGAGTGAGTTCCCCTTCATGCTTATAGCAAAATCCAGTACTTCTTCTTACTGGCTGTGTAACTTTAGGCATATCACAACCTCTCTGAGCTTTGGGTTCCTTATCTATAAGATGGAAATAACACTTTCTTCACAGGATGAATGGGTAGATGGACGGATGGACAGGTAGATGAATGGATGCATACATGCATGCATAGCGGATCTCTCTCTAAAACTTCTTTGCCCAGCATTTTATTCCTCTGGAGTTAGATTTAGTTGCAGAAATGGTTAATCTGGAATGAGTTGAATGCTCCCATGCCAGAGAAATGCCAGAGAAATGCTCCTTTACAATAACTAAAGAGCTTAATACAGAGTCGCACTCAATACATAGTAGGCCAAAAAAAAAAAAGTTAATGGAAACCCAAAGAAAGCAAAGCTGCCCCACTGAATGACAGCTGAGTAAATAACTTTGTAAAGGTACAGAATGACTTTCGGCATTTCATCCTGCCTCCTCTCTACTGAGATCCTGATGCAATTATGCCTCAATCAGAAGAAAGCAATTTTGTCCCCACTGTGTGGAGAGGAGAGGATGGTCCCTGCTTTGATGTTCGAACACCTCATAATGTTCGGGTACAGCTGCAGGGGGCTGCTGACCCAGAATGCACTGGATTTCTTGTTTTGGTGGGGAGGGATGCCTGAGGTGGAGGGGTGTTTGTTTAAAGCTGCTGTGAAAACAACGTGTTTTCATTCTAATCAGAAGTGCTTCAAGAATAACTCTTCCTTTAATTGCTCACAGACGGTAGCACACCCAGTTTTAATGGAACATTCTGAAGACTGAACAGAAGACAAAAATTTAAGTGCTATATCTGCTTCCTTTCAAGAGCTTCTTACTCTTTGTGGGACCCAGTTGTCTCATCTGTAAAATGGGAAGACAGCTCTTCACTTCCATGAAGATCCCTTCCATCGGCATAGATCAAACTGTGTCTCTAATTACTCCTTCCCCCTTTTGAATGAAACACTACTTTCAGGGACCTAAACAAGAATCCTAGAAGCAATTTACCAACCACTTACCATGAACCGGGCTCTCTCCTAGGTGATCTACACACATTGCCCCAAGGTTTCCACACACCCCCATCTGAGAAAGCAGGCACTGGAATTATTATCCCCTCTTTCAGATGGAGAAATTGAGACTTAGAGAGTTGCTCTGCCTTGCCCCAAGGCCATCCATAAAGTCAGCGGTAGATCCAAGATTTGAACTTAGGCCTGGTTTGAAATCCCACACTCCTAACCATTTTACACTAGAGGACACTGAGGCACCAAAAGGCAACTTACGGTCAAATGATTCAGCAGAAGAAAAAATTTTGGTACTGTACTCCCAACTTTTCTGTAACTTTGTGATTACCTCAAAAAATTTTTTTCTAAATTATAACAAAGAATATCTATCTACTGTATGAAATATGAGTGTTAAGAAGACTGCCTGGGGGCTTCCCTGGTGGCGCAGTGGTTGGGAGTCCCCCTGCCGATGCAGGGGACACGGGTTCGTGCCCCGATCCGGGAAGATCCCGCATGCCGCGGAGCGGCTGGGCCCGTGAGCCATGGCCGCTGAGCCTGCACGTCCGGAGCCTGTGCTCCGCAATGGGAGAGGCCACAGCAGTGAGAGGCCCGCGTACCACAAAAAAATTTTAAAAATAAAATAAAATAAAAAAGAAGAGTGCCTGGCATAAAGAGAGTTCTCAATCAATATTAGCTGTTATCATTATTAGCATCTTCTTCTTCCTCCTCTGAACCTGAGTAGATAGACCATGAGGCACCAGAAGGTGAAGGTCAACTAATCTGACCATCTGGGCACCAGTCCAACAGCAACCATCATCTATCAACAAACTGATCTTGCCCCAATATATCAAACACTTAGCAGCCATTCCTACAGATGCAGCAAAACATTTGTTTTCATTAAAGTATTTTACTAACAAACAAGTGACACAATCCACCCTCAAATTCTGTTGGCTCAGCCTGCAACACGTATCCTGAATCCAAACGCTTCTCATCACCTCCACAGCTAACAGCCTGGAACATATCCTCATCTTCTCTCATCTGTATCATCGTAACTGCTTCCTAATTGGTCTCCCTGCCCTTACCCTGGTCCCCCCTGCAGACTACTCTCAACGTAGTAGGTGGCATAATCCTGCTTTAAAAAGGAAAAGAAAAGAAAAGGAAAGACAAGAGATTAGATCACACTACTCCTCTGGTCAAAAATTTCCGGAGATGCCCTACTTCAGTCAGAAAGGAAGCCAATGACTTTACAGGCATCTACAAGGACCTACACATTCTGCCTACATGATCTCCCCAACCTCATCACCTCCCACTCTCTTGCTCACTCTGCCCCAGCCATGCTCTTCCCAGAGCACACGTGGAGGCTCCTACCTCAGGACCTCCACAATGGCTGTTCCCTCTGACTGAAATGCTCTTCCCCCATCCACACAACCAACTCCCTCCCCTCCTTCAAGTGTTTGCTAAAATGCCACCTTCTCAGTGAGGTTTTCTCTGACCCACTATTTAAAAGAGCAACACCCCTCATCCCAGCACTTACCACCCCCTTCCCCTATTTCTTTTTTTCAGAACTATCTTCACCTTCTAAATTTTCTATATTATCTATTTATTTTGTTGGACTATTTATAATTATTGTAATAAAAGCTCCTTGAGGACAGAAGTAGTAGATGCTTATTTCTGCCAACATATCCCAGCACCTAAACCTATGCCTGAAACATGGCAAAATCAATCAATATACACGTGTTGAAAAATGAATGAAGGAATGAATGGGTGTTCGCATGGGGCAGAGGAAATAAAGGAGGAGAATAAATGTGCACAGGAACCACACCAGGTGATGGGGGCTCGCCAAGGCCAGAGCTTTATGTTTTCTCTTGGGTCACTCACCAGCCACCCACCTACCCACCCACTCTGGCCCTATGTTTATGGACACAAATCGAGGAAGTGACTGGTTTTAAAACGAAGGTTTCAGTTTGGTGGTTGCTCAAAAAGAATGACTATATGATCCAGTAATCCCACTTCTCAGTATGTACCCCAAAGAAGTGAAAGCAGGAGCTCAAACAGGTATTTGTACACTCGTGTTTGTGGCATCATTAATCATAATAGCCAAATGGTAGAAACAACACAAGTGTCCATCGACAAATGAATGGATAAACAAAATGAGTTCTATCCATACAATGAAATATTATTCAGCCTTTAAAGAGGAATAAAATTCTGATACATGGGGCTTCCCTGGTGGCGCAGTGGTTCAGAACCCCTGCCTGCCGATGCAGGGGATGCGGGTTCGTGCTCCGGTCTGGGAAGATCCCACATGCCGCGGATCGGCTGGGCCCCTGAGCCATGGCCGCTGAGCCTGCGCGTCCGGAGCCAGTGCTCCGCAATGAGAGAGGCCAAAACAGTGAGAGGCCCGTGTACCGCAAAAAAAAAAAAAAAAGAAAAGAAAAATTCTGATACATGCTGCAACATGGATGAACATTATGTTTATATGAAACAAGCCAGATAAAAAAGGACAAATAATGTATGACTCAACTTGTATGAGGTCCCTAGAAAAGGCAAGTTCATAGAGGCAGAAAGTAGAATAGTGGTTACCGGAGGCTGGGTGGAGGGAAGGAGTGGGAGCTACTGTTTAATGAGCACAGAGCTATTCAGGATGGTGGTGATGGTTGCACAATGTCGTGAATGTACTTAACGTGACTCAATTATACACTTAAAATGTTTAGAATGGTAAGTAAATTCTATGTTATGTATATTTTACCATAATAAAAAAAATGGAAAGTTCATGCATCCATGGCACTCAGTGTCTCTGGTATCAAGAGTGAAATGGATCTATAGTACTAACATGCAAAAGCACCGAGATATAATTAAGTATTTATAATATGAACCCACTTGTATTTTTAAAACTTAGGAGTTTGGGATTAACATATACACACTACTATATATAAAATAGATAACCAACAAGGACCTACTGTATAGCACAGGGAACTATATTCAATATCCTGTATTAACCTACAATAGAAAAGAATCTGAGGAAGAATAAATATGTGCATATGTATAACTGAATCACTTTGCTGTACACCTGAAACCAACACATTGTAAGCCAACTCTACTTCAAAAAAAATTTTTAATGTTAATGCACATATATCCATTAATTCATTCAATATATTTATTGAATGCCTTCAATATTTATTATACATATTGAGTGCTTTCAGATATTTACTGAATGCCTTGTGTGTGCCAGACTTTGTTGTCGACACTAGGATACAGCACTGGGAAACCAAGTCAAAACTCCTAGCTCTCAGGGCTTCCCTGGTGGCGTAGTGGTTGAGAGTCTACCTGCCGATGCAGGGGACACAGGTTCGTGCCCCGGTCCAGGAAGATCTCACATGCTGCAGAGCGGCTGGGCCCGTAAGCCATGGCCACTGAGCCTGCGCGTCTGGAGCCTGTGCTCCGCAACGGGAGAGGCCACGGCAGTGAGAGGCCCGCGTACCGCCAACAAAAAAAACCAAAAAAAAATCTCCTAGCTCTCACAGCACTGGCATTTTTGTCAACAGTGTTACCTCTGAGAGTGGGCCTGGAGGCAAGGAGGGAGAGGTTTTTTTCCTTTTTGCCTTTCTGTACTGTTTGAATTATTTTACTATGTGTGTGTTACTGTTCTACTTTAAAAGCTACTTTTTATTAAAAAGATGGGAATTCCCTGGCAGTCCAGTGGTTACGACTCATCACTTCCACTGCAGGGGGCATGGGTTCAATCCCTTGTTAGGGAACTAAGATCCCGCATGCCACTGGGCAGCACAGCCAAAAAAAAAAAGATATATAAAAGGGGATGAGCAAAATTCCACTTTTGGACCCCCACATAATCAATTATTATTCAAGAATCTCCTCTTGGCTTCCTCTTACCCAGTCTGATAAGAAAGTCTTCGTTCAGTGAAGAAGGAATGATTTCTAGAGAATGCTAAAGTTAAGTAATGGAGCTTGGTAATGATCAAGCCAAGCTTGCCAGTGTGACAGGAAAGTTAGAAGCTCTGGCCCTGACATCAGGGAGGCCTAGACTTGAGTCTCAGCTCCTTCAGCTCAACATCCTCACCTGCAGAACAGGGGTAATATGAGAGATGAAATTCTACAGAATGGGACTGCCTTGGCTGCCTGGACCGAACTGCAAATGTCAGCTTTCCCAAACTTCTAAGATGCTGCCTTCATTCATTCATTTATTCATTCATACATTCATTCATTCATTCAACAAATGTTTTCTGAGAGTGTATGTGCCAGGAACTAAGGTGATGTGGATCTATATTTGGTGCTAAATATATGATGACAATGTTAGTTCTAAAACCTGGATATACACTGGCTGAATTTTGTGTCCCCCCCCATTCTTTTTTTTTAAAAATAATTTTCTTTTTTTGTCAATTTTTTAAAAATTTATTTTAAATTATTTATTTATTTTTGGCTGCACTGGGTCTTCATTGCTGCGTGTGGGCTTTCTCTAGTTGCAGTGAGCAGGGGCTACTCTTCATTGCAGTGCGCGGGCTTCTCATTGCGGTAGCTTCTCTTGTTGCAGAGCATGGGCTCTAGGCACGTGGGCTTCAGTAGTTGTGGCATGTGGGCTCAGTAGTTGTGGCTTGTGGGCTCTAGAGCACAGGCTCGGTAGTTGTGGCACACGGGCTTAGTTGCTCTGCAGCATGTGGGATCTTCCCAGACCAGGGCTCGAATCCGTGTCCCCTGCATTGGCAGGCGGATTCTTAACCACTGTGCTACCAGGGAAGTCCCCCCCCCCATTCTAATGTTGAAGCCCCAACACCCAGTACTTCAGAATGTAACTGTATTTGGAGATAAGTCCTTTAAAGAGTTGATTTAAGTTAAAATTAAGACAACAGGGTGGGGTCCTAATCCAATCTGACAGTGTCCTTATAAGAAAATAGAGAGAGAGACACCAAGGATGCACCAGCACAGAGGAAAGGCCACATGAGGACACAGTGAGAAGATGACCATCTTCAAGCCAAAGAGAAAGATCTCAAGAGAAGCCAGCCCTACTGACACCTTGATCTTGGACTTCCAGCCTCCAAAACTGTGAGAAATTAATTTCTGTTATTCAAGCCCCCCGGTCTGTAGTATTTTGTTATGATGGCCTGAGCAGACTAATAGAGTTGTAAATAAAGCAGGCAAGATATCTGACCTTAGGGAGCTTATAGCTTAACACAGTATCCTCAAAGGGCAGGTGCCCAATTGCTCTAAGAACTTGGGTCAATAAATGCAAATAATGCAAGTGCTCAGAACAACACAGGAGTCCTGTGGTCTTTATTACATGTGGGGAAACTGTGGCCCAAAGAGAAGACAGGACTTCTCTCGGGTCACAGGTCTGGTTAGAAGTTTCATCTTTTACCCCATCTTTTACTGACTGCATCACCTTAGTTCCAGTATTACCAAGAGTCATAATGTCTCAATAAGGCATTGGATGGAGATCTTTTTTTAATAAAAAGTGCTAGGGGCACCAAACAGAAAATCTCATTACTCTCAGAGATGAATGGACATGAACTTTTCCAACCTGAAAAAGGAATAAAATGAAATGTAGCACTATCTGAAGTCTACCAAGAGATCTGATTCACTCCATATCAAAGAACCCCCCAAATAAACATTGTGGGTTTTAAATTTCTGTAAGTGAAGAACCAACCATCTAGAATTTTGAATCAACAATTTCATATGTGAAAATGTCAACTAAGGAAACAACCCTGAGTATAAGGGGGAAAAAAACATAATGCACATTATGCATATAGAGAAAAACGAAAACCAGCCTAAACGTCCATTAACTGCTGACTGGGTTGGCATTTTACAGTCAGCAGAACATTATTCAGCCCTAACAAATTATGTTTGTGATACATTTGTATCATGGGAAATATTTATGTCATCAGGTCAAGTAAAAAAATAGAATTGCATACAGTATACGTAGTGACTGTAACTGTGATAGATGGAAAGCTAAGCATATAAAAATACCAGTGGGAAATATACTAAAACATTAACAGTGGTTGTTTCCATATATTCTCTCATCTGTATTTTGAAAATTACTTACAATGATTATATATATGTATATAAATGCACAAACACAATCGCACATATATATGTATAAAGGAATATATATTCCTGTCAACTTAGAAGAAAACTAAATTTATTTTTAATATATTTTGTAATATCAGGAAAATACATAGCCTAGATTTTCCCCCCAATATGAGTTTTCTATTCTGAAGACTCATGGCAATAATAATAACAATGACAACAATTAACATTGATGCATTTGCTATTGTGCCAGGCACTGTTCCAAGCACTTGACTTTTATTAACTCACCTAAACCTTTGCTCATTCACTCTGTTCTACCTGCACTACCCTCCTTGCTGTTCCTCAAACTCTTTGCTACCTCAGGACCTTTGCATTTGGCATTCCCTCTGCACTGCCATTCCCTCTGCCTGAAATGCTCTTCCCCCAGATACACATCCACATGGCTCACTTTGCCCAGGTCTCTACTCACATGTCACCTCCTTGGAGAGGTCTTCCCTGATTACCTGAGCTAAAGTAGCACCCTTCCTCTCTAGTCCCATTACTCTGGTTTATTTTTCTTTATGGCACTTATCCCACCTGCCATATTATATCATTTACTTGTTTATTGCCTGTCACTCCCATTAGAACATCTGCCTGTTTTATTCACTGCTGTCTCCAGCACTGAGAGTAAGACATCCATCACATAGTAGGTGTTCAGTACAAAGTGAATAAATACAACAATCCTATGAGGTAGTTACCTTTATTATCCCCATTTTACAGATTACAAACTGAGGCACAGAGAGACTAAGCTACTTGCCTCCAAGGTCACAGGGCCAATAAGTGGCAGAGGAGGGGTTCAAATATAGACAGTCTTGTTCCAGAACCCACATTCTTAACCCAAAAATGGCTTAAAGTGGCGTAATAATAGAGTACTGGTAACATGGAACAGATTTTAAAGAGACATCCTCAGGAAAGACAGGCCAAGGGAAGCATAACTTCCATTCATTAAGCATGAAATTTGGGTTTTTGAGCCAGGAAAAAAAAAAAAAACTGGTTTGCACAAGTATAACACACTCAGACTCCTGGATTTTTGGTGTATTCTGGGCTCCAGAAGAACCAAACCTAATCTGTGGCTAAATGCACACTTCAGAGTGCCCCGTGGCTCAAAAGAATCAGTAGTTCCCAAAATTATGGGCTGTGAAACCCTCCGGTGTTAGCAAAGGGGATAGTGCAGTTAAGACCTGGCCATTTACAGAATGATCTCCACATTTGTCATCAGAACAACCCTGCAAGTTGGGACTCTCACCAGCCATCAGCAAAGTGAGGACAGGGACTGCACTGCGTCTGTCTTGTTCCCTGCCAAGTCTCAGGCCCCTCAGGTGGCATCTGGCAGACAATCAGCAAACAATGAATATCTAAAGTGGAATGAATATTAGGGATGAGAAAACAGAGGCTCAGACAGGGGAGGCCACTTTTCCAAAGTCACACACCGAGTAAGCAGCTGGTTCCTTTGACCCTTCAACTCTCCAGCGAGTATCATTTCTCATGCCAGGACAAGGATAATTCAAACTGTCAGACCTCACCTTGCACTTGATGGTTTTAAAGCAGAGAAGAGGGAAGCTCCCTTAACCTGTCTGGTGATGTGGGGGCCATGAGAGAGCACAGCTCAGATCTCCCTGCTGCAAAGACTGTGACTGGCTGACAGCCTCCAGCTGCTTCCAGAGATCCTAAACACCCACTTTCCCAGGGTTGCTCCCAATCTCTGACTGAGCACGGCAAGGGTGGTACAGCTGGGCCACTCAGGATAGACATGGGGCTCCTTAAAGGGCAATCCTTGCTCTGGGGCTCCCCATCAGCCGGGCTGAGACCTTCTCAGAGCTGCACTGGGGTCTCAGCTCTTCCTATACAGCCCTCCTTCCTGCCCCTCCCTTTTCACGGGTGTCAGACCCACATCACACTCTATTCCAGCTCCCTCTCTTCTTCATCCTTCACAGGCACTCACTCCTGTAATTCTCTCCTAACATCTGCTTCTTGCAGGACCTGAACTGGCAACAGATGGATTCTCAAATGGAAACCTGATCCATCCAACAGGCTTTTGAAGAATTCTGGGTAATTACAGTAGGGTGAATAATGACCCCACTTCCCCAAAGATGTCAACATCCTAATCTGTGGAACCTATAGATATGTTACCTTATATGGCAAAAGGACTTTGCAGATATGATTAAGTTAAGGATCTTGAGGTGGAAAGAAAATCTACCTGGATTTTTTAGGTGAACCCAATGTAATTACAAAGGCCCTTATAAGAGGGAGGCAGGAAGTCACAGAGAAGAGAAGATGCTGTATTGCTGGCTTTAAAGATGGAAGAAGGGGCCAGGAGCAGCCTCTAGCAGCTGGCAGAGGCAAGGAATGGATTCTCCCCTGGATCCTACAGAATGAACAAGCCCTACTAACACCCTGATTTAAGTCTTCAGTAAGTCCTTGATTTCGTTCTCCTGACCTCCAGGATTTAGGAGAATAAATTTGTGTGTTTTGAGTTACTAAGTTCATGGTCATTTGTTACAGAAGCCATAGGGAACTCATATAGTAATGAAGTACAAGGGGAGTGGCTGGATCGTTACATTAACAAAATTTTAAACCCAAGCTCCTTGATCACATGAGGCTTTATCCTAAGGCATCCTTAACTAGGTCATATTGCATTGGTCCTGCTGCTGTCTGAAACATATGATATTGTGATTAAAGCATTCGAACTATGTGTCTCAGATTAAGAAATACTCTTTGCAGGGTGGATGACACTGCTCACAATTTACTTTGTCTCAGGTTTTTTGAGGCAGTTCAGCCCCCAGAGAGGTAATATACCTGTTGACACTCCCAGAATCAAGGTCATGGGCCAGTCCTAGCATCAAATTCCAGTTCTGCCACTGTTTATTAGCTGTGGAAACCTGGGCAAGTCACCTCAAAAGTCATATGGTTTCACTCTACCACAGTCTCAAGCTTGCCCAGATTCAAAAGGAAAGAACGTAGATACTGCCACTCAATGGAAAGAGCATCAAAATCACACCGTAAGAAGAATAAGTGAAATTACACTTCAAGATGGCAGAGAAGTAAGATGTGGAGATAACCTTCCTCCCCACAAATACATCAAAAATAAATCTACACATGGAACAACTCCTACTGAACACCTACTGCACGCCAGTAGAAGACCTCAAACTTCCTAAAAGCCATGTGACTGACAGGGTCTTGGTGTCTTGGCGGGGTGTCAGGCCTGAGCCTCAGAGGTGGGAGAGCCGAGTTCAAGACACTGGACCACCAGAGACCTCCCAGCCCCACATAATATCAATTGGCGAGAGCTCTGTGTCTCAACAATAAGACCCAGATCCACTCAACGACCAGCAAGCTCCAGCGCTGGGCACCCCATGCCAAACAGCAAGAGAGGAACACAACCCCACCCATTAGCAGAGGCTGCCTAAAATCATAAGTTCACAGACACCCCAAAACATACCACCAGACGTGGTCCTGTCCACCAAAAAGACAAGATCCAGCCTCATCCACCAGAACACAGGCACCAGTCCCCTCCACCAGGAAGCCTAGACAAACCACTGAATCAACCTTATCCACTGGGGGCAGACACCAAAAACAATGGGAACTACGAACCTTCACCCTGCGAAAAGGAGACCCCAAACACAGTAAGTTAAGCAAAATGAGAAGACAGAGAAATATGCAGCAAGGTAAAAACCCACCAGATGAAGGAGCAAGGTAAAACCGACCAGAAAAAACAAATGAAGAGGAAATAGGCAGTCTACCTGAAAAAGAATTCAGAGTAATGATAGTAAAGGTGATCCCAAATCTTGGAAATAGAATGGAGAAAATATAAGAAACGTTTAACAAGAACCTAGAAGAACTAAAGAGCAAACAAACAATGACGAACAACAAAATAAATGAAATTAAAAATTCTCTAGAAGTAATCAATAGCAGAATAACTGAGGCAGAAGAACAGAGAAATGACCTGGAAGATAAAACAGTGGAAATAACTACCGCAGAGCAGAATAAAGAAAAAAGAATGAAAAAATTGAGGACAGTCTCAGAGACCTCTGGGACAATATTAAACACACCAACATTAGAATTATAGGGATCCCAGAAGAAAAGAAAAAGAAAGGGACTGAGAAAATATTTGAAGAGATTAGAGTTGAAAAATTCCCTAATATAGGAAAGGAAATAGTCGATCAAGTCCAGGAAGCACAGAGAGTCCCATACAGGATATATCCAAGGAGAAACATGCCAAGACACATATTAATCAACTATCAAAAATTAAACACAAAGAAAAAAATATTACAAGCAGCATGGGAAAAGCAACAAGTAACATACAAGGGAATCCTCATAAGGTTAACAGCTGATCTTTCAGCAGAAACTCTGCAAGCCAGAAGGCAGTGGCAGGACATATTTAAAGTAACGACAGGGAAAAACCTACAACCAAGATTACCCTACCCAGCAAGGATCTCATTCAGATTCGATGGAGAAATTAAAACCTTTACAGACAAGCAAAAGCTAAGAGAATTCAGCACCACCAAACCAGCTTTACAACAGATGCTAAAGGAACTTCTCTAGGCAGGAAACACAAGAGAAGGAAAAGACCTACAATAACAAACCCAAAACAATTAAGTAAATGGTAATAGGAACATACATATCGATAATTACCTTAAATGTAAATGGATTAAATGCTCCAACCAAAAGACACAGACTGGTTGAATGGATACAAAAACAAGACCTGTATATAAGCTGTCTACAAGAGACCCACTTCAGACCTAGGGATACATACAGACTGGAAGTGAGGGGATGGAAAAAGATGTTCCATTCAAATGGAAATCAAAAGAAAGCTGGAGTAGCAATTCTCATATCAGACAAAACAGACTTTAAAATAAAGACTATTACAAGAGACAAAGAGGGACACTACATAATGATCAAGGGATCAATCCAACAAGAAGATATAACAGTTGTAAATATTTATGCACCCAACATAGGAGCACCTCCATACATAAGGCAAATGCTAATAGCCATAAAAGGGGAAATCGACACTGACACAATAATAGTAGGGGACTTGAACGCCCCACTTTCACCAATGGACAGATCATCCAGAATGAAAGTAAATAAGGAAACACAAGCTTTAAATGACACATTAAAAAAGATGGACTTAACTGATATTTATAGAACATTCCATCCAAAAACAACAGAATACACCATCTTCCCAAGTGCTCATGGAACATTCTCCAGGATAGATCATATCTTGGGTCACAAATCAAGACTTGGTAAGTTTAAGAAAATTGAACTCGTATCAAGTATCTTTTCTGACCACAATGCTATGAGACTAGATATCAATTACAGGGGAAAAAACTGTAAAAAATACAAACACATGGAGGTTAAACAACATGCTACTAAATAACCAAGAGATCACTGAAGAAATCAAAGAGGAAATTTAAAAACACCTAGAAACAAATGACAATGAAAACAGAATGACCCAAAACCTATGAGATGCAGCAAAAGCAGTTCAAAGAGGGAAGTCTATAGCAGTACAATCCTACCTCAAGAAACAAGAGAAACCTCAAATAAACAATCTAACCTTACCCCTAAAGTGATTAGAGAAAGAAGAACAAAAAAAAAAACCCAAAGTTAGCAGAAGGAAAGAAATTATAAAGATCAGATCAGAAATAAAAAGAAATGAAGGAAACGATAGCAAAGATCAATAAAACTAAAAGCTGGTTCTTTGAGAAGAGAAACAAAATTGATAAACCATTAGCCAGACTCATCAAGAAAAAATGGGAGAACACTCAAATCAACAGAATTAGAAATGAAAAAGGAGAAGTAACAACTGACATCACAGAAATACAAAGGATCAGGCTTCCCTGGTGGCGCAGTGGATGAGAGTCCACCTGCCAATGCAGGGGACACAGGTTCGTGCCCCAGTCCGGGAAGATCCCACATGCCGCGGAGTGGCGAGGCCCATGAGCCATGGCCGCTAAGCCTGCACGTCCGGAGCCTGTGCTCCGCAACAGGTGAGGCCACAACAGTGAGAGGCCCGCGTACCACAAAAAAAAAAAAAAAAAAAGAAATACAAAGGATCATTAGAGATACTACAAGCAACTATACGCCAATAAAATGGACACCCTGTTAGAAATGGACAAATTCTTAGAAAAGCACGACCTTATGAGACTGAACCAGGAAGAAATAGAAAATATAAACAGACTGATCACAGGCACTGAAATTGAAACTGTGATTAGAAATTTTCCAACAAACAAAAAGTTCAGGACCAGATGGCTTCATAGGCGAATTCTATCAAACATTTAGAGAAGAGCTAACACCTATCCTTCTCAAACTCTTCCAAAATATAGCAGAGGGAGGAACACTCCCAAACTCATTCTACGAGGCCACCATAACCCTGAGACCAAAACCAGATAAAGATGTCACAAAAAACAAAAACTACAGGCCAATATCACTGATGAACATAGATGCAAAAATCCTCAACAAAATGCTAGCAAACAGAATCCACTGGCACATTAAAAGGATCATACACCACGATCAAGTGGGGTTTATCCCAGGAATGCAAGGATTCTTCAATATACGCAAATCAATGTGACACACCATATTAACAAATTGAAAGGTAAAAACCATATAATAATCTCAATAGATGAAGAAAAAGCTTTTGACGGGCTTCCCTGGTGGCGCAGTGGTTGAGAGTCCGCCTGCCGGTGCAGGGGACGCGGGTTCGTGCCCAGGTCCGGGAAGATCCCGCATGTCGCGGAATGGCTGGGCCCGTGAGCCATGGCCGCTGAACCTGCGCGTCCCAAGGCTGTGCTCCGCAACGGGAGAGGCCACAGCAGTGAGAGGCCCGCATACCCCAAAATTTAAAAAATTTAAACAAACTTTTGGCAAAATTCAACACCCATTTATGATTAAAAGTCTCCAGAAAGTAGGCATAGAGGGAACTTACCTCGACATAATAAAGGCCATATATGACAAACCCACCTCCAACTTTGTTCTCAATGGTGAATAACTGAAACCATTTCCTCTAAGATCAGGAACAAGACACGGTTGCCCATTCCCACCACTATTATTCAACATAGTTTTGGAAGTCCTAGCCACAGCAATCAGAGAAGAAAAAGAAATAAAAGGAATCCAAATCGGAAAAGAACAAGTAAAACTGTCACTGTTTGCAGATGACATGCTACTATATAGAGAGAATCCTAAAGATGCTACCAGAATACTACTAGAGCTAATCAATGAATTTGGTAAAGTTGCAGGATACAGGATTAATGCACAGAAATCTCTTGCATTCCTATACACTAATGATGAAAAATCTGAAAGAGAAATTGAGGAAACACACCCATTTACCACTGCAACAATAAGAATAAAATACCTAGGAATAGACCTACCTAAGGAGACAAAAGACCTGTATGCAGAAAACTATAAGACACTGATGAAAGAAATTAAAGATGATACAAACAGATGGAGAGATATACTATGTTCTTGGATTGGAAGAATCAACATTGTGAAAATGACTATACTACCCAAAGCAATCTACAGATTCAATGCAATCCCTGTCAAACTACAAGTGGCATTTTTCACAGAGCTAGAACAAAACATTTCACAATTTGTATGGAAACACAAAAGACCCCGAACAGCCAAAGCAATCTTGAGAAAGAAAAACAGAGCTGGAGGAATCAGGCTCCCTGACTTCAGACTATACTACAAAGCTACAGTAATCAAGACAGTATGGTACTGGCACAGAAACAGAAATATAGATCAATGGAACAGGATAGAAAGCCCAGAGATAAACCCACGCACATATGGTCACCTTACCTTTGATAAAGTAGGCAGGAATATACAATGGAGAAAAGACAGCCTCTTCAATAAGTGGTGCTGGGAAAACTGGACAGCTACATGTAAAAGAATGAAATTAGAACACTCCCTAACACCATACACAAAAATAAACTCAAAATGTATTCAAGACCTAAATGTAAGGCCAGACACTATAAAACTCTTAGAGGAAAACACAGGCAGAACGCTCTATGACATAAATCATAGCAAGATCCTTTTTGACCCACCTGCTAGAGAAATGGAAAAACAAAAATAAACAAATGAGACCTAATGAAACTTGAAAGCTTTTGCACAGCAAAGGAAACCATAAACAAGACCAAAAGACAACCCTCAGAATGGGAGAAAATATTTGCAAATGAAGCAACTGACAAAGGATTAATCTCCAAAATATACAAGCAGCTCATGCAGCTCCATATCAAAAAAGCAAACAACCCAATCCAAAAATGGGCAGAAGACCTATACAGACATTTCTCCAAAGAAGATATACAGACTGCCAACAAACACATGAAAGAATGCTCAACATCACTAACCATTAGAGAAAAGCAAATCAAAACTACGAGATATCCCCTCACACCAGTCAGAATGGCCATCATCAAAAAATCTACAAACAATAAATGCTGGAGAGGTTGTGGAGAAAAGGGAACCCTCTTGAGCTGTTGGTGGGAATGTAAATTGATACAGCTACTATGGAAAACAGTATGGAGGTTCCTTACAAAACTAAAAATAGAACTACCATATGACCCAGCAATCCCACTACTGGGCATATACCCTGAGAAAACCATAATTCAAAAAGAGTCATGTACCACAATGTTCATTGCAGCTCTATTTACAATAGCCAGGACACGGAAGCAACCTACGTGTCCAGTGACAGATGAATGGATAAAGAAGATGTGGCACATATGTATAATGGAATATTACTCAGCCATAAAAAGAAATGAAATTGAGTTATTTGTAGTGAAGTGGATGGACCTAGAGTCTGTCATACAGAGTGAAGTAAGTCAGAAAGAGAAAAACAAATACCATATGCTAACACATATATATAGAATCTAAAAAAAAAAAAAGGGCAGGACAGGAATAAAGACGCAGATGTAGAGAATGGACTTGAAGACATGGGGAGGGGGAAGGGTAAGCTGGGACAAGTGAGAGAGTAGCATTGACATATATACACTACCAACTCTAAAATAGATAGCTAGTGGGAAGCAGCTGCAAAGCACAGGGAGATCAGCTCGGTGCTTTGTGACCACCTAGAGGGGTGGGATAGGAAGGGTGGGAGGGAGACACAAGAGGGAGGGGCTATGGGGATATATGTATATGTATAGCTGATTCACTGTGTTATAGAGCAGAAACTAACACACCATTGTAAAGCAATTATACTCCAATGAAGATGTTAAAAATAAATAAATACAATTCAAACTCAAAAAAAAAAAAAAAAGAGACACACAGACCTTATTTGCAAAGCAGAAATAGAGACAGACTTAGAGAACAAATATATGGACACCAAGTAGGAAAGGCGTGGGGTGGGAGGAATTGGGAGATTGGGACTGACATATATACACTGTTGATACTATGCATAAAATAGACAACTGAGGGGAACATACTGTATAGCACAGGGAACTCTACTTAATACACTGTGGTGTCCTAAATGCGAGGGAAATCCAAAAGGGAGGGAATATATGTATATGTATGGCTAATTCATTTTGCTGTGCAGTAGAAGTAACACAACACTGTAAAGCAACTATATGCCAATAAAAATAAATTTTTACAAAAAGAGACACACCAAAGAAAATGGAACTTCTTCCATGACTGGACATTAAATTGCATCTGAAAATGACGTCTAGAACTGGGAGAGCCATCTTGTGACCATTAGGACTGCTGACATTAAGACATTAGGATGGCAGAGGAGACATATGAGAAGGACATTGGTCCTTGCTGAAGGATCAATTCAGGACAAGGTACTGAACTAGTCTTGGAGTCACTGTTACTGGAGATAATAAATTTTTCTTACTGTTTAAATCAGTTGAATCAGGATTTTTTTTGTCCCAATAAAAGCATCCTAACTGATGCAAACAGCTGCCTTTTTGTTGAGCATTTACTATGTACCCACAGCACATAGAACCACAAGTCTAACACAGGGCTAAGTACTGTACATTTGCTATCAAATTTAATCTTCACAGTAACCCATGAGGCAGGGACTGTTATCAACCTCATTTTACAGAGAGGAAGCTGAAGCTCAGAGACAATATGAAAATTGTCCAGGATCTCCCAGCTAGTGCCAGAGCTGGGATCCAAACCGGGGGTGGATGCCCTTGTATCCACCACTCTTCTATAAAACTGCCTCCCTCGACTGTCCACAGGCTGTCTGCTCCCTCCATTCAAAACCCCACTCCTATTTACAAATTGATTCAGAGAGCAGCTGTTGCAGCCATGAACTTATGAATCAGATCTACTGGAAGCAATTGCAATCTTTGAACGATTCTGCGAAGATACTTAAAAGCCATACTATGAAGTCCAAACCAGATGTGATTTGCCCCCAAGGATGGTAATTCAAGCTCCAGCTGGAGTGGAAAAATGAAATTTGCAGAGGAGAGCTCTCTCTGCCTTGAAACATCCTACACCTGCCTCGTCAAAAGTGAGATCCCAATTTAGTTCAAGCACTGCTTGCAGAATTTATTTCAGTTGTGATAAAAGTCTTAAAACACAGTTCAAGTGCTTTGCTCAAGCATTTAAAGCACACCTTTCAGAGGAAAACAGGCTTTCTGGCAATAAACTGAGTAGACCCAGAAAGTGCTTGGATGATCTATAACAAGAGAATCTAGAAAAAGCCATACAGATAAAAATGTAGTTTGGCAAAACCAAAGAAAGCAGCAGACATTTAATGAAACCAAGGGCACTAACTTCCAATGAGGCAAAAACTCATACATACTGATATTAGAAAATATGACCCTTTGTTATGGCATCAAAACAATCAAGGGTGACATTAAAATTAGTGATACCTTGTGGTTTGATCCAGTAACAATCATTTCAAACTCTGGGCCTCGAAACCTTCATTACTGCAACTCTCACAATATCTCCATGTTTGATTTATGGGTCAGAACACTTTAGGTTATATCTGAACAAACCCCCCAAAAACCACAAATGATAATTTATTGTTTCTGGTAAATAAAATGACCAGAAGTCTTTTGCTTCAGGTAAAGCTGGATCCAGGCACTCAAATGATATGATCAAGGCTTGTTCTCTCCCCAGGTCATGATTCTGCTTTTCTCTGTCCTGACTTTATTTTCAAACAGGGTCCCTCCTTGGGTAAGCCCCAGTTACTCAGGGTAGCACCAGACTTTTACCTATCTACTCTAGTGGAGAGTGAGCCTCTTCCCCGACTCATGCAGTTTTGTGGATATTCACTTCACCTACACAGCAACTAAAGACGAGAATGAGTAAGGATTGAAAACAAGCTGTTGGAGACGGTGACTTGAGGATCTTTGATGGAGTTCAGAAGAATGAGCCAATGTTGGAAAGTCCCTGGCTCATAGCCGGTGTTCAATCAATGTTTGTTGCCCACTGTAGCAGAGACTGTCAGTGCTCATCCATATCCCCTAGGGACTCATCGGACAGCATGCCCTTGTGACTCTGTACCTGAGGGCTCCTCTTGGCCCATTTACAGGGCAGGTCAGAAGTGAAAGGGACTTAATGTGTCAAGAGTAGCCCAGTCAGTCAACGAGAGGTTGTGTTGGAGGATAAATACCCCAGCTTTTTTCTCGTTCCTCAGATGGAATAACTCTGAGGCTTATGTTCTGTGGTGTCTCCCACAGAACATAAGGTCAAAAGTGAAAGGGACTTAATGTGTCAAGAGTAGCCCAGTCAGTCAACGAGAGGTTGTGTTGGAGGATAAATACCCCAGCTTTTTTCTCGTTCCTCAGATGGAATAACTCTGAGGCTTATGTTCTGTGGCGTCTCCCAGAGCTCCCCTGCAGAACTGAGGTCCAAGCTCCAATCACCTAAGATGGTATCAGGCTTAACACCTCACCCTTTACCAACTTCCTCTCACATCCCAACCCCCCGACCTGTGTTTCCTGAGACCACCTCCCAAATAAACCACCTGTTCCAAATCTTTATCTCAGGGCATGCTTCTGGGAAAATCCAGCCTAAAACAAACATGAATGCAA
This sequence comes from Phocoena sinus, assembly GCF_008692025.1. NCBI lineage: Eukaryota > Metazoa > Chordata > Mammalia > Artiodactyla > Phocoenidae > Phocoena > Phocoena sinus. The sequence continues at coordinate 74,289,658 of NC_045776.1, read as the reverse complement.
ATAAGCCTAGAATCATAGAATTTTAAACTGAAATTAACGTGTGCCTGGATTTTAAGCCCCATGTGGTGGAAACTATGTCTTGTCTTTGTAGCTTCACTTCCCAAGTAGGGGTGAGCACAAAGTAGGTGCCTGGGAAATGTTGGCTGAAATGAATGGATCAACAAATGGATCAAACAAAAAATGGATCAACTTTAAATTCTACATTGAAATACGACACAAACACATAAACGCTGGGAATTACTGGTTGGGAAATTATAGATAATGGAATTTGGGGGTAGGGAGAGTAATGAATTAGGAATCAAGATACATGAGTTGTGGTTCCATCCTTGCTACTGACTGGCTGTAGCACCTTGGTATTCCAATCTTCCTGAGCCTCTCCATCACCTGTAAATTGGGTGAAGTGACCAGATCCTGGAAGCCGGCTGCCTAGGTTCAAATCTCACCCTGGCTACTAAGTAGCTGCGCAAGTTTGGGCAAGTTACCAAACCTCTCTGTGCCTCAAGCTCTTCTAGTACAGGATTTATCAAGCTTGGAGCTATTGACATTTTGGGCCAGGTAAGTCTTGGTGGTCGGGGAGGGGCTATCCTGTTCATTGTAGGATGTTTAGCAACATCCCTGGCATCTACCCACTAGATGCTAGTAGCACCCCTCACTTGAGAAGACCAAAAAATGCCTCCAGACATTGCCAAATGTCCCCTGGGGGCAAAGTCACTCCCAATTGAAAACCATTGCTAGAAAATGGGGATAATAATAGAACATACCTCATGGAATTAGTGTGAGGATTAAATGAGTTAAACAACTGAAAATCTCAGAATAGTGTCTGACTCATAATAAGTAGTGAATTTGTGTATTATTATTACTATTTCTATCATTATTATCATTTTCTGCTCTATCAACATTACAGGTAATTGTGGACTAAAGCAACTAGTGAAGCTCAAGGTTAAAACCACATTTGAGGTCACTCTTCTTGACTTCAACTGGCCAACTGAAAAATTTAGAATCAGAAAGACCTGGGATAACAACAAGGTCCTACGGTATAGCACAGGAAACTATATTCAATATTCTGTAATAAACCATAATGGAAAAGGATATGAAAAAGAAAAAAATATATATATATAATTGAATCACTTTGCTGTACACCAGAAACACAACATTGTAAATCAACTATACTTCAATTAAAAAAAGAAAGACCCGAGACTGAATGCCAATATCGCCACATACTCAATGTGTAGGATTGTTGGACAAAATACAAGACACCCAGTTAAACTGGATTTTAGATAAACAACAAACAATTCTTTATTATAAGTATACCCCAAAATATTTCATGCAACATACTTGTGCTTATAAATGATCTGCCATTAGAAGTTCAAATTTAACCAAGTAGCCTATGTTTTTATTTGCTAAAGCTAGCACCTCTCTAAATGTATGACTTTTAATTTAATTTAACCTCTCTGAGCTTCAGTTTCCTCATTTGCTGGATAGAGATAAAAATTCCTACCTCGTTGGGTTATTGTAAGGAATAGAAAAATGTAGTAAATGTGAAGTGTTGTGCCTTACAGTAGGTACGAAACAAATGATAGTTACTGGAATTACATATGCATGGATTTAAATGCTGTGTTTGTTATTTATACAAAGAAGGTGAGATCCTTTAGAGCAGATGCTGTCTCATTCATTACTGCATTTCCTGCATTAAGCAAGCAGCAGGGAAGAGCTCGTGCTTGGAAGCCAAACACCCTGGGTTCAAGACACAGCTCCATCACTTACTGGCTGTGCAACCTTGGGCAAGTCACTTAATCTCTCTGTGCCTCCACTTCCTCACCCAGAAAATAAGAATAATATTAGAACCTATGTGTAGGGTTACTGTAAAGGTTAACAGAGTTAATGATAAATGTAGACTGCTTAGTGCCTGGCTATGTTATGTGCTCACCTGACCCTGGTTGAAAGAATGAGTGAATGAATGAAGGCAGCTGTACTTTATCACGTCTCAGTCCATACAAGAATCCACTCATCTGTCTTTTAACAATATAATCACAGAGCTCCACAATTTCTAGCCTTTCTCTGAAATTAAGGGTCTAACCTCCACATTCAAAAACATCTAACATCCCTCTCTGATCCAGGTCACTTAAAGCATGCTGTTTCAAGCAGTAGCTAGAATCCTGAAAGATGCTCACCAGAGTAAAGTAAACAAGCAAGCAGTAAATTTACTGTGTATCTTTGAATTTAATAGAACTGAGATGCAGGCTGGCTGCAAAAGGCAAAAAATTAAATGATGACCTTTTCAAAATTTGCTTTCTCTGATGCAAACGCTAGCCCATGGCTGCAACCAGACATTTATCATGTCTGATTAGTAGATTTATAGTCAAACAATTCTAAATATACAGAAAACAGAAACATGCTCTAATTTAACTGTACCGAGACCTCTTTCTTAACCAAGTTTCTCAGTGTTTGACTGTTCAATGTGATCCAGCCACTTTCCATGCCCCAGACACATAAATGCCCCATTAAGAATTACTGCATTTATACTGCAGTTATTTTTTCCACCATCTATGCTGGGAAGCTGCGGGGAGGGAGGATGCTAAAGATGAGAGGGAGAAACTGGCAAAGAAAAGGAGAGAAAATCTACAGCACTGAGAAGGAGACACTGGAGACTAAAGGATTCCCACTTGTCATGTTCATCATTCTTCATGCTCCTCCACTCCCCACCCCTTAGAGAATTTCAGGAAGTTAGTGAGATTTGCAAAGGGTATTAAATTCTGTGGCCACAATCCCCTACCTCCAGCAGAACTTGCATGCACTCAGATTTCTCTGACAGCTGATTCAATCAAAATTTAGTGAACTAAGCATCTATTGCTCCAAACTGGGATGCCATTCAATTCAAAAAATATGTATCGGGCATCGAGTGTCCCAGCATAACTATCATGAGAAGAGGGAGGGAAGACAGGGAGGGAGAAGAAGGAGGGAGAGGAGGGAAGAAGGTGGAAAGAGAAAAGGGAAATGAAGAGAAAGACAATTAATGAGCATCTGTCTCATGTGTAATGAGGCTGTGTGTGGTGCAGTGGTTAAGGTCACAGCCTTTAGCCAGAGCCTGACTTTGAGCCCCTGCTCCACTATTCCCCAGCTGTGTGACCCCTGATGCATTACTGAACCTCTCTGAGATTCCATTTCCTCAAATGTAAAATGGAGATAATTGCCCAGAGCTGCTTGAGCTGTTGTGAGGACTCAATCGTGTGCCTGGCACAACAGTCAGTACTTAGCAACCGGTAGATGTTATCACTGTCACCAGGCACCATGCTGAGTGCTTCTGGGTCCCATCCTCACCTAATCTTGCAATACAGTGTCAGCACAAGGTGTGCAGATCTGGTTATGGGACAGGAGCTGCTCCTCGGGCCTTAGCCCTTCTGTGTCCTCCAGCCATTTCCAGCTGCCAACATCTGCATCTTTGACAGAACCACAGAAGCCTCTCTGGCCAGCAAGCAGAGCGGGAAGTGCCAGGGCATCAGTCCCAACCCCACCAAGGAGGTAGACTTTTACTTACCACTCCCCTGGTCCACTCTGGAGACCAACTTAATGCTGCCCCCATACTGGCCACCTTCCCTTCCTGGTACCACTCCCATACTCTTCTGGCACCTCCCAAATACACCACTTGCAGAGAAATTCTTGCCTTGGGATCAGTTTCTTAACATAGACTCAGAGAGGTTAAAGCAATTGCCCATAGACACACAGCTATTAAATAAGGGTGGGGGTGGGAGTAGGGCAGGATGGTTAAACTAGATCAGTCTCGTTCCCTAAAGGCTGTGATCACTTACCATCTGGTCTCCTTAAAACTAACAATATGCCAGTGCTTAGGGAGGGTGGCACCCATCAAGAGGAGCTTTCCTGAATTTAACAGAAAGGGCTGCCAACCTCATCCATATTCTCCTCCTTGATCCACTGATGACAGGTGGCACTTTCTCTAACATCTCACATCTCGTCATCTCAACATAGGGCACTAAGGCAATATGTGGCATTCTCTCTCTGGGATACTTGAATAGATGATTCAGAGAGCATTTCCAGATACCCATTCCCCGAAACACCGGTCCTGTGAGATGTGGTGTTAAAAATAAGAGTCCTGGGGGTAAAATTAGGTGGGGCAATTCCCCACCTAATTTGCTAACCCCCTCTTGGAGCCTCACAGCACCATTAATGTATTAAAGGTTCTGAGAAGTCCTGCAGTAAACAACCCTGCTTAACCCAATGTTTTCCAGGCTTTTTTTGACTATGAAATCCTTTTGGGGTTATCAACTATCAAGATCCCTGTAAAGTCTCTTCAACAAGTGGTGCTGGGAAAACTGGACAGCTACATGTAAATCAATGAAATTAGAACATTCTCTAACACCATATACAAAAATAAACTCAAAATGGATTAAAGACTTAAATGTAAGACCAGATACCATAAAACTCCTAGAGGAAAACATAGGCAGAACAGTCTTTGACATAAATATTTTAAAATAAAAATATCTAATATTTTTTGGATATATCTCCTAAAGCAAAGGAAATAAAAGCAAAAATAAACAAATGGGACCAAATTAAACTTAAAAGCTTTTGCACAGCAAAGGAAACCGTTGACAAAATGCAAAGACAACCTACTGAATGGGAGAAGATATTTGCAAATAATATGACCCATAAGGGATTTAATATCCAACATATATAAACAGCCCATACAACTCAACATCAAAAAAACAAACAAGCTGATTTTAAAAAGGGCAGAAGAACTGAATAGACATTTTTCCAAAGAGGAAATGTAGATGGCCAACAGACACATGAAAAGATGCTTAACATCGCTAATCATCAGGGAAATGCAAATCAAAACCACAGTGAGATATCACCTCACCCCTGCCAGGATGGCTACCATCAAAAAGAACACAAATAACAAATATTAGTGAGGATGTGGAGAAAAAAGAACACTCATACACTGCTGGTAGGAATGTAAATTGGTGCAGCCACTGTGCGAAACAGTACAGAGGTTTCTCAAAAAACTAAAAATCGAACTACATATGACCCAGCAATTCCACTCCTGGGTATATATTCCAAAAAAATCCCCAAAACCCACTAATTCAAAAAGATATATGCACCGCAATGTTCACAGCAGCATTATTTGCAATTACCAAGATATGGAAGCAACCTAAGTGCCCATCAACAGATGAATGGATAAAGAAAATGTGATACACACACACACACACACACACACACACACACACACACACACACAATGAAATACTACTCAGCCATAAAAAAGAAGGAAATTTTTGCTATCTGCAGCAATATGGATGGACTTGGAGGGCATTATGCCAAGTGAAAATAAGTCAGACAGAGAAAAACAAATACTGTATGATATCACTTACATGTGGAATCTAAAAAATACAACAGGCTAGTGAATATAACAAAAAAGAAGCAGACTCACAGATATAGAGAAAAAACTAGTGGTTACCAGTGGGTAGAGGGAAGGGGGAAGGGGCAGTATAGGGGTAGGGGACTAAGAAGTACAAACTATTAGGTATAAAATAAGCTACAAGGATATATTGTACAACACAGGGAATATAGCCAATATTTTATAATAACTATAATTGGAGTGTAACTTTTAAACATTATGAACCACTATACTCTACACCTGTAACATATACTGTTCATCAACTATACTTCAAGTTTTAAAAAGATGAGAGGAAAAAATAAAATAAATGCATAAAAATAAATTTTTTAAAAAGATCCCTGTAGAAATCAGTGTTCTGTGGAACACATTTTGGCAAATACTAGATTAGGAATTGATTAGAGATAGAAGCCTTCATCTCTTTTGTTATATAGGATCTAATTAATTTGGATGGTTATTAATCAGCATGTGTGGATCTGGCCACGGGGATAAGACATGCATGGATTCAAGAAGCACACTTGTTGCCAATAAGCCAACACCAACAAGACCCATCAGGGATTATTATGGTGCCAGTTAGCAGGTACTTACTATCTATATCATGAGATGCCAAGAATCCAAAGGCTGCAAGAGAACCAGGTGGACCCCTGGAAGGATAATTAAAAACTGCCTTCAGGCTCACTTCATCACCATCTTGCTATTGATCATGGTTGTGTGATATGGTGACAACAAGTGGTTGAATAGAAAGGAAAATGGAAAAGCTAATGTAATATGGAAAGAGGTCTGGCTAGAGTAACTATGGCCCTTTATAGAAAAAGTTTGCTGACCCCTGATCTAGTCTATTGTATACTATTTTTTCTTAAATCAATTCATATACTCAAATAAAATTATCTTAAGGAAGGATTTCCACCATCACCCCCCTCCACCATAAAGAAAGATTGTATATATCACCACCATAAGTGGAAAACAAATACCAAATGACAAGGAGGAAAAAATATAAAAACAATGGAAAAAACATGATATTAATTTCTAGTCAAGCATTGTTACCTGCCCCAACTCTGAGTCTGAGGGCTTCTGCTTGTTCGCTAAAGAGAGGGATTAGAGCCAGTGTTGGGAGCCAAGAGCACCCGACTGATATTTTGTCCATTACCAGAGGACTGAAAACGTTTTGGAAAGATAACACACTTTTCTCTATGTGAGTCATGAGATTATGTAACATGGAGCCCCAAATCATCTCACATACCATCAGAAATCATCTCATATACCAGGGGAGTACACAGTACACATAGGGAGATACTCAACCAATTCATCATATGAATCACAAAGAAAACAACATGGATGCCATCACTCAAACCGTTAATTTTTTTAATTGGCCTTAAACATGAGCATCACTGCTACTCTGAGAAGCATGTGCTTTGGGCAAATCATGCTTACTTCCTGTTTTGACTTGGAACTTGAATGCCATCTCACAGGCAGAAAATCAGAGATCAGAGAAGCACATGCAATGTGAGTCTTGAGGGAGAAGCCAATAGATCTCAAACAACTTGCCAAGGGCCACCTGCCTGAAACAAGCTTTGGACCTGAGGGAAGCCCGGATTTGAGGTTTTAAGAAGGAGTTGGAGGGACTTCCCTGGTGATCCACTGGTAAAGAATCCGCCTTACAATGCAGGGGACACGGATTCAATCCCTGGTCAGGGAACTAAGATACCACATGCCACAGAGCAATTAAGCCCACGCACCACGACTATTGAGCTGGTGCGCCTCAACTAGAGCCCACGTGCCACAATGAAAGATCTCACATGCCTCAAAGAAGATCCCACATGCTACAACTAAGACCCAACACAGCCAAAAATAAATTAAATAATAAATAAATCTTCAAGAAAGAAAGAGTTGGAGGAGTCAAAAGCCTGAACTCCCCAACCCACTGAAAACAGAGGAACTCAGTGGCAACCAGTCCCAAGGAGGGCATCCATTCCTCGTTCTGAGGAGAACAGAAATGTCCAATGGCGATCTTTTTTTTGAGTTGTCGGTACTGTTTTGCATGATGCAAGCCCCACCTCCATCTCACTGCGAAATCTTCAGCAAAGCCCACAGTGTGGGCTTTGTGACTTTGGGGCTTCCCTGTTCCCCAAAGAGGTGTGGAGTTTTGTGTCCAGGCTGCCACAGGTTAAAACAGAAACAACATGAGCAGAGGCAGAAGCCAGAGGACAAGGGGCAGCAGTCATCTGAGTTACCCACTAAACACCTGTAAAAACTCTACAGACAGAGGCAGGCTGGGGATGATGCAGCCCCCATATCACCCCGTTTCCTCCACCCGAATATCCACCCCCCCACCTCATACCTGCTCACCCCGCCACTTCATCAGGCTAGTCAGATGTCAGCATAGCCATCACTTCCCACCCAGGAACTGAACCCACTATATTATAATCACCTGCTGAATATCTATCTCCTCCACCCACTCCCGGACTGAGAAATAATGATGGCAAGGACTATATCTGTCCCACCCCAAAATCTCCAGTGCCTAGAATAGTGCCTGGCCCAGAAGGAGCCACCAGAAATTGTTTTTTGGGTTTTTTTGTATTTTATAAATCTATTTATTTACTTGTTTGTTTATTTTTGGCTGCATTGGGTCTTTGTTGCTGCGCACGGGCTTTCTCTAGTTGCAGTGAGCGGGGGCTACTCTTCGTTCCAGTGTGTGGGCTTCTCGCTGTGGTGGCTTCTCTTGTTGCAGTGCACGGGCTCTAGGTATGCGGGTTTCAGTAGTTCTGTCACACTGGCTCAGTAGTTGTGGCTCGCGGGCTCTAGAGGGCAGGCTCAGTAATGTGGCGCACAGGCTTAGCTGCTCCACGGCATGTGGAATCTTCCCGGACCAGGGCTCAAACCCGTGTCCCCTGCACTGGCAGGCGGATTCTTAACCACTGTGCCACAAGGGAAGTCCCCAACAATTATTTATACAGTAGTTGCATGCCCAATTGACCTGCACAACAGGAAACAGAGAGAGGAAGGGTAGTGGATGCTGATGGTGCCCTGCCCACAACCTCTTTACCAAGTGGGTGCACCCATCCCCCAGCTCCTGTGAGTGTTGGCTGCTAAGGGCTCAAAGATGCACCCTTCTCTAAAGAATTGTCCTCCAAATGGGAGCCACCTTGCCTAGGAGGCTACCTTAACCCCCCTGTAGGCAGCCCAAAATCAGTAACTGACTGGCACTGTAGTACAGAAGGTTGGTCCCCTTGTCTCAATATGGCACCAACTCCATGGTGCAATATATGCTCCAGAGTTTCCTGCAGGATCAGGCTGAAGTCATCTCCACTTGAGACCATGTCCCTGCTTAGATTTTTCCTGCCCTCTCCGGTTTTTCTCACTCCCCTTCTTTTGAGAACTCTCCTTCAATAATCACTTGAACAAGAATATCCACCTCAGAGAATCCTAAAATGGGAATGAATCATTGTGAGCATTAGGGAGGAGATGAAATTTGGGCAAAGCACCACAGTATCACTAGCACTCTGCCTAACACATATGGGACTCAGTAAATATTCATGAAATGATTGGCTAGATGAACAGATGGACAGGAGTGTCCATTACCCAATGAGGGCAAAAAATAAAGCATACTGACATCACACCTAAGGGAATGGTAAAAGATCATCAGATGGACCTAAGTCTGAATCTTTCTCTACTTCTTCCTAGCTGTGTGACCTTGGGCAAACTACATCTTTGAGCCTCAGTTTGCTCAACTGTAATATGGCAGATAGTCATGATATGTACTTTATAGGGTTGTTGAAATGAGCCAAAGATTTTGTGACACATATATATATATATATATATATATATATATAGAGAGAGAGAGAGAGAGAGAGAGAGAGAGAGAGAGAGAGAGAGATTAGTGCAGTGCCTGATACTTAAGTGCTTATAAATAATATTTATTATCATTATTGGGATTTTTATTATTACTATTGACCCAATTAAAAGTCAAGTACAAAAGGCATTCTCCTACTGTATCACAATACAGGGAAACAAGAAAAGCTGGTTTAAAAACAAAAAAAGCAATCACCAGTAGCTAATTGTTCAAAAGGGAGAGATTAAGTTCAGGGAAGTGAGCTTTTCCTTGTTGTGGTAAAATTAAACCCAACATAGAAAACAGGTTAATTTCTTAGGAAAAGAAAGTAATGATCTGGGCTTCCCTGGTGTTGCAGTAGTTAAGAATCCACCTGCCAATGCAGGGGACACAGGTTCAAGGCCTGGTCCGGGAAGATCCCACATGTCGTGGGGAAACTAAGCCCACGCACCACAACTACTGAGCCTGCACTCTAGAGCCTGTGAGCCACAACTACTGAGACCACAGGCTACAGCTACTGAAGCCCATGCGCCTAGAGCCCGTGCTCTGCAACCAGAAGGCACCACAATGAGAAGCCCACGCACTGCAACAAAGAACAGCCCGCACTCGTCGCAGCTAGAGAAAGCCCATGCACAGCAACGAAGACCCAATGCAGCCAAAAATAAACAAATAAATTTATTTTTTAAAAACCATAATAATATGTGCAATACATAATATATAAAATATATTACATATAATTATATGTATATTATACATAACATAATTGCTTATTAAATATAATTATATTATAATATATATAGTATATAATAAAAATAGTAATATTAAAAAATGGCTGCTCAATAAATACTCAATAAAGGAATCAATCTCAGTTAACTAATTAATGGTTAACTGAGATTCATGCCCAGAACAACTCTTCTGAACCCTGAAATTTCTTTTCCTCCTGCACCAGCCCTACCAGTTTCCCACAAGTGCCCCCAAACCCTCCTCCTTCCCCCATCCACATCCTCGCTCATGCTGGGCTCCTTGCCCTGAATGCCTTCTCTACCCCACAAGACCAAATACTACTCCTGTTCTCTCTAGCCCAGGTCAAGTACCTAAGTGGCCTGGAAGAATTTCTCATCATTCCAGCCTCCACAATGGACTCCTCTACTAACCAAGACCAGCATTTTCTCTCTATGTCACATAAGCTGGCTTGTGATCATGTTCAATTTAATACTTCATCCCTTCTTTGATCATTCTATGTGTATTAATCATGCCTACCTCTACAGAATAGAACTCAATAAACACTGGTTGTTTTGTTCTGAGATCAGAGACCAAGCTACAGGATTTATTCTTCATCTTTCCTTACAATACCTAGACCCGCAGCAGAATTCAATAAACATATCTTGAAATTTCAAATGCCCCTAGGGTAGAATAAATGATTATTCAGCAAATATTTGCTCCCTCCCTTCCCTGACCTCCATTGAAGAAGGAGGTTTCCCTGCCTCTTGGGTGCTGGGCCCAACCATGGAGTTGCTTTAGCCAATGGCATGTAAACAGAAATGACAAGCTGACTTGGGCTTTAATAGAATCACTCTGGCTACTGTACTGAGAACAAGCTGATGGAGGGCAAGAGATGACTGGCAGTGGGTTGGCCCCAGGTGACAGCAGCGGAGGTATAAGAAGTGCTCAGTTCTGGAAATGGTTTAAATGTGGAGCAGACAGGACTGGTCAATAGATCAGATGTGGGATATGAGACGAGAAGAGGAATCCAGGATGACGCCAGGTTTGGGACCTGTACAAGAGAAAGGATGGAGTTGCCGTTTAATGGCATTGGGAAGACTATGGAAGGAGCATGGTTTTGTTTGGAGACTGAGTTTGATTTTGAACTTGTTAAGTTTGAGGTTCTTATGAGACATCCTAGAGGAGAGGTTGCATAGGTTTTTGGCCACGCAAGTCTAGTAATCAGGGGAACCACCAGGCTGAAGACAATTAATTTGGAAGTCATATACACTGAGATGACACTTAAAGTCAAATTTAGATGGAGAAAAGAAGAGGTCCAAGGAAATACCAAGTCCTGGAATACTAATATTATTTAAAGGTGGAGGAATCAGCAAAGAAGACTAAGAAGCAGCAGCCAGGGAGAGAGAAGGAAAACCAGGAAAATGTGGTGTCCTGGAAGGCGAGTGAAAACTCAGTAAGTGTAATACATATTTGCAATGTGCTCCCCTCAGCATCCATCCCCCTTCTAGCAGTTGCCCTCAATTTTCACTTAGAGATCTACTCCTTCCTGGGGACTTCCCTGGCGGTCCAGTGGTTAAGACGTTGCCTTCCAACGTGCAGGGGTGCAGGTCCAATCCCTGGTTGGGAAGCTGGGATCCCACTTGCCTCATGGCCAAAAAACCAAAACATAAACAGAAGTAATATTGTAACAAATTCAATAAAGACTTTAAAGATGGTCCACATCGGGGACTTCCCCAGTGGTGCAGTGGTTAGGAATCCACCTGCCGGGACTTCCCTGGTCGCGCAGTGGTTTAAGAATCCACCTGCCAATGCAGGGGACATGGGTTCGAGCCCTGCTGGGAAGATCCCACATGCTGCAGAGCAACTAAGCCCGTGCGCCACAACTACTGAGCCTGGGCTCTAGAGTCCGTGAGCCACAACTACTGAGCCCGTGTGCTGCAACTACTGAGGCCCGCATGCCTAAAGCCCACGCTCCACAACAAGAGAAGCCACAGCAATAAGAAGCCCACGCACTGCAACGAAGAGTAGCCCCCACTCGCCCCAACTAGAGAAAGCCCGCGTGCAGCAATGAAGACCCAATGCAGCCAAAAATCAATCAATAAGTAAATTTATTAAAAATGGGGCTTCCCTGGTGGCGCAGTGGTTGAGAATCTGCCTGCTAATGCAGGGGACACAGGTTCGAGCCCTGGCCTGAGAGGATGCCACATGCCACAAAGCAACTAGGCCCGTGAGCCACAACTACTGAGCCTGCAAGTCTGGAGCCTGTGCTCTGCAACAAGAGAGGCCACGACAGTGAGAGGCCTGTGCACTGCGATGAAGAGTGGCCCCCACTTGCCACAACTAGAGAAAGCCCTCGCACAGAAACGAAGACCTAACACAGCAAAAATAAATTAATTAATTAAAAAAAAAAAAAGAAAAAAGAATCCACCTGCCAATGCAGGGGACATGGGTTCAAGCCTTGGTCTGGGAAGATACCACATGCCGCGGAGCAACTAAGCCCGTGTGCCACAACTACTGAGTCTGCGTGCCATAACTACTGAAGCCCACACGCCTAGAGTCCGTGCTCCGCAACAAGAGAAGCCACCACGATGAGAAGCCCGTGCACTGCAACTAGAGATAGCCCGTGTGCAGCAATGAGGAACCAACACAGCCAAAATTAATTAACTAATTAATTAAATGGTCCACATCAAAAAAAAAATCTTAAAAAAAAAAAGAGGTCTACTCCTTCCTTACTAAGACCACATGATCTGGGTAGGGCTTTACTTCCAGCTCCAAGCATAGAGCATCATGACCTAGAGCTGATCAATAAAAATGCTGTGCTTCACAACACTTCATAACACTGGCTGGCAACTGGCTTAGGGATGGGCATGTGGCTGCAGCCAAGCCAATCAGAGTGAATCTCAGGACTTCTGCAGAAGCAACCAGGAAACTATTTTCAGCAGGATTTTAACTTTGCAGGGAAGCAGCCACCTTACCACGATGAGGGCAGCTTACCTGTGAATGAAGCCCACACAAAGTATGGTGCTGAAGAAAGTGGATCCTGGTGACTTCATTTGTCACCTGGATCAAGCCACACCTGAAGTCTAAAGTGGTCTAGACTTTGCAGTTATGTGAGTTGTTTTTCTTTGTTTATGCCAGTGTGGGTTGGATTGTTTTTGTAACTTGGAAAGAATTCTGACTAACTCAGCAAGGCAATGGATAAAATCATTAGGATGTATCCAGCCTATAGAATATTTTTATGCCATTATAAACAAAGTAGATCTCTACCTATTGACCTGGAAACACATCCATGATCATTAGTAAATGGAAAAAAGCATACTGTACTTCGTATCTTCATATCCATTAGAATGGCTTAATCAAAAAGACAGACAGTAAGTGTTGACAAGGATGTAGAGAAATTGGAACTTTCATACATTTCTAGTGGGACTGTAAAATGGTGTAACCACTTTGAAAAACAATTTGCATATATATATGAACTGCCAGAATTGAAAACATATGTCTGCACATAAACTTGTACACAAGTGTTCATAGCAGTATTATTCATAGTATCCCAAAAGCAGAAAAAAACCCAAATGCTCATCAACTGATAAATAGATAAGTAAATTGTTGTCTATCCATATAATGGAATGTTATTCAACCATAAAAATGATTGAAGTACTGATCATGCTTCAACACAGATGAACCTTAAAAATAGTATGCTAAGTGAAGCCAGACACAAAAGGACAAATTTTGTGTGTGAAGGGGAGCAGAATATACAATCCCCAAATATGCCTCTTTGGCATAAGGATTATTTCAGGCTGATTATTTTTAAGAAACAACAGACACAGGGAAAGCTCTGAAAACTGAGTAGAAGTTACCCTTTCGTAAGAGACATTTAACATGTATAAGGAGAATCTCCATTTGTAAGAGTGTCTCCCTTGCTGTACCAGGAACAGGCGGATGACTCTAAATCCCTAGAAACTCTTATCATTGGAGAAGGGAACGACTAACATCTGCATAACAACCTTACTCTTGTTTACTGTGCTTTTGCTAGTAACCTCCATAACTGACTCCCCCCTTTCCCCATCAATATCTTCTTTTGTCTTTAGCTGGAGATGTTATTTAAGGTGGTAGCTTGGGCCATTTGGGGGAGTTTCTCAATTTTTCTGGGTCTCTCCCATGTATACAGGAGGTATCCATGTTATTAAACTTTTGTTTTTCTCCTGTTAATCTGTTTTTTATTACAGGAGGTGTCTCAGCCAAGAACCTAGAAGGGTAGAGGGAAAATTATTTTTCCTCCCCCATATGATTCCATTTATATGAAATGTCCAAGATAGGCAAATCTATAAAAACAGAAAGAAAATTAGGGGTTGCCAGGGGCTGAGGAACTGTGAGGGAAAATGAGGAGTTACTGCTAAGGGGTGTGGGTTTCTTTTAGGAGGGATGAAAATGTTCTAAATTTAAATTGTGATGATCTAGATTAAGGTTGCCCAACTCTGGGAATACACTAGAAACACTGAATTGTACACTTTAAATGGGTAAAATATATGGTACGTGACATATCTCAATAAAACTGTTTGTAAAAAGCAAACAATTCAGGTTGTTTCTCCAGGGCAAAATGAGCTAACATGCCCCCAAGCCATGGTCAGAGAATTGTACACCAGAGACATCCTGACTCCTGAAACTACAATTGAGAAATGTCACAAGACGATGATTAACCCCAGTCTCTGTTTTCTTCCCCTTAAAAAAAAAAAAAAAAAAAAAACTACCTCAAAGACTACATTGGAGTGGATCTGAGGCTTGTCTCCCACTCCCCACTCTCTTGCTTGGCACCTGCAATAAATGTGTACTTTCCGTCACCACAACCCAGTGTCAATAGGTTGGCTCTTGCTATGCATCGGGCGAGCGGACCTGAGTTCAGTTCCATAAGCTTAACATCTGGGATATATATACACAAATACTGTACAGAAAGACCTTGGAAAGGATAAGTGCCACACCAATAAGTTACCTCAGGAGATGGGATTGAGAGCAAGGAACAAGAAGATTTTCAATTGTCTCTTTTACATATTCTGCCTTGTTTGAATTTGTCACGATGAGCATGAATAATTCTGTCATTCTGAAAAGATAAAAAAAAGTCAACTCAAGTGCCACCTTCTCCAGGAAGCCTCAGGGGCTGAAGTAAGGACTCCTCCTTAGCATTGCAGTCAAATTTTGTTCCTTCTGCACTTCAGCACTTGCCACTTGAAGAGAATTAACAGTTCTGGTTGTGAGACAGGAAGGAAGGGGGCAGGGCACAGCCTTTAAAAGAATGACACAGCCGTCCAGGATACAACAAAAACTGGTTAGAACCTACTAGACCCAAGATGGTGGATGATTTGACTTCCAGTGGACCTCAAGCCTCATTATACGCTCACTGTAACACATTAGCATATGCTAAATGACACGCCCACAGGCGCCATGACAGTTCTGAGGTGGACCATAAAAGGCCAAAAAGTGGGCAGTGGCCCAATTCCTGGAAATCCCCACCCCTTCCCCCAAATAGTTGGACTAATCCTTCCATTCATTAGCCTATGAAACTACCCAGCCCATAAAAACTAACCACCCCATACTTCAGGGTGCTCTCGCCTTTTGAGACTAACTGCATTCTATCTATGGAATGTGTATCTCTCTCAGTAAACCTGCTTTTACTTTACTATGGCTCGCTCTTGAATTCTTTCCTGCACAAAGCTAAGAACCTTCATTTGGCTGCCCATCCCAGGAACTTGCCCCAAGACCTGGGACATGACCATCCTCTCATGCCCCGTTTTCCCATAACCTCTTTACAAGGAGTATTAATTAATCTACTTCTAGCCTATCACTTTGCCTCTCGCTGAGTTCCTTCTGCACCAAGATATAAGGAATCTGAACTTCAATGAGTCCTGAGACAAGTTATGGGATTTCAGTTAGAAGATTTGTGGTTCAAGTCCATCCGAAGGAGTGTGGTTTCAGTTGCGCTGGAGGGCAGAGGTTGTTCGTTTTGTCTCTCTCATACTCAGCCTATAAATGGAACTTAGTAATATAATCTGGGGAATGAATGAATGGGGACTGAGTGAGTAAATAAATGAGTTCAGCTATGCCCACAAGCAACACTGGATCCCGCCTGGCTTTGCCAAACTCACCCTATGGAGATTGGCTAAATGACAAGAGTGGCCATTTGGGGATGCTGGGGTGCCCCCAAGGTGCCTGGATTTATTACACTGCCACCAACACCTCAGCAACATGGATTTGCAAGTCTTAATTACATGCAGGGGACCAGCCAGGAACAGCTCATTCGATAACTCTGACCCCAGAGACTCCAGTGTAATTCTTTGCCCCTTCTCTCTGTTTTCTTGCCGTCTCCAGCTCCCCCAGGGAAAGCAGGGAGCTGAGGAGGCAAAGATGGATAGAGATGTTCTTCAAACAGGGAGGGAGAGAGGGCCTCAGCTGCAGGGAGTTCTTCAACTTCAGCTTTAGACCTTAGGGCCTGGGAAAATGTCTTCTTGTAATTTAAGGAAATGGCTCAGCCAGAGTGATGGTGGGAAGCTGGGTCCTTGCCCAGGTGTCAGCTCTGCATTACAAATGCCTCTCAAATCCCCCCAGGGGAAGATGGGATGTTTTTGATACGGTCTGTTCTCCCAGCTGAGGTGAGAGGCAGGGACTCCACCTCAGTTTGTCTCTGCCAACCTCCCGAATTTCAGCTATTGGATCAGGATTTCACCTCTGGTTTTAGAGCATCTGACAGGTGATCTCCCCTATACATCACTGTGGGTGAACAATTAAGAGACCAATTGAGGAAAAAAAGGAGGATGCTACATGAGCTCAACTGAAAAGCAGACAGAGGTTCAAGTCCCAGCTTCACCGCTTACCAGTTGTGTGGCCCTGAGCAAGTTGATTGACTTCTCTGAGCTTCAGTGACACCATCTCTTTTTTTTCTTTTTAATTCTCCCACTGACTGGTGCTTGGAAACTTTTACCCTCCCGAGATTCTGCCTTGGAAGTAAGGCATTATCATCACTGGGAATCCTCTTCTAAAATGCAAAAAACCCCTTTAAAAGTCTCTAACTCAGCTTTGAACATTCAAGAATGGATCCATTTATCAGAGATAAACAACCAGTTGTTTAGCAGGGCCCTGATGATGAGAGACAGCAGACAGGCAAGGTTTGATTGAGGGAAAGAAGGAGGAAGAAGTTACTCCCAGAGGAAGGGAGAATAGGGTTGATGACCAAGAGGGTTCTGGGGACAGGATCCAGGCCTCAGTTTCCCCAACTCAAACACATAATATAGAGTAAACTTTATTGAGTATTTACTAGTTTTCAGGCATCATGCTAAGGGCACCACAGAGTCTCTATTCATGTTTACAAAAACCCCATTTTACAGATGATGAAACTGAGGCCCAGGAAGGTTAAGTACTTTACTCAAGGTCACACTACCAGTATATGCGGGAGCCAGCTTGAAATCCCAGAGACTTTAGTTGACAACAGTGGATAATTTAAGGTTCTTAGGAGGCACGGGATCCTTATACAGAGTTGGGGAAAGGACATGACAAAAGGAGGGAGCAAGGTATGAAAAGAAGTCACTGAAAAATAAGCCCCAGCCACTCCCCAATTGCTGCAGGATCTGTCACCCTCTAGAGCTGAGATCTCCATTGGAGACACAGCACCCTGGCTTGAGTGGGTCCCTGGGAAAGGCTGGCATGGACACCCTTCCCTCCTTCACTCCCTCTGGCCCCAGTTGGCCTAATGCCCTGAAACTGTTACCATGGAGACTTCCTCTTCAGTGGCCAGAGCAGGGAAGGGCTGGCACTGGGTTGGGGGAGTGAGTGCTGGAGGCCCTGGGGAGGTGGTGTCAGGCTTTGCCAGATGGCTGAGGACAGAAGGCAAGCCCACCTCCATAAGGCAGGTCCCCAGTTATGCCAGGGTCTGCTAGACTCTCCCCAAAGCTGCCAGAAAAAAGAAAAACAAACAATAACAACAAAATCACAAACACCAATTTTTATCTGTCTTTAATCATGCCTTAAATACTTGTGCAGCACCTACTGTGTACTGGATATTATGCAGGGTCCTGGGATATGATTATAGGGAATCCACAGATCCTTTGAAGCTCATCCATGAGTCCCCCAACATAGAATAAGTCCCCCAATATAAAACAATATAAGAACCTCCGAGAGAGAATATGAATTAGCCCAACAAAAAGTTGCTCCTAGGTTGGTTTTTATTTTCAGGTTCTTTGATTGGCATGCTTATTTTCATATTAACATTAATAATAATAATAGTGATGGTAGTAGTAATAGCTAACATTTAATCGGCACATACTATGTGCTAAACATGAAGGAACTTGTATGCATCAACTTCTTTCATTTTAAGAAACCGGCTACGATGCAGGCATTGTTACCATTATGCCCATTTCACAGATAATGAAATTGAGGCTCAAAGAGGATCATTCATAAGCCCAAAGACAAACATCTGGTGTATCTCTTTCGCATTGCCACTATAACAATTTACCATAAATTTAGGAGCTTAAAACAATGCAAATTTATTCTCTTACAGTTCTGGAAGTCAGAAGCCCAAAATCTGGCTCACTGGGCTAAAGTCAAGGTGTTGGGAGGGCTGGTTCCCTGTAGAAGCTCTAAGGGGAGAATCTATTTCCTTGCCTTCTCCAGCTTCTATTGGCTGCCTGCATTCCTTCCTTGGCTTATGGCTCCTTCCTCCATCTTCAAAGCACATCACTCCAATCTCTGCTCCCTGTTGCTATAGACAGGATGTTTGTGCCCCCCAAAATTCATATGTTGATACTGATCCCCAGTGTGGTGGTGTTTGGAGATGGAACATTCAGGAGGTGACTGGGTGATGAGGGTGGAGCTCTCATGAATGGGATTAGTGCCCTTATAAAAGAGACCCCAGTAAGTTCCTCACCCCTTTATCCTTGTGATAACACAGCAAGAAGACAGCTATCTATGAGCAAGGAATTTGGCCCTCACCAGAAACCAAATCTTCCGGCACTTTGATCTTGGACTTCCCAGCCTCCAGAGTTGTGAGAAATAAATGTTTGTTGTTTATAAGCCACCCAGTCTGTGGTATTTTGTTGTAGTGGCCCAAACAGATGAAAACAGTTGTCATACTCCTTAACTCTGACCCTCCTGCCTCTCTGTTATAAGCATCCTCATAATTATATTAGGTCCCCCAGATAATCCAGGATAATCCCCCATCTCAAGATCTTTAACTTAATCACACCTACAAAGTCCCTTTTGCCATATGAGGTAACATTCACAGGTTCCAGGGATTAGGGAATGAACATATTTAGGGGCCATTATTATTCAGCCTACCATAACTAGAAGTGGCAGAGCCAGGAGTCAAACCCCCAGATCTGCCTGACTGCATAGACTGTTCTGTGAACTACCAGGCCAGCAAGAGCACCCCTGACACCTCATTCCCAGGGAGGAGAATGCCTGGGCTCTCCAACCAGCACACTGGGGGATTCTCATGAAGCCGGGCCCTAAACAAACTCAGTTGGTGGCCGACCTCCCGGACAGCTGTCCTCATGCATCAGTCTGGAGCCTCTATTTAGCAGAACAAGGAAGACCGTGGGCTTTGAAGTCAGACAGTCCTGGGCTTTAATCTGCACAATGACCTCTACCATCTCTGTGACTTTGGGCATGCACTTTGCCCTCTATGAGTCTCAGTTTCTCCATCTGTAAAGTGGGCATAATTAGACCCACCTCACAGGGCTGTTGTGCCAGTTAAATAAGCTTAGGGAGAGAATGGACTTAACACAGACCCAGCACAGAGGTGGAGTTCAACAGATAGGAATTATTATTATTATTATCATTTTATTACTATTATCGAATAGGTAGAACTTTGTCACCAGCCACCCCTCCTTGAATAACCTTCTTTATACCGCAGATGCTCTCCTTGGATTTCACCTTGAAGATATTAGAAGTTAAAAAGTAAAACTCTCTCTGAGGGCCCAGACACTCCTCAGGGAACCCCAAGGGCAGACAAGAGAGCCCCAGTCACAGGTGAAAAGTTTAACAGAACAAAGGTGAAATGCTAACAACTTCCGGAGAGGAAATAATTACAAGATTTCCACCCTGGTTCCCAGCCCCATTAAAGAGATATGCGTTCCAAGAATCGGGATAGGGACTTCCCTGGTATCTCAGTGGTTAAGAATCCACCTGCCAATGCAGGGGACAAGGGTTTGAACCCTGGTCCGGGAAGATCCCACATGCCGCGGAGCAACTAAGCTGGTGTGCTACAACTACTGAGCCTGCGCTCTAGAGCCCACGTGCCACAAATACTGAGCCCACGTGCCACAACTACTGAAGCCCACACACCTAGATCCCGTGCGCTGCAACAAGAGAAGTCACCGCAAGGAGAAGCCCGCGCACCGCAACGAAGAGTAGCCCCCGCTCGCCACAACTAGAGAAAGCCTGCGTGCACAGCAACGAAGACCCAACGCAGCCAAAAATAAATAAGTAAAAATAAATTAAAAAATAAAAAAGAATCAGGGTAACAATGTATTTAACCTCAATCACAACATCTTTTCAAGATCCAGGTATGTGATGGGAAAATAAAACAAGAAACAATCAGAGTTGTTTCAGCCCTGAAAATGCACTAAAGGCTGCAATTAAGAGGCCCCTGGAATAGTTCTATATGAATAGCCCACACCCCCCCAAAACATATTTTGACAGTCAGGGCTGAATTATTCAAAAGACATTGCTCTTTATTTAAAGCAGAGCGTGGGTTTGCAAGAGATTGTTTTGTTTCCACTTTAATTCTTCACTGGAATCTTTACAGTCTGGATTTCATTAGTGTTCCAAGAATGTCACACTGCAGAGCAGGGGGAAATGTGGTAGCGACAGCTAGGATTCTGGCCGATGCACCTATATTTGACAAATGCCTGAGCCACTAGCCATATGCACATCCATTTCAATTAAGGAGTAGGAAGGACAGTTACCCTGATGCAGGCTGCTAATTTCATTGAGGGGACTCTAATTATTTTTCCTTTTTTTCTTCCTTCCTGACTAGAACAATTATATAAGAGTATTTCTATTTGCTAGAACTAAACACTAAAGTAAGAAATAATGGCAATGATTTCTCTCCAAGCTGCTCTGGATAGGATGAGTAAGGATCCAGGCACGGTTAAAACATTCCTAGGGCCTTCCCTGGTGGCGCAGTGGTTGAGAGTCCGCCTGCCGATGCAGGCGACACGGGTTCGTGCCCCGGTCAGGGAGGATCCCACATGCCGCGGAGCAGCTGGGCCCGTGAGCCATGGCCGCTGAGCCTGCGCGTCCAGAGCCTGTGCTCCATGGCGAGAGAGGCCACAGCGGTGAGAGGTCCGCGTACCGCACAAAAAAAAAAAAAAAAAAAACATACCTAGAAAAGTGGCAGGAATTTCCTACGGCAGAATTCTTACACCTTTTTCCGAGATAGTAAAAATAAAGCTCAGCTGACTATCTCCAATTGTGGTAGTGGTTACAGGACTACATGCATCTAAACCCATAAAACCATGGGACCATGAACCAGCTCTATTATATAAAAATGAAAAGACATAATTACAGGGACTTCTCTGGTGGTGCAGTGGCTAAAAATCTGCCTGCCAATGCAGGGGACACAGGTTCAAGCCCTGGTCCGGGAAGATCCCACATGTGGCGGAGCAACTAAGCCTGTGCGTCACAACTACTGAGCCTGCGCTCTAGAGCCCACTAGCCACAACTACTGAGCCCACGTGCCACAACTACTGAAGCCCACGTGCCTTGAGCCCATGCCCCGCAGCAAGAGAAGCCTGTGCACTGCAATGAAGAGTAGCCCCCGGTCTCAGCAACTAGAGAAAGCCTGTGCGCAGGAATGAAGACCCAACCCAGCCAAAAATAAATAAATAAATAAATTTATTTATTTATTTATTTAAAGAAAAGACATAATTACAACTGACCAATAAAACTGATTAACAAACTAAAAAGTAAGAAAGAAAGAATGCTTGGAATCTGCCTACACTGGTCCCTGGAAGTATTTCTGCTTGCTGAAAAGCTTAATTCTCTAATTGCACATTCATTGAACAAGTATTTATTGAGCACCTCCTAGATTCAAGGCACTGTTCTCGGCACGGGGGAAACAGCCATGTATGAGATGACAAGGAATGTACATACAAGCAGGGAGAGGCAAACTAGAAACAGAAAAAGTATATACAGACAAGTCTAAGTACTATAAAGACAGTAAAATAAGATAATGGAATGCAGAGGGACTGAGCAAGGGGCTACTTTAGATAAGCTCTACTTTAGAAGGCTTGTCAAAGGGAGAGCCATTTGAACTGAGATTAGAAGGAGGAGAGGGACCAGCCAGAAAGAACAGCAAGTGCAAAGGTCCTGAGGTAGAAACAGAGACGACTGGTATGGTGTAGCTGAAGTCAAGTGATCCAGGGAAGGGGTATGATGAAGAAAGAGAGTGGGGAAAGATGAGATCGGGAAGGTGGAAAGGGTCAGGTCATTCAGTACTTTGTAGGTTGTAAGGTGAGCTTGAGTTTTATTCTAATACAGCTGGAAACCATTGGTGGGTTTCAAAACAAGGGTGCAAAAAGTAGAACAATTACTCCAGTGGGTCAAGGGACACTTTGGGAGGTGTGTTAGCTGTTCTGTCACCATGGGTACCAAGATCATTGGCCCACTATGTGTTAGACTTGTATTAGGGGTTGATTTTCTAGAAGGTGGTATTGGATTTGCTTCCCATCACTGGGATGCTTCTGAACAACAGGATGCAAGATGACAGATTGGTCTGGGAAGCAAGGTCTGTAATCTATTCAACATATATTACCAGCGACTTATTCTAGGCACCATGCTAGAGACTGGGGACATAGCAGTGAAGAAAGCACAGCCAGTCTGTCACCACATAGAGCTCTGTCATTCATGCCAGAAAATGTCAGGGAAGGGAAGTACCAGAGATGTGACAGCACCAATGAGGAGCACCTAATGCAGACTAGAGGGGATCTGAGAGGCTTCTCAGAGGAAGTAAACTGAAGGATAGGCAGGTGGTGGAAGGGGAAAAGGAATGGCATTCCAGATAGACAGAATATCATGTGCAAAGGCCCAGAAGTCACAGAGGAAACTGAAGGGGCAGCATTACAACTTGACTAGACCAGAGAGTATGAGGGTGAAGCAGTCAGCAAAGCCTCATAAATCACATCGATGAGCTTAGAATTTATCCCAAGGGACACAGGGAGGCATGGAAAAGATGCAAGCCTCAGGAGGAGTAATTAGATCTGCATGTTAGAAAGATCAAACTGTCTTCAGGAAGATGGCAGTGTGGGAAGACGTGGAGTTAGCGTCTCCCCACAACTAGGGTGCCTGCCGGCCACTGGTGGGGAACTCTGATGCCCAAGGAGACGGGAGGAACCCCAAAGTGAACCAGTAGGACATAGGGGGACTGAGGGGGGAGGAGAAGTGGAGGCCAGACAGGCTCAGCACCCTTGAAGCCAGGGAGATCAGGAGATGCAGGCGGGAGGGACTCTCCGGGAAGAGCAAGAGAGGAACGGAGGGTGATCACCTGGCCCACTCTGGCCACCCCACTCCAAAGCCCCATCCAGCCCGCATGGGTCCTGGGGCCATAGGAGGGAGGCCGGAGAGATCAGGAGAGGCACTCTGAGGGGCCCTCCCAGACCTCAGACTGGAGGAGCAGGGGAAGAGAGGACAGCATTTGCTCTACCCACTCGAGCCCATAAGTTTGATGGGCTCCCAGGTGAGGTCCGTTGCCTTCTGAGACCAGGGATGGGGGTCATGCCTGGGCCCCTTTTGTTCTTTGAGCCTAAGCCCCACCCCCCACAGCCCCCAGGGCCTTTTCCAGCCCTGTGGGTCCTAAGTATAAGCCATGCCCATTCACCAAACCTCGCCCTTGCTTAGGCCCCGCCCTCCACAGCCAAGGCCTTTGCCCCCCCCACCCTTTTTGTTTCTTTTCCCTTCTCCTCTTTTTTACTATTGTGGTACTGATGTACCTTCCAGTTGTTGATTCATCTACATTTTTATTTTTATATTCTTTCTAACATATCTGTTAGTTTCCTAGTCTAATTTTATTTTTTACCTTATCGTTCCCTTTTTTTGCTGACCCACCTGGCTTGCAGGATCTTGGTTCACAAGCCAGGGGTCAGGCCAAAGATCCTACAGTGGGCGCTCCGAGTCCAAACCACTGGACTAACAGAGAACCTCAGACCCCAGGGAATATTCAGTTGAGTGAGGTCTCACGGAGTTCCTCACCTCAGCGCCAGGACCCAGCTCTAACGAATAGCCTACAAATTCCAGTGTTGGAAGCCTCAGGCCAAATAACCAGTAAGATAGAAACACAATCCCACTCATTAACAAAAAAAAAAAGAGAAGGCAAAAAAATATGTCACAGATGAAGGAGTAAGGTAAAAACCTATAAGACCAAATAAATGAAGAAGAAATAGGCAATCTACCTGAAGAAGAATTCAGAGTAATGATAGTAAAGATGATCCAGAATCTTGGCAATAGAATGGAGGCATGGATTGAGAAAATACAAGAAATGTTTAACAAAGATCTAAAAGAACTAAAGAACAAACAAACAAAGATGAACAGCATAAAAAAAAATTCTGTGATAACCTACAATGGAATAGAATGAAAAAAGAATATAGATACACACACACATATGTATGTATGTATAACCAAATCACTTTGCTGTACAACTGAAACTAACACAATATTGTAAATCAACTATACTTCAATAAAAAATAAATAAAAATTAAACTTAAAGTCAAAAAAAAAGATGAACAGCATAATAACTGAAATGAAAAATACACTAGAAGGAATGAGTAACAGAATAACTGAGGCAGAAGAATGGATAAGTGAGCTGGAGGACAAAATGGTGGAAATAACTGCTGAGGAACAGAATAAAGAAAAAAGATTGAAAAGAATTGAAGACAATCTTCAGAGACCTCTGGAACAACAAAAAATGCATCAACATTCAAATTACAGGGGTCCCAGAAGAAGAAGAGAAAAAAGAAAGGGTCTGAGAAAATATTTGAAGAGATTATAATCAAAAACTTTGCTAACATAGGAAAGGAAATGGTCACGCAAGTCCAGGAAGCACAGAGAGGCCCATACAGGACAAACCCTAGGAAAAACACACCAAGACACATATTAATCAAACTAACAACAATTATATTCAAAGAAAAAATATTAAAAGCAGCAAGAAAAAAACAAAAAATAATATACAAAGGAATCCCCATAAGATTATCAGCTTTTATCAGCTGATTTTTCAGCGGAAACTCTACAAGCCAGAAGGGAGTGGCATGATATACTTAAAGTGATGAAAGGGAAGAACCTAAAACGAAGATTATTCTACCTGGCAAGGATCTCATTCAGATTCGATGGAGAAATGAAAAGCTTTACAGACAAGCAAAAGCTAAGAGAATTCAGCACCACCAAACCAGCTCTACAAAAAATGTGAAAGGAACTTCTCTAAGTGGGAAACACAGAGAAGAAAAGGACCTACACAAACAAACACAAAACAATTAAGAAAACAGTCATAGAAACATACATATCAATAATTACCTTAAACGTGAATGGATTAATTGCTCCAACCAAAAGACACAGGCTTGCTGAATGAATACAAAGAAAAGACCCATATATATGCTGTCTACACAAGACCCACTGCAGACCTAGGGACACATTCAGACTGAAAGTGAGGGAATGGAAAAAGATATTCCATGCAAATGGAAATCAAAAGAAAGCTGGAGTAGTTATATTCATATCAGATAAAATAGACTTTAAAATAAAGAACGTTACAATAGACAAGGAAGGACACTACATAATGATCAAGAGATCAATCCAAGAAGAAGATATGACAATTATAAATATATATGCACCCAACATAGGAGCACCTCAATACATAAGGCAACTGCTAACAGCTATGAAAGAGGAAATCAACAGTAACACAATAACAGTGGGGGACTTTAACACCTCACTAACACCAATGGACAGATCACTCAAAATGAAAATAAATAAGGAAACAGAAACTTTAAATGACACAATAGACCAGATAGATTTAATTGATATTTATAGGACATTCCATCCAAAAACAGCAGATTACACTTTCTTCTCAAGTGAGCACGAAACATTCTCCAGGATAGATCACATCTTGGGTCATAGATCAAGCCTCAGTAAATTTAAGAAAATTGAAATTATTTCAAGCATATTTTCTGACCAGAACACTATGAGATTAGAAATGAATTACAGGGAAAAAAATGTGAAAAACACAAACACATGGAGGCTAAACAATACGTTACTAAATAACCAAGAGATCACTGAAGAAATCAAAGAAGAAATCAAAACATACCTAGAGACAAAAGACAATGAAAACACGATGATCCAAAACCTATGGGATACAGCAAAAGCAGTTTTAAGAGGGAAGCTTATACCTATACAAGCCTACCTCAAGAAACAAGAAAAATCTCAAGTAAACAATCTAACATTACACCTAAAGGAACTAGAGAAAGAAGAACAAACAAAACCCAAAGTTACCAAAAGGAAACAAATCATAAAGACCAGAGCAGAAATAAATGAAATAGAAACAAAGAAAAGAAAAGCAAAGATCACTAAAACTAAAAGCTGGTTCTTTGAGAAGATAAACAAAATTGATAATTGATAAGGAGCAGGGGAAGAGAGGACAGCATTTGCTTTAGCCAGACTCATCAAGAAAAAGAGGGAGAGGACTCCAATCAATAAAATTAGAAATGAAAAAGGAGAAGTTACAACAGACACCACAGAAATACAAAGCATCCTAAGAGACTACTACAAGCAACTTTAAGCCAATGAAATGGAAAACCTGGAAGAAATGGACAAATTCTTAGAAAGGTATAACCTTCCAACACTGAACCAGGAAGAAACAGAAAATATGAACAGACCATCACAAGTAATTAAATTGAAACTGTGATTAAAAATCTTCCAACAAACAAAAGTCCAGGACCAGATGGCTTCACAAGTGAATTCTATCAGACATTTAGAGAAGAGCTAACACCCATCCTTCTCAAGCTCTTCCAAAAATTGTAGGGAAGGAACATTCCCAAACGCATTCTATGAGGCCACCATCACGCTGATAACAAAACCAGACAAAGATACTACAAAAAAAGAAAATTACAGACCAGTATCACTGATGAATATAGATGCAAAAATCCTCAACAAAATACTAGCAAACAGAATCCAACAACACATTAAAAGGATCATACAGGGCTTCCCTGATGGCGCAGTGATTGAGAGTCCGCCTGCCGATGCAGGGGACATGGGTTTGTGCCCCGGTCTGGGAATATCCCACGTGCCGCGGAGCGGCTAGGCCTGTGAGCCATGGCCAATGAGCCTGTGTGTCCGGAGCCTGTGCTCCGCAACGGGAGAGGCCACAACAGTGAGAGGCCCATGTACCACCAAAAAAAAAAAAAAAAAGGATCATACACCATGATCAAGTGGGATTTATCCCAGGGATGCAAGGATTCTTCAATATACACAAATCAGTGTGATACACCATATTAACAAACTGAAGAATAAAAACCATATGATCATCTCAATAGATGCAGAAAAAGCTTCTGACAAAGTTCAAAACCCATTTATGATAAAAGAAAAACCTCTCCAGAAAGTGGGCATACAGAGAACCTACCTCAACAAAATAAAGGCCATATATGACAAACCCACAGCAAACATCATTCTCAATGGTGAAAAACTGATAAGCATTTCCTCTAAGATCAGGAACGAGACAAGGATGTCCACTTTCACCACTATCATTCAACATAGTTTTGGAAGTCCTAGCCACAGCAATCAGAGAATAAAAAGAAATAAAAGGAATACAATTTGGAAAAGAAGAAGTAAAACTGTCACTGTTTGCAGATGACATGATACTATACATAGAGAATCCTAAAGATGCCACCAGATAACTACTAGAGCTAATCAATGAATTTGGCAAAGTTGCAGAATACAAAATTAATGCACAGAAATCTCGTGCATTCCTATACACTAATGATGAAAAATCTGAAGGAGAAATTATGGAAACAATCCAATTTACCACTGCAACAAAAACAATAAAATACCTAGGAATAAACCTACCTAGGGAGACAAAAGACCTGTATGCAGAAAACTATAAGACACTGATGAAAGAAATTAAAGATGATACCAACAGATGGAGAGATTTACCATGTTCTTGGATTGGAAGAATCAATATTGTGAAAATGACTATACTATCCAAAGCAATCTACAGATTCAATACAATCCCTATCAAATTACCGATGGCATTTTTTACAGAACTAGAACAAATCAACTTAAAATATGTATGGAGACACAAAAGACCCCAAATAGCCAAAGCAGTCTTGAGGGAAAAAAACGGAGCTGGAGGAATCAGACTCCCTGATTTCAGACTATACTACAAAGCTACAGTAATCAAGACAATATGGTACTGGCACAAAAGCAGAAACATAGATCAATGGAACAAGATAGAAAACCCAGAGATAAACCCACGCACCTATGGTCCACTAATCTATGACAAAGGAGGCAAAGATATAAAATGGAGAAAAGACAGTCTCTTCAATAAGTGGTGCTGGGAAAACTGGACAGCTACATGTAAAAGAATGAAATTAGAACACTCTTTAACACCATACACAAAAATAAACTCAAAATGGATTCGAAATCTAAATGTTAAGACTGGACACTATAAACCTCTTGAGGAAAACATAGGAAGAACACTCTTTGACATAAATCGCAGCAGGATCTTTTTTGATCCACCTCCTAGAGTAATGGAAATAAAAACGAAAATAAACAAATGGGACCTAATGAAACTTCAAAGCTTTTGCACAGCAAAGGAAACCATAAACAAGACGAAAAGACAACCCTCAGAATGGGAGAAAATACTTGAAAACGAATCACCGGACAAAGAATTAATCTCCAAAATATATAAACAGCTCATGCAGCTCAATATTAAAGAAACAAACAACCCAATCCAAAAATGGGCAGAAGACCTAAATAGACATTTCTCCAAAGAAGACATACAAATGGCCAAGAAGCACGTGAAAAGCTGCTCAACATCACTAATTATTAGAGAAATGCAAATCAAAACTACAATGAGGTATCACCTCACACCGGTTAGAATGGGCATCATCAGAAAATCTACAAACAACAAATGCTGGAGAGGGCGTGGAGAAAAGGGAACCCTCTTGCACTGTTGGTGAGAATGTAAATTGATACAGCCACTATGGAGAAGAGTATGGAGGTTCCTTAGAAAACTAAAAATAGAATTACCATATGATCCAGCAATCCCACTATTGGGCATATACCCAGAGAAAACCATAATTCAGAAAGACACATGCACCCCAATGTTCACTGCGGCACTATTTACAATAGCCAGGTCGCAGAAGCAACCTAAATGCCCATCGACAGACGAATGGATAAAGAAGTGTGTTCCATACATACAATGGAATATTAGCCATAAAAAAGGAATGAATGTGAGTCATTTGTTGAGACGTGGATGGATCTAGAGACTGTCATACAGAGTGAAGTAAGTCAGAAGAGAAAAACAAATATCGTATATTAACGCATGTATGTGGAACCCAGAAAAATGGTACAGATGAACTGGTTTGCAGGGCACAAGTTGAGACACAGATGTAGAAAACAAACGTATGGACACCAAGGGGGGAATAACCGCGGTGGGGTGGGGATGGTGGTGTGCTGAATTGGGCAGTTGGGATTGACATGTATACACTGATGTGTATAAAACTGATGACTAATAAGAACCTGCAGTATAAAAAAACAAGCAAACAAAAAAACAAAGACTAAACTTTCTTTGGGTTATTTGTATGATGTTAATATAAATGTTTCAGACATTACATGAAATTTCTAAAAATCTTATATGTGCTGGTATAATGTTATAAGTCATAATTCTAGTTATTACTTTAAAATGTATATCTCAGGAATAACTAAATTTCCTTGTCAATTGCATTATTATGAACTTTCATCAAATCTTTAACCGTGGTCATTTTTAAGTCTTTTGTCATTTACAGACAGTTCTGGGTGTATTCTGATGCTTCTGCAAAAATGTTCCTATAAAAGGGTTTCATTCTCAAGGAATTCATGGAAAAGACTCTGACAAGTACAGGTTTCTGGTAACTGACTATACTACTGAACTGAATGAATAAGTATTTTCAGAACTCTAATGGAAAACTGATGAATTCATAAAAGTGCTAACAAAAGATCAAGATGAAAAAAAATTAATTACATGGGACTGAGTGAACTGATGAGGATGATTATAATTTCTGTTTCTGTTTGAATAAAAAAAAAAAATCCCACAAGGACTCAGAGGCAAAAAATATACAAATCAATTTTCACTGCAAAGTAAAGGAGCTGTTACAGTGGAGGATTACTGGACTGAATGTCAATATTATGACATAGTATGAGTGTGTTTCGTAATTGCAATCATTGTTGCTTTTGTTGTGGTCATCCATTTATAATGCTTGGTGTCAGTTTATTTATCTCTTGTAAAAATAAAATTCAGTGTATGTTTAAAAAAAAATCAGAACTCCATATGCAGATCAAGAAACCCTGTCATACACAGCACTTTTCAATCAAAATCTCCAAAAAAAAAAAAAGGTAAAAAATATTAATATGGGGCTTCCCTGGTGGCACAGTGGTTGAGAGTCCGCCTGCCGATGCAGGGGACACGGGTTCGTGCCCCGGTCCGGAAAGATCCCACATGCCGCGGAGCGGCTGGGCCCGTGAGCCATGGCCGCTGAGCCTGCACGTCCGGAGCCTGTGCTCCGAAACGGGAGAGGCCACGACAGTGAGAGGCCCGCATACCGCAAAAAAAAAAAAAAAAAAAAAAAAAAAATATTAATATGAATAAAATCTGTTTGTCTTTTCTTCTGTTAATCTGTTTTTTGTGTTTAATTACAGTCCTGCATGACAGAACTTAAGAGGGTAGAAGAAAAGTTTTCTTCCCCTACAATTCTAAGACCAAAAGCTCCTATTGCTCTGCCTACTGTAGGACCCAGCAGAAAGAGGAGTGGCCTGTAGGGGAAAAGGATGCAGTGCCAAGCAGGTATCAAGAGAATGAAGATACCTAGATAAGTGGTGGCACAACACTAAGCTTATCCAGAAGATCATATCACTTGCCCCCATTTTATTAATGGATCTTTTATGACAATCAAGTGATATGCTGCATATAAATGACCTTTGAAAGCTCTGAAGAGTTATACAAAGGATAAATTAAACAGACCCTTATAATTACCATTATTTCATCCAAAAGCCGCCCACAACCTCAATGATCTGAGAGATGAAGAATCAGGAATAGAGGAAGAAAGCTCTGAGAACACTCCAAAATGTTATAAAAGCCACCTGATAAAGGAGAAACCCCAAATATTCACTCAGAGCCTACAGACTCTTTTTTTTTTTTTTTTTTCCGGTACGCGGGCCTCTCACTGTTGCAGCCTCCCCCGCTGCGGAGCACAGGCTCCGGACGCGCAGGCTCAGCGGCCATGGCTCACGGGCCCAGTCACTCCGCGGCAGGTGGGATCTTCCCAGACCGGGGCACGAACCCGTGTCCCCTGCATCGGCAGGCGGACTCTCAACCACTGCGGCACCAGGGAAGCCCTACAGACTCTTAATTTACACACAATTCACACTAAAAGTTACCAGGTTTCCCATTTTCACAGGAGATTCAAAATTCCAATGTAGAATAAGAAGGATGCTGCTTAGGTGTAATGGACAATAGACAGAGACAGAAAGAGGGGCGCTCTAAAGGCAAATAACAACCCTTACAGTCTGGGGCTAATTAGCGTTAAGGGCAAACAGCTCTCCATTCCTCAGTCAGGGAGAAATCACAGAACAGTGAAAAGAAAAGAGTGGGGAACCATCTAGAACTATGGTTGCGTCTAACCTCTACCACTGACAAACTCTATGAACTTTGGCAGGTGATGGCACCTCCCTGAGTGTGGAGGTTTTAAAACATGTCTACAAATTCTTTAATACTTCCCCCTTCAAGAGGTAGAGCCTAATTCTCCCCTTCTAACAAATAGAACAAAGCAGAATTGACAGTGTCCAACTACAAAGACTAAGTCAAAAAAGGCATTATGGCTTCCATCTTGGTCTCTGTCTCTCCTGGACCATTCTATGTTGTGAGGTC
Source organism: Phocoena sinus (assembly GCF_008692025.1). Taxonomy (NCBI): domain Eukaryota; kingdom Metazoa; phylum Chordata; class Mammalia; order Artiodactyla; family Phocoenidae; genus Phocoena; species Phocoena sinus. Next base: position 74,257,558 of record NC_045776.1, on the reverse strand, counting down.
ATTCATACAGGCAGCTCTACGGAAAGATCCATGAGGCTAGGAACTGAGGCCTTCCGCCAACAATCATGTGAATGGAAGTAAATTTTCCAGCACCAGTCAGGCCTCAGATGACTGCAGCCCCTGCCACATTCTGAGTGCACCCTCATGAAATCCTCAGCCAGAACCACCCAGCTAATCTGCTCCTGAAACACTGACCCTCAAACTATGAAAGACCATAAATGTTTGTTGTTTAAAGCTGTTAATCTGATATACAGTGACAGACAATGAACACACTGAGCCACAGTTTCTCCATCTGTAAAATGAGAATAACAGAGAACAGGGAACACAAATAAGTATATGTAAGATGTCTAGCAGATGCTTGGCATGTGGTAGTAGGTGAATATACGTTAGCTTCTTCTCCCATCTGCCCCTCAGCTACACCTGAGAGTATAACTTCAGAAAGAATGGATAACTGAATTTTATAACATGGAGAAAGTTAAATTGTTTCTGTACCCTCTTTTTTATATTTTTGGATTTTATTTAATTTTTTATACAGCACGTTCTTATTAGTTATCTATTTTATACATATTAGTGTATACATGTCAATCCCAATCTCCCAATGCATCCCACCATCACCACCCCCTGCTGCTTTCCCCCCTTGGTGTCCATACGTTTGTTCTCTACATCTGTGTCTCTATTTCTGCCCTGCAAACTGGTTCTGTACCATTTTTCTAGGTTCCACATACATGCGTAAATATACAATATTTGTTTTTCTCTTTCTGACTTACTTCACTCTGTATGACAGTCTCTAGATCCATCCACGTCTCTACATATGACCCAATTTCGTTCCTTTTTCTGGCTGAATAATATTCCATTGTATATATGTACCACAACTTCTTTATCCATTCGTCTGTCGATGGGCATTTAGGTTGCTTCCGCGACCTGGCTATTGTAAATAGTGCCGCAGTGAACATTGGGGTGCATGTGTCTTTCTGAATTATGGTTTTCTCTGGGTATATGCCCAATAGTGGGATTGCTGGATCATATGGTAATTCTATTTTTAGTTTTCTAAGGAACCTCCATACTCTTCTCCATAGTGGCTGTATCAATTTACATTCTCACCAACAGTGCAAGAGGGTTCCCTTTTCTCCACACCCTCTCCAGCATTTGTTGTTTGTAGATTTTCTGATGATGCCCATTCTAACTGGTGTGAGGTGATACCTCATTGTAGTTTTGATTTGCATTTCTCTAATAATTAGTGATGTTGAGCAGCTTTTCACGTGCTTCTTGGCCATTTGTATGCCTTCTTTGGAGAAATGTCTATTTAGGTCTTCTGCCCATTTTTGGATTCCGTTTTTTTTTTAATATTGAGCTACATGAGCTGTTTATATATTTTGGAAAGTGATCCTTTGTCCATTGATTCGTTTGCAAATATTTTCTCCCGTTCTAAGGGTTGTCTTTTCATCTTCTTTGTAGCTTCCTTTGCTTTACAAAAGGTTTTAGGTTTCATTAGGTCTCATTTGTTTATTTTCGTTTTTATTTCCATTACTCTAGGAGGTGGATCAAAAAAGATCTTCCTGTGATTTATATCATAGAGTGTTCTTCCTATGTTTTCCTCAAGAGGTTTATAGTGTCCAGTCTTAACATTTAGATTTCGAATCCATTTTGAGTTCATTTTTGTGTATGGTGTTAAGGAGTGTTCTAATCTCATTCTTTTACATGTAGCGGTCCAGTTTTCCCAGCACCACTTATTGAAGAGACTGTCTTTTCTCCATTTTATATCTTTGCCTCCTTTATCTTAGATTAGTTGACCATAGGTGAGTGGGTTTATCTCTGGGCTTTCTATACTGTTCCATTGATCTATGTTTCTGCTTTTTGTGCCAGTACCATATTGTCTTGATTACTGTAGCTTTGTAGTATAGTCTGAAATCAGGGAGTCTGATTCCTCCAGCTCCGTTTTTTTCCCTCAAGACTGCTTTGGCTATTTGGGGTCTTTTGTGTCTCCATACATATTTTAAGATGATTTGTTCTAGTTCTGTAAAAAATGCCATCGGTAATTTGATAGGGATTGCATTGAATCTGTAGATTGCTTTGGATAGTATAGTCATTTTCACAATATTGATTCTTCCAATCCAAGAACATGGTAAATCTCTCCATCTGTTGGTATCATCTTTAATTTCTTTCATCAGTGTCTTATAGTTTTCTGCATACAGGTCTTTTGTCTCCCTAGGTAGGTTTATTCCTAGGTATTTTACTCTTTTTGTTGCAAAGATGAATGGGATTCCTTCCTTAATTCCTCTTTCAGATTTTTCAGTTTTGGTGTATAGGAATGCCAAAGATTTCTGTGCATTAATTTTGTATTCTGCAACTTTGCCAAATTCATTGATTAGCTCTAGTAGTTTTCTGGTGGCATCTTTAGGATTCTCTATGTATAGTATCATGTCATCTGCAAACAGTGACAGTTTTACTTCTTCTTTTCCAATTTATGTTCGTTTTACTTCTTTTACTTCTCTTATTGCTGTGGCTAGGACTTCCAAAACTATGTTGAATAATAGTGGCAAGAGTGGACAGCCTTGTCTTGTTCCTGATCTTAGAGGAATGCTTATCAGTTTTTCACCATTGAGAATGATGTTTGCTGTGGGTTTGTCAAATGTGGCCTCTATTATGTTGAGGTAGGTTCCCCCTACGCCCACTTTCTGGAGAGTTTTTATCATAAATGGGTGTTGAACTTTGTCAAAAGCTTTTTCTCAGTCTATTGAGATGCTCACATGGTTTTTCTTCTTCAATTTGTTAATACCATGTATCACATTGACTGATTTGTGTATGCTGAAGAATCCTTGCATCCCTGGGAAAATCCCACTTGATCATGGTGTATGATCCTTTTAATGTGTTGTTGGATTCTGTTTGCTAGTATTTTGTTGAGGATTTTTGCATCTATATTCATCAGTGTTATCTGTCTGTAATTCTCTTTTTTTGTAGTATTTTTGTCTGGTTTTGGTATCAGGGTGATGGTGGCCTCATAGAATGAGTTTGGGAGTGTTCCTTCCTCTGCAATTTTTTGGAAGAGTTTGAGAAGGATGGTTGTTAGCTCTTCTCTAAATGTTTGACAGAAGTCACTTGTGAAGCCATCTGGTCCTGGACTTTTGTTTGTTGGAAGATTTTTAATCACAGTTTCAATTTCATTACTTGTGACTGGTTTGTTCATGTTTTCTATTTCTTCCTGGTTGAGCCTTGGAAGGTTATACCTTTCTAAGAATTTGTCCATTTCTTCCAGGTTGTCCATTGTATTGGCAAAGAGTTGCTTGTAGTAGTCTCTTATGATGCTTTGTATTTCTGCAGTGTACCTTGTAACTTCTCCTTTTTCACTTCTAATTTTATTTATTGGAGTTCTCTCCCTCTTTTTCTTGATGAGTCTGGCTAAAGGTTTATCAATTTTGTTTATCTTCTCAAAGAACCAGCTTTTACTTTTATTGATCTTTGCCATTGTTTTCTTTGTTTCTATTTCATTTATTTCTGCTGTGATCTTTATGATTTCTCTCCTACTAACTCTGGGTTTTGTTTGTTCTTCTTTCTCTAGTACCTTTAGGGGTAAGGTTAGATTTTTCATGAGATTTTTCTTGTTTCTTGAGGTAGGCTTGTACTGCTATAAACTTCCCTCTTAGAACTGCTTTTGCTGCATCCCATAGGTTTTGGATCATCATGTTTTCGCTGTAATTTGTCTCTAGGTATTTTTTGATTTCCTCTTTGATTTCTTCAGAGAGCTCTTGATTATTTTGTAAAGTATTGTTTAGCCTTCATGTGTTTGTCTTTTTTACATTTTTTTCCCTGTAATTCATTTCTCATCTCATAGTGTTGTGGTCAGAAAAGATGCTTGATATAATTCCAATTTTGTTAAATTTACTGAGGCTTGATTTGTGACCCAAGAAGTGATCTATCCTGGAGAATGTTCCATGTGCACTTGAGAAGAAAGTGTAATCTGCTGTTTTTGGATGGAATGTCCTATAAATATTAAATCTATCTGGCCTATTGTGTCATTTAGAGGTTGTGTTTCCTTATTAATTTTCTGTCTGGATGATCTGTCCATTGGTGTAAGTGAAGTGTTAAAGTCTCCCACTATTATTGTGCTACTGTTGATTTCCTCTTTTATAGCTGTTAGCAGTTTCCTTATGTATTGAGGTGCTCCTATGTTGGGTGCATATATATTTATAATTGTTATATCTTCTTCTTGGATTGATCCCTTGATCATTATGTAGTGTCCTTCCTTGTCTCTTGTAACGTTCTTTATTTTAAAGTCTATTTTATCTGATACGAGTATTGCTACTCCAGCTTTCTTTTCATCTCCATTTGCATGGAATATCTTTTTCCATCCCATCACTTTCAGTCTGTATGTGTCCCTAGGTTTGAAGTGGGTCTCTTGCAGACAGAAATATATACGGGTCTTGATTTTGTATCCATTCAGCAAGCCTCTGTCTTTTGGTTGGAGCATTTAATTCATTCAAGTTTAAGGTAATTATCAATACGTATGTTCCTATTACCATTTTCTTAATTGTTATGAGTTTCCTTTTGTAGGCCCTTTTCTTCTCTTGTGGGAGTACGTCCAACTTAGAGAAGTTCCTTTCGCATTTGTTTTAGGGCTGGTTTGGTGGTGCTGAATTTTCTTAGCTTCTGCTTCTCTGTAAAGCTTTCGATTTCTCCGTTGAATCTGAAAGAGATCCTTGCCAGGTAGCGTAATCTTGGTTGTAAGTTCTTCCTTTCATCACTTTAAATATATCGTGCCACTCCCTTCTGGCTTGTAGAGTTTCTGCTGAGAAATCAGCTGTTAACCATACAGGAGTTCCCTTGTATGTTATTTGTTGTTTTTCCCTTGTTGCTTTCAATAATTTTCCTTTGTCTTTAATTTTTGTCAGTTTGATTACTATGTGTCTCAGTGTGTTTCTCCTTGGGTTTATCCTGCTTGGGACTCTGCATTTCCTGGACTTGGGTGGCTATTTCCTTTTCCATGTTAGGGAAGTTTTCGACTATTATCTCTTCAAATATTTTCTTGGGTCCTCTCTCTCTCTCTTCTCCTTCTGGGACCCCTATAATGCGAATGTTGTTGCGTTTAATGTTGTCCCAGAGGTCTCTTAGGCTGTCTTCATTTCTTTTCATTCTTTTTTCTTTAGTCTGTTCCGCAGCAGTGAATTCCACCATTCTGTCTTCCAAGTCACTTATCCATTCTTCTGCCTCAGTTATTCTGCTATTGATTCCTTCTAGTGTAGTTTTCATTTCAGTTACTGCATTGGTCATCTCTGTTTGTTTGTTCTTTAATTCTTCTAGGTCTTTGTTAAACATTTCTTGCATCTTCTCGATCTTTGCCTCCACTCTTTTTCCGAGGTCCTGGATCATCTTCAGTATCATTATTCTGAATTCTTTTTCTGGAAGGTTGCCTATCTCCATTTCATTTAGTTGTTTTTCTAGGGTTTTATCTTGTTCTTTCATGTGGAACAAAGTTCTTTGCCTTTTCATTTTGTCTGTCTTTCTGTGAATGTGGTTTTCTTTCCACAGGCTGCAGAATTGTAGTTCTTCTTGCTTCTGCTGTCTGCCCTCCGGTGGATGAGGCCATCTAGGAGGCTTGTGCAAGCTTCCTGATGGGAGGGACTGGTGGTGGGTATAGCTGGGTGTTGCTCTGGTGGGCAGAGCTCAGTAAAACTTTAATCCACTTGTCTGCTCATGGATGGGCCTGAGTTCCCTCCCTGTTGTTTGTTTGCCCTGAGAGTCCTAGCACTGGAGCCTACCCAGCTCTTTGATGAGGCTAATGGCAGACTCTGGGAGGGCTCACACCAAGGAGTACTTCCCAGGACTTCTGCTTCCAGTGTCCTTGTCCCCACGGTGAGCCACAGCCACCTCCCGCCCCCGCCTCTGCAGGAGACCCTCTAACACTAGCACATAGGTCTGGTTCAGTCTCTTATGGGGTCACTGCTCCTTCCCCTGGGTGCCGATGCACACACTACTTTGTGTGTGCCCTCCAAGAGTGGAGTCTCTGTTTCCACCAGTCCTGTCGAAGTCCTGCAATCAAATCCCGCTAGCCTTCAAAGTCTGATTCTCTAGGAATTCCTCCTCCCGCTGCCGGACTCCCAGGTTAGGAAGCCTGCCATGGGGCTCAGAACCTTCACTCCAGTGGGTGGACTTCTGTGGTATAAGTGTTCTCCAGTCTGTGAGTCATCCACCCAGCAGTTATGGGATTTGATTTTATTGTGATTGCACCCCTCCTACCGTCTCATTGAGGCTTCTCCTTTGTCTTTGGATGTGGGGTATCTCTTTTGGTGAGTTCCAGTGTCTTCCTGTCGACGATTGTTCAGCAGTTAGCTGTGATTCTAGTGCTCTCACAAGAGGGAGTGAGCGCACGTCCTTCTACTCCACCATCTGAACCAATCCCCTGTACCCTCTTTTAGAGTACAAAACAATTTTAAAAGGGGGTGGTGAGTCTTGGAATGACTGCCATTAAAATCACCCTCAGTAAAGTAGAAAAGTTTTAATAACACACTAGCAAATAGAAACACAGCGCATGACCTCAGACAGATCTAGGTACCAGGTATCAGCTCTGCCACTTTACCAGCTGTGTACCCTTGGGAAAATCACTTAACCTCTCTGAACCTCACGTTCTGCATGTAAATATAGATGACCTCGGAGTGTATGTTTCAGTCACCTGGAAAATGTACTAATTTAGAACTCCTCCTACCTTGGGGTTCCAGATCAAAGGGTCAGTTGTTGCGAAGGCCAGAGCTGATTACCTGGCAAATGTTGTTCCTCTAGTCATCTGCAACCAACACATGCACACACACACACACACAAACACATGCACATACACACACAACTAGGCAGTATGCTGGAGGGTGAAGACAGACATATTGCATTCTCTTTTCACTTCAAGACTGCTTTTGGTATTCATTTTAATAAAACTTCACTCTTATAAAGATGCTGGGATTGGAGTCGGGGAGCCCCATGTATAACATGACTTGTCTGAGCCCTTCCCCTGTTAAGGTTGGTCCCATTCTGCAGTAATAAGTACATCTCCTGCCTTCTCTCTCCCACCCCCCAAAAAAGAGCCAATGCGTGTCTGGGAGTGTTTGGAGGTGAGCAGAATGAAGCCAGGGAGGTGAACTGTAATTAAAACAGGTGGGGAAAGCAAGAAAGAGCTCCTTTAACATTCAAATGGAGAACCTGGCTGCAAGGAACCTATGTTTTGAGCCAGGTGGGCTGGGGGCTTTGTTAGTGAGGCACTGGGAAGCAATGGAGGTGGGTGGAGAGAAGCTTTGGTTTCAGGAAGGTTAAAGAACCTGGTTTGTGGGGTGGAGGGAATCTCAAGAATACAGAAGGACCCCCCAAATTCCTCTCCCCATGTCTGGGGTGAAATTTTTAAAAATTACTGTGGTGCTCCAAGGACAATGGTGCTTCAAGAACAAAGGACGACCCTGCCTGAAAAAGTTTCAGCGTTACACCCCCTACCAGACTCTTAATTGCCCTCCCCACTATGTTGCGATGGTTATGAAATTCCTGAGCCCACCTGGGCGACGCCCACCTGAGCAACGGGGACCTGTCCCAAATAAGGAAAGGCATATGCCCTGTCTCACTCCCACCCTACAGAAGGAAGGTATATGCATCTCGACCAACCAGTAAACGAAATTTTCACTTCAGACCATTCCTTTGTTTTCTGGCTATAAAAACTGATCAGTAGCACATGTTTGGGCTCGACTCTCGCAGATTACTAGGAAGTCGGCCTGCTGTTCTGGCAGCGACCCTTCCCTCTAATAAATTCTAGCTTCTTTACATTCTGCCTTGTGTCTGGAAATTTCTTTTCCAACCCGCGTTAGGACCACAACAATTACTATTACCTACTTGAGATGTATGTTCAAGGACACAGAGAATAATAAATGCCTCCAACAGCAGATTAAGAAATAAGCATCCCCAATATATCTGAAGGCTCTTGTATGCCCCTCCTCAACCATACCCCCCACCGACTCCACAGAGGGAACATCTGCTCTGAATTTGGCGTTTTCAGTCTCATGAGTGTCTCTATACTTTTACTACCCATGTATGTCATGTGTATCCCTAACCTTACTAAACTGTTTTGCATAGTTTTAAACTTTATAGAAATAACACTCCATATGCATTTTGGGGCAACTTGTTTTTACTGCTCTCGACATTATGTTTTTTGGAGGATTCACCCATGTTGATTCACAGAGCCTGAGCTCATTCATTTTCAGCAGCATGAGTCTAATGTATATATCCAATTTCCTCTTGATAAGGGGCTAATTTACATCCCCACTCCCAAATACATTGTGAAAAAAGATTATAAAGGGAAATGGAATTAAATATTGAAAGCGCCTGTGTTTCAGAGCGTTGCCATATGAAAAGAGCCAAACGTTTTTCATATCTACCTCAGAGGGTTTCTGTAAAGATTAAGGAACATGATGATAATAATAAAAGTGAACATTTATCAAGTGGTTACAGCCTGCCTGGCTGCAGGCTAAAAAGCTTTACATTAATTGTGCATTTAACCTTTAGCACAACTTTGCTGATGGAGCAGCTCATGTTGTCCCATTTTACAGATGAAGACACTGAGGCTCAGAGAAAGGGGAAGCGACTTACCTGAAGACAAATTACTCTGAGGAGGCAAGAGTGGCACTTGAACTAAGATTTCTCTGAAAGGCTTAACTCTAGACCCCATGCTAGAAAAGGGCTCAGGGCAGAGTCTGGCACAGAACAAGCACTTAATCAATGGCAGTTGTTATTATCGGTAATAATGAACCATTTTTGAGCCAGGCAGTATTAGCAGAACTGGCATTAATTATTCAGCTCACCTGGGGAGAGTGACTTGCAGTATAGCCTGTATTTAAATTAAGAGGAGGGAAATAGATGACCTCCTCTTAGGAGGGGGTCAACCTTTCCCATAACCTGACTCTAATTATACCCCCAGGGAGTGCCCTAAATCCATAAACATTGGGAAGCTGCACCACTGTGATTCAAAATCTGTGTTATGCAATCTCTTTTCTCTAGGCTCACAGTTCAGGGTGAAGAAACTGTACACTTATTGCAGGCATGAGGTATAATACTGAATCCTCCACGTGTATTAACTCAGTCAGTCTTCACAGCAACCAAGGACACACCAGAAACTGAGGATCAGGGATATCAAGCCACTTACCTAAAGTCACTGGGATAGTTAGTGGCTCTGGTATAATACGAAATATATACTTGGTCTCTGGCCCTGGTTCCTTACACAGAGCTCCTAAAACTCTTGTAATTTCCTGAGTGATAGGGGTGCTAGAAGCATCTTTTTTGATAATATTGGGTTGGCCAAAATGTTCATTCGGGTTTTTCCATAAGGGAAAATGAACATTTTGGCCAACCCAATATTTGGTCTTAGTCCCGTTTCTGACACAGAGCTTCTAAAACCCTTAGGATCTCTGGAGTGTTAAGTGGGTCTTTTTTACGCTGATGAGATGACAGTTGGCTGGGAGCCCCTAGAGAGCTTCAGGATGGGCACTGGTCATGGAAAGATCAAGGCATAATTAGAGGGTTGGAACTTTCAGTCCTAAACCCCCTCCCAACCTCCAGGAAGGGGAGAAGGGCTGGAGATGAGAGTTAATCATCAAAGGCCAGTGATTTAATCCATCATGCCTATGTGATGGAATCTCCACAAAAACCCCAAACAGCAGGGTTCAGAGAGCTTCCAATCCCTGTGCTGGAAGGGTGGCACACCCCAACTCCACTGGTGCAGAAGCCTCTTCATCTGGCTGTTCCATTGACTAACTGACATATGTTACAATGTGTAAGTGTTTCATGCAATGAAACCTATCAATATCAGTTTATAAAGCAGAACTCACAGAACCAGACAGAAGGGTGGTTGCCAGGGGCTGGGGGGTGAGGAAAATGAGGAGATGTTAGTCAAAGGATATGAAGTTTCAGTTATAAAATGAATAAGTTCTGGGAATCTAATGTACAACACTGTGATTATAATTAATAATACTGTATTGTCTGCTTGAAATTTGCTAAAAGAGTAGATCTTAGGTGCTCTCATCGGCAAAAAAAAAATAATAAAAAAATAACTATATGAGGTTATGGATGTGTTAATTACCTTGACTGCAGTAATCATTTCACAGTGTATACACATATTAAATCATCACATTGTACACCTTAAAGTCACATTGTACAACCTAAGTATATACAATTTTTACTTGTCAATTATACCTCAGTAAAGTGGGGGAAAAATAAATTTTAATTTTTTTCAATTTTATGGTTTTCTTTTCGTATTTCAGAGGCGGCCACATTTCTTTTTAGGGTGCAAATATTCCCACAGGCCTTTGTAAGGCTCATAAACTCCTAGCACTGACCTCACAGTGCCTGATGGATAAACCAGATCTCATCTCGGCCACATGAATAGAAAGTCAACTCTCTCTGGCTACCCAGACACTATGACTCGCTTTTGTATTCCTCCATGTTGGCGCTTCTCATGTGTCAAAGCCAATGCAGCAGACAACGTGGAAAGACGCTGACGACAGAACGCCAAGAAGACAAATGAATAATGGCTGTCCCACTCCCCAGCCCCCTGGAACAGAGAGGTTAATTACCAGCATCTAAAACATCTGATGGGAAGATGTTACACACCCATATTATCAATTAACCTCACATCTAAGAAATCACCATCACTGCAAATAATAGAAAATGACTGTCATCCTAATTACAAGGTATATACAAGAGGCCAGGGTTAGGCAAGGAGACTTCTTTCTTAACTTCTTCCTGGTTAGTTTCCTACTCTGTTTGGCATCCTTTCAGTAAGTTACACTTGGGTTCCACTTCCTCCTTAAAGCTGTCCCCAGATATAGTTGCTGCGGCTGTTGTAAATCATTTTTATTGACCACTTACTATATGCCACGTACCACACTAAGTACTTCCTGTGCATTCTCCTCCTCCTCCCACCCACTTCACTTATTCGTGGTTCCTGCCTGGTGCGATTTTTCACTTTTCAGTTTCCAAACTTGATCTAGGTTTCTTTAATCTAAGGAATTCAATTTTGCCATGTACTCCCATAAAGGGGCTGTCACTCTTGACTCACACCAGCCAAACTCACAAAAGAGCAATGCATAAATCAGTGCCAACAGGAATTCCCTGGCGGTCCAGTGGTTAAGACTTGGTGCTGTCACTGCCAGGGCCTGGGTTTGATCCCTGGTCAGGGAAGTAAGATCCCACAAGCTGCACGGTGTGGGGAAAAAAAAAAATCAGTGCCAACGTATTGACTGCTGTTGAGAATCAGAAGTGCTTAGGGAAGAAAAGCTCATCTTCTTCACCAAGCACATTTTCTTCCTGTTACAGATCTTTACCAGAAAACATAGCATATACTATTGCTGTCCCTCTCACCATCCCTTGCACACTGATGTGACTACTTCTGTAAATGCCTGTGATTCTTTGCCAGGGCTTTCTCTGACTAAGCCAGAGAAAAGCATGCTAAGCCAATGCATGGAGCAAGTCAGAAGTGTCGATGAGGTAATGCCCCCAGGAGTAGTCCTTCAGTGATGACTGCTGTGAGTGAAGGATACATACTACCTCATCCACACAACTTTGCACACCACGAGTAACTGAAGCATGTGCTACCCAGCCTCCCAGTTGCCCTCAGCAAAATGCTACTGCTTACTACCCTTCTCTGTCAGTTCCCTCCCCTACTAGTGCTTCGTGGAATCACCTGCCAAATAAACTCCTTGCACTGAAAACCCTTGTCTCAGAGTCTGCTTCTGGGGGGACCCAGCTTATGACAAACATTATGAGTGGTCCTGCAACCAAAGAGTCAGATGGGCAATCATAACATTGAGCCCCTGCATTCTAGGGATTTCCCTGATGCACAAGCAGGTTCTCTTGCTTGTACGTCTAAGAACTCTCTTTTCTGGACAATTCTGGACACATACACTGACCAGTCTGGCCTCCTTGGACTCACTTCCACAGATCCTCAGTTAACACAGTTTCTCTTGAGAGGACAACCCAACTGATCAGCTTTCTGTGCTTTTAATTACAATCCCCATCCAGGCACCTTCCTGACAGAGGCAGGAGGGATCCCTAGGCTCTCCCAACTCATCAATCACACACATACTCCCATCCAGGCTTTAGGATGGGTCATTTACTTTTTTCTTGTAATAGATTTTTAAAAACAGTCCCCTTTTGACCGCCCCTTTCTCCTGCTACCAGGGTCCGAGCTCAGCTCTGTGTTTCCTTCACGGTTTGCAATTCCACTGGCCAGGGAGATCTTGGGCTGTGGTTCACCATGCACCCACTATGTTCCTGGTGCACCAGTGGGGCACCTTAAACCATCTGTTCACGGCCAGTGCACGGACTAAGAACCGGAGTCGATAGCTTCTTGTCAGGTTCTCGGACTGCCTGGGGGGGAGCGGCTGTTGCGGGGCGAGAGGTGCTCACTTCAGCTTCATCCAGGTCTCCTCCTTCCTACTCCCTCCCCTCCAACACCACCGCTTTTGGAGAGGTTGGAAGCCAACTCTAAGCCATGTGGCTGACAGGGTCTTGGTGCTCTGGCCTCGTGTCAGGCCTGAGCCTCTGAGGTGAGAGAGCCGACTTCAGGACATTGGACCACCAGAGACCTCCTGGCCCCTGAGAATATCAATCAGCAAGAGCTCTCCCAGAGATCTCTGTCTCAACGCTAACACCCAGCTCCACCCAACAGCCAGCAAGCTCCAGTGCTGGACGCCCCATGCCAAACAACTAGCAGCACATTAACACAACCCCACCCATTAGCAGAGAGGCTGCCTAAAATCATACTAAGTTAACAGACACCGCAAAGCACACCACCAGACACAGCCCCGCCCACCAGAAAGACAAGATCCAGCCCCACCCACCAGAACACAGGCACCAGTCCCCTCCACCAGGAAGCCTATACAAGCCACTGAACCAACCTCACCCCCGGGGGGCAGACACCAAAAACAAAGGGAACTATGAACTTGCAGCCTGCGAAAAGGAGAACCCCAAACACAGAAAGTTAAACAAAATGAGAAGACAGAGAAATATGCAGCAGATGAAGAAGCAAGGTAAAAACCCACCAGACCGGGCTTCCCTGGTGGCGCAGTGGTTGAGAGTCTGCCTGCCGGTGCAGGGGACACGGGTTCGAGCCCGGTCTGGGAGGATCCCACATGCCGCGGAGCAACTGGGCCCGTGAGCCACGGCTACTGAGCCTGCGCGTCTGGAGCCTGTGCTCCGCAACAAGAGAGGCCGCAATAGTGAGAGGCCCGCGCACCGCGATGAAGAGTGGCCCCCGCTTGCCGCAACTGGAGAAAGCCCTCACACAGAAACGAAGACCCAACACAGCCATAAATAAATAAATAAATATTTAAAAAAAAAAAAACCCACCAGACCAAACAAATGAAGGGGAAATAGGGAGTCTACCTGAAAAAGAATTCAGAGTAATGATAGTAAAGATGATGCAAAATCTTGGAAATAGAATGGAGGAAATACAAGAAACATTTAACAAGGACCTAGAAGAACTAAAGAGCAAACAAACAATGATGAACAACACAATAAATGAAATTATAAATTCTCTAAAAGGAATCAATAGCAGAATACCTGAGGCATTAGAACAGATAAGTGACCTGGAAGATAAAATAGTGGAAATAACTACCACAGAGCAGAATAGAGGAAAAAGAATGAAAAGAATTGAGGACAGTCTCAGAGACCTCAGGGACAACATTAAATGAACCAACATTCGAAATATAGGGGTCTCAGTAGAAGAAGAGAAAAAGAAGGGTCTGAGAAAATATTTGAAGAGATTATAGTTGAAAACTTCCCTAACACAGGAAAGGAAATAGTCAATCAAGTCCAAGAAGTGTAGAGAGTCCAATACAGGATAAATCCAAGGAGAAACACACCAAGACACATATTAATCAAACTATCAAAAATTAAATACGAAGAAAAAATATTGAAAGTAGCAAGGGAAAAGCAACAAATAACATACAAGGGAATCCCCATAAGAGTTAACAGCTGATCTTTCAGCAGAAACTCTGCAAGCCAGAATGTAGTGGCAGGATATATTTAAAGTGATGAAAGGGAAAAACCTACAACCAAGATTACCCTACCTAGCAAGGATCTCAATCAGATTCTATGAAGAAACTAAAACCTTTACAGACAAGCAAAAGTTAAGAGAATTCAGCAACACCAAACCAGCTTTATAAAAAATGTTAAAGGAACTTCTCTAGGCAGGAAAAACAAAAGAAGGAAAAGACCTACAATAACAAACCCAAAACAGTTAAGAAAATGTTAATAGAAACATGCATATCGATAATTACCTTAAATGTAAATGGATTAAATGCTCCAACCAAAAGACAACACGCTGGCTGAATGGATATGAAAACAAGACCCGTATGTATGCTGTCTACAAGAGACCCACTTCAGACCTAGGGACACATACAGACTGAAAGTGACCAGATGGAAAAAGATATTCCATTCAAATGGAAATCAAAAGAAAGCTGGAGTAGCAATTCTCATATCAGACAAAACAGACTTTAAAATAAAGACTATTACAAGAGACAAAGAAGGACACTACATAATGATCAAGGGATCAATCCAACAAGAAGATAAAAAAGTTGTAAATATTTATGCACCCAACATAGGAGCACCTCCATACATAAGGCAAATGCTAACAGCCATAATAGGGGAAATCAACAGTAACACAGTAATAGTAGGGGACTTTTAACACCCCACTTTCACCAATGGACAGATCATCCAAAATGAAAATAAATAAGGAAACACAAGCTTTAAATGACACATTAAACAGGATGGACTTAATTGATATTTATAGGACATTCCATCCAAAAACAACAGAATACACTTTCTTCCCAAGTGCTCATGGAACATCCTCCAGGATAGATCATATCTTGGGTCACAAATCAAGCCTTGGTAAATTTAAGAAAATTGAAATCATATCAAGTATCTTTTCCAACCACAATGCTATGAGACTAGGTATCAATTGATGGGAAAAAACTAAAAAATACAAACACATGGAGGCTAAACAATACACTACTAAATAACCAAGAGATCACTGAAGCAAACAAAGAGGAAATCAAAAAATACCTAGAAACAAATGACAATGAAAACACAACAACCCAAAACCTATGGGATGCAGCTAAAGCAGTTCTAAGAGGGAAGTTTACAGCAGTACAATCCTACCTCAAGAACAAGAAAAATCTCAATAATAAATGCTGGAGAGGGTGTGGAGAAAAGGGAACCCTCTTGCACTGTTGGTGGGAATGTAAACTGATACAGCCACTATGGAGAACAATATGGAGGTTCCTTAAAAAACTACAAATAGAACTACCATATGACCCAGCAATCCCACTACTGGGCATATACCCTGAGAAAACCATAATTCAAAAAGAGTCATGTACCACAATGTTCATTGCAGCTCTATTTACAACAGCCAGGGCATGGAAGCAACCTCAGTGTCCATTGACAGATGAATGGATAAAGAAGATGTGGCACATATATACAGTGGAATATTACTCAGCCATAAAAAGAAATGAAACTGAGTTATTTGTAGTGAGGTGGATGGAGTCTAGAGTCTATCGTACACTGTGAAGTAAGTCAGAAAGAGAAAAACAAATACCGTATGCTAACACATATATATGGAATCTAAAAAAAAAAATGGTTCTTAAGAACCTAGGGGCAGCACAGGAATAAAGACGCTGACGTAGAGAATGGACTTGAGGACACGGGGAGGGGGAAGGGTAAGCTGGGACGAAGTGAGAGAGTGGCATGGACATATATACACTACCAAATATAAAGTAGATAGCTAGTGGGAAGCAGCCGCATAGCACAGGGAGATCAGCTCAGTGCTTTGTGACCTCCTAGAAGGGTGGGATAAGGTGGATGGGAGGGAGACGCAAGAGGGAGGAGATATGGGGATATATGTATATGTAAAGCTGATTCACTTTGTTGTAAAGCAGAAACTAACACACCATTGTAAAGCAATGATACTGTAATAAAGATGTATAAATAAATAAATGTATGTATGTATATATATATATATATATATATATATATATATATATGTTCCCCCCAAAGCCGGCATGTAATGCAGTGGATGCAGAATTAAGAAAAGTTAATTGTGAATGTCAGTGTAATTCTTGTGGGAGAACACGCTTCTATAACTTACCTTCCCAATCTAATAGTGCTTTGACAGTTTTAGGAATTTAATATTTTAGTCGTACCCCACACCTTGCAAACCAATCTGCACAAATCTGCTAATAAAAAGGGCTATCTTGACTCAACTATATCAAAGCGCAAGCCAGCTAACTCCCCCCCCCACGCTCATATACGAAATACAAAAATGATGTTAGCTAAGCCCTTGATTAAAAATGGCCTCATCTGGAGGGGACTATTTTCAGAAAGTTATAGCTTGTTAAATAAGGGCTAATTGGAAGGATGAGCTGACAGGGATGAGGGTGGGGAAGCCAGGGGCAATACAAAGACAGAGAGACACGGTGGCAGCCCAGTGGTTAGGACACGGTGCTTTCACTGTTGGGGTCCTGGGTTCAATCCCTGGTTGGAGAACTAAGATCCTGCAGGCCATGTGGCACAACCAAAAAAAAAGAGAGAGAATTTAGTGTAAAGTCCAGAGAGAAATGGAGAGAAAAGCAGAGAGAGACAGACAAACGAGTGAGACACAGGCAGACAAAGATATATTAAGACAAAGAGAGAAAAATGGAGATTGAGAGGCAGACAGACAGAGGCAGAGACAGAAAGACAAAGAAACTGACAGAAATAGAGTAAGAGGGGAAGAGAGAGGTGGGTGCTAGCTTCCCTTCAACTTTAAATCATCATCATCAGAGTAACAAACCATAAACACCCTGTCACCTGGGTACAGGGTGTCCACCAAGGTCGGAAGCAAGGTCAAAATGAAGTGGGTTGTTAGGATCCCAGGCAAGACAGGGAGAGAATGACCAACACAGCTCTCTGGCAGAAGGTTAGACTCCCAGGATTCTGAGCCTTGGAGGTGGAGGCAGAGTCTTCTGGTGCTTTCTAGGCAAGCTGGTCCCCGAAGCATCCATCTTCTGCCTCCTGCCCAGACAGTGCTAACAGGGAATAAGACTGAAGTTTCACACAGCTCTGAAGCCTTCATTTTATAAGGGCTAATGGCTGCAAACCAGGGAAATGCCAGGCTCAGGGTGACTTTCAAAACCCATGTGTGTTCTCTCTTCAGTGTGATCTGAAGGCATCACATTTGGTCATCAGTGCAAACCAAATCTTTTTTGTCCCCCAGACTTCATTGGTCTTCATAACCATGGAATTTGGCCTAAATTGCTCTATCAGATGATATTTATACAGTAAAGAAAAAAAGGATAATGATAATATCAGCAAGCATTTTTTAATGTTTATTTATTTATTTTGGCTGCACCAGGTTTTAGTTGCGGCACACGGGATCTTCGTTGCAGCATGCGGACTCTTAGTTGCAGCATGCGGGCTTCTTAGCTGCAGCATGCAGACTCAGTTGTGGCATGCACATGGGATCTAGTTCCCCGACCAGGGACTGAACCCAGGCCCCCTGCATTGGGAGTGCAGAGTTTTACCTACTGGACCACCGGGGAAGTCCCAGCAAGCATTTTTTGACCACTGATTGTGTGGCAGGTCTTGGGCAAAACTTTACAAGAATTATGTCATTTCATGCTCACCACAAAACTCTTTGCGTTTTAGTAACAGTATTTTTTAGGTAAGATAATTGTAGCTCAGAGAAGTTGTGTTTTGTCTAAGAGCACACTACTAATGGTTTGGAGAGACAAGATCTGGACCCATTTCCCAGCTCGTGGTCACCACAGTGCCTCTCTTCCAAGTCTCTGCTGTGAAGGTTCATTTAGTTAAAGAATGTAGTTCCAAGTGGCCAAAGAAATGGTTTCTGAAATCCCCCATGCTCCCTTCCTCAGCAGGGCTTTGCATATGCTGTTCCCTCTACCCAAATGCTTTTCCTTTTCCTCTGTCCCCTCTTCTAAGTCTGCTCACTTTTTAGATATCAGTTCAATTGTCTTTTTTTTCAGGGGAATCTTCTCTCATTTCCTTGACCAGGTCAAATTCCTCTATTATGCTCTCTCGGAGTATGATGTACCTTTCCTGGGTTCACTAACTGCAGTTGCAATTTCACATATTTTTGTGTGATTGTTTGATTAATCACAAAACCTCTGCTAGTGAAAACTTCCATAAAGGAGGGATTGCATCTGTTTTTTGCTCATCCCTCCATCCCCAGCACCCAACAGAGCCCTTGGCCCATAGTAGGTATTCTTTTGTATATATATTTAATTAATTACTAAATTACTGAGTGAGAGAGTGAACGAAATAACTAGAAACATACGTTAAAATCAAGATTAGAGGGTTTTCCTCGTGGCGCAGTGGTTAAGAATCCACCTGCCAATGCAGGGGACACGGGTTTGAGCCCTGGTCTGGGAAGATCCCACATGCTGCGGAGCAACTAAGCCCATGCTCCACAACTACTGAGCCTACACTCTAGAGCCTGTGAGCCACAACTACTGAGCCCGCATGCCACAACTACTGAAGCCCGTGCGTCTAGAGCCCACGCTCCGCAACAAGAGAAGCCACAGCAATAAGCCCGCTCACCGCAACTGGAGAAAAGCCCGCATGCAGCAACGAAGACCCAATGCAGCCAAAAATAAATTAAATATAATTAATTAATTTTTTTAAAAATCAAGATTAGAAATATGAAGATGGGAAAATGCTATAAGAAACGGCTGGGGGTTGGACACCTAGTAGCAAAAGATTATTTTCAATTGTTTAGAAAAGGAAAACAAGAACACAAAGTCTTAAAGCAAAACTGAGGAATAAATTGTATTGGTTCCCATTTATGGTGAAGTTTTAGTTTTAGCTTTTAAAAAGAAAAATAACATCTTAAAAATATAAAAAAGAAACAGCTGGGGAGTTGAAAATAGCTGCCTCAAGGGAAAGACTAGGAGAGAAGGAGGAAACTAATATTTTGTTATAAATATGTTATAATCTGACTTTTAAACTATGTGTATGTATTATGTCAATACAATTAAATCATAAAAACTAAAAGTAATGACTTTACTGGAATTTTTTTAAATATAAGAAGAAAGATGAAAGCGAAGGAGAGGAGTTTTTCAAACAGAAAGAGAATGGAGTTGGGAGGGGGAGGGGAGGATGTCAGTGAGGAGGCATCCCAGAGAGCAATCCATGCAGTTCAAAGGATCTGGGTACCCACAGTCTAATACTGAGAATTAGGAGTCAGTGCTGACCTTGAACTACACAGTGTAATAGAAAGAGGCCCTCTATGAAATTGTATACAAGATAAAGTATGTGTGAATTTCCCAGGTTCTATGGCTTTGGTCAGATTATCAAAGGAAGCTATGATGAAAGGTTAGGAACTAGTAAATAAGGTAAATATTTTTATATTTTTAAAAATTGAAAGATTTCATGTAAAAATCTAGATTTCCAACTTCTGTCCCCCAAAATACAGTAACACTAACACTGTAATGGCTCGTGGTAATGATTGCCCAGAGCTGAGTTGCAGCTGCTCCCCGTGTAATATGGAAGACCAAATCTGACTCAATACTGGATCTATTTCTTTTACTTTAACCTTTGTATTCTATTGCTTTTGCTACTAATTAAGAATGCTGCCTAGAGCCTGAAATACAGGATAGGCCATTCTCAAGGCTCTGACCTTTAAAGGTGTAATAATTTTCCTTCATATGGAGATAAAAAGTTGCAGAACAGAGAATAACATTGGTCTTGTTGGAGGTTTACAGGAATATGGTGACCTGACCTAATGTCATAGCTGCAAGAACAAAGGACTCCCACACCAAGAAGTTTGCAGCAACCAGTCACACCCGCTTTTAGCATAAAAGAAGCCTGAATTCTAACTCAGGAAAGATGGTTTTTGGTTTTTGTTTTTTTCCCTAGGAAGAATTTTATTGCCAAGTAATTCCCTTAGGGAACAAAGTCTTCTGAGAACTCTGAAGCACACTCTCTCCCCCCTTTCCTTCTGTGATTTAAGATGGTTCTTTGGGACGCTAGACCACCATCTTCTCAGTCTGATGGCTTTCCAAATAAAGTCTCTATTCCTTGCCCCAACAACTCACCTCTCGATTTATTAGCCTATCGTGCAGGGAGCAGTATGAGCTTTACTCAGTAACACCTACAGATGGAGCATATGTTCTCCAACTCACCACATCCTACCACTCTTGTATTCTCCTGGCCCAGCCTGCTTCACTTGTTGACGTATCATGCCTGAATCCTGTAAGCAGTCGAGTGTGCAACTCCTAACTGTCAGAAAGTGGCTAGTTCAGACTAAAATGTGAGTGGCTGATATGTTTGCATCCTTTTGTGTTTTTTTGTTTTTTTAAATAGGAGATTATTGAGCCCATCAAAATCCCTAATGATGGAATTCATAGGAGACATATTTCTGAGTCCCACTCAGACAATGTTTATACTCCTCACTCTCTGTCCCATTCAGGTTGGACCAAAAGAACAGAAATCCAGTTCCAAGCATTCTCCCTCTAAAAGACTTCTGTAGACCTTCCCAGATTTCTCTGCATTCTATTTTTGTTGTTAATTTAGTTTGCATTGGCTGGTTTTTGTTTGTTTGATTTTGGAGTCTTTTGTTTTATTTTTGGATTGGTGGGTTGTTTATTGTTTTTTGTGGGGGTTTCTTGGTTTGGCTTTTGCTTTTCTAAGACAAATTGTTAGCTGCTGGCAATCATAATTTTGCCTGTCAAAAGAATCTTGGCCTCCAAGAAAATGGGGAGTCAGTAGCTCCCTTTGATTGACAAATACATTTGAAAGCTTTTGTTTTCCTCCCTAGTTCTGAGGTAACAATCACAGACAGCCACTATTGCTGGGTCATGCTGAGAAAAACCCTGTTACCTTTCCATAATAAAATGCTGTGCAGTTTGAAATCATCTCATGCTGGGCCCATTTTCCTAACTGCTTGGCACCTGCAAAGGGACAAAATGACTTTCAATTGAGGGGTGGCAGTGAGAAAAACAAAGGCAACGAAGCCAGAGTCTGTGATGTTCTTTATACTACAAGCTTGAGAACAGTGACTTCCACTGCAGCTGAAAGAGAGAGAGAGATTCCTTGCCTGAGGCTGGTGCCTAAGAGACTGAATCTCTACTTTACTTGAGTCAATTACATTTGATTCAGTACTTTCGGAGCATCATTATGTGAAATGCAGTATGCCTGACTTGTGGGGGTGCAAAGATGAGGAAGACACAGCCCCAGTTCTCAAGGAACTTGAAGTCTAGTAGGAAAGATCAGACAAAAACTCAAAGACTGATAACAAATATGGTTTCCAACTACATAATCTTTCTGATCTTTCCTGACAAATGTTTATTCCCACTTTTTTTGGTAAATACCACTATGTTCCCAATCTCAAGCTATTTGGCCCAGGTTAGACCCTCACCACCCCCCCACTTCCCTATTGCTTCCTGAGAGAGAGATCAAGTTCCAATTACACTGCTTGAGCCCCTAGATCAAGTCATACCTAAAATCTTCCCCCTTAGTCTCTTCTGAGCCTTCAAGCTATCAAGTCCGTTTGTTTGTTTGTTTTGCCTAAGCAGGTTTAAGTTATCTTTTTTAACTGAAAAAGTCCTGACTAATAAAAATATATGCAAATACTCTTACTTATATTACCTCATTTCATCTTCAAAACAATTCTGTAAGACTTACAAGAAGGACCCTCAGGGCCCTGAAGAGGGTAAGACCGGTGTGAACACTGCCAGTTCTATTACGTAATGTAACCAAACCTTCCCAAAGAAAATGCTTCCTCCACTGAATTATCTGGGGCCAGATCTGAGCTTTAGGGTATTAAAGGCAAGAAATGCAACTATAACATCAATAGAAGATTGTGAACCTGAAGGCAAGAAGACCTATCAGGAAGGAGGCTAATATAACTTGTCCAGGCAAAAAGGCCTAGACAGAGCAGTGCACTTCTCAAACTTTAATATGTATATGAATCAGCTAGGGATCTCATTAAAATCCAGAGTCTAATTCAGTAAGTCTGGGGTGGGGCCTGGGATTCAGCATTTATAACCAGCTCCCAAGAGATGCTGATACTAATGCTGCTGGACCAGGACCACACTTTGAATAGACAGGGCTCAAATCAGAGCAGTGAACAGCTGGAAGTGTTTAGGACAGAAGTGGCCATTGAACATGTTTTATTTGGCTCATACAGTATTTTTAAAAATTACAAAATGTTACTATACCAGTTTATTTTTGTGTATGTTTGAAATTTTTCACTATAAAAAGTGTTTTTAAGTTTAAATTAATTGCCAAAATATGAAGGTGATTTTACATAAATGTCCCAAGTTCTAGCTTCTCAAGAAATCAGATGATCTGGCCACTCTGGGCCCATAATCCTGCCTGGCAACGTAAGGCTCTCTGGTGGGGCTCCAGTTGGCCCCACAGTCCATTGGCTCAGCACAGCACAGTGGTTAAGAGCCTGGAATCTGGACCCATCCTGCCCATCTGGTCCTGAGTCAGTACTTCCTACCCATGTGATTGTGGTCAAGTGACTTTCATCAGTTTTCCTATCTGTGAAATGGGAGTGACATACAGTGAGAATTAAGTAAATGAATATGTGTAAAGCTCTCCAGACAGTGCCTGGTTCCCAGCTGGGACCAAGTAAGGGTTGGGATCATTATTTACCTCTTGGTCCTTGTATGCACCCAAGTTTGCAATCCCTGGTTTATAAGGTGAAATTAAAAGATCACTTTCAATGCGCAAGGCCAGGAATACCCCCTCTTACTATGAAAACCACCATCCCTGGGGTAAGAAGTGAAGATGGGGGTAAAAATCTGATACACACGGGCAGGTGCCCGCTGTCTCTTAAGCGTCCAGATATCAGCACTTTCTGCATCTCCGCTCTACCTATCCCTTAGAAAGACCCTTGACCAAGGCCAAAGGAGTAAGAGGTATCCCAGCTGATGCCAGGCAACCCCTAGGACCGCTGAAGAAGGCTCACATCCAACACGCGTGGCTACCCGGACCAGGTGTTAACCCCCTGCCCATCTGGGAAAGAGTGACACCGCTGGAGGCACCGCCGCTGCGCCCCAGGCACCACTCGCGCTGGCTACCACCTGTTTTCCGCGCCCGGGCGCTGCCACTAACACACTCTTTCAGGGACCCGCCCCCACAAATTCCGGTCGTGTCCCGCCAGTCCTGAGCCTTCTCCCCACCGTCCAATTCCGTCGTCGCCCCAACCCTCAGTTTTAGCGCATCCCAGCTACAGCAGCCCCATTCCCCGGGACATCGTCCTGCGTCCCCCACCCCCACCCCCGGCTTCCCGCCCCCAGATAACGCCCCCACGACCTCCGACCCAGAGCTGGCTGCAGCTCCGGAAGGCAGGGCCTGCGGCGGCCCGCCCCCCTTCCCGCAGTCCCCGCCCTTCCCACCTTACCCGCCCGCAGCGACTGTGGGCCCGCCGTCCCTCCGCCTCCAGCCTTGTCGCCTCTGCGACCGCCACCACCACCGCGGCAGAGCCACCTGCGCGTGACCCTCGATCACCAACTCCCTCCCCCGCCCCCCCCCACACCTACACACCCGCGTGCGTGCTCTGACCTTAGATGTGGGAGCAGTGGATGAGGGGAAGCTCATAAAGGGGAAGCTCAAAGATCGAGACCACCTCCCTCCTCCTCCACCACCTACTGTGCAAGAAAAGTTGTCTCTGCAGTTGGGTTTCTCGGCTGGCAGAACCCATTCACCTACTCCTCCCTCTTCCGTTCAGTCATTCACTCATTTTCCTGATCCCCAAATACACAGTGGTCTTCGGCCCCTGGCAGAAGGGGGGATCGTCACTTGCTGTCCCTCTACTAGGAGCACTTTCCTCCCCTCCTAAGGGTCCTCAAAGGGAAAATCAGGAAAGGTGGGGTTGGACAGAGGTGGCGCGGGGGTGGGGGTGGGGGTGGGGGGTCAACTGAAAAAGGAACTGCTGCCTGGAATGAGCAAGATTTTTAATCAGTGACTTATACAGTGCCTAAAGTGGACTTTCAGCCAGTTTATTTAACCCCTCTGACCAAATGAAATAGAGTTAATGTTGGAAGTATTAAATGCATTGTTTTATGTAACAGGCTTAAAAAGGTGTCTAGCACACAGTAGGCACTCAATCATGGCAGCTATTATTATTGCCCGCTTGCATTCAGCAAGACACCCATCCCCAAAGGTGGAATGGAAAAGAACATCTTGCCAGTGTGGAAATCATCTCATTCTCTTCCTGTTTAAGGCAAGTGATGTAAACCAAAAGACTGTGGCCAAGGGTGGCCTGCAGAATATGTTGTTTGGTTTAGTCAGTGTTTTAAGTGAGTTAATTGCCAACACTTAAAAACTGAGAGAGCACATAAATATGGGGATTTTCAGTACCTCTTTGATAAATAGAAAGTTTAGGCCATACTAAGCCCACTTTCCTGGAGGCAGGAAGCTCAGGAGCAGCAAGTCCTTTAAACAGGTGTTTCTTCTGACTGGTCAGTTTCCACTAGGCCCACTTCGCTCATCTACAAGGTCTTCTTGGAGCCTGTGGACCTTTTGAGTTCGGCCTAAGGTCTAATGCTGAGTTTTCTCCAGTTTCCCCAAGAAGTAATTTTCACTATCCCAGGAAACTGACGATCAGAAAGGTCTAGTGAATCGTCCAAGGTCACACAGCTAATAAACAGAAAAACTGAAATTAGAACCCAGTTTTTATATCCCAGATGCCTGAGGGGTAAGGGGAAGCATAAAGGGGAAAAAGTGCTTTACGCCAAACCATCTTTTTGAAAGGAGCATTTTTATTAACAGCCTGTTGGAATGCCAATTTTGGGGGATTGTTTAATAAGAATTTAAATTTTTAGCTTCATCTGAATTGGCAGTGCCCTCTCCCACACTCACTCCACCTCCTTTTTCTTTCTCATTTAAGCACTTTGGAAAATTTCTAAAGGTTTAACTAAGAACGAAAATATTTCTTATTTCATCCATCCCTAATTACTGGCATAAGTGTTCTTTCCTTTTTTTTGTTGTTTCTTTATTTATATTTTACTCTTTGTAGTTTATAAATTTTCAAAATCAAAGTGTCTTTCCTGTTAAATTTTCAATTAGGGTTGTGTGGTCTTTTAGCTCAATAAATACACATATAAGAAAAAATGTGTGCTGTGCACATACCCGCCTATCTATATACACTCCCACTCCTCCTAGCAGGCTCTTGGTGTCTCTCCAGGTATCACTGCCCCCAAATGTATTTATAGATCTTAAAATTAAACACCAAAGTCACTAAGTTTTTTTTAATAAGCATAATTTTATCTTTCACATGAAAGTTTTAGAGAGTTTGGTTGCAACCACTGGCCCTAAAAAAATGATCCTACATTTATTGTCAATTTGTGCATGTTGATAACTAATTCAGAAGAATCTTAAACACAGTGGAGGCAACCCCCTTCCCCCCAAGAAAGAGACACATATCCAGGCCAGATTCAGCCAGTTTATGCCTTCTGTTCTTGACTTTTAGGGCACTCCTTAAGGTGTGTCTACCCCTATGAGGTCAGTGGGAAAGCTCTTCTCCTTAGGCCTTGGACCACTTTGATCCTCTATAGGTTGACAATGTGGGCTGTCAATCATTCCATTCTGTCCAATTACTCTGCAGTGTGGGATGGGTGGTTGGACAGAGGAGGAGGGAAGGGCTCCAGAGATTACAAATTGGAAACAAGGGAGGAGTAAGAGGTCCTCACTGTGGTCTACCTTCAGCCTCAAGCATCTTTAAGGTAACTGAAAGTGTGGTCCCCAGACCAGCAGCATCAGCATCACATGGTAGCTTGTTAGAAATGCAGATTCCTGGGCTCTTCCCTAGAGCTATTGAGTCAAACACTCGCGGTAAGGCTCCCAGGGAATCTATGGTTAACATGCCCTCCAGGTGATTCTCATGAATACTAAAGTTTGAGGTTAACCTCGTCCTGAGTGCTTTATGCTACAGAGATTTATGCTTTTAATCTTTCTCCACCTTAAGTTACATTACCAAAGGCTCCCTTCTCAGTTATCCTGGCCAGACCCCAGAGAGAAAGGGAGGATAGGAACCCCTCCCATCACACTGAGAATCTTGAATAAATTTATCCCTTGCCTTTGGAATATATCACCTTATAATTCAATATTATGCAAATAACCCAATTAAAACGTGAACAAAATATTTGACAGTTCAAAAAAGAAGGTATATAAATGGCCAATAAGTGCATGAAAAGGTGTTCAACAGCATTAATCATTAGGGAAATGCAAATTAAAACCTCAATGAGATAACCATTATACACCTGCCAGATGGGCTAAAACTAATAAGACTGACAATACTAAGTGTTTGTGAGGATATGGAGCAACTGGAACATTCATGAACTGCTGATGGGAATGCAAAATGGTACAATAACTTTGGGAAAGAGTTTGGCAATTTCTTATAAAGCTCAGCATACACTTATCAATCGACCCAGTAGTTCCACTCCTGGGCATTTACCCAAAAGAAATGAAAGCATATGCTTATACAAAGATTTCCACATATCAGTGCAATTCATAGTAGCCCCAAACTAGAAGTGACCCAAATGCCCATTAATATATGCATAGATAAACAAATTCTGGCATTTCCATATAATGGAATACTCTTTAGTGATGAAAAGGGAATGAGCCACTGATACACTCAACAACGTGGATGAATATCAAAAACATCATGCCGAACAAAAGAAGCCAGATAGAAAATGTTACATATTGTATGATTTCATTTATATAAAATTCTAGGGATCTGTCATGATAGATAGCAGATCAGTCAATGGTTGTCAGGGATTGCTGGTGTGGTGATTAAGGGCAAAAGGATATAAGGAAAGTTTCTGGGGTGACGGAAAGGTTCTGTTATCTTTACTGTAATGGTGGTTATACAGATGTAGATATCTGTCAAAACATATCAAACTGTCCACTTAAAATGGGTACATTGTTACACGGAAATCACACCTCCATAAAGTTGATTCTTTTTAGCATTATCGCACATCAATGACAGTTTGATAAGAGTGATTTTTTTAATAAATTTATTTATTTTAGTTATTTATATTTGGCTGCACTGCGTCTCCATTGCTGCACGGGGGCTTTCTCTAGCTGTGGCCAGCAGGGGCTACTCTTTGTTGCGGTGCGTGGGCTTCTCATTGTGGTGGCTTCTCTTATTGCAGAGCATGGGCTCTAGGTGCGCAGGCTTCAGTAGTTGTGGCACACGGGCTCGGCAGTTGTGGCTCGCGGGCTTTAGAGCACAGGCTCAGTAGTTGTGGCACACAGGCTTCTTCCTGGACCAGAGCTCGAATCCGTGTCCCCTGCATTGGCAGGAGGATTCTTTACCACTGCACCACCAGGGAAGTCCCAAGGGTGATTAATTTTAAGTGCCCGTCTGGCCCAGCTGTGCCCAGGAGGGAATGGCTAACACCAAAAGAAACAGAGAGGTGTCTCTGGTTGGCTTCCAGTCCATCTTAGTGCGGAGCCTGTGCTCTCTCTGTTCCCACTGCAGCTTAGAGGCAGTTCAGCAGTGCAGACACTTTTCCCACATCAAATAAATTCAAATGCCCAGTAACTGGGAAGCAGGCTCCCTGGCTCAATGCAATCACCAGGCACTCCTCACTCTGCCCTTTGAACCAGCCCCACAACCCTGGGGTAGAGATTCTGTAAGGAGCGAAGAAGCCATCCCTCCAGGGTTGCCTGGGGACTCTCACCAGCCACATACAGGCACCTGTGCTCCAGTCTCTAACGCTGCTTTCCTAATTGGAGTCAGGATCATCAGAGCTGTGTTCCTGAGCCTTTTGGCGAGAGAAGAAAGCCACAGGCTTGGGGACTCCAGCACATCAGATCCATTTCTGACCACAAAAGCGGAGCTGCCACGTCTCACAACTCTAAGGGGTGCCATTCATGTAGAATAAATACCATGTAAATGGCGTCCCTGGAACTGAGCAACACAGCGGCCCCTCATGAGACAAGGAACCAGGCACCAGCAGCAAAGCTCTCTGGCATTAGCTGGAATAATCCCCATGAGGGATCATTCTTCTCTTCACAGGCCCTTTTTTTTAAATAAAATTAATCTAGCATAAAATTAACCATTTTAAAGGATTCAAGTCAATGACATTCACAATGCTGTGCAACCATCTCCACCATCTAGTTCCAAAACCCTTTCATCACCCCAAAAGGAAACCTCTATCCAGTAAGCAGTCACTCTCCATTCCTTTTTCTCCTCCTAGCCCCTGGCAACCACTCATCTACTTTCTGTCTTGATGGATTTGCCTATTCTGGACATCTCATATAAATGGGATCATACAATATGTGGTCTTTCATGACTGACTTCTTTCACTTAGCATCATGTTTTCAAGATGCATCCATGTTGTAGCACAAATCAGTATTTCATTCCTTGTTATGGCTGAATAATATTCCATTGTATGGATAGATAACACTTTCTCTTGATCCAGTCGTAAGTTAGTGAACAACTGGGTGTTTGCAGGTCTTGTTACAGCCCTTATTTTAGTCCTTGGAGGTGAATAGGACTGTGAGTTCCTTGGAGGACAAATCCATGCCTTTTGAATTCCTGCTCTAACAGAACCATAGACTAGGCTCCTAAAACAACAAACGTTTATTTCTCACAGTGCTGGAGGCTGGAAGTCTGAGTTCAGGGTGCCAGCATGGTGGAGGTTTTGATGAGAACCCTCTCCCTGCTTTTGTCCGCCCGTGGCCTTTCCTGGGTGTGTGCACAGAGAAAGACCTCTTATCTCTCCCTCTCCTTATAAGGACACTAATCCTGTCACGAGGGACCCACTAACCTAATCACCTCCCAAAGTCCCCACCTCTAAATACTGTCACATCTTGGATTAGGATTTCAACATACGAATTTTGGGAGGACACAGCATTCAGGCTGGTAGGTGGCAATTTTAACAAGCAAGGGAACTTATTCCCAAGGCTTGTCTTGGGGGAGATCTCCACACCCGCCTGAAACGCTTATATAGAGGCCACAACTGGGCTCAGTTATATATACTGTCCAGACGGTCTCAACCACACCTACTCTCTCAAGGCTGGGCTGTCCTTGAGAATGGCTCTCACTGCAGGAACAGTGGGCAGAATGTACACTGCAAGGTCGGGGAAGCGGGTGAGGAGCCTGACTGCCTGGGGCCACCAACCGGTGGTCACGTCCTCTCAATGACCTCCCTCAACAGCTGACCCTGACACAAAAATGTGAGTGCAAATAAATTATTTGGGGAGGTGGCCTCAGGAAGCACCGGTAGAGGACAGGGGAAGGCAATGGAAGGAAGCAAATAAAAGTGCATCACTGAGGAGATTGCCATTGGGGCAACAGAGCTCAAACCCCCACTCAATGTATCCTCAACCAAGGAGCAAGGGATCTGGGATCTTATTGTTATCCCCCAGCTATCACCAGTCGTGGGTTGATAACATGCTCCAGGAGAAGGGAGGAGTGCTAACTCCTGGCACTTCTAGCCTGCCCTGTATATAGCCAGATAAAGCCCTCGCCTACAAATCTTAGGTGTGGCTGCTGGAAGCTCTCAGGTCTGCATGCCCAAAAATGGAGTGTGCCAAGCAGATATGAGCAGGGCACCCACGACATCTGCTACAGGGACTCACTGAAGGATTTTTTTTTTTTTTTTTTTTTTTTTTTTGCAGTACGCAGGCCTCTCACTGTTGTGGCCTCTCCCGTTGCGGAGCACAGGCTCCGGACGCGCACGCTCAGCGGCCATGGCTCACGGGCCCAGCCACTCCGCGGCATGTGCGATCTTCCCAGACCAGGGCACGAACCCATGTCCCCTGCATCGGCAGGCTGACTCCCAACCACTGCGCCACCAGGGAAGTCCCACTGAAGGATTTTAAGCAGAGTGAGTTTCAAGGCTCACTCTGGTCTTTGGGATGAGAATAGGCTGCAGGCGACAGGAGTGGAAGCACAAGTGCAGTTCGGATCCTGCTGGCAGTGGTTCCAGCAGGAGATGGCCGTAGTTTGGACCAGGATGGTGGCAGTGGGGGTGGAGTGAGTGGGAAGGTTTGAGATATATTCAGAAGTAGGAACTGCAGGGTTTGGTGATGGACTGGATATGGGGATGAGAGAGAGAGGGCCATCAAGGATAGCTCCTAAGTTTCTGGCTTTGTCAACTAGGTGAATGAAGATGCTATTCTCTGAGAGGGGACTGGAGAAGAGGATGTTGGTATTATTGTGGAATTGGATTAAATTAAGGAGACTGCACCTAACCTGGGGCCTTTCCTATGCTAGGCACTCGGTATGGTTCTGTGTTTTTCCTCCCACTCCCATGTTCTCTGAAGACAAGATCAAAGTCTGCTGGGGCCCACAATGAGTGAAACATTTAACCTCTGGGAAATAACAGATAATAGAAACAAACCTCACAGCTCACCTTGGCAGGTTACTGGAATTCCATGTGACATCCCAACCCAATTCTGGAAGCAGATTCCAGAAATTACCTTTGGTCCTACTATACCAGGGGCAGATCTTTTTCCTGATTGGCAGCAGTTATGGCATAATCTGAGTGTTAGAGCGATGCGGTCATTTTCAGCTGGCAATGTGCTTTTAATTCAGTATTTTCAAATGGCTCAGAGTTTTCTTCTTAACACATGGTCCAAAAATAAACATGGGAGAGCAAACATTTGGGATTTGTTCCAGAAGATATGAATCAGTCACTCACGTATTCAACAAACATTAGCATCGATTTCAAGGGAACTGGGAGAGAAAGAAGAGCTTTCTCAAGAGCTAAATCATATGGGCGGAGATGAAACTGTTCAAAACAAAGAAAGAAACTGCACTGAGGGGATCAGAAAAAGCAGTGATTATGTCCACAAGCGGCTTTACAGGGAATACAGGGCCATGGAATGATGCAATAGACTTAGAGATGGAGAGACATGCAGAGTTACCTGAACAGGAGTGCAAACTGGTACAACCAGTTTGGAAAACTGTCTGGCAATATCTATTAGGACTAAACATACATATACACTGTAATCTAGCAATTCCATTTCTAGGCATATTCCAAAGAGAAACGCATTCATTTGTTCACTAAAAGACATGCGCTAGAGTGTTCAAGGTTGTGCTATTCATAATAACAAAAAATCAAAACAAAGAAACTGGAAACAACCCAAATGCCCACCAATAGTAGTATGACTGAACAAACTGTGGTATATTTACACAATGGAATATCGTACACTGTACAGCAATGTAAATGAATAGTTTGCAACAACATGCAATAACATGGATGCTTCCCATACAAAGTCATGATTCTAATAATAACACTTTGCATTTGGATATACTGTTAAATAATTTCAAGAAATACTGAGTAGTATTCCCAGAACAGACACTGTCCTAGGTACTGGAGATACAGACAGCAAACAGGACCTTGAAAAACCCTTGCCTTCATGGATCTTACATTCTAGTGGGGGGAACAGAGAGCAGTAAGTAGTATATCCAAAATCTCCGAACATGTTTTACTTTGGGTTTTGGCTTTTTAATGGAATTAAATAACTTAATGGCCAGGATTGAACTAAATGAACATGATGCTCTAAACCGGGAGGTGATGGACCTTTGTGGGGCGGGGGGGTGACCCTTGATGGACATCAAGGGACCAACGAGTCTCCTAGAAATTATATGTAAAATGTGTGTCTGGGGATTTTTGTGGGGAGATGGCCCAAGGCATACTCAGTTTCTTAAAAAGGTCGCTGACACAAAGGGAGTTCAGAATCTCCAAACTCTCCCCAGTGTTGTTTAGGGAGCATACGAACATTCTCAGAGCACTTGCCTATAATCATGGGATCAACTGTATTTTGCTCCATGTGCTCAACATTATTTCTCTGAACCAGCAAATGTATATACAGCCACAGCCTATGTGTCATTCGTAAATGCTACAAAAGATCATGCTGCTTCACACTCTGATTGCTTAGCGGAACCACTCCCCAAACATCAGGCATGGGGTTGTTTCTCCTTTCTTATCATTCCATAAAGGCTGCTGTGAGAGCTTTGGAAAGATTGTTTGCTCCTTCTAAAGGGTTGTCTTGGAGTGTTTTTGAAAACTGCAAGAAGTGGGTCAAATGGTATCAATGGTTTAATACTCCAGGATGGCTATTGACCACGTTTTCAATATAGCAAGAACAGCTATTAAAAATCACCTACAGGATATGACAAAGGGATCGTTTCAGCTTTAATTCATCACTGATCTTCCTCTCCCTTGCACAACAGTAGTCATTTATCCGTGATGAAATAGAATGAAACATACTTATTACAATAATGGAAAAATACCTATTTTCTGGCAAGATATTTCATGCTTCTATGACCTTGGAAGTGAAGCTCCTCTCAAATTTTTTTCCTATCATTCACCATAACCAATGTGTCAGTTTCAGGGTAAACAGGCAAGATGGGGGTGAGGTGGGGGGTGGGGTTAAAGGGTGGAATGTTGCCATGGTAACAAAGGATTTCAGTGATGAGTATCCATGGTGATTGTTGCTAAATTCTGGGAGGTTTTAAATGCTTTATTTAAAATACATAACAACTGTGCAGCTGCTGAGGATGTTATGAGGGGAAGAGAGGAATGGGCTGTTTGTGCATTTATGGATACATGCTTGGTGTGGTTCAGAAGGAAAAAGACAAGGCAGTTCAAGGACAGACGTGCTCCCTGTGTGATGCCTTTTAGCAGCTATCAAGGACTGCTATCCCTCTAACACAGAATGCTGTCACACCCCCAGGTCCCAATTTTACCTCAATCTCCTACTCAACAGGGTGACATCTAAGATAGTCTCAGGAAGGAACCAGTCTCCACCCTGCTCCTTCCCTGGGTACCCTGCCCACATCACTGCCTCAGAATAGAAATACCCGGCACTTCTGAGCAGAACTGAGAGTTCCCAAGGGGTGAAGCCCATTGGAAGCTTAAAATGAATGCTGAGGATTGTAAAGCAGAGCCTAGTTTTTCACTCCCAAATTTGCATGGAATACGAATTGAAGAAATGGGACTAGAATCCAGGTCGTCTAGTTAGTAATCCAGAGTTCGCTCATTCTCCTTTTGTATTAGAATGAACTTTGACTATGAACAGCAAAGACCCAACGTAACAGGAACTTTAACAAGATGGGAGCTCATTTCTCTTTTGCAAATCAATTAATCAAGCACTAAATCCAGAGGCTCAAGAGGCCAGGCTCACCTTGTTGCTCCACTAGACTCCACTCTCATGGTCACTTCATTGTCCATTATGGCTGCCTAATTCCAGCGATCACAACCAAATTCCAACCAACGGGAAAAGGAAAAGATGAAGAAATAAAAGCAAAGGGTCCAAATGGTTGTCTTTTTAAGAAGGTTCCTGAAAGCTTCTACCTGACGCTTCCCCTTATACCTCATCTACTGTTACCGAACACAAGTTTGTGTGCCCGACAAACAGTGAGGCCAAACAATACCAAAACGTTGGAGTTTGGAGCAGAGAACGTTTATTTCAGCGCCATGCAAGGAGATGGGTGGCTCATGCCTTAAAAACCCCGAACGCCCTGAAAGCTTTCAGCAAAGCCCTTTTATAGGAAAGGTGAGGGAGGGGCGTGGTTAGTTGTTACAAACTTTTGTTTGTAACAAAACTTTTGTTGTTGTTACAAACTTTTTTTTTTTACATCTTTATTGGAGTATAATTGCTTTACAATGGTGTGTTAGTTTCTGCTTTATAACAAAGTGAATCAGTTATACATATACATATGTTCCCACATCTCTTCCCTCTTGCATCTCCCTCCCTCCCACCCTCCCTATCCCACCCCTCTAGGTGGTCGCAAACCACTGAGCTGATCTCCCTGTGCTATGTGGCTGCTTCCCACTAGCTATCTATTTTACCTTTGGTAGTGTATATATGTCCATGCCACTCTCTCACTTTGTGGAGGTTCCTTAAAAAACTACAAACAGAACTACCATATGACCCAGCAATCCCACTACTGGGCATATACCCTGAGAAAACCATAATTCAAAAAGAGTCATGTACCAAAATGTTCATTGCAGCTCTATTTACAATAGCCCGGAGATGGAAACAACCTAAGTGTCCATCATCGGATAAATGGATAAAGAAGATGTGGCACATATATACAATAGAATATTACTCAGCCATAAAAAGAAACGAAATTGAGCTATTTGTAACGAGGTGGATAGACCTAGAGTCTGTCATACGGAGTAAAGTAAGTCAGAAAGAGAAAGACAAATACCATATGCTAACACATATATATGGAATTTAAGAAAAAAAAACTGTCATGAAGAACAGGGGTAAGACAGGAATAAAGACACAGACCTACTAGAGAATGGACTTGAGGATATGGGGAGGAGGAAGGGTAAGCTGTGACAAAGCGAGAGAGTGGCATGGAAATATATACACTACCAAAAATCTAGAAACAATAAATGCTGGAGAGGATGTGGCAAAAAGGGAACACTCTTGCACTGCTGGTGGGAATGTGAATTGTTACAAACTTCTTGGTGTCAGACCCTTTGTTCTTGAGGTCAGGGCACAGTCAGGTCATGAAATTCCTGTAAACCCCCACCAAAACAAAAGTTATTCTCTGTCCTGACAAGAGAAGGCAAGGCCCGAGGCTCAACTTTCGCCCTCTGAGGTCCAGGGCCTGGCTAAGAGGAGGGGGTCCCTGCACCAGCCGGTTACCCTGCCCGGGAGCATTAGTCCAGCACCCAGTCTCAGTACTCCTGCCAGTGCCCAGGCCCAGCTGAAGAGACAGATCTCAGCTGGTGGCGCCCCCAGGGGCAGGTCCCCAGATCCTGCCCAGCTGTTATCACTGAGGGAGCCAGGCGCCCAGGACCCAGCTGGCCCTCAGGCTTTTCATTTAAACTGAACAGAGTCATTTGTACAGAATCAATAGGAATACATGTTGTAGCAAATACCAGCTGGGTTATTACCCAGCTCACCCCAATTGCCCTTCTCTGAGAATAGCCCCAACTGTTAGAAGAACCACTGACCAAAACTGCCCACCCTGGCCAGGCCTGACAGTAACCACTTGCATAAGTTATCTTACAACGGAGGTCCCGGTGAGGAACATGGAACCAACAAGCTACCACCAAGTGGAAGAATTCGGGAAAGGTCAAAAGGAGGGAGGAGACGCCAGTCCATATGTCCTACAAACCCCCCAGAATTCTTCTCGCTGGAATTCATCCTGGCTGAGCGATATGCGCACCACCAGGAAGGACCCTGAGTCAGAATGACTGGCCAGAGACGACCCGGAAACTAACCCCATCACCATTAAACCCGAGACTGCGAGCCACGTGGCAGAGCAGTTCTCCTGGGTTCCCTCACCCTGCTGCTCTGTGCCTGGGCGCCTCTTCCCAATAAAGTCTCATGCTTTGTCAGCACACTTGTCTCCTCACACAATTCATTTCCGAGTGTTAGACAAGAGCCCACTCTCCGGCCCTGCAAGGCGTCCCCCTTCCTGCAACACAACCACAGAGGTGGACCTGAAGTAATGATGTGCAAGTCCTTGCAACTTAACCCTGACCTCTGACCACCTCCTAGGGGTAGACAACTGATCTAAGCTGGACCAGTTTTTGAAATTTGAACAGAAAGACCGAAGTTGGTTGAAGCTGTTACCTTAATGGCAGTGTCCGTATACTCCGGTTCCTGAGGACTCCACAGGCTGCGCCCCACGGAGACCGCTGCCGCCGCCATTAGGCTGCAGAGGCGGGGACGGGGGAGAGGTCCACTGCTGCCTCAAGGCCTGAGCCCAACCAAAGGGCGGCTGTGGCGAGGGCTCTGGAGCTCTGCTGGACACAGCCCTTAGCCTTTCCCGGGGCCCCCAGCTCACCCGCCAGCCCTGAGGCCGGAGAGCCTGGAGAGCCCCGGGGAGGAGGCTGCCATCTACCTCTTACCGCACTCTACCCGCCGCGAGGACCACCACCGGCTAGGCCGACCGTTGGCTGAGGAAGACCTCCAACCGCTGCTCTGCAGCTCTCGTGCCAGAGGTCTCGCGGTAATGATCACGGTCTCGCGGTAATGGTCATGGTCTCGCGGTAACCATGGCAATCTAACAGCTGAGGGCCCACCCTGTCCCTATTACAATGTCTGCTACTGGGCCTCATCTCACTGCAAAGTGGGGAGAGAAAGAAGTGAAGAGAGAGAAGCTCTCACAGTCCACATTTATCTAAAGTGAGAACTGTGGTGGTGCCTGAGATGATTTTACATGGTACATAATCACCTTGGCAGAAATTCATCGCTTTTCCATTCCCTTCCAATCCTGAGCATGACAAGGAGAAAGTCTCGGGTTGGTACCACAGGTTCTGTACGCCACTCTCACACTTGCTATTGCCTCTTTTTAACAAAGAGAGAGGGGGGTCTCAGCCTAGAGTTCTGAGTAGCCCCTAATATCCCTAAATACTAAACCTGATGGGCAGAGCAGATGCTGACTTTTGTTTTACATGAGTTGCTGTCCTATCAATCACAGTTGCCTTGCTAGAGCTTTATAACATGATTTTGCTTGTCTTGTTTTAATTGTCATTTATTTTCTTTTTTTTGGGGGTAATAAGATTTTCCATTTACACTTGTTCAGTGATTTCCTTTTAAATAAACACCTTTACATTTTTAAAAATGAATTGATTTAAAGGGAAAAACATTAAGTGAAAATAGTACAGAGGGTACATGGATATGTTAAAAATGTGACTGAAGTGTGGAACACACAATCTTAGTGGAAAATACAATGGCTGAGGCTGGAAGGGGCTTGCATTCTAATCCCATTTCTGCCACTGATTTGCTGTGTGGCCTTTGACAAGTCCCTTAACCTCTCTGAGCCTCCATTTCCTTACATGTAAAATGAGGAAAACTGGACTCAGTGGTTGCTAAGATCCGTGCTCTGCCCCAAAATATAACTTCCGGGGCCCCCAGACATCATTCCTCTAGCAATAGATGCCCGCTTTGCCTCGGTGAGCATTTGAGAGTACATAAAGCAGCAAATGCTTAGCTTAGTGCTGGAGATTAAACTATATTCAGAACATTGCAAATAAATAAAGATTTTTAAGCCAGTGGGGAGCCATCTCCCAAACATGCAAAATTAGACTTAATTATTTTTAAAACAATACATCTCTTAATTTGCAAATGAGCAGAACGGCATGCTAAGCAGGGTCTTATTTTGGACTCTAACTACAGTAGCTTTTTCAATTGAAGATTTACATACTCTCTCTTCACACTTCCCCTCAACTGTTATTAATAACTCTGCCTTTTCCTTGGGTTTAAATTATCCCTAAATATTAAAGCCAGTGTGCAGAGCAGATGCTGACTTTTGTTTTACATAAGTCACTTGTCATTATAACCCAAAACAAAGACCCATTTCCCATTTTGTCGAGAAATCCCGGGAACAGTTCTTAGAGCTTTCTGAGATGCTCTTCCCAGGTTATGATCCTCTAATTTGGCTTAAATAAAATTTTCCATTTCTTTCTTAAAAAAAAAAAAAAAGAAAGAAATCCCGAGAGATGGTCTACTCTGGAGGTCTGGACTTGACCGAGGTGGGGGACACAGCTCCACTGTTCCTCAGACATGTTGACACCTGAGTTCCCAGGCATATCAAGAAATGCACGGGAAAACCACAGTGAGATACTATTTTATACATAAGCATTGGAGAAAACTGAAATGTCTGACTATAGCAAGTATTGGAAGGATGTGGAATTCTTACAGACAGGAAGCCAGTCTAGGGAAGCAGTATGTATGGTGGACAGAATGATAGCTTTGGAGTCGTTCATTCAACAAATATTTATTGAGCACCTACTGTGTGACAGACACTGTTCTTGATGCTGGGGAGGGAGCAGAGAGCATAACAGAAAAAACACCTTGCTTTCATGGAGCTGATGTTTTAGAGGGGAAGGGTGAAAAACAGACAAAAATAAATAAGAGATAGAGTGTGTTAGATAATGAGAACTGCCAGGAAGAAAAATAAGGAAAGAGGGAGAAATCAGGGGTAGTGGGGAAAAAATTGCAATTTTTAAAAGGGTTGTCAGAAAAAGGTCAGTGAGGTGACTTTTGAGCACAGACTTGAAATAAACCTAGGTGGCTATTTGAGGAAGAGTATTCTAGGCAGAGGGAACAGCCTGTGCAAAGGCCCTGAGGTAGGAGTGTGCCTGGTATGATTAAGGAAGAGCAAGAGGGCCTGTGTGATTGAAATACAATCAACTGGGCTTCCCTGGTTGCGCAGTGGTTGAGAATCCGCCTGCCGATGCAGGGGACATGGGTTCGTGCCCCGGTCCAGGAAGATCCCACATGCCGCGGAGCAGCTGGGCCTGTGAGCCATGGCCGCTGAGCCTGCGCATCCAGAGCCTATGCTCCACAACAGGAGAGGCCACAACAGTGAGAGGCCCGTGTACAGCAAAAAAAAAAAAAAAGAAAGAAAGAAATACAGTGAACAAAGGGATAAAGAGCAGGAGATGAGGACAAAGAAGGAACATAGGGGGCTTGTCAGCCAGGGTGAGGCTCTGGGCTTTTACTGTGGTAAGATGGGAGCCATAGAAGAGTTTTGAGCAGAGGAGGACTTAGTGTCCCTGGGGCTGCTGGGATGAGAACAGACTGGAGGGTAGAAGGTGGTGGGGAGGACATAATCAGGGAGACCAGGGCAGAGGCTACTGAGATGTGATAGTGGCTGGACCAGGTGATAGCAGTGGGGTTGGGAAAAAGTGGGCAGGTATTTATTTTGCAAGTAGAGCCAACAGATTATGCTGAATCCAGATAGAGCTGAGTTCAAATCCCAGCTCATCCACTCTCTTAGGCATATCACTTATCCTCTCTGAGCCTCAGTTTCCGCATCTGTAAAATGGGGATAATCATTCCCATGGGGGGCTGTGGTGGGAAGTCAGTGAGGGAGATGGTGCACAGTAACTCAAAGCTATTATTATCATCTACTCCAGCCAGTGTCCATCTTCTCGTGGCTACACTGACCGCCCCAGAAAGACTTAGAGACCCCTGGGGTGGGGGGGTGGGGTCACAGAGCCATGTTCTGATATGGAAAAGGGAAATGGGTCTGACCAGAATGGACCCTAAGAAGCTGATGTCACCGGCAGCCTAGAAACGTGATGGGTCACAGGCATAGGAGGGAGGGGACTGACCAGCACATGACCCATCCGTCCTCAGCGAGAGGCCGGGAAATACTTTTTCTGGGGTCCACCTCTCTCTCTGCCTCTGCCAGTCCTCTCCTCCCTCCATTAACTGCAGCCTCTTATTCTCGATGGAGAAGTTTCTGGCTGCCTCTGATGGCCTTTCTGCACACTGAAGATGTGGGAAAAACAAAATAATTAAGCCCTGCCTTTCTTGGTATCTTTCAGCTGGGAACCCAAAGTGCTTTTCCAACATTAATGAGACTGTTGAGGCTCCCAGCAGCTGAGCATGGAGGGCAGGTCACAGACAGAGCATGGACCGGGCTGTCAGGGTCTCTCTTTCTGCTGCTTTAAGAGCCCTCCCGAAGGAACATGAGCTAATTCAGAGAAATGTCCATGCCATTCTAAGAGGATAGATGAATCTGCCCTTTGGGCCACTTCTTTAAAAAATGGTAAAATTCAGCACAGAAAAAGGAAGCCAGGGGCTTCCCTGGTGGCGCAGTAGTTGAGAGTCCGCCTGCCGATGCAGGGGACACGGGTTCGTGCCCCGGTCTGGGAAGATCCCACATGCCACAGAGCGGCTAGGCCCATGAGCCGTGGCCACTGAGCCTGCGCATCCGGAGCCTGTGCTCCGCAACAGGAAAGGCCACAATAGTGAGAGGCCCACGTACCGCAAAAAAAAAAAAAAAAAAAAAAAAGGAAGCCAGAAAACCTTAAAATGTTTATGGAAGAAATCTATGTAATTCGCACAGATTACCAACAATCAGTTTATCTGGCTTCCCTGGTGACTCAGTGGTTAAGAATCTGCCTGCCAATGCAGGGGATACAGGTTTGAGCCCTGGTCGGGGAAGATCCCACATGCCACGGAGCAACTAAGCCCGTGCACCGCAACTACTGAGCCTGCGCTCTAGAGACCACGAGCCACTACTACTGAAGCCCACATGCCTAGAGTCCATGCTCTGCAACAAGAGAAGCCACCACAATGAGAAGCCCAAACACCGCAACAAAGAGAAGCCCCCACTCTCCACAACTAGAGAAAGCCTGCATGCAGCAACGAAGACCCAACGCAGCCAAAAATAAATAAATTAATTTAAAAAGAAAAAAAACAGCTTATCCAATTCTGCCATAATCAAGCTGGAAATCAGCATAATGTCATGAAGTCAATCAACAAACATTCTGTCATTTCACATGTCGCTCACACGTTATTTTCTGATCTCTGTATTTAAAATAGCATCCCGCTGCCCCCCCACTGTCTCCTTTATTCTTTGTTCCTTTATCATATTTTATTTGTCTTCTTTCTCCTATTACTATATGAAATTATGATTATCTATTTCCTTATTTAATATTTTCTCCTCCACCTGCAAATAAACCTCATATCTGCCTTATTTGTTGCTCTGTCCCAGCACCTATCACAGTGACTGGCACATAGTAGGCCCTCAATAAATACTGAATGAGTGGGTGAATGAATGAATGAGGGAACAACCCTTCGAGGTAGGTGGGACTGGTATATCTTTGCCATTTAACAGATGAAGAAACTGAGGCTTATCCAGGTTAAAGCTAATAGCTCAAGAAGGGGAAGGGAAAGGGACCAACATGGGTGCCTACTATGTTCCAAGGAATGAGCTAGGTGTTCTCTCATCTGAACCCTTTCACAACCCATGAAGGAGGCAAAATTATCCCCATTTTACAGATGACCAGCAAAGTGCAGATACCACCTTGTGATATGCAGAAAAATAGACCCCCTAAAATGTCCACATCCTAATCCCTGGAACCTGTGAATATGTTACTTCACATGACAAGGGAATTAAAGTTACAGACGGAATTAAGTTTGCAAACCAGGTGACCTTAAAATAAAGAGATTCTCCTCGATTATCTGGGGGCACCCAA
Organism: Phocoena sinus; assembly: GCF_008692025.1. Classification (NCBI taxonomy): domain Eukaryota; kingdom Metazoa; phylum Chordata; class Mammalia; order Artiodactyla; family Phocoenidae; genus Phocoena; species Phocoena sinus. The sequence continues at coordinate 74,216,612 of NC_045776.1, read as the reverse complement.
TGTAATCACAAGGGTCCTTTACATGTGGAAGAAGAGGGCAGGAGAGTCAGTGTCAGTGATGTGACATGAGAAAGACTCAACCAGCCACCACTGGCTTTGAAGGCAGAGGAAGGAGCCATGAGCCAGGGAATGCAGCTGTCCTCCAAAAAGCTGGAAAAGGAAAGGAAATGGATTCTCCCCTAGAGCTCCAGAAAGGAACACAGCCTTGCTGACACTTCAATTGTAGCCCATTTTGGACTTTTGGCCTCCAGCACTGTGAAATAATAAATCTGTGATTTTTAAGCTGCTAAGTTTCTGATCATTTGTTACAGCTACAAAAAGAAGCAAATACGTACCTCCTGATCATTCAGGAGTAAATCCTTGCAGTAGATCCACAAATCATTACTGCCCTCAAGGGAACTTGCCCAGCTCTCAGACAGACTCTTCTGTCCCTAGTTGAGTGGGCAGTGGGGACATGACCCCTCCCCAGCCGTGGTTGATTGGACCAAGCAAGGGACAACTGAACCAAAATAGGTCAGAGTCTCTCTCTCCTGGGGATTTGGACTGGAGACAAAAGCCTCAAATTAGTTTCTGTTTAGAGCAGCTTCAGGCCAAATCTGGTTTGTGAATGGGATTTATTGGGCCTGCACTGTGCTTTATTTTTTTTTAAAAAAAACATCTTTATTAGAGTATAATTGCTTTACAATGGTGTGTTAGTTTCTGCTTTATAACAAAGTGAATCAGCTATGCATATACATGTATCCCCATATCTCCTGCACTGTGCTTTAAAATCTTTTTTTAAATTAGTCGCCAATGCATTTAAATCTTTAAATGTCATATTTTCAAAATCTGGATTACCTGCTGCTGTCAAAACTCAGAGCACCTGGCAATACTAGCCCACACCCCTGAGGGTGATAATTGGCCAGAGCTGGGTTGCAGCTCCCGTCTTCAAAAGGGGTCTGCACACTCCTCTTTGCCCCACATCCCACCACCCCCCATTGCTTCCCAGCACTAAGAGCAGGAAGCCATCAACATCCACCATCATGCCTAGGTTATTGTTTGTACTCACGTGTGTCACACTCCAGAGGCTGAGCCTGTGGGTGGCACCAATGGGCTCCCGTGCCCTCTGGATTTCAGTTGGGTGTGGCCAATGGGAGGTGCCACCAGGAGATCAGAAGGCGGAAAGAGCACGCGATTGTATTATTTATCTTACTGGCTCTCTCCCTGTGGGGTCACTAAGACTGACTGTAACCCTCCTCTGAAGGCCACAACTCCTGCCCACGTGGTCCTTTCCATCCCAGATTCCAGAACCACTCCCTCCCCAGTCTTTTGGATGCAGGAGTGGTTACAGCTCTACTATACTAGCCCTGACGTTCTGCGCTATCCATCCTGGCTTCCTACAGCCTGCCCGAACCTTTATAAATAGTCCCTTTATTAAACCCTTATCCTGATGAGGGTCTGCCAGCTGTTTCCTGATGGGACCCTGACTGGTCAAGAGTGAGGACACGCAAGGTGGACCGAGAAGGCCATTGCTTTCACTGACATCACCTGCCTGGGCCAAGGGAAAGCTGTTTGTTGGGGGTAGAAAACAGAGATTGGATGCATGGACTGGGGATCTACCTGAGGCCCCTTGGGGTATGCGGACAGAGCCAAAGTTTGGGAGAGAAGGGAGGGTGGGCCATGAGCTCTTCCTGAGTCATCACATTCGGGCCCATGACTCTCAGGAATCCAAGATTCTAAATTCAAACCCATATTTGTGCCAAGGTATAAAGATAGCTCACATTTTATTTATTTGCCTGATGTATAATTTTCAAATACACAAATAAATGATATATGGGCCTCCCTTTGCACTCTTGCCTTGGGGCCTGCAAATGTTAGGGGTGCCTCCATCACCCCAAGCCAAGAAGTGAGCATGGAACCCATGCTGAGCTGACTGGATGTCCCCTCTCCCACAGTCTACACCCTGAGCTTTCTGATTAATGCCTTTGACCTAACTGAGCCCGAGTTGGCTTCTGTTGTTTACAACCAAAGAACCTGGACAGATATACACCAGGTATGCCCAACCCCAAATTCATTGTTCCTTCCATTAGAATAGGAGGTAAATACTCACCAGGTCTGCATCCACAGAAGACATAGAAGGTACAGAGAGGGAAGAAGGGGAGGGTAGGAGGGAATCCTTAGGTACATCTCACAAGAGGTATCCAGAGACCGAGATGGATCCTCCATCCCCAATTTCCCCACTCCCCACCAACTGACTCAGGGCAAATAGTGTGTTAAGATCCACTGAGTATCATAAAAAGGTTATGCCTTCAGCTGCAGCCTCCGCCCTCAAATGTATCAAACAAAACAAAGCAAAACCATTTTTTTTTCATTTTTTGCTAGAAATCATCAAAGCCTCCACACTTGATTCTCTGTCTTTTGTAAATATTTCTATCACATCCTTAAAAGTGATCTCACTGAATGGATGAATAATAATCTAGACAGAGGACAGGAGGAAATTTACATCATTTAAATGAGAGCCTCTATTATGCAAAATTATTATTCAAATCATGTAAATATCATCCTCTCAACTGGATGAACTTGTTGGGGGGCAGGGGCAGGCCACTCTGTGGAGCAGCAGGAGGGAGGAAGCACGATAATCAGGACCCTAGAAGAGCAGCTAGAGGGAACTAAAGCCTGGAATGGTCCACAGTGGGATGGGTCTTTGTACATTAGGTTTGCTTGTGCATTACTCTCTCCTAAAAATATGCAAAAATCTGAGTCATTACCCTGCAAATCACAGGAAATGCACGCCTCAGATGTTGGAATTCCCTCCCAGCAGGGTGTCTTGTAAAAATGAGACAACCTGAAAAAAAGTTAGCTTTCAGGATAAATGGGGAAAGGACAAAATGTTTGATACAACAGAGACCAAGCTCCATTATTATTACTGTGGACGCCAGTACCCTAAATAAGAACCCCATTCCTTTGCCTGAGAGGCAAAGGGTCTCCTTTTTTTCTTTCTTTCCTCCTTCCTTTCTTCCTTTCTTTCTTTTCTTTCTTCCTTCTTTCCTTCCTTTCTCTCTCTCTCTCTCTTTCTTTCTTTCTTTCTCTATCTCTCTATTTCTTTCCCTCCCTCCCTCCCTCCCTCCTTCTCTTCCTTCCTTCCTTCCTTTCTTGGTGATGTTCAAAGTTGGGTCTAGATGGCCAGGCCTTCATACTCCACCTTGATCTGTGGGCTGGTCTGGGAAGGGAAAAGAGCAAGGTGGCTCTGCAGCTGAGGGATCCTTGAAGGGATCCTTGAAGGGATTAACAGCTGAGGGCCATCGGCTGTCAGCAGCCCCCAGCAGGGAGGACAACAAGCCCTCCATTGAATGGGGATCTGGGTGGCACATGGAACTGAGGCTTGATGAGGTTATGGAACCTGCCCAACGTCTCATAGGTAAAACATAGACAAATAGTAGAGCCAAGATTTGAACCCAGATCTGTCTGATGCCAACATTTCCCCACCGCCATGCACTTTTTTTTTAAACTGCTAGTCTATACTGCTTAGCAAAAAGCAAAGGAGTTCATAATGACTTGGTTAAAGGGAATAAAAGAGAAAAGATTAAAAGACCAGTCTGAGGTTTGACAGCCTGGGAGCCTGAGTATATATGATGGCATCCCTCACAAATGGGAAAGTTGGGGTGTGGCACCAAAGGAGGGAGGCGAGGTGACAGGTTCTGATCTGACCAAGCTGCCTGTGGCAGAGGCAGCTAGAATGAAATTTTCCATTCAGGGATAGATGACAAAATCACCATGTTGTGAACTCTCTGAGTTGGCAAAGGGCCAAGAAGAAAACCCAGCATTTGTTTGGAGCATTGCATCATGGGAAATGCCGTTAACACTTGGAAAAGATGAAATGCAGCTGAGGAGATTAAATAACAACACTGCACTTTCTTCCAGGGACTGTGAGGACTTGGGCTTGTCCCCAGAGAGAGGCAGCAAATGAAGACAGTTTCACAGATGATGACAAAATGGAACAAGCACACCATGAGGAAGCAGGAGACCTGAGGTTCAGCTCCAGAATTGCGTTGACAAACATACTGTGTGTCCTTGAGCAAGCTGCTTGGCCCCTCTGAGCCTCGATGTGAGTTACAGTGAGTACAGTGAGTGAGTTCTGTCTTACAGGCATAATATAGAGCAAAATCAGATAGGTTTGTTTCCTAACAATGTCTTAGATAGTATTCTTTTGTCACAGTCACACATCGTTTGCACATTAAAGCTTTAGGAAGAGCATTATTTCCACAAAGAAAAATGTTCATTCTTCATCTGCTTCTAAGACAAGGACCTCTTGATCTGCCTTTTGTTCTTTCCCTCTCGAAGGGGCATTAGGTAAAAGAAATATTTTAGTTTCCTCTTTACTGTAACAGCATATATGTGCTGATACATGAAAATTAATGACACTCCATCTGCAAGTTTGAGAGGCAATAGGAAGTGATCTAGGATGTGCCAGGAAGGCAGGAGGAGGAAGAGATCCGGGTGCTTCCTTCTGGCCCCTCCCTGCTCTGACAACCACCCCTACCTCCTGCTTCTATCAGCGACCCCTCCTCCACAGCGCCACCTGTCGCTGGGTCCTCCCAACTGCACTCCCTCTCTTTGCCCGAGAGGTGGTAACACTCCTTTCTCTGCTAGCCCTTCAGTGCCTCAATATACCCTTTAATTCCCTTGACCACACCCACATCATTGTACATAGTCTTTTTTACCAAACTCTGCTCAATTACCCAGTTAAAGTGTGCCTTCTCTTTCCTGCTGAAACCCTAGCTGATATAGTAGGTGCTCAATAAATACAGGAGAAAAAAATAAATGAACAAGTAAGTGAATAAATGAGTGGATGAAAATGGTAACTGTGTGAGGTGACGAATGCATTAATTAACTTGACTTTGGTCATCATTTCATAATGTATATGTATATCAAGTCATCACGGTGTAGACCTTAAATATATGCAATTTCTATTTGTCAATTATACCTGGGTAAATCTGGAAAGGGAATGAGCCGATAAACGAGCAGATACAGGGGAGAAGCGGAGGATTCGGGTTGAGGTTAGTTAGAGTAAGGTCAGTGTTAGGGTTTGTTTGCAAAACAGACGGAGACAGGACTTCCCTGGTGGTGCAGTGGTTAAAAATCCACCTGCAAACACAGGGGACACGGGTTCAAGCTCTGGTCCGGGAAGATCTTGCATGCCGCAGAGCAACTAAGGCCCGGGCACCACAACTACTGAGGCTACGTGCTGCAACTACTGAAGTCAGCGCGCTTAGAGGCAGTGCTCCACAATAAGAGAAGCCACCACAATGAGAAGCCCGCGCACGAAGAGCAGCCCCCGCTCGCTGCAGCTAGAGAAAGCCCGTGCAGCAACGAAAGACCCAATGTAGCCAAATAAATAAATGTCTTTAAAAACAAACAAACAAACAAACAAAACAGAGGAAGATGGGATGACATAGAAGGTGAGGAGCTCTGCCCACAGCTGTCTCTGGTGCTGTGTGCAGACCCCTCCATCCCATCTCTGCCACCCAAGAGGATGTAATTAAAGCCCATTAATTACTTTTCCAAAGGTCAGCCGGCACACCCCACACTCATTCCACAGACAGTACATTGAACCAGCTGCCACATCATGGTCCTTCCAGAGGCGGCTGGTACCTCCACGAAAGGACGCTAGACCTCAGCCTCGAGCGAGGTCACATTGAAGGGGTCCGGCATGCCTGACACCCTTAGTGGACGCCACCAGGCTCCGTGGCTATGAAAGGAAGACATTTCTCATTTTCTACAAGCAATTTTTGTGAGCTACCAGTGCTGTGGCTTAGAATATACTCAGGAGGCCCCATCTGGCTTACTTCCCTAATGCAGGCATTTTCCTCGTTTACAGAATTCTAGGTTTCTAGAGTGTTCAGCGTTTCCCAAGTTTCAGTTATTCAAAGCCATGGTCACAATTTTACTGTGTCCTTGTCATGCATGCTTTATTATCTATTTTATATAATTGACTCTCACCTCCCTCCCCCTTTTTTATTTGGTACATACGTTTTAAAAGGAAACATTATGTCACGCATCAGCAAAGTAGAATGGTTAAGGGCACAGGCTCTGGAGGCGGAGTTCCTGGGTTCAAATGCCCCCTCTGATAGGTACTAGCTGTGTGACCTTGGGCAAGTGCTTCAACCTCTCTGTGATTTGATTTTCTCTTTTCTAAAGTGGAGAATACTAATAATAACTTATCTCTTAAGAGAATTGAATGAGTTATGCATAATAACTTATCTCTTAAGAGAATTGAATGAGTTATGCATGTAAAATCTTTAGAAAAGTTCCTGGAATTAGTAAGCACTATGTTAGTGGTGGTGGTTGCTAGTGTTATAAATAAATGGAAAACTAGTTCTCACTGGCTACACAGACAGAGGGAAAAGGAAAACACAAATACTATATATATATATAATATATATATTATATATATATAATGCATTTATATATATATATATTCATATAATAGAATACTACTCAGCCATAAAAAAGAATGAAATTTTGCCATTTGCAACAACAGGGATAGACTCGAAGGGTATTGCGCTCAGTAAAATAAGTCAGACAGAAAAAAACAAATATTGTATGATACCACTTATATGTGGAATCTAAAAAGTACAACAAACTAGTGAATATGACAAAAAAGAAACAGACTCAGAGATATAGAGAACAAACTAGTGGTCACCAGTGGGGAGAGGGAAGGGGGGAAGGGCAATATAGGGGTAGGGGATTAAGAGGTACAAACTACTATGTATAAAATATGTATAAAATAAACAAGCTACAGGGGTATGTTATAAAGCACAGGGAATATAGCCAATGTTTTATAATAACTATAAATGGAGTATAGCCTTTAAAAATTGTGAATCAGGGCTTCCCTGGTGGCGCAGTGGTTGAGAGTCCGCCTGCTGAAGCAGCGGTCACTGGTTCATGCCCCGGTCCAGGAAGATCCCACATGACGCGGAGCGGCTAGGCCTGTGAGCCATGGCCGCTGAGCCTGTGCGTCCGGAGCCTGTGCTCCGCAACGGGAGAGGCCACAACAGTGACAGGCCCGCGTACCGCAAAAAAAATAAATTACTTAATTAATTAAAATTGTGAATCACTATTTTTGTTTTATAAATTCATTTCATTTATTTATTTATTTTTGGCTGCATTGCGTCTTCGTTGCTGTACATGGGCTTTCTCTAGTTGCGGCGAGTGGGGGCTACTCTTTGTTGCAGTGCACGGGCTTCTCATTGAGGTGGCTTCTCCTTGCTGCAGAGCACGAGCTCTAGGCACGCAGGCCTCAGTAATTGTGGCTCACGGGCTTCAGTAGTTGTAGCACATGGGCTCAGTAGTTGTGGCTCACGGGGTCTAGAGCGCAGGCTTAGTAGTTGTGGCGCACGGGCTTAGTTGCTCCGAGGCATGTGGGATCTTCCCGGACGAGGGATCGAACTTGTGTCTCCCGCATTGGCAGGGGTGTATTTTGTACACCTGAAACTTATATAATATTGTAAATCAACTATACCTCAATTTAAAAAGATAAAATTTTTAAAAAGAAAAAAAAGCAATGTTATTAAATTTTCTTTGTTAGAAAGAGAGACTAGCCAATGCCTGGCATTAAAACTATATTAGCACCAAGCTGGATGTTTCTTCATGGAAAGGACTGAAATAGAATTGAACAAGGAAGGGAATTCCCTGGCGATCCAGTGGTTAGGACTCCAGCTTCCACTGCAGGGGACACGGGTTGGATCCCTGGTCAGGGAACTAAGATCCTGTAAGCCCTGGGGCACGGCCCAAAAGAAAAAAAAAAAAATTGAACAAGGTAGAACACTTTAACCAGGTGATCCGGTGATATTTAAAGCTCCAAACTTGTATCATCTAAAATTATCCTTTGCATCATACCCACTATTCCAATGACAGGGGAGAACAGAGGTCATGAAGATGGCCCGCCCAAGGGCACAGGAAAATTAATACAGATGTCATTCCCAGCCAAGCTGGAGGTTCTTTGGACATAAGGATGCCTGGAATCTCTCCTAGACGTGCACAACCAAGAGCCCCAGTTCAGCTCTGTTAAGTGGGTTCATATCTTCAGGCGCTGGACATGGAAAGCCCTGAAATGTAAAAGAAGGCTTTTATAAAATTTCATAAAAACTTGAGAAGCAGTCAATGGCCGTTACACAAAATGATTTGCAGAAGCTTCAACTATTTTCACCTTCTCCAAACTGCCCTTATGAAAAAGACAGCCATAAACGTGAAGATTTTAGCAACCCTCTCAGGGCTTGTGAACACTGGTAGGTTGCAATCAGTGTCGCAGTTAGCCTCAGGAAATGCAATTCTTTTCGCCACTGAAAATGCCTGCGATATTCTCCTTTGGTTTTCAAAATAAATTCAAATGAGCATCCCTCAAGACAAAGGGAAAGTAACAAATAAAATAAAAATAAAAACATCAGGCTTGGGGGAGTGAAACCAGGAGATGGAGTTTGTTGCTGTGGGAGGTGAACCAATTATTTTCTGTCTTACAGGGTCTGTGCTCCTCACCTGAAAAAACAGGGAACTGAAACTAATGGTCTCTACATAGAGAACAGACTTGTGGTTGCCAAGGGCAGGGGTGGGGTGGAGTGGAGGGAGAGGGATGGACTGAGAGTTTGGGGTTAATAGGTGCAAACTATCACATTTAGAATGGATAAACAGCAAGGGCCTACCGTATACTGCAGGGAACTATATCCAATCTTCTGCGATAAACAGTAATGGAAAATAATTTTTAAAAAGAATGTCTGTATGTCTATAACTGAATCACTTTGCTGTCCAGCAGAAATTAGCACAACCTTGTAAATCAACTATACTTCAATTAAAAAAGAAAACTAATGGCCTCTAATGACTGCCACTTACACCTCACACACACACGCGCGCGCGCGCGCACGCACACACACATACACACACGTGTGCGCGTGCACGAGCTCTAACAGGGCAAACTAGCTGCTCCTCCCACCCACTCAGCCCTTCCCCACATTGTTCTTAGTTAAAGGTTGTCCAGCCTCCCAGGAACCCAGACTCCAGGCTTGAGGCCTCCAAGTACCTTATCTCCATCCCACCCATCCACATAGCACACCAAATCTTGCTGACTCTCATTTTGTTATTTCTTTTTGCTTTTATTTATACAATGCTTATTATCTTCCAGAAAAATGGGCTAGGGGTGCTTCAAATATGATCTCTTTAAATCCTTACAACAGTCAGTAATGAGCACCTTTTATTTTGCTGCCCAGCACCCACACCCTTTCTTCTGGTAATGGCATCCCGTTTTCTTTTGAGGATCACCCCCACTCTCAGTCCATGAGGCTTAGGAAAGGCCAATACACACCTCCTTCCAATGACCCAGGTCTGACCAGTGAGTGTGTGTATTCCATCCCCCTGGCCATAAGGATTCACTCAGGAATGGGTATGTGAGCTGTGGTGATCCAATAAAACCAACCTCATAATTTTTATAAGAACTATTAGGAAAGAGGTACTCTCTTTTCATAGGATTTGCTGAGGGAGTATGATGTAGGCTTGGCGATATTGGCAGCTATCTTGCCACCATGAGGAAAGAAACAGCCTGAATAGAGCCAACGAGTCAACAGATAAATCTCCAGTGACTTTACTAGAGCCTCTGGATCCAGCCATACGGGAAATTAAGCCAGTCTCTAGTGAACATACAACACAAGTAGTTACCTTAGTGGGAGAATGAAAGCAGAATATCTCAAGTAGAACAGTGAAGCATATGCAACAGCCCTGAGGCAGAAGCGTTTTTGTGAAACAGAAAGAAAACCATTGTGGCTGGGGTGCAGAGACCAGGGACAGGCAAGAGTGGAAGAAAATAAGTTCTGAGAGAAAGGTAAGGACCAGACCATCCAGCGTAGGCCAGAGTAAGTATTTAGATATTTATTCTAAAGACAATAGGCAAAGTTTAAAGGAGAGGGTTAGTAATCTGATTTGAATTTTGAGAAGTTCACTGGGGCTGCTTGGAGGAGAATGGACTGGGGTAAGGAAGAGAGCAGGGCAGATATTGGGGGGACCATATGGGGACCACTGTAATTATCAGGGGAGATAAAGGGTGGCCTGGAACACGGTGGCACGTGTCCAAACAGCTGCCCTTGGAAAGGCCATAGAGAGGAAGGGAGGCCGGCCACGTGCTCTATCTCTCTAGCTACATGAAGTGAAAACTAATGCAACAGCCAAGGCAAGATTTGCCGCCCCCAGCAGCCCTCCCGAACCACCGAATCGTGGAAAGCTAACACAATCAATAAATCCACAGCTGCTGGGCGAAGAGTGCTGCTGTGCATACATATAGCCACGAAGCAAGGAGCCGGGAGATATGCACCAGTTACATTCAGTTACGACTGAGCTTGCAAGAACTTGGAAGCTGGGCGAACTGTCTGCCAGACAGGACCCCTTGTACCTGTTTGTCTTTTCCTGTTTACACTCTTCAGTGGTTTCTTCTACTGAATGATATTTCCCTTGAGTTAAAAAAAAATGGCAGATGTTCATTATGAAGGGGAAAGATTCCTCAGGGGAGAAATTAGACAATATCACCTTGGCCAAGCGATCAAGGTTAACATCATCAATAACAGGACAAATGACACCATTGTGCCTCTTAATGGGACACATCGAGAAGGACACAACGTTGCCCACATTGTTTTTGCCAAAAATGTTTAACCCCAATCTAATCACAAGAAACAATCAAACAAATCCAAATCGACAGACTTTGTACAGACAAATGGCTTGTGCTTTTCAAATACCAATGTTGTGAAAGACAGAAAGAGGGACGGGAACTGTTCTAAATTCCGGGAGACTGAATCAAAAGGACTGCTAAATGTCATGCGTGATCTTTGATTGGATCCTGCTTCCCAGAAAAGCAAGACATTTGGGGGACAACTGGGGAAATTAAAATACTGACTATATGTTAGACAATGGTGTTGTGTCAATGTTTAACTTCCTGAGGGTGAACACTGTATTGTAATTACAAAGAAAGATGAGGATGTTTTTAGGACTTGGGCACTGCACAGAGTTGAAGGATGAAGTGTCATGATGTCTGTACCTGATTCTTAGGGAAAATAATGATAGAGACAGATAGGTAGATAGATAGGTAGATAGATAGATAGATAGATAAAGATAGGTAGGTAAGTGGGTAGATAGAAAAGATAAGTGGGTAGGTAGATAAGATAGGTAGGTAGGTAACAGATAGATGGCATAAATGTGGCACCATGTCAAAAATGGCTCTGTCAGGGTGACAATTATGTGAGTGTTCATTGTACTAATCTATTATTCTTGCATTTCTTTTGCACATTGAAATCTTCAAATTAGAAATTGTGGGAAAAATCAGTAACACTCACGCATATAGGACATAGCCGGTGTCCTGCTGTCACTGTGATAAGTCATCTCCCTGATGGGGAACGCTGGGATCACCATGCACCCTGGTTTGACCAGGACAGACATCGTTATTAACAGCACCCCCTGAAAAAACGCTCACCCTAGTTATGTCCAAGATGGTTACCCAAAGTGGAGAGAAAACATTGCCATCATCTGACTTCTGAGATATCAGCGTGTATCACTCATTCATCCACCAAATGTGTACTGAGCACTTGATGGTGTGCTGAGTACAATGCTGAATAAAGTCAGGAAGTTTCCTGCCCTCATGAAACTGATGGCCTACAGCCGAGTTTGGCAAATTACAGCCCACGAGCCACATCCAGCCTGCTGCCTGTTTTTTAATAACTCGTGAGTGAAGAAAAATTTTACATTCTAAAATGGTTGGAAAAAATCAAAAGGAAAAGGAAATTTTATGACACATGGAAATTAAATGAAATTCAAACTTCAGTGTCCACCAATAAAATTTTATTGACACATAGCCCCGGTCATTCATTTACACATTATCTCTGGCTGCTGCCGTACGCCAGCTGCAGAGTCGTGACAGTGATGGCATGGCCCACAAAGCATAAAATATTTACTCTCTGGCTCTCTGCAAAAGAAGTTTGCTGACCCCTGATCAAAGTTGTGTTTTCAGTGGAATTCCCAGGGTTGCCAAAAGATGAAGTAAGATAACGTGCAAGTGTAACAGTACAGGACCTGGCACTTAAGTTCTCAGTTGATGTGTGTTGGCTAACTGCCTCGATTTACTCACCTGTCAAATGAAGATAATAACTGCACCTACGGGGTGTGGTGGTGTGTGGATGTAGTCAGAGAATGCAGGTCAAGCCGTTGGCACGGTGCCTGCATCTGGCAATCACTCAACGAACAGCAGCTACTGGCTGTTACACACGCTGACTTGAGCAATGCGCTCGCTATTCACAAGGTGCTTGTCACATTTATTAGCGTAATCCTTTTAACGCTTCATCCTGAAATATTTCAAATGTTCAAAACAATATATAGGACATATAATATAAACATATTATAAAATGTTATAAAATCCATAAAAAATGTGGAACATATAATCTTATAGTGTAAATACATTATAAAATGTCATAAAATCCAGAAGTATATGGAACATATGCTCCTATAATGTAAACAGGTTATATAATAAGACATACAAATTAATAACATGAAAAAACGGCTCAAATAAGCTTCTTGGAAGCCATTGGAACCCCACTTGCCCCTCTCTGTTCTCATCCAGCCTCATCCCTTTCCAATGCCAAAGCAACAACTATCCAGAGAGTGGGGGTTATCGTCCCCATATTTTCCTTCAGAGTTTGACTACAAATGATTTTCTTCTCCAAACATTGTATTATTTGTTTTTCAATGTGGCTGAGCATGCAAAATAAAGGATCTCATCCCATTCATCTTCTCCCACAATTTTCTTGTCCCTTTGTTATGATTTGTCCATGTTGACATGATCCACTCCTTTCCTATTCTTTCCCTACACATCAATCAGTGTATGGAAAACACCACAATTGATCCCATCCATTCTTCTGTAGAGGGGCATTTGAGGGTCTTCCATTGTTTTGCTCCTACAAACAACCGTTCTTTTATATGTCTGTTAGCTCATTTTATCTGCACAGGCAGTATATTATGATTGTCACCCCATTCTCAGTGAGGTTCTGAAAGCTTAAGTTACTTGCCAAAGTCACGTGGGCAAAACGCATGACCTGGTCTTTACTGTCAGCCCGTCTCCATTCTCAGCTCTTTCAGATCAACCTCCTTCCCAGATTGAAGCAATTTCCCACTTATTGACTATAATAAAAGTAAAAGGTTTTTGCTCGACCATTACCTCTTGGAAGGGCTGTGTAAACTCTAATGCAACCCATGAATTTCGTTCACATCATCCCTGCTACGTGCCATCAGCTGGTAAATTCATAAACAGGCTATGTCAAGGGCCTGCAAGACATTCCCAAGCCCTATAGGGAGAACATACATGTTTATTGGTTGAGCACCTACTATGTGCCAGGTCACCCACTGCCATTAAACTTCTCAACAGCCCTTCACAACAAGGTAGATTTCCTAAAGAGGAATCCATCGATCAAAGGCTTGAACTGACTTGTCTTAAGATCCTATAGCCAGAAGGTGACAAAACCAGGAAACAAACTCAAGACTGTGGGATTCCAAAGCCCTGATTTTTCCCACTAAGTCAACATGCCTAGAACAGAACGTTCCATCTCCTCCTGGAGTCTAAAACTCAAATGTAATTAACACCTTGTATCAAAACATATATTTTAACTTACCCTTAGCAGAAACTTGATGGTTTATTCTTATATCTAAAGAGAGGAATTAGGACTTCCCTGACGGTCCAGTGGTTAAGAATCCGTGCCTCCACTGCAGACGGCATGGGTTTGATCCCTGGTAGGGGAACTAAGATCCCACGTGCCATGCAGTGCGGCCAAATAAATAAATAAATAAATAAAAAATAGAGAGAGGAATTATGTTGGTTCCAAACAAGGATCGTAGTCCATTTTCAAAAGTGGAAAAGGTATTAAACGCAGTAAATCAATTCACAATAGGCCACTGCTAGAGGCTCATTTGTATGGCCAAAGCTCAGGAGTCTTTTCTGTCCACAACCCAAACCTTTGTTAGATATTTTCTAAAGCCTTCATACAAACTAACACTTGAGAGAATCCACCTTTAGAAAGAAGGAAATTGATTTCTGTATGAGAAAAAAAAAAAACAGTAATAGGGGAAGCAACCATCAAACATGTATGAATGAAGATGAAAAAAACTACTTTTTACAAGTCGAGAAATCTATCTGGACCCAGACATCTGTCACCTCCCAAACAGACTTTAATTTTAGAGTTTGCTTCCTTTACATTTTTTCCCCTTCTCTTCCCATAGTTAGATGGATTTAACATATGCTTGGGATTTCACAGACTCGGTTTTGGTAGGTGCGATGTCTAAGAATATCTGAAGCTGTTTTCAAGACCTTATCGGATGACGTTTGTCTTGTTCTTTGAGAGCCAGTCTTTGGATTTTACTTACTCTTCATGGCTACTCTTGTGATATCAAGTGATTCCCAAATCTCTGTCTGCAGACGTGAACTGACCCAAGCACAGGTATAATTTCCAACGACCTTTCTCTCAACGTGGAAATCCTCCAGCGCAGCTCATCTCAAACGTGCCCACGCGTCCCCTGCTGATCTTGTAAAAAAATACAGATTCTGATTCAGTAGGGCTGAAGGGGAACCTGAGACTCTGCATTTCCAGCAGTTCCAGGAATACTGTTGCCCTGTCTCCTTGACTTTCAGAAACAGCAGTGGCTTGACTAGGATGGCAGTAGTAAATGTAGGGAGATGCAACAGGCCAGGAATAGATATACTTTAGTAGAGCGGCCAGAACTGTCTGCTGGGTTGGACACGTAATGGGGGAGGGGTCAGGGACGATCCCTAGGTTTCTGGCCAAAATAACAGGGTGGTGGTCATGCCAGGTCCTGCACCCGTGGAGTAGATGCTGAGACTGCCAGCCCAGATCTTAAAGGGGCAGGTGCAGCCTTCCCCTGGCACTGGGCATGACTGCTCAGAGCTCACAGCTGCCCCCAGGGAATCAGAGTGAAGCTACCTCCACCTGTGACCAAGTCCTGCTTTCCCCACCCTCCCCTGCCTCCCTCTCTCCCCTTCTCCGGAGGGCGTTTCTTCTGCAAATCACTTGCCCAGGAGTTCCTGTTGCAGGCTCCACTTCTCAAGAACCTGACCTAAGACAGATGGGGAAGTTCTCCCTGAAATCTTATGATTTAACCCAAAATTTTTGATTAAAAAGGCTTTGGGGGGTTTTTGCCTAAGTATAAGAGGGCTGGGGGGCGCTGGGGAGTGGCGCCTGAAGGGAACAGCATTTCTTTTCGGGGTGATGTAAATGTTCTAAAATTGACTGTGGGGCTGGTTGTATATACCTGTGAATATACTAAAAACTGTTGAATGGTACAGTTTACACGGGTGAATTGTATGGAATGTGAATTACATCTCAATTTTTAAAAAGCAGTTTAAAAAAAAATAGTTGTCCATCTTCTGCCCAAAACAAAAAAGGCCACCCTTCTTGGTCGAGGCCCCAGGTTGCCTTCCCAACCTTACCTCCCATTCTGGCCTCCAGGTATGGGCTCCAGCCAAGTTAGGCCCTCCCCCTCCCCCGCCCCCAACCATGTGCTCTGCTGTTCTGTGGCTTTGCCTGCCCGCCATACCTCCAGGAATGCTCCACTGGGTCCCACCTCCAGCTAAGTGTGAAGCCCTCGGTCTCTCCCGGGATTCCTCAGGGGACAGTGTGGTGAAAAGGAGGGGGCATGGACTTTGGAGTCAGACCCACCTGGACTCAACAAATCCTAGCTCCCCACTTAATGCGTGGGACCTCAGATAAGTCAGTTCGTGTCCCTGAACCTCAGTTTACTCATCTGTAAAATAGGGATCAGCCATTCATCCTACAAATACTGAGCTACCCAGGCACCATGCTAGGCACTGGGAACATGGCTGTGAGCAAAACAGATGGGGGAGGATACCTGCCTTGCAGGTTTTGAAATCATCTCTGGTAGTGTTTGGCACATTTAACTGTCATTTAGTAAATGAAGGGTATTATCATCATTTCCTTTCACTCTTTTAGTCTTGATCCAGGGCTCATCCGCAGCTGTTTCATTTTCCATCTTGTATTCAGCCTGTGTGTGTCTCCTCTCCCTAAATGGGCCATCAAGTTCTTTAAGACAGGGATCAAGACAGATACTCGTTTTGTATTCCTCACAAGCACCTAGTCAATGGCTCACTGTACTCATTAAAAAGTGGTTGAGGGGCTTCCCTGGTGGCGCAGTGGTTGAGAGTCCGCCTGCCGATGCAGGGGACACGGGTTCATGCCCCGGTCCGGGAGGATCCCACATGCCGCCGAGCGGCTGGGCCCGTGAGCCATGGCCGCTGAGCCTGCGCATCCGGAGCCTGTGCTCTGCAACGTGAGAGGCCACAGCAGTGAGAGGCCCGCATATCACAAAAAAAAAAAAAAAAAAAAGAATCCGCCTGCCAATGCAGGGGTCATGGGTTCAAGCCCTGGTCCAGGAAGATCTCACATGTCGTGGAGCAACTAAGCCCATGCACCACAACTACTGAGCTCATGTGCCATGACTACTGAAGCCCGTGCGCCTAGAGCCCATGCTCCACAACAAGAGAAGCCACTGCAATGAGACGCCTGCACACTGCAAGGAAGGGTAGCCCCCTCTTGCTGCAACTAGAGAAAGCCCGCGTGAAGCAACAAAGACCCAACGCAGCCAAAAAAAAAAAAAAAAAAAAAAAAAGTGGTTGAATGGATACATGCATGCATTATTGTTTGGCACTTTTGAATCTGAAAGAAAATCTGAAGTAATTCTCAACTCACTGGCCCAGATAATTAAGACCAGTCTCACATGGTAGCTGGTATAGAGCTTTAGCATCCTGGTGATGGCAAGAACGCTCTCCCTCATCCCCACTGAGAATGACAATCACAGCAAGGCCCAAACAAAAATGCACAGACAGGTGCATCCCATATGCACCTAAAGAGCGGTTTATAGAAATTGATCCTGGTGACTCAGTAATTTCAGTCGTCAGTCAGTCATGGAGAATTAAGTATCTTTATTCCTAAACTCAAAACAAGACAGACCCAGAACTTGAAAGAAAAAAAAAGGCAAGTGACCTAAAGAGTTCACAGAAAAGCGTAAACAAAGCATTTGAAAAGATGCTTGGCCTCCTTCTTAAGAGAGATGCAAATTTAGTTACACTGAACTATCTTTGTTCACCTATCAGACAGATGAGGGCTCAAGTCTGAAAGGTAGTTTGATAAAGGTGTGAGGAAAGAAGCTGGTAGGGCTATAACTAGGGTCAGCCTCACTGGGGCACAATTCAACATTCTACATCCAAGTAACAAATGTAAACCCTGGGAACCAGCACTTACAGTGAGGCATATGTTCAAAGTTGCTCTCGGTCCTTGGGGATAATGAGAAAGACTGTTCACGGGAGACAGGTGTGGACGAGATTTCCCACTGTATGCTCTTCTGAACCTTTTACACTTTGTTCTAAGTGAACGTATTACCTACTCAAAAAAAATACAGACAACTTTTAAGTTCAGAAGAGCTTTAAGCCTGAGGGGGGGAAATTCTTTTAAGCAGACATATTGGTTAATGGGTACAGAATTTCAGTTGTGATGATGAAAACGGTTCTAGCAACGGATCATGGTTTAATGTCGCACAATAACGTGACTTCCCTGCACTGTATACTTAAGAGTGGTTTAAATGGCCGATTTTGTGTTGCCCATATTGTACAATTAAAACAATTTTTTAAACAAAGTAAAGACAAGCACACAAGACCTCATGAATCATGAGGCCACATTCAAATACCATCACCAGGAATTCCCTGGCGGTCCAGTGGTTAGGACTTTGCGCTTTCACTGCCGAGGGCCCAGGTTCGATCCCTGGTCCGGGAACTAAGATCCCTCAAGCCACATGGTGTGGCCAAAAAAAAAAAAAAAAAAAAAATACCATCACTTGGAAGACCTAGATCACCTGAGTTATCTAGGGTAATCCTGAATGAACAGATGTTATCTTTCTTAATAAAGGATGATTCATTAATTGTAAAACTAAATTACAATGTAACCTTATTGACTTTGTAAATGTATATGAAAACATTTACAATGCAGGAAAAAAAATCCTTTGCCTTATGACATGAACTTGATATTTCCCTTGAAAAATGTTTTCTCAATAATGATTACATTCAGAATGAAACGGCTCATTCCAAACCATAATTTATACTCTATACTAGGAAGTCCTTGCAAAACTGGCCTAGATTATCCAACACAGTGAATTTATATTTCATCAAGAACTGAATGGTTAAAAATGCTGTAAGTAGATGCCTGGATAGAGAATAAAGACACTCATAAATATGTACTATATTTTTTTGCAAAATGTGTCCAAAAGAGTGCTAGAACTGCCACTGGTATAGATCATGACAGAGAGAGTTATTCTTTGTTCAGAGATGAATGGAGAAGCAAGAGCTGAATAGAGAAATAGCTATTTGCCTTGCATGTTCATTTCTAAAAAGAGATCCAAAGAAACTGGCCTTGACTGAACCCATAAGAAAATGAAAGGACAGTTTCCCTCTTTCTCTATACACACACACACACACACACACACACACACACACACACACACACATAAGGTTCCCCACTGGTCAAGAATAAGCTTAAGTGATCCTCACCATTGAATCCTAACTCCCTGTAATTCACTCCTCTATGTAACCATCAATTTCAGTTAATAACCCTTATTGTTTACTCTAATCGAATTATAACTACCTGTATAACTGTTTTATTCATCCATTTCCCAGTCCCTAGCTTCTAGTGGGGATTTAATCTTTGCTGAATGGAAGAGAATTTGTACCCAAAACGGTCTATGGCCTTACCAGGTAGAGACATGACAACAAGTCTGAGCAACACATGAATTTCTTTGTCCATAAACCACCCACAGATTCTTTTTTTATATATAATATTTATTTATTTGGCTACGGGTCTTGGTTGTGGCACGTGGGATCTTTAGTTGCGGCATGTTGGCTCTTAGTTGTGGCATGCGGGATCTAGTTCCCTGACCAGGGATCTAACGTGGGCCCCCTGCATTGGGAGCGTGGAGTCTTAACCACTGGACCACCAGGGAAGTCTAATCATGTCCTGTATACATTATACAGACATACTTTTTACTCGCTATTTACTCATAAGTTCTTCCAAATAAAATTCCCTGTCTCCCAAAGCTACTCATAAAATAGGCACTCAAATGCTTGAGGAACTGATTCATTCATTCTGAATTCCAGGTTCCCTTCTAGATAAGAGCTGCAAAATGTCAGCATTTGGCTAGTATAAGAGGTTGAGGGACCTGTAATCCCAGTTTTTCCTGGACATTTCAGATGAAGTAAATGACAAATACCATAATATACGAAAATGGTTTTATTCCTAATTTTTAGTTCCCATACAGTTTACAAATACACTTTTACTCTGATAATACGGCTTTGCAACTAGCAAAGCAGTTGAACTAACACCCATAAATACAGGTGAGGAGACAATTAACATCCACTAATGTTTCTCTACATAAACTATTCTTTTAATGTCATTTTTTTAAAAACAATTGCAAATAGACTACATAATATACGTGGGCAAAAAGGCAATTAAGTGAATCTCTTGAAACACTAATGTATAATAAACAGTGCATATTATCAACATTTACATGATTCACATCAAAATGATGACATCCTAAAACGTATTCCTTTTAAAGGAGAGATTTATCAATAAAATATTACATATCTTTTAATACTCTGGTACAATACTTCATATACTGCAGGAAAATTAACTGTAGATCTAGTCATCGACTTAATAAAGGATCCTTTTCCATTAGCTTTTATTAATAAAAGAATCACAACTAGGTCATAAATAAACAGGCAAATTATTAATTACATGATTTGAGGTTTAGGATGAAAACTTGTAAAAATTAGTTTGATATACAGCAAAGTTATATAACACACTAAAACCAACTGTTTAATATTTTTGCCTTATGTGAACTGCCCATAGTAAAAAAGGAACAAACTTTTTAAGGATGGAAGATATAATAAACTATATTTTGGAACTTATTTTTCAAAGGAAGAGGAAAAAAGATTTTAACAAAATTAAGGGCTAATACAGATCCTAATAAAGGCATATTGAAATCAGGGAGGCCATGTGCTTACGATGTAAAACTTTATTCCGCCAACAACATACAGAAAACAAAAACTGCACTGGGTTTGTACTTACGTCTACAGTCTAAGTTTCCCTTACGGATTAACAAGCTACAACAGAACACTTCACAATTGCATACCTTTTTCCACATTCCTCTGAACTAGAAATAACCCAGGACATTATATTAGTTCTTAAAAACCCTAGTAACCCCTTAATAACCCTTCAAGATAATCTTGATGATTTTCTTGGCTGTTCCAAAGCAACTGGGCTACGTAAAGAATGCACGAACACCAAGAAAGTAGTACATGTATTTTCTCATCCCCATTTAGCCACATTTGTAAAGTCACCGATTTCAAAGGGCGAGATGACCAGAATTTTCAGGAGGGCCACACACTGGATACAAGGTGTCTTTTTGTTTTGTTTTGTTTTTTTAAAAAAAAAACAGGCTATTAAGACTCTGAAATTTGGCTTTTTTAAAAAAACCCCAATACCACATGCCAGATAATTTCTTCACCCCAAATATAAAATCCTATGCTTGTAATTTTAAAATACTTAGCCAGCTATGGGAATATTGTGCAAATTTAATGTCTACCAGCAACCCAGAAGCAGACTGCAGACGTGTAGCTATCACACCTATTTTCCAGGTAACCTGATTCAACTATTACTGACTGCTGTGGTCCCAGGCCCTCTGACTTCCTCAGAAACCACCTCTTTGGAACTTCCATTTCCACTGTTTTTTTTATACCCGCACCTCGAGCTCACCTCCCCCTCCCCCATCTTCACAGCCCCTCCACGTGAATCCATCCCATGTAATCTTACCGGAGAACCTGCACTCACCTTTACCAAACACACGACAAACCTAGGCAACCTAGGGACTATTAATCTTGTCTTGGCATCAGCTTACACCACATAATAGGTGCTGACTTCGTGGAGGGAAATCTAAATGAAATCAATGTCCTATTACAAACGAAGCTGGCCAGGATCAGGTGTTTCCAAGTGCAAAAACAACTGATCTTAAGCTACAGGCAGAGACGTTAATGCAGCAGATATGTTGTACAATCAAATCCTTGTATGCTGGTGAAAGACCTTGCCCCCAAAGTCCAGAGTCAAAACGTTATCGCAAAAACGAGGACCATTCAATGTGACAATGCAATACAAATAACAGGATTCAAGATCCTTGTTGCAAGTCCTGAACTGGAATCTCTTTCTTTACAGGCTTGACAAGAAGACAGCAGTCATTTACATTCCTCTTAGAAGGTAATTACCTTCAACAATTCTAAGTTCAATGGATGGGGGGGAGGGGAGGTGGGGGGAGAAGTCAATGTAATTTTTTCTGTGAAAATGGCAGCCAGGCTCTCCCCAAACAACCTCAGGGTTTCAAAGGAGGTAAAGACCTCAGAAAGGAGCTACTAACAGGGTTGGATCTAGTCCTTCCTTTTCTGGAGACAAAGCAAGAAGAATTCGATTAAGGAGATCATGACAACGGCAAAGCTGCCGTGGCATTTTATTATCTTTACAAAGTCCACCAATGATGCTTCCATTGAAATACACTCATTGAATGATGATTCAACACACAGGGCAAAGAGGGATGTCTTTGGAGAAGGCACTTCAGGTAGAACATTAGCAAATCCTACTGCTTGGTTAAAACAAAAATGAGCTACTGCTAATTCAATCTGACTAGTGGCCTCATGAGAACTGCCCCTCCGCACTGCAGCCTTGACTGCGTGCATGGGTGTGGGGCCCAACTGAAGCCAGGGGCGTGAAGAAAGCACCCCATTCACCTCCCTCTGCAGCAGCCAGGGCAATGAAGCGGCTCTGCTTTCAAATGCTCTGCCCTCCTGAACACACCCAACCTTAAGAGACCAGTTTCCCAAAGCAATGGTTTAGAACATATGCTAAGAGCCAGCAGAACTGGTTCAGGAAGCTCGCTGAAGGCCCTCTGTTTCTGCCTGACTTCCAGCTTACAGCAGCTATCATAACCAGCTTCAGCTTCCCAAGGTCACTAGCAGCTTCTACTTTTGCTAACCTCTTTTTTTAGCTGTTTTTCCATGGCACTGGTTCTGACGGTCTGTTACACTGGGGGCCTCCAAGGAACCTCACCTCCACTTCATGCCCTCGTGCAGTCTCCTCTTCCCAAATCGGAGCTCGGCCTGGGACTGGTTTTAATCAATAGAAGGCAGTAGAAGTGATGCTGTGACAGTTCTGGGTTTAAGTCTTAAACCTGGCCACTACTGCTTTATACCCTTGGGACCTCTGAGCTGCCATAAATGTGGTCCAGCTACCCTGTGGGCGAGGCCACGTGGAGAAGGTGAGACCTGAGGACCGCATGCAGATGGAGAGGCCCAGCCATCCTGCCAACCACGAGTGACACCAGCAAGACAAGGAGAGGAACCGCTCAGCTGAGCCCAGCCCAGTTTGAAGAGATGGGGAAAAGCCAGTTGTTGTTTAAAGCCACTCAGTTTTCAGGTGGTTTGTCAGCAACAAGTGATAACCCAAAACTGGTTATCCATAGATGCATTTTTTTCCTAAATACAATTACTCAAATGAAAAGAAAAGATGACAAACGTTTTCCCACCACGAGTTTCTCAGTCAACAGGTTGAATGGTAATTGGTCAACTGCTAAGAAGAAACCATGCCTTTTATCCTAAGTTCCCATGATTTCCGCCCCCATGATTTTTCAATGGCAATGCAAGGGGAGACAGTCTGGGAGCACTGGCTTAATTATTATTTAGCCAAAATAAGAGGCCATCAAAAGGCATTATCCACTACTGGATAAGTGATGATAAATGAAATTGTTCTCACTTCTATAGGGTGTTGTTACTTAATTATCCCCAATCATTTTTCCTCTTACAAGTGCCCTATCATTCCCCACAAAGCAGGGGGGAAACTAAGTTTGTTGAGGTTATCAAAAGAAAAAATGACAATAACTAGAATTTGAATCACCATCATCTGGAAAATATAGAGCACAATTTAACTGCTTCCTCAATTTAAAATAAAATTCCATAAAATATAACACTGTCTACATCATAGAGATGATTTCTTCTTATCTGAGGACATGAGTAATTGGAAATCAGGTATTGTTGAGTTAGAATACAGTGGTCTTTAAATGGTTTCAAATTTTGCTTATCAAAAGGTAGTCAACCACAATGCAAGCCTTCCAAATTCAAATTCATTCTTCATGTAAACTTTCTTGCATCTGTTCTTGATCTTTTCAGGGAGAGGGGGAAAGTCCACATCTGGCAAAGAAATAAGTTAGAATTTTTAAGGAGCATACATCTAAAAGTTTGGCAAGGCAGTAAACCATTTTAAAGTAGATTTAGACCTTTTAAATACACTATACATTGAAATAGGAATTTCGACGTGAAATGCTAAAAACTTACCTTTTAAACATACATCACACAATTGGGTCCCTGTCTAAAAAGGTAATTGGAAGGAAGGAGACGTACAAGGGAGACGAATTCCCAGCATCAGAGCTGGAAGGGATGTGGAGTTGAGCCAGTCAGAGGCCCAGGAAGTCCAGTGCCCTGTGTCATACAGCCAGCCAGTCAGAGGCCCACTGGGGTGAAAACTCAGGCATCCTGATTCTGACCATCCAGTGCCATGTCCCCACAGTCCCTAGATCCCTCCAGATCATCTCCCAGCACAGCGTGGGTTAACCTACTTTAATAAAAATTGCAGGAATGATGATATCTGCTCTTCATCACCAGTATCAACCATTTTTCTGTAAGTGCTAACCCTGCCCTTCACAGAATTAATTCTGTATTTGATTTCAATATTTAATGAATCCAGCTTGGAAAAAGAAATACAGGCAGAAGAAAAAAGAGGCTGGGTTTTAAAATTCAATTGTGGTTCACTTTGTTAAAACAGTCACAAATTATTTGCCTGCTTCAAAATGCCACAAATGATATAAACAATTAACCAGTAGAGCACTTCTGTTGAAATACCTATTTCTGTGCTTGAAGTCTTGGCGGGTCTTCTCATCTGAAACTTTTCTGCTGCTGCATCAGACCCACATTTTCATAGACTCTAGCATTATCTTCTCTCATTCTGAAAAGAAGAAAAGGAAGACAACACTAATAAAAATGCAGACATACTGCTTAACCTTACATGATAGTTATAAGGCACATACTCTATTCTCTGGGGACCGTATGCGGCGCAGACATAGCTCCTACCCCCAGGAGCTGACATTACAGGAGAGGATATCGGACAGAAACACACAGCAAAATAATTCTGAAGTAAGAGCCTCAAGTCCCTGTGCTCCCGGGGTTTGGCGGAAGGAGAGTTGTTTTCCAGGAGGGTGGAGCGAGGCAGGCCTGTATGATGAGGCATTGGGTTAGACCTTGAAGGAAGGTGAGACATGTGCATAGAGAAAAGAATGGTATTCACTGTGGGCAGAAGGATCTGAATGGGCCAGAGCAATGTAAAGGCAAAGTGTAGGAACGGTTAGGCAGGGACTACAGATCCATTCAGCCCCCAATCCCGCGACATGAAGGTGAACATGAAGCCGACTGGCAGTTTAGGGCCCCAGGGTGGAGGGGCAATACATCAGAGCCCAGACTCTGGTTTTTTTTTTTTTTTTTTTTGCGGTACGCGGGCCTCTCACTGCTGTGGCCTCTCCCGTTGTGGAGCACAGGCTCTGGACGTGCAGGCTCAGCGGCCATGGCTCACGGGCCTAGCCGCTCCGTGGCACGTAGGATCTTCCCGGACCGGGGCACGAACCCGTGTCCCCTGCATTGGCAGGCAGACTCTCAACCACTGCGCCACCAGGGAAGCCCCCAGACTCTGTTTTGCTGAGCAGAGTGGAGACCAGAACAGTCCAGGGGGACGAGGAACCCAGCAGCTCTGGGCTGGTCAGAGAGGAACAAGCTGAAACAAGCAGCAGGGGCCAGGGTCTCCTGGGTCTGCACCCTACAAGGGGGACAACGGGAACGGAGAGGCAGAGAACCTATTAGTCACAGGCAAGCCACTGGTAAAAAGGGAGTCGTCAGAGCTAATTCTGGTGAGCCAACATGTAGGGAAAGCTTTCTGGCAAGGACTCGGAGCCCTGACGTGCTGGTTCCACTGCAAATCACTGCAGATAGCAATTTAAAATCAACTTTCCCCATCAGTCCGCTGGGAAAGAAAAAAGCAGGCAGAAGGAAGAGGCAGCTTGGTGGAGAGCATACTTTTGCTATATAATTTCATTTCAATGTTAAATAGAAAGCAAATGTAAATACGAGCCTCATATATGTTATGAAAAACGTTTATATAGAGTATTAAAGCCAACAGGGGTTTAAAAATCCACATCAGAAGCAAACAGGGATAAGACTCCTAGGGGAAAATAAAAAGTAAATGTTATACCAGAGAGTGACTTTAGGATACACAGAAAAAAAATAACTTACAATTGTTATTCACATAATCGATTTAACAAATATTTTCTTATCACATGTTTTAGTTTAAACATGGAGTTGGCAAAGTTTTTCTGTACAGGACCAGACTAAAAATAATGTAGTCTCTGTGGGCCATACACGGTCTCTGTCATGTATTATTCTTTGTGTGTGTGTGTTTTTAATAACCCTTTAAGAACCGTCCATGAGCTGTACAAAAGCAGGCCATGGCCCAGATTTGGCCTGGGGGCTGTAGTTTGCTAACCTGGTTTAAATACCCACAGCAGATTTCTGCTGACTGTGGAAAATTAGACCATGATCGTGTTGACACATTGATGGTCAATTTACTTACTTTTACATAGCGAAGAGTCTTGACTCATCAAAAAGGGTGTTACCTACCTCTGCAACAATCCACACCCCATCAAAAGAAAAATTAGATTCTTGGGACTTCCCTGGTGGCGCAGTGGTTAAGACTCCGCGCTCCCAATGCAGGGGTCCCGGGTTCGATCCCTGGTCAGGGAACTAGATCCCACATGCCACAACTAAGGTTTGCATGCCACAACTGAGGAGCTGGTAAGCTGCAACTAAGGAGCCTGCCTGCCGCAACTAAGACCCAGCGCAACCAAATAAATAAAATACTTTTTAAAAATTAGATTCTCCTTGGAGAACCAGCACTTGATATCTGTACAGTCCCGTAGACTCCTAGCCAGTGTAGCAAGCAGCCTTCAGTTTAGGTCAACTAAAATTTAGTTTAGCTAGCCACTGGCACACTCAAGAACCAGTTAGGCAACAATAATGTGCACCAAGGAAAGGCATGTGCTGCAAAGACGTATCATTTTTTAAAGCTTTTCTATAGGATTATGTTCAGGTAAAAAGATTCTCCTTCATTTCTACTTACTCTGCACAGGACGGCGTTGGGGTACAAGGCGGGAGGGGACTCTGATCTCCAGTTGCCTGGTCCGTCAGGGAATACTTAATATTTGTGTATTCGTGCCCTTTCCTCTTGCTTTTCTGCAAAGTGAAGATTGCATATATGAAGAACTGTGACTTTTTTGAGGGAATGAAGAAGTCAAAAAGGCATTTCATTAAAAAGGAAAAAAGAGAGAGAGAGTTTGACAGACAGACAAGTTGGACCCTGAATACTGGTATGTATGTTGACCAAATGTCAGGGAATTCACCTCCTTCATGTAAATACATCATATGGGTGAAAAGCACCTTTGAACCATACAGTTCAAAAGCAGAGAGTCATGCATTAACAACTTACTGTATTAAATGAAATGTACCTGTTTCTGGACTGAGACAGAATTCACACGTTCTTTGACACATTAGCATCTAATCATTTCATAGTTCACTTGCAACACATTTAATGATTTTCAAGTAAACAGGTGGGAAAAGAGTTTCAGAAATAAACGCACTCCAAGTAAAAACTGCACACAGGTACAAAAGATGGCAGCACTCTTAGCAGAATCATACACTTTATCGTATCGTCCCCACCCCACCCCCACTCCAGAAAAAACTCCAGCACATTTAAAACTTTATTTTCAGCCCAATGATACTCTGGGGGAAAAAAGGCAGAGAAAACCAGTAAAATGTAATCTCATTTCAGATACAGAATGAACTGCATTAGGTAGGACTCTAGTTAGATGATTTATCATTCTTTCCTCCTAAATTCACCCAGAAACAACCAATTCCGAAAATCTAATCCATCAAGTTATCTTCATTATATAATGCTGCCTTCATTACAGGATTATTCAAGAAACAGTAAATGTTAGAAAGAGTACCCATATCAAATACTGACGTATAGCAGTGACTTTCATTCACTGTTGTCGAAAGGGTGAACTGGTGCCATCACTTTGGTACACAACTGATAGTACCAACTAGTTAGTATCTGGTAATGATGAAAAGGCACATATATTTTACAACCTTGAACATTTACTTCTTGAGAAACTCATGCACCCAAGCCTAGAAAGAGCTGACAAGGATGTCCAGTGACGTGCTGTTCCTAACAATGTTCACTAAGAGAACACTGAATACCTCACAATGAACACCTCACATTCATATCACGAAATAATATGCAACAGTGAAGAGGAAAAGTATGTGTGTGTGTGTGTGTGTGTGTGTGTATCAAAACAGATTACATACACAATGTTAGGTGGAAAAACACAAACTGCAAAACAATGAAACAGTATATCATCTTGCTAAACATTCTAAACATAAAAACAATGTCATATATTGTATACAGATATTTGTATTTAAAAATTTTTAAATACAAAAAGAGACTGCAAGGTTAGTTAATGCCTTGGGGTTCCGAGGGTGAAGATGAGTGGTGGCCGTGGGGGTGGGTGTCAAACGGAATCTCAGCCATATAGCGGTTACACTTGACTGCTTTTAAAAAGAAAAAAGATTTGAAAGAAATGTGACAAAAGGAAATGGTCTATTATGGGTGTGGTACTGAATGTTTTAAATTTTTCAAAATAAAATGTAAAGCATAAAAGAAATTTAAATCCACCAGTGGAATTTCTTTTTCCTCTCCTTGCTCAAAACTCACCAAAAACAACAGCTAAATAAAAAATGGAAAATCTTACTATACATAAAACAAGGGAATGCTACAACTCCAATCTACAAACTATAAAGTGTCTCTGATATAGTACTGTGAAAACTGGACCAAAATAAGAAGGAAGCTGAGAAGTAACACATACCCCTCAGGTGGTAGCAGGAAAAAGAAACCCCTGAATGTCGCTGTCCCAGGAGTGAAAGGCCTGGAGCTGAGCCATGGCAGGCCATAGGAGAAGTGGGGGAAGGCTTGTCAAGAGCCAGTTCAACAGAGTAGAAAGGCCCACAGTCTGAAGAGCCTTTTCTGCCGTCCACTGCCACCCTCCCAGCTGAGGTGGCCTAGAGGAGAGGCAGGGTAGGAGGGAGCATTATTAACCCCTCTGACTGCCTCCTGGGTCTGCTTTTAGAGGTTCACAGTCCTCATTAACAGATTAAAGGTTCTGAGAAGTCCTGTAGTGAAGAAATACGGTTGGCTTTGTTTAACCCAGCATTCCGCCTTTTTATTTGATTTTTTAAAATTCTCTCCAGGTATGCTTTGGTAAACACCAACCTCTCTACAGGCTGCAGCTTCCCACATTTTAAAAAACTTCTGCTCCTGGGCTTCCCTGGTGGCGCAGTGGTTGAGAGTCCGCCTGCCGATGCAGGGGACACGGGTTCGTGCCCCGGTCCGGGAAGATCCCACATGCCACAGAGCGGCTGGGCCCGTGAGCCATGGCCGCTTGGGCTGTGCGTTCGGGAGAGGCCACAGCAGTGAGAGGCCCGCGTACCGCAAAAAAAAAAAAAAAAAAAAAATTTAAAGTCCTTGTGAATAATCACCTCTGAATAGCAGCCATACACTTTTTAGCACTGAAATGCTGACTTACATAAGAAGTAATTTTTTTAAAGATACAATATAATTTAAAATTAAATATTAGCTGGAAGAATTGACAGAGAGCATCACTTACTTAAAAGTTTAAAAATCCTAACTCTTTTTTTTTTTTTTTTTTGCGGTACGCGGGCCTCCCACCGCTGCGGCCCCTCCCGTCGCGGAGCACAGGCTCCGGACACGCAGGCCCAGCAGCCATGGCTCACGGGCCCAGCCGCTCCGCGGCACGTGGGATCCTCCCGGACCAGGGCACGAACCGGCGTCCCCCGCATCGGCAGGCGGACCCTCAACCACTGCGCCACCAGGGAAGCCCCTAACTCATTTTTTTAAATAAAAAATTTAAATATACAATAAATAAACTGAAGCATAAAGATGCTTTCTACTCAACACTTTTTTAAAAATTGTGGTTTAAAATAAAACACATGAGATGTATCCTCCTTACAAAACATTATGTGTACAGTATAATATTGTTAACCACTTGCTATTGGTGTACAGCAGATCTCTAGAACCTCATCATCTTGCATGACTGAAACTCCACCCCCCACCCATTTCTTTCTCCCTACTACACACTTTCTTGAAAATCAAAATCAATATTTCTACATGAAGTGATGACAAAAGAATTTTCCAATGAGGAATAATTAATGCAAATGGAACAGGAATTATTTTTAAAAATCATAGCAGCTTGAGGAATAACATAAAAATGCTGGAGCTTTTTAGCTTATTTTGGAAAAACAAGAAATAAAACTGATTCACAAGTCAGATGGGTTTGTTTCTCGGAACCATGACAGCCCAGGCTGTCTTATAGATCAAGAAAAATTCTCAGGGAGTAGGGGCTGTTTTGTTCCATTTTGTTTTATTTTGCTTTGAGGAGTGGAGGGAAATTTATTTCAGAGGAGGTCTAAAAAAATGATCTGAAATTTATCTATCCTCCACTGGAATTCAATGACATAGCATGGTTACCAAGTCGTTTGCAATGTTTATAATAAATCTTACGGTCTTGTCAACTGACACACAGCCAAGGTTGAAAGGAGGAACCAACCATGAGGCTCTAAAATCATCTGGTATTAACTATCTTTCCATGTGAGTAAACCCAGTTACATTCTTAAACCTTATATTACAAACAAGCCCAAAAGCCCAGAGCAGGGAGAGAGTAAAATGAAAATGCTCTTGTCTAAGTTACGGAACAACAAGATGATGCATCCAGGGTGCTCTGGGCTCAAATGTCAGGATTACAAAAACCCTGACTCCTTCCACATCTAATCACAGAATCTTACTGGTTCTACTCTCCCTGGGCTCACTATCAGCCCCTGCTATCCTGTCCAAACCACCATCGGTTCTCACTGACGCTGGTCCCCCTGCAGCTGCTCAAGCCTCGTGCCCACCCAGCCTTCCCTCTCAAGCCAGGGCCCTCTTTTTAAAATGACAATCTCTTTTTTTTCATAAATTTATTTATTTTTTATTTATTTATCTTTGGCTGTGTTGGGTCTTCGTTGCTGTGCGTGGGCTTTCTCTAGTTGTGGTGAGCGGGGGCTACTCTTCGTTGCGCTGCACAGGCTCCTCACTGCGGTGGCTTCTCTTGTTGCGGAGCACGGACTCTAGGCGCGCGGGTTTCAGTAACTGCGGCACGCGGGCTCAGTAGTTGTGGCTCGAGGTCTCTAGAGTACAGCGTCAGCAGTTGTGGCGCACGGGCTTAGCTGCTCCACGCCATGTGGGATCTTCCTGGAGCAGGGATCAAACCTATGTCCCCTGCATTGGCAGGGGGATTCTTAACCCCTGTGCCACCAGGGAAGACCCGAGGATCTTATGTCACTCCCCTGCTTCAAAATCCTCAGTGATTTCCCATTTTCCTTAGGATAAAGTTTTAAATCCTCAATATGGCCTGCAAGACCCGCCCCCTCGAAATCTGGCCTCTGCTGACTTTTCTAATCTCACCCAACATGCCCCATGCTCTCCCTCTAACTCCTTCTGCTTCATCGTACGGATTTATTTCCATTTCAGGAACATGACTACCTATATTTCCAGGATCTGGCACAGTGCCTGGCACATAATACAACTGACTTTAATTAATGCAGGAATGAATAAACAAATGAACAAATGTGAGAACACCTTTTTATTGAACCAAGGAGATTATGGAAGATATGTGAAGAAGCACAAGGCTAGGGAAACAAATAAAATAGGACAAATGTAGGCATGGCCTCATACATATATGTGTGTGTGTGTATATATATATATATATATATATACACACACGCACACACATGCACACACATATATATGAGAGAGAGAGAGAGAGAGAGAGAGAGAGGGATTATATAGAGAGAGCTAGACAAGAGAAGTAATTAATTTGCTAATTAGCAATTCAAAGAATATTATACCAGTACAAACAAACATACCCAGTATCCAGATCTTGGCTTTGAAATACCACTCTTCAATAAGAAGAATCAGGGCTCCTTAGAAAACTGGCTGGGAAAGTACAAGATGAACCTAGATCATCTTGTGGTGTCAAAAAGAGTAAGGAAGTAATCAAAAATGGGAACATATCAAAAAAACACAGGAACCAACTCGAAAAGCTTCCCACTAGGCAAATTTGGGACAGTTTAAGCAACAGAATAAGTAACAGTAATGGACTATAACCCATTCTGACATAAATAAATAAATGAATAAATAAATAAGGAAGATGGGAAATTTATTTCTTATAGTAGGCTTCCATCTAATAAATGAAAAGGGAATGGTGGAAAGAGAAAATCACCATTGGGCAAATGTCACAGTGGGAATTTTTCCTGGCAAGAATCGTGAATGAATATAAAACTGGTAGGCAAAAAGTATGATGAAAAATTGTTCATTTATATAGTTTCTTGCATCTACCTACAAGATATTAATTAAAAAGGGAAAGACAGCAACTTAACAGTGGAGAAATCAGACAAACACCTTAATCAAGTGATCAAAGTTAACACCGCCAGGAGTGAAACAAACTGAGAGGGAGCTCATGACGTGATGCACCAGGAAGGACACAGCATCACTTCTGTGACCGTCCTGGCAAAAATGCATGACCTGAATCTCATCAAGAGAACACATCATACAAATCCGAACTGAGGAGCATTCTACCAAGCAACTGGTCTGAACTCTTCAAAAATGTCAAGGTCATGAAAGATAAAGATTGAATACTGCTCCAGATTAAAGGAGACTAAAACTACATGACAACTAAATGCACCATGTGACCCTGAACCACACGAAAGATATTAGTAGGACAAATTGGCAAAATCTGAACACGGTCTACAGATTCGAAAATAGTTACTGTATCAGTGCTAATGTCCTGATTTTGATAATTTTACTATGGTTATATAAGAGAATGTCCTTATTTCTAGGAAATACACATCAGAGTATTTGGAGGCAAAGGGACATTAATGTTTGCAACCTACAAACATTTCATTTAAAAAATTATATAGGTATATATAAAGTTATTTATATGTGTGTGTGTGTGTGTATATACATATGGAGAGAGAGAGAGAATATGAATCAGTGATAAAGTAAATGTGTTAAAATGTTAACAGGAAAGGGAATTCCATTATACTGTTTCTGCAAGTAAAAAAAAAATTGTTTTAATTCTGAAATGGAAGTTAACAAAAGAAATCTACTTCCAAGTAAACAGCAGAATGTGAGAAGATCCATTTATAAAGAGCTGAGAATTTTCTCAGTCTTGCTCATTTGCATTTCCTCTAGATTCCCACCTGTTTCTGCATTTCCTCCTTCCAATGCTGTTTCTCTACTGCCTTTTCTTTTTTTCATTTATCCCTTTGTAGCACATTCTTCCACTCCCAAAGGTCCTCAATGCTTCATAATTTTGGAAATGACTGTATTTCAAAATAATTAATTATCCTAAATGAGTTTTGTTCTTTTGCTTAATTTAAAAATCAGGTGGTCTTAATGTTCTTTTTTTTTTTTGCGGTACACGGGCCTTTCACTGTTGTGGCCTCTCCCATTGCGGAGCACAGGCTCTGGACACGCAGGCTCAGCGGCCATAGCTCACGGGCCCAGCCGCTCCACGGCATGTGGGATCTTCGCGGACCGGGGCACGAACCCGTTTCCCCTGCATCAGCAGGCAGACTCTCAACCACCGTGCCACCAGGGAAGCCCGGTTTTCATGTTCTTAAGTCTGCCACTTAAACCTTCTGCTAAAATAAAGTACTTCTTACTTTACCACTAAATCAAGTAGCAAGTTCCTACACTGAATCAAACAATACAATGCAGAAAACAACATATTACAGGATCTAATTTTTAAAAATAAATATAATCTAAGCCTACATATATTTAGGCTACATAAATCCAAAGGCTCATATACCAAATAGTAGTTCATGTGCTGACACATATTGGCACCAAAAAAGTATTGGCTGAGTGGATGAATGCATGCATTCTAGTACTCTTGGGATGGGATTACCAGGGACATTCAGTTTCTATCGTCTACAGTCTGTAGACTACATTCTATCTACATGCTACCTCTCCAACCCCTCACCTCCAATAAAAGAGCAGCAATAAAGGTTTTTTGTTTTTCTTTTTAAGTAGTTCCTAAATCCAAATTACAACTTCAAATTCAGGGTCAGAGGGACCATATATAGTAATGGGAAGATCTGAAGTGCCAGAAAAGCTGGGAGGGAAAGTCCCTAAATTCTCCAAAACAAGAAGAAAAACCAAAGCTTCTGAGTGAAATAGAGAGCTTTCCCCCCAGCTTTTCTGAACAAGAAAAGACTACATTACGTTCTTCAAGATATTCCCGAATAACTTCCCATTTGTACCAACTGTACTATCCTCTCTTGTATTTATTAGGAGTCCTTCTCTTTGGGCAGCTTTATGCTTTAAGTATTCCTGGCCCAAATTAATATAACTGGAAGACAAATATAAAATAGCCTACAGTAACCATCTAAACAGTTCACAGCACTTACAATAACACAAAGTCAGACTTAAAGCAGTAAAGTTCAAAACCAGTAGCTTGTTCACTATTTGGCGGTAGCTTTCTATACACACACAGCTTCTGAAGATGTTTTTGTACAAGGAAACAATCTAGTGAGTATTTCTGTGTGGACTGAGAACCTACTAAACTAACTAACTAACTTTGGCTAACCACACTTTGATAACGTGGCTGCTATGCTGCTGGGCTAGAAATCTTTCAATTAGGTGGCAGGTCCTATTTTGAGAAGCTGAGTTTTCTGGAAGGCAATAAACAGGGTAAAGCAGGCAAATCCTGTTGATGTTTAGACACCATCCAGTCTGCAGCACAGCAATGGGGCTGGGGCTGGGGCTGGGGAGGGAGATAAGCCTAAGCTCCCAAAAGAGCAGTCTGCTCAATCCTCTTTAACTCAGCTTAGTGTCTGTTATGAATAGCTTCCAATGGAAAGGCACCAATGCCACATTGTTCTTCATTATGCATGGCTTATTAAAATTGAAATTTTACTGTTTCCAACTCGACCAAATTGGTGGCTCAAACCCCCATGTGCTATTAAGAGTGAGGCGTCCATTTAAGAGATGGAATCAGGATGAATATCGCCTGGACCAAAAGTGGAACAGGCTGGAAACTTTGAGGCTTTGCGTTCTAAGCTTGCCGTGTGAGCCTGGGAAAATCCCAATTTTTCTGTGGCTGTTTCCCCAATCTGTCAGGCCTGGTGCCCCTTCCTGAGCTACTCCATACTGAAAAATCAGAGCTGTGAAGTAGGGAATAATTCGTTTCCAGAGAGGCCCTTCCTGGTTGGGAACTTGTTTCTCCTTTTCAAAGAAAGACAGTTATCTATCAGAGCCTGTCCTTTTGCATGGAAGGAGAGCATATCCAAGCTGCCCAGAAAAAACCACTGAAAATCCACACGCCAGCCTTCTAGGCTTGGTACCTGCTCTTCTTCAATCCTGCGCTGTAGTGTTTCAATATAATGCTGGACGGCCATATAGATGAATCGGTACTGTGCTTCTGTCTGGACCATCCCTGACCTCTGAGACCGCACCATCTGAATGGTTTTGGGAACGTCAATGTCACAGTCGACACCTACAAAGCAAGCACCATGGAGTATCAGGATAAACTGCAGAGACAATGTGAAGTGGTTTAATGCACAACTGTTAGCAGACTCAGAGATAAAGCAAATTTAGTCTTTAATGTTCTAACCGAACATGTTCCAAGGGCTACAGCACTGGCCTTCTGACCAATACCAAGGATCCTAGAAGATTACAGCGTAAAGGGTCAGCAGTGAGGGATCCCTCACGTTCCAACAGCACCGTCCCATACCATCAGCAAGGCAGCTGCATGTTCAACAAAAGACCAGAGCAGTGGCGCCCACAGCTCGTAGGCTTTGTTTTATGCCAAAAGCTCAAACAGCATCACTTCTGTTCTCTGGCAAACATATTGAAAGCTGAAGTCTCCGGCCTAGATTTTTGTGAAAATATTTTAACACTCAATTCTCTTCTACAGGCTACTTTCACTAGCACTTTCCTTCCATAAACTGAAAACAGGAACTGTAGCTTCTTGTCCTCCAGATGACCTACCTTTCTCTCTGATGATGTCAATAAGAATATCAATCACAATGAACGTCCCTGTTCGGCCAATTCCAGCACTGTGGGCAGAAGGATGAAGAGCGAGGACAACGGAGTCATTCATGAGGGTTTTATATGCAAAACCAAGCTATTAATATTAACAAAAACAATGTCTGCTCTTGGGAGTGTTTATAAGATTGTCCATTTATATTCACAAATATATTAGCAAAGAGCACAGGGCTTTGGACTCAGTCCATCCTACACTTGGAGTCCAGCTTCTCCAGCACAACGTGCCTGAGGCAACTCCCTTAACCTCTCTGACCCTCAGTTTCCTCATCTGTGGAACAGGTTGTTGTGAGGATCAAATATGAGTAACGGATGAAAAGCACTGAGCTCAGATGCTGGTATAGAGCAAGTGCTCAATAAAAGGGAGCTTTTAAAGAACTGAATAAATAACATTTCACACACATCTACTTGCATATGAAAGAGATTTAGGAAACCAAACTTTCCCCAGTATAATCATGAAACCTAAGCTTGGGCACCAGCAGCCTGCGAACTCTGGTGCAGAGGCCATGGGCCTGGCTTCTAGAAGCCTGGATGGGGAGCGGTCCGAATCTTCTGAAGCAAACAAGTATATTGTCAGGGGAAAAAATATACCTTATTTCCATGGAAAAAGAGAACAGAAGCACAATCAAAGAGATGAATCCTAAATTATTATATTAACAAAGAAAACCAAGCAAACATTACCAGACTAAGGGCTCCTTGAGAATAAGGACTGTGTTTACCACCCTGTGCCCCACCACCCCCAGGTACACGGTGGTCCCGTAGGATCTAGAAGAAATGTACTTTGGGTCAAAGTGGTCCCTTAATGCCTCAAACAGAGCTTAAATTTTTCCCTCAGTTAAAGAGCTGGGGATGGGCAGGTAAAAACAAGCCCCCTGGGCATCAGAACACAGGACAGGCAGCACCCTGGAGGTGGGAGGGTTGGTCACCTGCAGTGAACCACCACAGGCCCCGCGTCCGTGATGCTCTCCTGCTTATGGTGGACCTCCTCCAGGAAGTCCAGCACGCCCCCGGGGTCACTGGGCACTCCGTGGTCCGGCCAGGTCCGAAAGTGGTATTGCCAGACCGTTCTCTCCGTATTCCCCTGGAGTAGAGCCAAGAAAAACCAGAAAAGAATTAAATAAATCAAGGGGTTGAGGACTCGTCTGGTCCCCATCTTTCCTAGATCCTACGTGAGCCAGGGGACCGGGCCCGCACAGAGCCTCCTCACACACTGCTTACAGGTCCCCTGCACGAGTTTCCCAGATCTCTCCTACTTTGGGGTCTGACTGAGCAATCCTAGAGGCAACCCTTGGCCTCTGCCATAAGAACCAAGATGTCTCATTCGGCTATTTGTTCTTCAGGAAACTACAGCCTGAATCAGTCTCTGAATCCTCAGCCAGGGGCAGATGAGGTCCCTGATCCTCCTCATCCAAGGGCAGCTCTACCTGGGAGGAAACTGAGGCCTCTGGGACTCAGGGCCCTCCTCCCACCAGATGAGAAAACGGGTATTCCCTCAAGCACTTGTTCCTCTTTGTCTTTTTGTACCTGGCCCTCCTCCCCTCCCCCAACACACACTTTTATTATAATATGATATTTAAACCTCTGTTTGCTGCAAAGCAGATAAGAAGACAGGCTTTGCAATCAGATGGGTGCATTTAGGCCCAAATTTCAGGATTCACACTCACTGCGGCCCCTGGACATCTCTAAGCCTCAACTTCTTCATTTGCCGATGGAGATAAGAATCTCTCAGTCACAATACCATTGTGAGGACTAAACAATGTCAATTAAACACACAGCCACTGCGCAGGAGACAGTTAAGAGACTCAGCACACTGGTGCTCTTCTGAGGACGGACATTAATAAAGGTCAACAAGGATACCAAGACCACAAAAAACCAAAAAGCATCGTGTTCTGGGTCTACCCAGATTAGATCCCTGTAATGGCACTATTCATCACTACATCTTCTTCCGACATATCTGGAGACAATTCAAGCTAAGTAACATTTTTAAAGGGGATTTAAAAAAAGAGAGAGAGTAACTAGACCAGTGTCCACCACCAGTAACCTTCAGAACATCCAGGGAATCTGAACCACAATCAAGATCCTTTCTTGAATTATGTGCATTTAATTTGCTGAGTCAGAAAAAGATTTTTCTGGATGTTACCAGTGAGCTAAAGATCAGGGGGCTACCAGGGTCACAGAAAGGACAGGGAATGAGAGAGATCCAGCGCCCGGAGCATCCTTGCTCCTCATCCTTCGTAAATGGCCACTGAGGTCTCTGCTCCCACCCCTCCTTCCCAGGCAATCAGAAGGCATAAATGAGATCATGTGATAGCACTTTAGAAAACATGGAACGAGCTCTACAAAAAAGCAGATAATCTGTGACCAGCAATTTTGGAGGAATGATCGGTCCCATGCCAGCACCTGCATCCGAGGGTGCAAAACACAAACCCAAAACGCCAACTTTTCCCGTACCTGCTCTTCCCAAATCTCCGATAACAAGAAGGATGTTTTATCACTAAAACTGAAGAAAAATCCACCTGGTACTGAGAAACACCTGATGATGAGAAGATGGGTAGTTATCACTAAACCTGAAGAAAAACCTATCTGGAATCTTTGTCCGACGTCCTCTAAATCTCTGTCTCATTTCTGTTGGACAACTCCTCTCTCAGACTCTCCAAGTGAACCTCCACCCTCTCCCCACAACCGCACCCCCGCTGACATCAGAAGTTTGACATCCCACCCTGGACCACAACTGCCGAGGCTTCCAGCTCACTTCAGTCCCCCGACCACCTCATGGAACTCACCAGACCACTGAGCCCCTCCCTCCACCCTCCGCCTGCCTCCTCCTGCCCTTGCTGCTGGCTTGCCCAGCTCAGATTCCATGCACTCTGCTCACAGCCACTCTCCATCACAGACCTCCACTCCCTCCACCCTCTCTCCATCCACTGCACACACAAACACACACACCCCGCCCCGCCCCAGCAAAGCCCCAAGCCTGGACAAACCTAACCACCCACTTTCTCTGTTTTGTACCCAAGGAACAGAGTGTCCTTGGAGAAAACTCACACCAGGTGACTGGTATCACTGAATGGTCATCTTCACCACCTCAATGGGCACTCAGCACTGCCCAGAAATTTACTGGATTTCTTGCTTTGCTACACAATGACTATTTCATCCTTTCCCCACTTTCCTCAAACATTTCGCCTCTTCTTATTCCCTTTGAATGTCAATGGATGGCCTTGCCTCAGGCCTGATAGAGAATTTAGAGCAAATCCCTGTCAGCTCCCCTCCCTATATCTGTGGCCACCTTCTCCTCTTTCCCTCCTGTGGCCAAGAAGTGCTATCCCCATCGATCAAAACCAATCCATCCATGATGCTCTATATCCCACGCCCCTCCTCGTCCAGCCTCCACCCTTGCCTCCCTGGCATCCTCGCCTTGACGTCTCAAAGGCATCTCAAACTTTACGTGTCCAGCAGGTTGCGCTTCATCCTCCCTCCCTCCTCAAATCTGCTGCAGCCCTCGCCCCTCATTCACGCCATCATCAAACCCCTTCACATTTACATCCACAATTATCTCCAGTCGGTCCCCTTCTTTCCATTGCCCCTACCATGTTTTACCCAAACGATTCAAGCTTTACCATCCTGTACATCTTCCAGCTTTTCAGACCTCTGCCACAGTGCCACCGTCCACTCAGACTCAAAACCCTACGACGTCTGATTCCGCCTCCTCCTCCAATAGCCAAACTATCCCTACACACCCTACAGACTTCACCCCCCAAGGGGTCTCTCACATCCCTTGCTTCTCTTCTAGAGTTTATTCTGGCATTTTATATCATATTCATTTCCAAAGGAAGGAAAAAGAAGCAAAACGTGGAGAGAGGCCATCAGACCTAGACCTCTGCAGAGCCCTCCTGGTTACAGGCGTCCTGGCCACTGGAGTCACTCTATCCCACTCTTCCCTCGGGGGGCTGTAGGGCACCTTCCTGGCACCTGTCTCCACATGTGTCCACTTGGCACAAGAACCATCACGGGTCCAACACCAGCCAATGAATAAAATTTACATTTCCTTTTTTTTTTTTTTTGGCCATGCCTGCGGCATGTGGGATCTTAGTTCCCCAACCAGGGATCGAATCCGGGCCCTCTACAATGGAAGCACAGAGTCCTAACCCCTGGACCAAAAGGGAAGTCCCTAAAATTTACATTTCTTCACATGAGAGTTAGGGCTCTTCCCAACTTGGTCCCAACCTCTCTCAACCCAAGTTTACTCCCTCAATTCCCCATTTGCCTTCATTCCCTGTAAACCCCATTTCCTTGACATTGGCACTTCAGAACCCTGGCTGACAATGACACTTCATCTGGGAGACCCTCTCTCCACCATCTTCTCCCACAGAGACCCCGACCTAAAGGCCCACCCTCTTCTGAGACGGTCTCCCTGATGCCCCGGCTGGAAGCCCAGCCTCGGCAGAACTCCAGCATCTTAGACGGGTGTGACAGCCGGTGTCTGCTCGAAAGCACAGGACTTTGTATACGTGGCTTCTCTCGGCTACATGACTGCAATTCCCTGAGGACAAAGGCTATTTCGCTTACCTTTGTGTCCCCAAAGGACTTTGAAAAAGTAAGCCCCTCTCACCATGCAATTAAAATGAATCCAAATCTTGTTGGATTCAAAGTTAGTCACCCCAGGGACAAACCTGAACTACAAGCAATTAAAAGCTGATGCCATGGAATTTGGTCACTGAATAGGCCTCAGGGCCTTTGCACTCGCTGCCCTCTCCGCTTAGAACACTCCTCTCCTGACCCTCTGGATGCTGCTCCACCTTCAGGTCTCAGCTTGTGTGGCACCCCCTCAGAGAGGCCCTCCCTGTTTACTCCATCTTGGGTACCCAGTCACTCTCTAACATACCATCCTGTGGCTTTCACAGCTGGAGCACAATCGGAAAGCTTAGTTGGTTATTTACTCCTTAACCTTCCACCTCCCTAGGCTCTGTGGGGGCAGGGACTGTGCCGGTCTGGTTTGCGATGTATCA
Organism: Phocoena sinus; assembly: GCF_008692025.1. Taxonomy (NCBI): domain Eukaryota; kingdom Metazoa; phylum Chordata; class Mammalia; order Artiodactyla; family Phocoenidae; genus Phocoena; species Phocoena sinus. Next base: position 74,176,129 of record NC_045776.1, on the reverse strand, counting down.
GTAGTACCTTGACGGTGCCTGGCACATAGTAGGCGCCTGATAGATGGATGTTATTCAATGAGTGAACGAATGCCTGAAGGTATGCAGACAGGAGTAACCGCACGACCCTGGATTAGCGCACACCATGCGCAGTTACCAAAGTCACTAAAGTACGACAATATACTTACTTGTCCAACCTTCGAAAGTTTAAGTTCTCTTAACGTATAGTCATGAGCAGCACTTTCTTTGACGTTCCTAACACGCATGACCCCGTATTCTTTTAGCGCATACTCATCAGGCCAGTATTTGACACATTTGCTCTGGAAGGGATCAGAGAAAAGACAGTTAACCTCTGTGAACTCTGACATGAAAGCCGAAACCAAAAGAAAACCAATGTTCAAGTCTTCCTTGATGACCACTAACATGGAAAACGGCCTGTCTGGTATCTAACTGTTGGGTTTTGAAAGAAGGAAAGAAGAACTCAAAAAGAAAAGCAGGTGTGTGGAGAACCAGGGAGAAGTGGGAAGAGAAAGCCGCTGTTGCAAAATTGTCTAATTTAAGCCACAGGTCCAAGGAGAGTCAGTGTTTGTTTATTTCTCTCTAAAGAACCAAAGAGGCAGAAAGAAGGGGACTACCCAGTATGAGGGTGCTGCCTAGCATGCACTCAGTTCTGAATTCCAGAGATCTACCAGTCACTGTGCAGGGAAGGCAAGCAGGGGCTCTGGAGGTGGATGGGCTGCCCAACGAGCCAGACTGTCTGGTCCATTTCCGTGCCAGTGTAGGAGGTCTCCCCGCCTTATCTAACCCAAGTGTGAAATAACTCCAGCACAGAAAGGCAGCTGATGGGGTTTTGAACCAGCTGCTTTTTCTATATCCAGATCCATCTGATACCTGCTACACACGTCACCTTCGCTTAACTGGGTGCCTGGGAACGCCAAGCCTGCAATAGCTGCTGGCTTCAGAGCAGGCAGATTGGAGAATATGGCACCAAAGGAATCATTCTGGTTGCCAAAGAGGAAGATATTTTGCTCAATGAGAGATGAGTCTGCGTATACTTGGTGATGTGCCCTGGGCAGAGAATGCCTTTGTGTCTTGCTTTTTCCTGGGAACAGTCACCCATGCCACTCACTTTCAACAACAACCAAGACACAAATATCAGCAAGAGAAACCTACCTTGTGCATTAGGAAGACAGAGAAATTCACTGTTATAAAACGAGAAATCAGAGAGCAGCTGCAGACGTCCCCACAGTCAATGACTGAGGGAAAGAAGAAAAACATGGCAGGAGGAAAGGTCAACAGAAGAATTAATGGACAGCGTTTACTTTTCTGCTTAACATGGCTTATGTGGTCTTTTACGCATTATTCTGAATTCAGCTTTCCCTCCACGATCCTGTAGATCCAAAAACTTCTTTGACAGATTTGACACAATTTTTATTATCCCCAAATAAACACTTTGACTATTAAATGTATGCAATGCTGTCACTCTCCAATCAATTCTGAGGACTGCTGGTCGCTCAAAAGAAGACAAATCAAATCACAACTCCTAACATTGTAGCTGACTCTGCATGTCTGCAATCTACTGTGCCCTCCTCCCAGTTTCCCAAACTCTGATGTAAACCTTGGCAAACAAATTCTAAAATGTGAGTGCTAACACTTTAGCTTTTAAATTAAAGCCCAGGAATCAAAGGGAATTCAGAGTCTGGTTTTTCTTCTGTGCACTGGAGGGGATAACAGGAGAACAAGTTACCAGAAACGCTCGTGGGGAGACTGAAAGCCCATCATGTCCTCCTCTCCAGCAGCAGAGTACAGAGGAAGAATGAGAAAACAGACAAAGGCTGGGAGAAGGAGGTAAGGAGCGGGGGGCAGAGTGACTTGGCCCAATGTCTGTCTATTCTAGGAGTTTCTGGCAGCTCTTCTGAGAGGGACCAATCCTGATCCCTCTGAAGTGACCTAAGAACCCTCTCTTCACAGCCCCCAAGTCCTCTGAGAACAGGTGGCCTCCTACAACTGCAATCAGGCAACAGGCAGGACGGAGGGCTCAGTTTTCCTTCCCATACTTAGAGCAGGTGACACTCACCTGAAGCAAAAACTATGAAGACATTTTAACTTGTCCATTAATGCAGGAACATCTACTGTTACTGCAGGCAGCTGCTAGCGGAAGCCTTTGCTTCACAATGACCAGACCTGGCCTCAAAGGTATTCAAAAGTGTAGCAACTAGCAGTACAACAACGAAAATCTTACAAAATCACATTGCCTTTCACAACTGATATGAAAATTACATTAGAAGGGCTAATATCCAAAATCACCCATCTGTCTTTTTATAGGGTATGACTGCTACATTCCATGCAACTTTTACATAAACCAGTTAAAGTATATCTAAAAAAAAGAACTTTTGACTAGAACACAAACAAAAACAGAGAACTTTTCCATATTAAAAAATGGACAAAGAGATGACACAGAGCTGTCACTCAGTGAGATTTGTCTGCTTCTCTATAGGTGTGGGATGTTATAACTTTTAAAAACCTGAAGTGTCATGAAGAGTGCAGGGAGATGGGTACTAGGCATATGCTGCTTGGGGGGAGCGTACACTGGGACAACCACTCTACAGGGTAGTTGGCAGAATTTATTAAAATTTACAACATGCAAAAGCAAAAACAATAAATAAACAAGAAAAAATAAACAAAAAAATTTCAAAAATGGAGAAAAAAAGAAAAATTAAAAAAAAATTTTTTTAATTTACAACATGCACACCCGCTATGACCTAGTAATTCTTCTTGACATCTAACCTAGAAAAACACTTACCACATACAAAAGCAAGAACAAGATTGTTCACTTCAGCACTGTTTATAAGAGCAATAACTGAAACATTTAAATGCCTAATATATGACTGTTAAACAAACGGTGGTACATCCATACCATGGAATACCATGTGATTACTAAAAAGAATGAGATAGGTCAATATGTACTAACAGAAGAAGTTAGAACATATATTTAGTGGGGAGAAAAAAAACCAAGATACACAATAAAGTTACTGGATGACAGCACTTTTTCATACAGTACTTGTCCGAAAATAGCACTATATACTTCTTTAGGAGCATGTATGTATGTAAATACATGTACATGTGCAAATGTAGGTATATAATGCCTACTATACACATGCATATGCAAATGCCAAGAAGACAGTGTAGAAGAATACACATCAAACTGATAAGAGGGTTTATGTTGGAGGAGGGAACAACTGGGTGGACAAGGGATGGTGACAAAGGTAATTTTAATTGTAAGGCGTTTGAATGTTTATCTGAATATATTGTCTGGATAGTTCAAATTAATTTTTTAAATGCTTACAAGTCCTAAGTATAGTTCACATGACAAGTGAAATCAATGTTTATTGATTCGTCCTCTAATCCCCTGAAGGTACCAGACAGGCCTTCTTACACTCCCTTTATGACCTCTGCTTCTAGACACAATGGGGTAAAAGAGACTGGATTTACTCTCCTACCTTAAACCACTAAAATGGAAAAATGAAATGACACATATAATAGGATTAGTAACAAGGACATTTAAAAAATTATTATAAATATATTCCATATGTTCAAAAGGTACAGTAAATGATGGACATGTTAAGAAGAGAGACATAGGATATATTAAAAAGACTCAAATAAAACTTAAATGAAAAGGACAATGTCTACTGTGAAAATTACACTGGATAGGATGAACAGCAGATTCTACACTGCAGAAGAAAAGATTAACTGAAACACGTATAGCAAAAGAAACTTATCTAACTTATCCCAGACACAGAGGGAAAAAAGTGAACTGAAAAAAAATGAAGAAATTCTCAGTGAGATACAGGACAACTTCAAACAGCCTAATATATGTGTAATTGATATCCCAGGACAGGGTGGGTTGGCAGTTCATATGTGAAGAAATAGTAAACATTATTCAAATTTGAAGAAAACTATAAACCCACAGACCCAAGAAGCTCCATGAACCCTAAGAAGAAGAAACAAAGAAAACTACACCAAAGTACGTCATAATCAAATTTCTCCTACTCCCTTTTTTCCAGAGGGTCAGAGTAAGCTTACTGTGTTTACTCAGCTTTTTTTTTTAAATAAATTTATTTATATTTTATTTTTGGTTGTGATGGGTCTTCGTTGCTACCCACGGGCTTTCTCTAGTTGCAGTGAGTGGGGACTACTCTTCGTTGCGGTGCGCGGGCTTCTCGTTGCGATGGCTTCTCTTGTTGTGGAACACGGGCTCTAGGCGTGCGGGCTTCAGTAGTTGCAGCACATGGGCTCCACAACGCAGGCTCAGTAGTTGTGGCGCACGGGCTTAGTTGCTCCGCGGCACGTGGGATCTTCCCGGACCAGGGCTCGAACCCGTGTCCCCTGCATTGGCAGGCGGATTCTTAACCACTGCGCCACCAGGGAAGTCCCTATTCAGTTCTTAACATGTTCAACCTGACATGTCCAATACTTCAAAAAAGTAGAGTATATAGCATACCTTTCCTCTCTCCACTTCTTTTGTTGTCATGACAATCACTCGGGAGTTCTCTTGAAACACCATCCGCCAAAAGTCATTCACTGTGTTTTGCAGGCAGCCCTGTGTGGCAATGTAACTCTTTTTGGGCTTTGAGTTGTTGCACTTGGTTTCAAATTCAGGCTAGAAATTTAGGAAGAAAATACTTCAAACATTTGAAAACTGCTTTCAGGCCATGAGGAAGTATTTAAAATACAAAAACTGGTTAGCAATATACAGTCAGAAAACACCACGAGAAACAAAGTTTACCATGATAATGTTTGCATTGATGTAATCTGAAACAGGCTCATTGGGATCACCATCGTGTAGGACAACCCTGGTGTGGTCAACTGGAAGAAAAAGAGACCATGGTCACAAAGGTACTGAGACCTCTTCAGGACAAATCAATTCAAATCAGTTCTTTCTCAACGAGTCCAAGTTTTGCTCATTTCATGATAAAACAACATTAAAAACTAAATCCTAAACAATAATCTGAATATGATGCCTCATAATGCTTTCTTTAAGAGAATAAAGTAGCAATGTCAATTCCCTGGTTTTGATAATGTACTATGGATATATAGAATATTATTATTGGGAGAAGCTGGATAAAGGGTACCTGGGAACCCTCTATATATTTTTGTAACTTCTTGTGAGTCTAAAATTATTTCAAAACAAAAGGTATTTTTGTTTTTTTGGGTTTTTTTAGAGGAAGAGTAAACTACAGGTAAATGACATGATGTCTGAGATTTGCTTCAAAACAATTCAGGAAGAGAAGAGAAGTGTATCAGAATATAGATGAATCAAGATTGGGCAGGAGTTGACAATTGTTGGAGCTGGGTGATGGGTACGTGTGGGTTCTTTATACTATTCTGTCTACTTTTGAATATATTTTAAACTTTCCATAATAAAAAGGGTGTTTTTTTTAATGGAGTAGAATTAAATACAGTATCTAGACAACAGGATTCTGATGATAGTATCTACTGACCAAATTTTATACAAAAGTACATTACTGATTTTAAAAAAATCTGAGTGTTCCACCTAAGCAACACATTTTACACTGAGAAATAGTAATAAAGTTGTATGTCTTACTAGAATAATGTTCTTTTGCTTCAGACTCCCCATCTTTAAAGAATATGATGTTAATCAGAAGAAACATCTGATTGGGATCTTTAAGGGAGGAAAGGGCAATAATATTCTATTTATCAATAGATACTGCATACCACTGTTCCCTTCATCTTTTCCTACATCCCCACATCTTACTAATGAGTACCATTTAGACCTCTTGAGCAGAAATGAAAACTTAAGACATAAAGAGGGCAATGCTTCCCCAACGTCATTAGGACCATGCTGTGGCTCAAAATGATTCTCTACAAATTCCTCGTTGTCTCTCCTCAGTATTAGAAATGCCTCCACTTTCTCCCATCCTCAACTGCACACATTAAAAATATCTATATGGATGTGATATACATATACACTGTGTGTGTGCACCTATGTATACAGAAAGACTATGCCACACACACACACACACACACACAGACACACACGCACACATGGGATGGGTTTACAGTATCTGACAAAATAGCTCTGGCCTGAGGAGACATTACAGCAGTGCTCTCCCCTGATCATGCTACCCAATAAACTTCAATAATAAAGTTTTTGAACACTGAAATATATATACAATTATAGATACACACAAGCCTTATTTTTATTTTTTTTGCGGTACGCGGGCCTCTCACTGTTGTGGCCTCTCCCGTTGCGGAGCACGGACTCCGGACGTGCAGGCTCAGCGGCCATGGCTCATGGGCCCAGCCGCTCCGCGGCATGTGGGATCTTCCCGGACCAGGGCACGAACCCGCGTCCCCTGCATCGGCAGGCGGACTCTCAACCACTGCGCCACCAGGGAAGTCCCACACAAGCCTTATTTTTAAATTGGGTAAAAACATTATGCACGCTCTGCCATCAAGCTGCACATCAGATTAAAAATTTACTTTCTTTTTTTTTTTTTTTAGATAAAGGATGTAAATCAAGAGACGTTCTAAATGTTCCTTCCCTGTCCCATAGCAGACTGCCTTACCCAGCCCACTCTGGAGACCCTGCATTAGAGCTCAGGGCTAAGAACAGTGACTTTGGGGGCTCCAGTACCAGTTCTCCCACTCACTCCCACATGTGACCTTGCTAAAATGGTCCCTAAAATGGGGATAATAAGAACTCCTGCTTTGTGTGCATGGGATACGGATTAAGTGAGATATGGACTCAGAGTCTGGCACAGAGACAGCACTCAGGGGAGGTGAGCTATCACAACTGTGTGGTGCCATTTCTGGGATCCTCACCCAAGGCCTACATCCTTCTGGGCCTCTTTTTCACTACAGTTCAACTCAGGCTCTACCTGGCAGCACCTGGGTGTTAAAGGAGGTACTGCTTTATGAATATCACAAGGTCTACTTCTGAGCAAAGCATAGGTATGCACCTGAATCTCCAGTAATTTGAGCTCAAGGGATGAGGGATGTCAGAAAAGATGAAGGGAACAGTTGGAAGAACCCCCAGGAGGAGCTCGTCTGTTCCCCAGATGAGGGAACAGAACCCCAGAAAGGAGGCGTGCCGTCCCCAAGACCCAAGGGCTGGGCGCTGCAAAGCAAGGACACAAGCCTGGGACACTTGAGCCTGATGGTGAGACCCTGGGAGATGGCAAGCCTTGAGATGATCTCTCCTACACAGGCAAAATTAATTAACAGAAGGAAACAACCACACACTAAGTCTCCCAGTGGCAATTTTACTCCGTAATCAACATCACAGGAACTCAGTGAATGAGGCCATCCATCCCCAAAACAGCTGATTATTTTGGAAACAACTTACAATTAAAAGAAGCTAAGGCCTTGGATCTGCTGAGAAAGCACATGGCCCCCAGAAAAGTTACTGAGACACTGGGAATCAAAACCTCCAAGAATGACTATTATGGAGAAATACATTGATACTTACAGGGCAGGATGTTTTTATATCTATTTTTGTTTTTATTCTCTTGCCTCTGACCCTCTTTTCTGCTGTAGAGAAGTTTGCATTCCTGTTGTTGTAGTGTCTAGAGAGAAACAAAAGTAAATATTATTATGCACCAAAAGCTTCAAAAAAGAAAAGCTTGACCCAGCACTTCCACTTTAGGGAATTTATCCTAGGAAATGTTCCAGAGTCGTGGGCAATAGCTACAAGAAAGCTCACCTTAATGCTATATCAAGAGTGGCAGGAACACTGGAAACAACATAAATGTCCAACCAGAAAGGGCTGCCTAAATAAACACTTTCGTTCATTCATACAAAAAATGTTCTACGGACGTTTAAAAGATATCCTAGGAGAATATTTAATGCCTTGGAATGATGATCAGAGTAAGTATTAACTGAAAAGCAGGTCAAACTTCCAAAACAGTGTCTTACATAAGCCCATATGTCTGCATGCACCTGTGTATATAAGAAATGGCAGAAGGATGTACACCAAAAAAGTAACGGGGATTATTTTTTTGAGAGCAGTGGGATTATTCTTTTTCTTTTCTTTCTTTTTCTTTCTTAACTGTTTTTTGCCTAAATTTGCTACAATAAATAAATATTTATAAGAAGAGAAACCTTTTAAAACAATTATTAAGAATGAAAGCCAATGAGCATTGGTATACAGCATCCAAATAATACATATGATCCATGTTCTTGAGGATTTTATGATCTGCCTTTTACCATTGATTAATTCAGAGCAAGCTGAAAGTCAGTTCTCAAATTTGGATCCTGGGGGACAGTAGAAGTAGTTCTGGTACCACTAGATCATGGGCATGCAAGCTTTGTTAGCAAGGCTTTAGAGTCCTCCTATGCCTCAAACCCATGTCAGTGCCCTGGGCAGCCAGCCTGCGTCTGCACAGACACCCACTCTCCTATGCTCTGAGGGGAGGGGGCCCCTATCCTCTACCACAGCCAGAGACGGAGGAGAAGAACTCTTGGGCTCCCAAAGCGAGGGGTCAGAAAGGACACCTCTGCAGGTAAAGGAGGTGGGGAACGCGATCAGGGCAAGAGCCTAAACTAGGCAGCCACAGCGGAGCTGGTCCCAGGGGAAGAGAGGATGTGGGGAAGTGGTGAGAAGCACCAGCTGCAGAAACAGACAGGAAGGTGGACAAGCTAGGCTGAAGTATTTTCAAGGAGTAGGTTTCATTTTCAAAATTACCACAAGTGCCTCTTCAAGGGACCCTTGGTTTCAAACAAGCCTAATTTGAATGGGAAATCACAAATGGGGCAAATCAAGAAAGTGAAAAGAAGACTAAAAAAAGGGGGGGAAAAGGTGTGTTATATATTTTTTTAATATATTTATATATGCTAAAATGATTTTCCCTTAGAGATTTCTCTACAAGGAGAGGCAGAGTCAGTATTTCGTAACACAGCAGCCCTGTTAGATTTCCATTTCATTTATCAGAATTTCACAGACAGGTACGAAAGTCAGGAGTTTAAATTGCTAGTTTGACTCTCAGTTTCAAAATGCAATATTTGGCCTTGGCACTCAGCTCATAACCAAAGTGTTCAGCCAGTGGAAACCTGGACAGAAATAAAATACAATGTATGCAGAACTCTGACAATCAAACGGTCACTCAAAATTCTTAAATGAGGTCACTTTAAGTAATTACAGCCCTTTGCCTTCTTGGAGCTGGCATTTCCTCTGAACTGTGAGCCAGCCTTACCGCGCAATATTGCTGTGTTAGGAAGAAAGTCTGATCTTGATTATTAGACATTAAGGTGAGGTTCAAACACTATGAACCGAATCAATCACTTAAACATCAACCAAGTGAAGAGAAACAACATCAACAAAAGCTACAATGGGGTGGGGGGAGGGCGGGACACATGCTAGGAAATAACTAGGTGCTTGATTCAAAACAAACTTGACAGCAAAGCATTCAAGTGTTCACTTACGGAACAAACTTCAAGTGACGCTTCACTTGTGGAGGGCACACTGCCAGAGCAATCTCTAGAAAAGGCAGATTTCACCCAGTCCCGCCCTGTTTAATCACCTTCAGTTTCTCCCTCTGCCTTCAAGATCAAATGCACGCTTTTCAGAACAACTCAGGAAACCTTCTCTGAGCTAATGGAGGCCTGCCTCTAACCTCAGCTTCTGCTTTGCCAAGTTACTATCCTGTCCATGCCTCAGTGTCCTCAAGTGTAAAGTGGGGCTAATCCTAATTACCTACCCCATAGGGCTGGTGTTAACAGTTAAGGCGCACTGTCTACACTCTAGCCACACCAAATATACACAAGAGTCTTGAACTCACCATGTTTCTTCAGGCCTTCATGTTTTTATTCATGCCATCCCCTCTGCCTAGAATTCCCTTTCTCTGCCTTGAGTACCTATGTATGGTTACATTTTACTTACTCATTAGGACCCACCCCAAATACCTCCTCCTCTGGGAAGCTCTCCTGACCCACTCAGCACGACCTCCCTGTGGCTCACAATACCAGTTCAAGGGCTGCAGCACGTCCCTCCGTGAGTACGCTCGTCACACTGAATCCCAGCTACGTTTTTACAATCTTGTCTCTTCTATTAGAGAGCATGGACCACCCCTGTTTGCCTGCAAACAGCACAGCATCCAGCACAAAGCAGGCACTCAAAATGTATCCGTTGAATGAACAAATAAATACAGAAGGGGGTGGAGGGAGACATACAAACCACAGACCATCATGGTGATGACCTCGGCACTACAGGGCCCACACTCAGCATCCCATGCTGACACTGTCGGCCTGGCTTCAACATAAAGAAAAACCACGTAGGCAAAATATTAAAACAGCACTTCCGGATCTTTAGTCATTTGAAAAGCATCTTCAAGATGCTGTGCCATCTCAGCACATCACCTGTTATATCAATTGTTTTCTTAAATTAACAGCCTCTTTTTTCCCCCTTCAGAAAATGTATTTCAAAAGGAAATTGCATATTACTAGCACACATGAAAACCAGTATCACTTGCCATATATGGAAGGTAACCAGAAAAAGGAATATAATAAAAACAAAATATTGTCAAATTCTACCTGGATACTGTAGCATGCCTGAGACTCTGTAAAGGAAAAGGGACACTGGCAGGTGTTAGAGGTAGGTGTTAGAGGCATACTAAAACTGTACTCAGACCTTCTCCTAAGCCGCGTCAAAAGAAATGGGTAAGGGTTAAAAAAGAGAAAAACCTTCCTCATTCGCTAATTCGATCTTACTGTAATGGGGTGCCACGGAAAATCATCTCACACACCAAGAACACTTTGCTAGAATAATCCAGAGTTCCAGGCCAGGGAAATCCTCACCAATACCCATAGCATGTTGGCTGGACCATCTACTCAGCTCAGCCTCTGTCTTCCCTCATCCTGCGTTAAGTTACCAATTGCATCTTCCATGTGGATTTGAGGTTGGAACAGCACACAAGTTGAGACAGTTTGGGCCCTGGAGTGTTCCAGAAAAGACAGGCCCAGGGACCCTGTGTCCCGGGTGCAGTAGGGTGCTAACCGCCAGCGGCTGGCTGGCAGCTGTCACGGATTAGTAATGACTAACAGTGCGCCTCTCCCCCTCCAGCCCCTGCTCCTTCCTCAGTGCCCACTAGCCCATTCTCATCTGCGCCTGGGGCCCAAGTTGCCTGAACACATTTCATTTCCCACAGTGGAAGGCTGCCATCCATCTCCAGTGAGACTGAAAATAAAAAGAACTCAGAAGTTGTCACTTTCCATGTTCTGCCTGCAGAGGCTCCCCAACTGCACCCGAGATAATCAGCTACCGCCTGCTAAGGGGCGCTTCCTCCCCAGCAGCAGCAGGCTGATGGCCGGAAGAGGCAGGAGAATAGCCACCAAGCCCTGCCCCCAGGAGTTTACAATCCCTTCAAGGTTGATCTTCCACAACCTCCCTCTCAGCTGCCCCCAGGGCACCAAAAGCTGTGAATGACCTGCAGCTGAATGTCACTGTCTCCATCCCCATTCTCCACTGGGCCTGGCAGGATGCCAGCGATAAGGCGTGGGACAGGCAACGAGAGCTGGGGCACAGGCTGCAAGATACCCCATTTTCCCAAGTAAAACAACCAAAGGGTTTGCAACCAAGGATGAACCCTCAGAAAGGACCAGAGGCTAGTTACAGTCACCTGATTACATGAATCAACAGTGATCAACAAATGGATTATATCAAACTTTTAAGCGTTTATAAAAGGCATGAAGAGAAAGGCAATCCCCAATCCACATTGTACATTAGGCGTGCCCAGCAGCATGACTGAGTGTGGACGGAACAGGTGTTCACAATGCAGAACGGTCCCTCACAGCTATGGCTGTTGAACATCTGTGCTCCCCACACCTGGACCCCTGCCAGCCTCCAGCCTAAATGCCAGTAGCAGCATCCCCAGTCACCGTGATGACAGAAAGAGACCCTCACAGGCTTCCAAAGTCCTCTGATTAAAGACCACTGGAACCGGCTCTTGACCAGAATGTCACGAATGCAAGTGGAGAAACAGGATCAAAGAAAGACAGACAAACAACAAATGAATGGGCAGAGCCAGGCAGCCCCATGTGCCAGGACAGTGGCCTGAGAACCATTTGCCTGCACTGCTCTGAGCAACAGGGACAAATTGCTAAGGGAAGAAAAAATAACGCCACTAACCATTAAGGCCAGACCAAACTGTACAGTGTTTTTACAAACAAAGCTACAGGGACTTCCCTGGCGATCCAGTGGTTAAGACTCCACGCTTCCACTGCAGGCGGCAGTGGTGGCCACAAACAACAACAAAACAAAAAAACAGAACTACAAGGGGAGGAGACAAGATTAACAAAATACTGGTAAGTGTTACAGCTGAGTGTTGGGAAAAAGAAGGTCCATCGTCCTGTTTTTTCAACTTTGGCGTGTGTGAAAACTTCAATAATAAAAGAACGTTTTTATAAATTATAAAAAGATAAAAATGTAAAAGCTCCTATTAACTCTCCCCCTACCCCACTCATGGCTGGTCACCTGAAGGAGAGAAAGAGGGCTGAGGACGGCTGTCAGGCAGATGGCCTCTCTAGTGGGGGCCACAAATAATAAGACAACAGTAACCACGTAGGCAGGCGCCAGACTGGGCCTTCTTCCCGGTCTGAATGAACTTCTGTTTCCCTTTGGCATCTGCCCTCCGCACAGAGGAACACTAGAATTCTCACTCCGTCCTCTTTACTGCAAACTCTGTGGTGTTACCAGGCACCACCGGCAGGTGAAAGCCCCCATTTCCAGATGCCACGCTGCACGGCCTGTCACCATTTCCCCACGGTGGAGTTGGGGAGGCTCGTCCCCAATGAGTCCGCGGCATCATCCAGGAGTGAAAGGGCAGCTGGAGATTCTCAGCACCAGAGAAGGTCCCAACTGATGGACAAGCACTTACAAAGCACCGTGAGGGACAAAACCAATCCAAGATTTGGTTCCTTTCCAGGTGCTTGTTTGCAGTTAAGTCACCTCCTTCCTCCAACAAGGTGAAGTAGAAAAACAAATCTAGAAGACACGGTCCCCAGAGGAGAACAGGTTCTGACATAGGAAACAGCAGCAAACAGTACAAGACAAATCTATCATTAATAATCTATGATTAAGTGTGTAATTAATCTATGTAATAAGTGTGTAATAATCTATGATTAAGTGTGTAATTAATTATGTGGTGTGGAATTTAGGGAGTGAGATCCATGAAAACTAAGTGAAGCAGGTTTCTGGGAGGAGGTGAGGCCTGAGGCAAGTGAGGGGCTAAGATGGGTACAAGGAAGGGAGGAAAACATCCCAGCAAGTTAGGGACATAAGCAAAGGTGGCTAAGAGGCCAGAGTTAGTGGCCTCAGAGTTAGGGTGAAGGAAACTGGTCAAAGAGTCTGGAAGCTGAGTTCTGTCAGTGTGGGAAATGAGGTTAGATGGGGAGATGGGGGGCCTTGAGAACTGGGCAGGAGATCTTCAACGGCTGAGAAGCACAGCACGGTAGACTTAGAGTCAGAAGTTCTGGAAGTTCAAACCGCAGCCAACTACTTGCTAGCCACATCCTTGGGGACAACTTCCTCCCTTCTTCTGGGCTTCAGTGTCTTCATATTCAAAATGAAAATGCTATGCCTCTGGTGGGAAATCGGGAGCCACTGAAGGTTTTTGAGCAGAAGAGTGACAGGAGAAATGCTGAGAGTAGATTAGCATGAAGGGCGAATGGAAGGGCAGAGGCCGAGAGTAAAACGGCAGCTGGTGTCTTGTGAGGCGATGAGAGCCTGCACCCCTGGCATCAGGCGAGACTCCTGTCTCTGCTGCTGCCCACCTGGGCAGTCCTGGGCAGGTGCCTTGATCTCTCAGAGCACCCAGGGACACAAGATCTACCTACCGCATCAGATTTGGGGATGCAATGAGATGATTTCCCTAGCCCAAAATGCAGCACCAAGCAGACAATAAATGCTAATTTCTTTCCTTCCTCTAAGACCACAAAGACAACTAGGAAAGAAAAATCAACCGGACCTGGTGAATGGCAAGGTATGGGAGAAAGGAGAGAAAGATGAGTTAAGGGATGCTCTGAGGATTCCAGCCTACAGGGTCAGAGAACACAGGACAACCACCAGAGATGAGAAGTAAAAGGGGATATTTGGTCTGAAGGGGAAAATAACAAAATAACAGGTCTGGTTGTGAATGCTTGAGTTTGAAGAGCTATTACAGCCAAGAAGAAGTGTGGAAGGCACAATTCAAAAGGTAGAACCAGGGCTTCCCTGGTGGCGCAGTGGTTGAGAGTCCACCTGCCGATGCAGGGGACACGGGTTCGTGCCCCGGTCTGGGAAGATCCCACATGCCGCGGAGCGGCTGGGCCCGTGAGCCATGGCCGCTGAGCCTGCGTGTCCGGAGCCTGTGCTCCGCAACGGGAGAGGCCACAAAAGTGAGAGGCCCGCGTACCGCAAAAAAAAAAAAAAAAAAAAAAGGTAGAGCCAGAGCCGGGAAGCAACACAAACTTAGCAGTAATCAGAGGAGGGTGAAAATGGATGTGCTCCTCAGTGAAGAGCAAGTTTAAAGCAAGATAAGCAGAGGGCCCAGACCACGTCCTGGAGAACCACCAGAGTTAACTGGTTGGGAGAAGAAAAAGCAACGAACAGCAAGAAGAGCACAAGGGAGGGGAGGAAGGAATAAACCAGGCACATGCCGCTGCGGATCAGAGAAACAAGAAAATGGTGGGAATGAGGAACTGGACAGCTGTCTCAAGAGCGGCTCACGGAAGAAAGAGGCCAGAGAAAAGATTATTTTTTAATCTTAATAAGAAAGCCACTGGTGTCTTCTCAAAGTGTTACTTCAGCATACTGTGGGCTGTCACATTCCAAGGTTAAAGAAGAAAGGGGCTAAGAAGAAATGGAGGCTGCAACACAGGCCCACAGTGCGGAAAGCAGCAAGGTTGTTCAAAGGCAAAGGGGAAGGTACAGCAGAGATGTGAAAGCACCTGGAAGCACCTTCGGTTCTTCAATTCTCTGTAAAGATGTCAAGCATCTCCAGCAAATGAAAACAACTCTAAAGAGAAAAACCTGACACTGGAGGGGCATAGAACAAAAGCAAGGGCAGGCGGGGGTGGTGGTGGTGGTGGAGTGGGCTGAAAGAGAAATAGTTCAAAGGAAACAAAGGAATTTCTCCAGAATGGAGCTTGTGGAATAAAACCCCTTAGCCACTGTGATGCTCTGCCCACCAGAAGGGAGCAGCCCTTCTATCAAGCAGCCAGGAGCTCAGGCCTGCATGGAAAAGCCTGGTGACAGCTCAAGGCTGCCCTCCCGGAGCATTTTTAATCATGAGGCTGGAGCCCTGGTTGGGGTAGCTGTTCAATATGGCTTTGCTTAGTCACCAAGCAGAAGATTTCCACTAGAGATCACCAGCAAGAATTATTTTTTGAGACACAGCTTTGGGGTGCAGTTAAAGCCTTGTCTCCATAAAACCTAACCATCTCCAAGTAGAATTTGTGGGTTTGAAGAAAGGCACTAGCTCTGTCGGTTGGCAGAGCTGCTGGTGGAATCCAGGACATCTGTGTGGCTGTCAGAGAAATGCCTGCGATGCCCATGCAAACGGAGCACAGCTTCAGACCACGACAGGGAAGAGAGGCTTGTATAACAGAAGGAGGCTGGGCTTTAAAAAAAAAAACCCAATTACTAAGGAAAATAAGCTTTAAAGAGCTGAGAAAATAGAACCCCAGTTAAAAAGGTGTTGTGGAAGGTTTGTCTGTGTGTACTGTGTTTTTTTTTTTAAATCAGAAACAGAGGGTTCAAAACTAAAATCTGCCTGAAATTCATTACTGCGACCCTGAATGACATCCTTTTAAGCAAGTGTGTAGAGGGGTCTCAGAGACTGAAATGTGCATTCACCAAGCCTCAAACAGGGGCTCCAAATGAAAACTGCATGGGAATAAAGACGAACATCTCAAAGCAAAGCCTGGAACATTCCTCCACACTTTTTAAGCATCAGAAAGCTGTTCCCTATTGAATATAAGCAAAGGGTCTGAAGCCAATACAAGTCTCTCTTGCTATGGAAAACAGCTCAGATTCAACACAACACAAATACTTATTTTGTGCCTCCTGTGTGCCAGGCTCTCTGCTGGATTCTGGGGCTACAGTGAACAAAACAGGACTATCTGTCCTTGTGAGGCCCACAGACTGACCCGGACTATGTTTTTAGATAATATGCACACAGCAGACATAAAACAGCAGGATCAAAGTTTGTCTCTTCATTTTTTCACCAACAGTTTCACTTGAACAAGACCTCTTTTTATTCCAACAGACCTCGTAACGCCATCTGCTTCTGTGGATTCACAGTGACAAGAAACAAACATTAAACCAATAACTACACAAATTATTCATGAATTCCAAGGATGGTAAACTCTACAAAGGAAAGGATCTGCTGCTATGTGCACATATAACAGGAAGAATCAATCCAGGCATAGGGACAGGGATCAAGGAGGTTTCCCTGAGAAAATGACAAATGACCCTGATGCTGGGAACTGAAGAATGAAGAGACGTTAGCAAGGTGAAGTGAGGAAGGAAGAACATTCTAGTGTAATCCCACCTGTAACACAATTGAATTAGCTGAAGAATCATATTCCCATTAGGTATGTAATAGGCAGTTCAGACTTTAACATGTCTAAAATGGAAGTTGATCACTTGCCCCAAAACCCATCCCTCCCAGTTTCCCCCAAAACTCATCCCTCCGAGTCTCCGCCAAACCCATTCCTTCCATTCTTCCCCATCTAAGCAAACGGTAAGTCCATCCTACTAATTAATCGCTCAAGCCAAAAACTTTCACCTTATCCTGCCTCACCTCTATCTTAACCATACAATTTGTCAACTCTACCTTCAAATACTGACAATTCTACCTTCAAAAAAGTCTCAAGTTCTCAAGCACCTCCGCTGCTGCTGCCCTGGTCAAAGCCAACATTATTTCTCTGTTCAAATTATTGCAATTTGCCTCCCCGCCCATCTCCCTGCTTCTGTCCTTCCCCTTGCAGACTGTCCTCCGTGTGGCAACCTGAGTGATCACCTCACTCCTGTGCTCAGAACTCTCCTTAGATTTTCCATCTTACTCCAAGTAAAAGCCAACAGCTTTACCCTGACCACAGTGCCCTGTGGGATCTGACCCCTCCGTCATGGCTCCACCTACGTTCCCTCTTGCTCACCCTCCTCTGATAGTACTGGCCTGTCCGCTGATTGTGCACCACGCGCATTAAGCACATTCCCACTTCAGGGCCTTTGCACTTGCTGTTCCCTTTGCCTGGAATGTTCTTCTTGAGGTTATCTGCATGCCTTGCTCCATTATTTCCATCAGGTCTCCACCCAAATGCCACTCTGTCAGAGAGCTCTATGTAAAATGGTGATGCCCCCATCAGCACACCCTTTTTATCTTCCCCTACTTTATTTTCTTCACAACATTTATCACCATCTCACATAATGAATACTTACCTGCTTCTTTGTTTACTGTCTGTCTCTCCCAACTGACTCCACAAGGATAAAGACTATGACTTGTTCTCTGCCACATCCCCAGAACCTAGAACAGAGACTCCAGCATAGAGTCTGTGCTTAATAAATATTTGTTAAATGAATGAACAAATTAATCACTGCCACCACCAATGGCTACTGTTTGGGGGAGATATTTTGGGGATGTCTGCCCAACTCCCTATAACCTTCATCTGAGAACTATTTTTCCCCAAACACAGTGGTCCATGAAGATGTCTTTGTTCTATGTGATGGTGTCCTTGGACCAGAGATGGATGGCGTCTGAGCCAGTGAAAATCGCTGAGACTTTGATACAATGACTGAAAGTTGCCAGTTTCAATATCTGAAAGGGGTAAGAAGTAAAGTTCGTAAGTCAAGAAGCAAAGAAACCTTCCGCAGGGAAAGAAGAACGAAACAGGTGTGTGGAGAGCCGGGGTTCTGGATACAGAGGGGGCAGTGAGATGGAAGAGGAGGGTGAAGGCAAAGTCTGGCAGCCGAAGGACAATCAACAGCAAGATTTCCATCCTCAACTTGGGTCCTGCAGTCAGATGACGTCCAGGCTCAACTCACAGTGCCCCTTGGCAACTCAGGTCTAGAGACTCAAAGGGAAGAACAGGCACAGAGAGAGGGCAGATACCCTATAAATGCAGCCATGCGATATGCCTCTCACGGTGACACACAAGGGTTGAATTCAGGTTTCGGGTAACTTGCACAACACAGGGACAAAATTGCAGGATCAAAACCTGCCTGATCAGTTATTTAGTGTCCGTCTCATTTTGACAGAACTTTACTTCATTTCAACAAATCTAGAAATACTTTCCACTTCTTTACAGTCATGGCAGAGATATGCAGGAGACAAAAGATGTTTATAGAAAAGGACAATCTCATTTTACCACAGGAAAAAAAAATGGGGACTCTATAGGAAAAATTAAAAACTTGGGTTTGCAATGTTTTGACCAGACCACATATCCTAGAAGAAAACCACCAACCTGAATTTATTTCAGGAGCAAAGGAGAAAAGAACCAAAGAGCTTCACAAGAGACTTTGTATTTTAAGATGCATCAAAATCGGAAGTAATTTGTAAGTGTCTTCTAGGGGAAAATTACCCAAAAGAACACAAAGAGTTTGACAGAAAACGAGAAGCCGGGCATACAGACAAACAAAACATAGCTATCAGAGTTAAATTATCAGTGGCATTGCAATTTAGAGCTTTGGTTCACTTTAAAGACCACCAGAACACACAGTAAGAAGGAACTGATCCCAAATTTATCACCTTCTGGGAAACAACTAAGATACAATCACTAAAATAATTACTGCCTTGCTGTTGGATCAAACTTCAGCTTCAGAGGATTTAGATTTTAATGAGTCTCTGCTTCCACATACCTAAGTTCTTCTATAATGGTTCATTCTGTTCTCAGCCTTATTCCCCTGGCCCCAACCTTAAAGGGCAATTTTTTGAAAACTGACTGGATTTAAGAAGCAGGTACATAAGAGATCTAGAAAGCAGGCCATCAGCTATTTGGATCTAGCTTCAGTTTAAATGAAACGTTAATGCCCTGATTTAGTGCCTGACAATTTATCACCCCAGCCTGACATCTACAGAGGACTTAGTAGAGTACAGATGTGATCTTGTTTTTTTCCATTTCCCCTGAAAGCCAACTCAGTTTTCCCCCATTTTGTTGTTAATAATGTATAAAAGATGAACTGAATTTCAGATGTCACGGACTGAAACCATCAGATCAGCGTTTAGAATCAACCTTTTTCCATGGCCAGAAAAGTCAGGCTAGGATTTCCTTCTAAGTTCTATCCTGACCCCGCCAAAGGGATCATAAAAAACTCCCTACTGCCACAAGCTGTAGGAAGGTTTGACTTTGTTTCTCTAAGCATTGCCTAAGTGAACTTAAAGAATCCACCACTGCACCAGATACCCAATTTGCTGCTGTAATTTTTTTAAAGTTCATAGTCACTTTATATGAAAAGTGGTCTGTGCAAATGATGGCCTCAGCTATTTTGAAGTGTAACATAAAAATGGGACTAGATTATAAAATAGCTCACTGGGACTTCCCTGGTGGCGCAGTGGTTAAGAATCTGCCTGCCAATGCAGGCGACACAGGTTCGAGCCCTGGTCCAGGAAGATGCCACATGCTGCAGAGCAACTAAGCCCGTGCGCCACAACTACTGAGCCTGTGCTCTAAAGCCCGCGAGCCACAACTACTGAAGCCCGCGCGCCTAGAGCCTGTGCTCTGCAACAAGAGAAGCCACTGCAATGAGAAGCCCACACACTGCAATGAAGAGTAGCCCCCACTCGTCGCAACTAGAGAAAGCCCGCGCTCAGCAACAAAGACCTAATGCAGCCAAAAATAATTAAAATTTTTTAAAAAAATAGCTAACTTTTTTTTAAAATTTAATTAATTTATTTATTTTTGCCTGCTTTGGGTCTTCGTTGCTGCGTCGGGCTTTCTCTAGCTGCAGCAAGCAGGGGCTACTCTTCATTGCGGTGCGCGAGCTTATCATTGTGGTGGCTTCTCTTGTTGCGGAGCATGGGCTCTAGGTGCCTGGGCCTCAGTAATTGTGGCACATGGGCCCAGCTGCTCCGCGGCATGTGGGATCTTCCCGGACCAGGGCTCGAACCCGTGTCCCCTGCATTGGCAGGCGTATTCTTAACCACTGCACCACAAGGGAAGCCCCTAGCTCACTTCTTGTATTTACCAAAAAGGTTTGATATCTTTTAATTTTAATTAAAAATACTTTTCAGACTTTAAATATGCTAACCAAAATCACGTAGGATATATAATAAAAATTAAAGATGAGTAGGGGGTTCCCTGGTGGTGCAGTTGGTTAGGTTTCGGCGCTTTCACTGCTGTGGCCTGGGTTCAATCCCTGATCGGGAACTGAGATCCCGCGAGCCACACGGCCCGGCAAAAACAAAAAAACAAAAAAACAAAAACGTAAAGATGAGTAACAATCAGCACTTTTTTTTTTTTTTTTTTTTTTTTTTGCGTTACGCAGGCCTCTCACTGTTGGGGCCTCTCACTGTTGTGTCCTCTCCTGTTGCGGAGCACAGGCTCCGGTCGCGCAGGCTCAGTGGCCATGGCTCACGGGCCCAGCCGCTCCGGGGCATGTGGGATCTTCCCGGACGGGGGCACGAACCCGCGTCCCCTGCATCGGCAGACGGACTCTCAACCACTACGCCACCAGGGAAGCCCCAGCACTTTTTTTTAACACAGAATATCAAAAAAATGTTAATATTA
This sequence comes from Phocoena sinus, assembly GCF_008692025.1. Lineage (NCBI taxonomy): Eukaryota > Metazoa > Chordata > Mammalia > Artiodactyla > Phocoenidae > Phocoena > Phocoena sinus. Next base: position 74,155,429 of record NC_045776.1, on the reverse strand, counting down.
ACAATAATCAGCAAAAAGAGAAAAATATGCATGCACAAGGCTAATCAGCAAAAAGAGAAAAATATGCATGCACAAGGCTATCCATTGTATCTTCTTTGTAATATATTTGGAAACTATCCAAATGCTCGTCAATAGGTTGAATAAACTATGGTACATCCACACAGTGGAGTACTGTGCAGTAAAAATGAATGAAGACTATCTGTAGATACTACTGTGGAGTGATCTCCAATGTAATAAAAAAAAAAGAAGTTGGAAAAAAGTATGTAAAATTATGCTACTATTTATGCATGAAAGGATGGGTTATGAAATTACAGATATATATTTGCTTATACTTTTTGAAAGGTAATGATGAACTTCAACTTTTTTTTTAAATGGCTATAAATATAAGGAGGAAAAGACAGGGATAGAAGATAAACTTCTTTGAATGTACTTTTTATATTTGACTTTAGAATCAAAGGCAATATTTTATATAATTGTAAATAAAATTTTATAGAAAGAAATTTCTGAAATCCAAACATAAAATGAAACGAATAACCTAGTTGTATATCCAGTTAGTATATAAACACATAGAGAAGAACTATTACAAATGAGTTGAAAGCACAGTAATTTGACTATACATCTCTGAAGGATCTACCCTAAGGATTAAAAAATAAAAGCTGGAAAAAAATTAAACTGTTGGGCTTCCCTGGTGGCTCAGTGGTTGAGAGTCCACCTGCCGATGCAGGGGACACGGGTTCGTGCCCCAGTCCGGGAAGATCCCACATGCCGTGGAGCGGCTGGGCCCGTGCGCCATGGCCGCTGAGCCTGCGTGTCCGGAGCCCGTGCTCCGCAACGCGAGAGGCCACAACAGTGAGAGGCCCGCGTACCGCAAAAAAAAAAAATATATTAAACTGTTTTCAGTAATGATATTATTGGGGGTAACGGAAGTCTTATTAGTCTGAGTCCTAAATTTGAATTGGAAGTATCATTTGGACTCATAATTTATTTCAAGAAGACAATTTTTTCTAGCTCCACCCATTGAGATAGAAATAACCAACCTGACAACAATAAACACTTCTGGCTCCCAGACTGTAGTCTCTAAATACCACTTCCCAGGAAAGGAAGAAAGAGAAGGAAGGAAGAAAGGGAGGAAAATGAGAGAAAAGCTAACTCACTCCTTGGAGAAATGACTGATTCCAGTTCTGACATGGGAAATGTATTACACTGTAACAACTTATTACACCAGAAAGTAAGGAATCTAGCAAAAACTACCAGAGTTGTATAGGAACGAGTAGAAGCCAGCTTGCAGAAGCTCCCACTGGTCAAAGCTAAAATAATTTGAGCAACAGAAGTGATAATAAATGCCATAGATAGAAGCACACTAAATATGTTTTAAAAATCCATAAGTACATATTGATAAAAAAAATTTTTTTTTTGGAGAACACTATTTTTAAAACTACTTAGTAAACAGGAAAGAATCAAGCATATATCCTGCCTTGGTGACAAAAAGCTTATCTTTATAGAAATATTCCAGCTAATAATGACGAATGATAAAGTTATTACACACCTTATAAGTGAATGGATCTAGGCAATAATTACCAATTGCTCCTTAGAAAATAAAAAGAGAAGCAACAGGGCTTCCCTGGTGGCGCAGTGGTTGAGAGTCTGCCTGCCGATGCAGGGGACACAGGTTCGTGCCCCGGTCCGGGAAGATCCCACATGCCGCGGAGCAGCTAGGCCTGTGAGCCATGGCTGCTGGGCCTGCGCATCCGGAGCCTGGGCTCCGCAACGGGAGAGGCCACAACAGTGAGAGGCCCGCGTACCGCAAAAAAAAAAAAAAAAAGAGAAGCAACAGGACATAAGCACCTCCTGACACACCATCTCATATGTAGTCTTCCCAAAGAAAAACTGGATCTAACAAAGTATCTAGATAGATCAACTTACAAGAAATACAGGGGAGAAAGGTGTTAAAATCCACCACAGAGACACACTCAGAAAAATCCAGATCATAAGTAACTCTCTGGACAAAGGACCTGCTTTCTCCAATAACAAAAACAGTAACAAAAAACAGGGTCCTATGGTCTGAATGTTTGTGTCTCCCCAAAATTCCTATGTTGAAATCCTGATGCCCAAGGTGATGGTATTAGAAGGTGAGGCCTTTGGGAAGTGATTAGGTCAGGAGGGTGGAGCCCTCATGAATGGGATTAGTGCCCTCATACAGAAGGCCCACAGAGCTCCCTCACCCCTTCTGTCAGGAGGGAATACAATGAGAAGTTGCCAATCTGGAAGAGGACCCTCACCGGACCATACTGGCACCATGATCTCAGATCCAGCCTCCAGAACTCCAGAATTCGGAGAACTCTGAGAAATATATTTCAGTTGTGTATAGCCACCCAGTCTATGGTATTTTGTTATATCAGCTGAATGGACTAATACAGAGCAAGAAGAAAAGGGAGTGGAAGAGAAAGGAAGGGAGGGGAAAGGATGGAATAGAGAGGCTGAAAGGAGAGTAAGAATATAAAGAGGCTTAAGATTTTAAAAACAGTGGGAATTCCCTGGTGGTCTTGTGGTTAGGACTCTGCACTTTCACTGTCAAGGGCCCAGGTTCAATCCCTGATTGGGGAACTAAGATCCCCCAAGCCTCACGGCAAAACAAAACAAAATAAAACAAAACAAAACAAAAAAACCAGAGTTTAAAAACAGAGATCCATGGGGAACTTATTTGAAAAATGATCCAACAACAAACAAATTAAAAAAAAAAAAGACAACTATCCTAATTGGAACAATGACTAGCTATTTGATGAATTTTTATTATCTTTTTTTAGATGTGGTAGCAGTGTTTTGGTTAATTTTTAAAGAATTCCATGAATACTGAAATATTTATGATATTTCATGTGATATCTGGGGTAACTGGTGAAACTGATAATAGTACATGGGGGTTCTTTATACAAATCTATTTTATATTCAAATTTTTTTCAAAATCAAGTGGGGAAAAAACACTTCCCAATTCAAACAATCTGCATGTGTGTGTGTGTGTGTGTGTGTGTGTGTGTGTGTGTGTATCAAGAAAATGTGGGGCTTCCCTGGTGGCGCAGTGGTTGAGAGTCCGCCTGCCAATGCAGGGGACACGGGTTCGTGCCCCGATCCGGGAGGATCCCACGTGCCGCGGAGCGGCTGGGCCCGTGAGCCGTGGCCGCTGAGCCTGCGCGTCCGGAACCTGTGCTCCGCAACGGGAGAGGCCACAACAGTGAGAGGCCCGCATACCGCAAAAAAAAAAAAAAAAAAAAAAAAGAAAATGTGAACAGTGACCGATATGTGTTAATATTAAGAAATTGTTGTTAATAGTTTTAGGAGTGATAATGATATCCTGGTTATAATTTTTTTTAATGAAATAGTTACAGATGAAATAACGTCTGGGATTTGCTTCAAGATAAGCCAGGGCTGGGGGAGTTAAGTGGGGTATAGTTTAAAAAGACTGGCCAGGGGCTTCCCTGATGGCGCAGTGGTTAAGAATCTGCCTGCCAATGCAGGGGACACAGGTGTGATTGCTGGTCCAGGAAGATCCCACATGCTGCGGAACAACTAAGCCCATGTACCACAACTTTTGAACCTGTGCTCTAGAGCCCGTGCTACACAACAAGAGATGCCACCGCAACGAAAAGCCCACACACCTCAACAAAGAGTAGCCCCTGCTCGCCACAACTAGAGAAAGCCCATGTGCAGCAACGAAGACCCAACACCGCCAAAAATAAATTAATTAATTAATTTATAAAAAATAAAAAGACTGGCCAGATATCAACAATTGTTAATGCTGAGTGATAGGTTTATATTGCTATAATTATACAATTCACTCTGCTTCTGTATATATTTGAAATTTTGCATAATAAAAAGTTTTTAAAAATAGGCTTTTCATTCAAATTTTGATGTAAGATTTCTAAAATTTCTGCACTTATCCCTCTCTCAACTCAAAGCTCCTTAAAGACGAAACCCTGTCCATCTTGTTCACCATGGTGTCCTTGGTGACTAACCCAATGCTGGTATAAAAGAATAAATGTGAGGTCAAGTCCCTGGTTAGCAATGTTCAGCAATGACCATGACTGTTCTATTCTGTACACATCCTCAGTGCTGCAATTCAATCAATATTCGTGGTACAGAAGTTGGACAATTTACTTAACCTCCCTGAGTCTGAGGCTCCTTGTCTGTAAAGTGGAAATAATATCTCACCAAGTTGATCTGACATACTGTGGTTAAAAAGACTTCATGTGGCCATTCATTTGTTCATTCATTCCACAAATATTTATGAATTCTAAAGTCCTACAAAAAGTATGGAATAATCATTCCCATAAACAGAGTAGTATTAATAAAATAACATAAATATTAGCTAAATGTAAATACTCATTCAACAAACATTTATGGAGTTTCTGCTGTGTACTAGGCACTGTACTACATGCTAAGAATAACTATGAAGGTAAATATGGCACACACACACAAAAAATTGTTTTTGACGAAGTTTTCTGTCACAGGGATGATAACGGAGAGAATAAGATTACAATGAGTTGGCAGGTGACAAACTTCAGTGCAAGAGGAACACAGCCCACTCCCACTGGGGACATTCTCCTACCCAAGCTGGTTTCAGGAAAGAAATCAGTTCCCTTAACCTCTCAAAGATATAAATTTCAACTCCCAGATTAAAGCCACCATGAGATAACTGTCTTTCACTTATTCAGTGCAGTAAAGCCATAGATTCTTTCTAAAGACCACAGCCAATGCTGGAAATCTTCCGAAGAATTAGATTCTTTTCTTTTTCTGGGGTTTTGCCAGCAGTCCAAACCAAAAGACCCAAATGGAGCTATTGGCTCATCCATGTAATATTAACTGCCAACTCCCTTCTCCCAGAACATAATGCAGCTCTATTTGAAAAAGCCCCCTCAGCAACTTGTTCCATGTCAATCAATGGCCAAATTAAGAAAGGACGCAGATCCGAGTCTTTCAGATCCAATCCCAAACATAAAACCAACTTCTCTTCCATTAAGAACAGGATTTAATAAATCATGTAAAAAAATTATTTTTAATAACTTACCTCAAATTCTTCCCAAAAGCCTTGTTTGACTTTATCTGTGGTCTCAGCTAATTTGCTTAGTTCTCGAACCCGACTTTCTATTTCAGCAGCATTGATACGAGTTGTGTTGAGGGGCTAATCAAATTCAGCAGTTGGTGTGAAATGAAGAAAGTATTACAGAAAAAAGTGTTAATGCAAAAAAAAAAAAAGACTTCTATGTTGGTGTTCATAGAGGCAAGGACAGGAAGTTCACAGTAAATGTTTTCAAATAGAGTTTCACTTTCCTTTCTGTTCTTTCAGGAAATATATGTTTCTTCAATCTCCACACACTTTGCTGATATAAATTCAAACCTATTTTTCTTTATAAATAGACCATAATGTTAGAGATGGTATCATTTGCCACTAAGTAATAAGTGTGAGCTTTGAAACAGCAATAACTCCAAAATGTAAAGGTATGATCACCTAAAGGTAACCAAAGGTGCATCTACAATGAAAATTTGATAAAAACTTTGCTTTAAAAACTCCATAAGGCCTTTTAGAATTACATACGGAGATAATCATGAAAATGATGTACTATCTAGAATTTGTTTCCAAATACTACAAGAAGAAGGTAGTGAGTGGAGTAATAAATGAAACAAGATTTGATGAGTTGATCGTAATTGAAGCTGGGTGATGGGTACATGGAGGTTCACGATACTATTCTACTTCTGTCTGTTTGGAATATTCTATGTTCGGACTTCTTAAACTCTATAAGGAGGGGGAGTTTAGCTTTCCAAAATGCTTACCTGCTTGAGTTGTAGTACTGTGCCCAATGTTTCTACCATAGGATTCTTCTTGTAATGCTCCACGAGATCTGTCAAAGAGTCAAACCGTTCTCCTCCACCAACATCATATTTCAGTTCCTTTCAAGACCAAAAAAAAATTATGTTCATGACCTTTATGTTAAATTACTGTTTTTCCCAACTCAAGTACAGAGACTAACTCTCCCCCAATAATGGAAAGATTGAAGAGCTGTAAGAGCACAAAGAAAGGGAAGCAACAAAGATGATGAAAATGGAGAAGCAGATCCAATGTAAAAGAGTTCATTGTGAGGTGTGAGAAGCTCTAAATAAGTATCCAACATTAACTAGGCCACAAAAAAGTTTCTCCCTCATAGGTTAACTAAATACCTAGAAAAAAAAAAAAAGAAAAACCATATTTACTATTTACTTATACTCTAGGCTAAGTGACTATACACAAGGCTGCTGAACAGAAGATAAATAACTACTTCTCTCTGAAACACAACAAGCTCTAAGGCTGGTGAGGCAGCACTGAAGTCCAATATACAAGCCTTTACTTCCATCTTCTAATGAAAATTTAAAAGGGAAATTATAAACAGAGACCAGGAAATTTTTTCTGACAAGGAGACCAGAATAGGCTGTTTCAGGAAAACAACAGGAAAATGGTTAAACTTAGAAAATACAAAACCCTAGAAATGATACATGAAGATATTTGGGTATGACCTTTTATTTAAAAATAAATCGAGTGAGGGGGGAAGAAGCACTTTCAGAATGACAGAGTAAGGACCTCTGAAAATCTGCTCTTTCACAAAAGTAACAAGAACCCTGGCAAAAATTGTCATCAACTTTTTCAGAACTCTGAAAATTAACCAATAAAGTTCAAGGAGCATTTATTCAAGAAAAAGATTGGACCTTGATGAGAACAACAAATTGTGGCCTTTTAACTTGCCCTATTCCCACCTACCTCTCCCCAGCTTCTTGGTAGCCTTGAAAACCAATAGTCTCATAACCACAGTAGCTGTGAAAACAAAGCAGCTTAGCATAACTGGAGTAGACAGATGGATTTGGAGCTCTTTCCAGACCTATCCCTAGACAATTATCACTGATCTGTTTAGCAGCTCCCTGGGAAAGCCTTATTTTCAGAGCTTGTCTTTATTTGATTGACTTACAGCTTACTCAGCCGGCCTTCAGGGGATCTCCCAAAAACAATCAGCAGCAATTGTTTAATATCACAGTGGCCTAAGGCAGCAATACCAGTCAGGGCAAATAAGAGACTGATCAAAAGCTTAAAAGGAAAACCCAGACATCGTCCACAGGGGGCTCTGAAAACCTCCAACATACCCTTGAGAATCTAGAAGGACATGTGCATGTGCACGTGCATGGCTGTGTGAAGTCCAGGAAAGATCCAAAAAGGCCCTAATCTTTACGTCTAGCTCATCCTGAGGTTCTGTGCAAGCAGGAAGTGAAGACTAAGGCAGAGTTTTAAGGTGCCAGAGCACCGAAGGCAGTCGTGCCCCAACACACACACACACACACACACACACACACACACACACACACACAGAGCCTCCCTGGCAAAGGCTGGGAGATTTAATGTTTCAAGGCATTTAAGGAAATCTCTGTTCAATCATTAACTGATCACTAAGCTACCCAAGCAAAGACTTCAGTGGCCACACAAGACAAAGACAGGAAAGTCACTGAACACACAAACAGCAACAACAACTACAGGAAGAAGAAAAAGTAGCAACAACAAATAATACTGCCTGAGAAAGGAGGGCAAAGGATTTATATTATATTATTTAAAATGCCTAGTTTCCAACAAAAACTTATGAGACATGCAAAGAAACAAGAAAATATGGTCCATACTTGGGGGGAGGGTGGGAAGCATTCAACAGAAACTGTCCTTGAGAAAGCCCAGACAAAGACTTTAAACCAGCTAGTATACATATATTCAAAGAACTAAAGGAAAGTATAAATTAAAAGAAAATATGAACATGATGTCTCATCAAACAGAGACTATCACAAAATGATAAATACATAAATGTATATAAATATTCATAGCAGCATTATTCATAATAATTAATGGGCCAAAATGCCCATTAATTTTTTAATGGATAAACAAAATGTGGTACATATCCATATAACAAAATGTTTGCCAATAAAGAGTTTACTGACACATGCTGTAACATGGATAAACCTTGAAAAACATGCTAAGTAAAAGAAGTCAGTCACAAAAGGCCACATATTACATGATTCCATCTATATAAAATATACAAAATAGGCAAATCCATTGAAACAAAGAGGTTAGTGGTTGCCAAGAGCTGGGGGGAGGGGGAAAATGGGGAGGGACTGGTAATGAACCCAGGGTTTCTTGTTGGGGTGATGAAAATGTTCTGGAATTAACGTTGTTGGCTGCCTAATTTGTGAGTATACTAAAAACCACCAAATTGTCCACTTTAAAAGGGTGAATTGTATGGTGTGTGAATTATATCTCAATAAAGCTGGGTTTTTTGGGTTTTTTTTTTTTAATCTTATTGAAAAACCGAAGCAATAATAGACAGTTGCTATTTAGGAAACTATGTCAAAACAAAGTTTGATGTAGTTGACCGAGAACCAACCTCCCTGGTCTAGCCATCACATAAAAAACAAGAAATGGTGAGTTCAGTTCTCCCAGCCTTAACCAGAATTCTATAATATGAAAGTACATGTAGTCACAGGCTAGACTGTGCTGACCCAAGGGAGAAGCTGAGGCCATCGCTTTAGAAATTGAGACAGAGGCAGACTCCAGCTGTAACCAAGCACAGACTGAGATACTGCAGGGCTGGGAATTCCCTGGCGGTCCAGTGGTTAGGACTCCATGCTTTCACTGCCAAGGGTTCAGGGTCAATCCCTGGTCGGGGAACTAAGATCCTATAAGCTGCGTGATGCAGCCAAAGAGAAAAAAAAGATACTGCAGGGCAGAAGGTGACGTACTGAGGCATGACTTAATCTGCCAGAGATAGAGAGGAAATAAGTAATTTAATAAAGTTCGGAAATGATGAAACAGTTATAATTAACAAGGTACTAAAAGTGGAGAAGCCCTTAACTAAATGACTTTGGAAGTAATGGTGTCGGTCTTCTCCCAGCCAAAAAACCACCCAAAGATGACGTTTCACCAGACCCACAGTTCAATCCGGGTTTTACCTGACAGCGGATCATAACATGGGTCACTTTAGACTTGCCGTCATTGCTCTCCCCTTTGTCATCTCCGGTTCGGACAGAGAGAACAAAATCTCCAGGGTGGCTCTGGCTCTCCCGCACAAGAAAGCTACCGTGTTTTCCTTTCTCGGTTAATAATTTCTCTGCTTCTTTCCCAGACAGATGTCCATGAAACCACCTAAATTTTTTTAAATGAAAAATCAATTGAGTTCTGCCATGCGTTCACAACATTCTTTCACAAAACTACCGTACAGTCACCTCTACTCAACACAATTAAAAACACACGTTCCTCCAAGAGATTGATCCATTCCACATAAGACAGAATTTGCATCCCAAGCAGGCAGGAAAAATGACAATGGTTAGGATTCCGGGCTTTCACTGGCATGGCCAGGGTTCAGTCCCTGGTCAGGGAACTAAAATCCCACAGATCACGCGGTGCGGCCAAAAAAAAAAAAAAAAAAAAAAAAATAATGACCATTAAACTCCTTAAATGAGCCCACAATCATTTGGAGGCAAATATCCTCAATCTTTCCTATTTTTTTTTTTTTTTTTTTTTTTTTTTGCGGTACACGGGCCTCTCACTGCTGTGGCCTCTCCCATTGCGGAGCACAGGCTCCGGACGCGCAGGCTCAGAGGCCATGGCTCACGGGCCCAGCTGCTCTGCGGCATGTGGGATCCTCCCAGACCAGGGCACGAACCCGTGTCCCCTGCATCAGCAGGCGGAATCTCAACCACTGTGCCACCAGGGAAGCCCCCTATTTTCTTTTAAATACCCCATCTTTTAAAAAGGCAGTTTGTCATTTCTCTACTGCCAAACCCTAAAAGGACCAACTATTTAATTACAGTCATTTAAAGAAGTTATAATAGAGAGTTATGGTAGCGACAGAGAACCATCTGAATGTTTGCCCTTGCTTTGGCATGCAAACACTACATTAAAAAGGATCTTCACTATAAATTAGTTCAGGCATTCCAAGCTTTTCCAGATTTCCAATCTATACTTCAATAGCCTCCAAGTTTGCTGTCAACATCCTTGTACTATCCACTGGGTCATCATTTCAAATTTTAATGCACGTAAGACTTGGAGTAGAGGCAAGGGATTTTGCTAAAAATGTGAATTCCCATGCCTCACAATGAGAGATACCAATACACTAAGTCTGAATGGGGCCCAGCAATCTGCATTTTTAACCAGCACACCAGAGTCCTAATGTAGGCCGTCTGAGGTCAGACTGTGAAACAGTGCTACTCTAAGTTACTACAGAAAACATCTTAACATAGTCATATTAATAATGTGGCTTTTTCCCTCACGATCTTGGTGAGGAAATAAGCATGATCACAGCACATAGTGCTAATGGCTCAACACTAAAGGAATATACTTCGAGGTATTTTTCATCTACCCTCAACTGAACAGAGTAAAATTAAATAAACTGCACAGAGTTGGCTGACAGCCTTTTGCTTAATAATGTGGCTGGAAAACAAATTATCAGCATAAAATACCAGTGACACGAAGGTGTAAGTAGAAGAAACCTACTTGAAGACAGAAAATATTCAAACCTAATTAAGAGACCCTGATTTGGTACTGAGTCAGAGAGAAGAGACTGGGAATGCAGAAAACCAATAAAATTAATGCAAGTTAAGTCAAGCCCCAGCTTTCATCAGCTTAGCTCCAACACTGGGGAAAGATCTCTGAAATAATACGATTCCCTCTAATTAGGGTCATTCTCACACATTTGTGGGTATAACATAAAAGAACTGATGAAAAATCTGACCGAGTCCTCTGCTTTCCCACTTCTGAGCTTAAACTGACATCTGTTGGTGGCATTGCTGAATAGCTGGTCGGAAGCTACTACGGGGAACTGCTATTTTGGTGTTCCCATTATCATTTGTTTTCCTCTCCTAACGCTCAAAGTTCGATAACGCTCAAGGTCAATAATCTTAAAATTATTGCATGTATCAAGTATATACAGGAATAGTCTGAGACTTCTGTAGAACGAGTGTAAGTAACACTGACTGAAGCTTTTGCCAGAAAAGGCCCCTCTGAGAATAATCTGATCCTATTACTCTTACTTTAGTAACACTTTTAAGATTACAGTTTGAGAAACAGAAGTCAAACCCCCATAATGCATTCACCTCACACCTATGGCGTGGGAGGGATGCAGACTCTGCAGTTACGAAAATGTAACTGACCTTTCAGAGGTAGGATCTGCACAGTTCAGAGGATATTTGAGCTCAATAACATCTCCATTCTTCTCTTTTAATTGCCCATGATGTTCCATGTAATACTGGACCAATTCAGCCAAAGTGGCAAACTTCTCCCCTCCATACAAGTCATAGTAATCACCAGTGTTCTGAATCTTGATGTGGGTGACAGCTCCATTTCTTCTAAAATAGTCCATTAGAAAAGTGGGGGTAAAAGACAAATAAAGAGCTACTAGTAAAAATGGATCTCATATTCGTTATCAGATTTCACCTAAACATTGAAACAAACCCAAGGAATGTGCAAGTTTACGCTTTTCCTAAACAAATGCAGTGAGTGAAATAACCACACAGTCAACCATTTCAACACAAAGGGCTCTGCGTATATTAAGTGACAATCATTTTTCTCATCAATTAATCAAGACAAATATCACTAAAATTAAACGTACATTTACCTTATAATCCAGTAAACCCACTCCTAGTATTTTGCCCCTAAGGAATGAAACTGCATGGCTACCAAAAGACTTGTACAAGAATATTCATTGCAGCCTTTTTGTAGCAGAAAAAAATTGAAAGGTCAAATATTTATGGCCAAAATGGATACATAAATACTCATACAATGAAATATCACACAGCAATTTAAATAAAAGAGAGAGAGGACCACTGATATATACAATCAACTTAGGTGAATCTCAAAAACACTACGTTAAGAGAAAGAAGCCAGACACAAAAGAATATATACTGTACGACTTCATTTACATGACGTTGTAGAATAAGCTAGTCAATGGGGATAGAAAGGAGAAGAGTGGTTGCCTCTTAGGGGGAGGGAGAATAGAAACCGGCACCAAGAAACTTTCTAGGGTGATAGAAATACTTAAGATTTTGATTGGAGTTCTGGTTGCATTGATAAACACATTTGTCAAAACTCATCTCACTATACACTTAAGATACTATACATAATTGTATCTTTAAAAATCATTTTAAAGACATAATTAACAGAGTTTCCCATGTGAGATAGCTAGTATGTCAACCCAATGAATTGACAACACTGACCAAAAGTTTCTAAAACTTGGTATTTTAGTTAGCCTAGGCAGTTTGATGATTTCCATTTGGTTTTCTGTACTATTAAGTACATCTCAAGGACACCCGTAATCATCTTTGTGGACCCAAGGGGTCTGGCAACCCCAAAATGGTAATCACTGACCTTTTTTTATTTTTTAGTCTGACCCTATAGTGTTATTGATGAAGCCTCTGTTAAATATAAACACAATTCTACTAAAGATAAAGGAAAATGGAAACGTAGGAAAGTAAGAAAAATTGTCCTACAATGTTAATAACAATATCTACTTCTAACTTTTGGTTACAATCTTTTCCAGTGGGTAAAAAAAGCACTATGGGTCTCTCTCCTCTAGCTACACCTGATTCTATTTTAACACCTCAGCTTTCTATCTCTAACCTTGACTTAACATATCACAAAAACAGATATTTCAGGTATGGACTATAAAGCAACATAGATGGATCTCAAAAACATGATACTGGGAATTCCCTGGCAGTCCAGTGGTTAGGACTCGGCGCTTTCACTGCAGGGGCCCAAGTTCAATCCCTGGTTGAGGAACTAAGATACCCCAAGCCACACAGCACAGCCAAAAACAAACATGATATTGCATGAAAGAAGCACAATGCAGAATGATATGCTCAGCATGTACCATTTTTGAAAATTTCAGAATGCACACAAGTAATATTATACATTATTCATGACACAGACCACAGACATATGTATATATTATATTTTATTATTATATTCCTTTTATGTTATATTACTTATTATATGTACTTTTTAAAAAAAATAAATGTTTTATTTATTTATTTTTGTCTGCTTTGGGTCTTCGTTGCTGTGGGCGGGCCCTCTCCAGTTGCGGCGAGTGGGGGCCACTCTTTGCTGCAGTGCGCAGGCCTCCCACCACGGTGGCCTCTCCCGCCGCGGAGCAGGGGCTCCAGGCACGCAGGCTTCAGCAGGTGCGGCACATGGGTCAGTAGTTGTGGCTCACAGGCCTAGTTGCCCCGGGGCATGCGGGATCCTCCCGGACCAGGGCTGGAACCCAAGTCCCCTGCATTGGCAGGCGGACTCCCAACCACTGTGCCACCAGGGAAGCCCTGTACTTTTTTTTAAATGAACTAGAAAGAAATACACCAAACTCAGAAAGTAGCTGTCGCTGTGGCAAAGAGAAGAACAGCAGGAAGGGTGGTGAAAAAAGGGAAATTTTGCTTTTTTTTATATTTTATTTTGAAGGAAAAAAATGACTGGCAATAAATACAATATGGGTAATTGGACATAATTTTTTGTATTTTTTTTTCCTCAAAATTAAAAAAAGGGGATCTTCCTTGACTAACTAAGGCAACCTAATCATCAAATTTTCAGCATGGGCACATAACAAAAAGATTAGATCACCTGTAGAAAACTAGAACAATAAACTTGTCATTTATGCATGCACACACACACACACACATGCATCTCAGTGTCTATAATATACATCATATACATAAGAAAACATATGTAAAGTGAAACTTGGCAGTTTAAGAGTTGTTAAAAGCACTGATTCTAAGACAGTTCACCAAAAATATATACAGATGACCTTTAACCTTATTAAAAGATGTTCAGCTTCAATCATAAGAGAAATTAAAATTCACTGAGATACCGTTTCTCACCTATCAGGTTGATGAAAGTGAAAAGCTTGACAACACTCAACTGGAAGCTGTGGAAAAACAGGGACCCTCAGACACTGTTGGTGAGAATGCAAAATGGTACAATCACTGCGGAGAGGAATTTGGAAAAACTATACTAATATATATTGACTCTCTGCCCCAGTCATCTCACTCCCGGGAATTCACCTCTGAAGATACATTTCCAAAAGCACAAAACATATGCAAAATGTTATCATATTAAATGCAGTATTATTTATCATTGTAATATATTGGAAATAACTAAATTCCCATTTATAGGAAATTGTATAAAGTTACATGCTATGTAGTTAATTTAAAAAATGAGAAAGATCACTAAAAGATTTCTGTAAGTGAAAAAAGTAAACTACAAAGAAATAGACTTAGTATTCCACTTCGTGTGTGAAAAGAAACACAGAAAGATAAACCATAAATTAATAAAACTGGTTACCTACAGGGATGGAAATAAGGTACATGGGGTAGGGATAAGAATATGGTTTGTCAGAATATACCTTTTTATACAGTTTGACTTTTAAATCTTGTAAATGTTTCACATATTCAAAAAATAAAATCAACAAGGATCAAAAATATGAGTACAAAACCAAAAAACTGAATACAGAAAGAAAGAAATGACTCTAACTTTGCAGTAAGTTTGTAACTACACAGAAAATTAATTCCCGTAGCTTTTGAACACAGTACAGATTATACACCCTTAGTGGTATATATGCTGTGAACAGAAACACTCCAGAGAAATCATGAACTTTACTTAATGGGTTTGTAATTAGAAATGATAATGGTATAGTAATTCTGAAACTATCTTTGTATTAGAAGATTGGGCAAATGAGGTCATACATTGATGCTGCTGTGAAACACGGTTCTCTCTACAGAAGGGAAACACAAATACGGAATGGGAAAAGGTAAGGAAACTGGGCTGAACTAGAGCTATCAGATGTCTGATATATATTTATATATTTATTGATACTGATATATTTAAAATTTGGTTTTAAATATATAAGTATTTATTTCCCAGCTCTGTCTACTATAAGGGCCTAGAAGCAATGACACTCCAGAAGATGGGGCAAACAGATATTATGTGCTTCCTGATGTGAAATAAAGGGATGGCTTCAAAATCCACTATTGAAATGACGAGAGAAATTTGAATATGGACTGTGTGTTAGATAACATTATGGAATCACTTAAAATTTCTCATATATAATCATGATATTGTAGTTATACAGGATGTCCTTGTTCATAGGACATGCACAGTGAAGTACTCAGAGGTAAAAATAAGCATCCTGACATCTGCAACTTATTTTCAAAAGGTTGGGGGAGGGGAGAGTATACACATACACACACACACACTCAGAGAAAAAGAGCAAACATGGCAAAATGTTAACAGGTAAAGGGAATGTGGGTATTCACCATACTCATCTTTTGACTTTCATATAGGGCTGAAATTTCTCAAGATAAAAAGTTGAGGAAAAAGAAAAAAAAAAAAAACCTCACCAGTTCTGTGGTCCCGGCTCTGCCACTTACTAGCTATGAAACCAGCTTTGTAAATTAACCTCTGTGCTTCAGCTTACTCACCCCTAACATGAAGATAATAGTGGCATTTATTCATAGGTTGTTGGAGAGATTAAATAAAATGATATGTGGAGAGTGCTTAGCAAGATGGCCTGGAATATGTCAAGCCCTCAATAACGTCTGCTATCATCCTCCTCCTCAACATCATTGTTGTTATTATTATATAATCTCCATCCAAACTCTTACAGGTCAAATGTCACTCAACTGTAGGTCAGAAGTTTGTGCTAGGATAAGCCTGGGAAAATTCATGAAGGTTTCTGCCCTCTCCTTGTTGCAAAACGGAAGTAAAAGCCAACAATGTGAGCTCCTTGAGAAACTAATCGATACCAAAAAGGGACTTGCCACATCCCGAAGAAGTCCTAAATAAATCCTCGGAACATGTTTTCCCTACTTCTTTATTTAAAAATAATAATAATAAAAGCGAATTCATAGAGCAGTTTAGTTCTGGCTCCTGGAATGAGCTAGAGTAAGAATGAGTATATAAGAGAAAGTCAATTTCTAGAAAAACTCTCCCACATGTGTCCAAAGAGACATGTAACAGATGTTGCCAATACTGTTCAAAACAATTTTAAACAAGCTAAAAACAACTCAGTGTCCAACAACAGGGGATGGGATAAACTGTGGTATATGCACACCTTCGAATATTATATAGCCATTAAAGTTAATAATTAGATCTATATGTATCAGCACAGAACTCAAAAAAAATTTAAAGGTAGTCTCAGAATACGTACATTATAAAGCCATGGATATGAATTCTAAAAACACACAAACCAACCTCATATCATTCACACACAGTACAAATGCAGTACAAGTATAAAAACATGTTCAGGAAGGAGATATACCAACCTCTTGATGGTGGTTTCCTCTGAGGAAAGAGGGAGGGGAATGGGACTGGGCAGGGGAACAAACGGGACCACAACTTCCTCAGTGATGTTTTATTTCTTGAAAAAGAAAAGTGATCTGAAGAACCTCTTCTCCTTCTTTCTTTCTTTCTTTTTTCTTTTTAAATTAAAGTATAATTGATTTACAATGTCGTGTTAGTTTCAGGTGTACAGCAAAGTGATTCAGTTATATGCTTTTTCAGATTCTTTTCCCTTATAGGCTATTACAGGATATTGAGTATAGTTAGTTCCCTGTGCTATACAGTAAGCCTTTGTTGTTTACCTATTTTGTATATAGTAGTGTGTATCTGTTCATCCCAAACTCCTAATTTATTCCCCCACCCCACTTTCCCCTTTGGTAACCATAAGCTTGTTTTCTACGTCTGTGAGGCTGTTTGAAGAAACTCTTAGAGAGTATTTTTCCCATTTGGTAATCAACAGATGGGAAAGGAAAAATGCAGGGAACAAGGATGGAGCCTTGTTTTGGATTGAAGCAGGATCGACCCAGGCTTTAGGAACTTGCTATGTTATGCTCCAGCTCATCCTCAGTGGCCTCTCAAGAGAGAAAAAGCCCACCTTCAGGCCCCTTCTGCTGACTCCCCGAGCCTCTCACTCTCAGGAGGCCACGTCCTGAACCCCACAGCAGGCCTGAATCACACCTGATCTGTGGGCCAGGGCACTGGCAAGGCCTCACCCACGGGGCAGCAGGCAGACCTTCAGACTCTAAATGAGGGTCACAAGTTGTCCAAGTGTGGTCCTAACATTTCCCCCCTGGAAAACACTCTCAGGATTCTCTCTTTTTCTTGCAACTTACCTAACAGAAAGTGTAAAGTCTCCAGGGTTACTTTTACTGGGCCTTGCCAAAAAACTGCCATCAACTCCTCTTGTCAACAGTAGGTTTTCTGCCTCCACGCCAGTGATATTTGGGTGAAACCATCTTGAGAGAGAGAGAAATAGACCAATGAAAAACAAAGGACTCTGTCGGCACTACTTCCCACACCGTCACAGCTAAAATGCTTATTAGTAGAGTAGCAAATAAAAACACCAACCCAATCCCTTTCCCTTCTTCTCTTTGGTCACCGCCTCCTCCTTGTCTTCCCCATGGTAGGAGCCTGGGATCCTGCTAGCACAGTAGATGGGGCTGGGGGCATGGTCAGTGGGATTGGGGCTGAGGTGGATGCTATTTATATAGGGTGGTGGGGAGGGCCTTAGCAATAAGGTAACATTTGATCAGACCTGGAAGAAAGGAGGCAGCAACATGCAGCCATATAGGAAAGGAACATATCAGGCAGAGGGAGGAACAAGATCAAGGGCACGGGGGCAGACCGTATTTGACATGCTCAAGCACGCAAGAGGCCAGTATGCTTGGAGCAAAACACGCAAGGGACAGAGCAGTAGATGAGGCCAGAGAGGTAATGAAAAGCCTGATGATGCAGGGCCTCGGAGGACACTGTAAAAACTTCAGCTTTTATTTTTTGTGAGATGGGAAAGGACTAGAGGGTTTTAGGCAGAGGAGCAACGTGATCTGACTTATATTTTTAAATCAACTTCAAGCTATCGTGCAAGGGTAGAAGCACATAGATCAGTTAAATAAGCTATTGTGATAATCCAGGCAAGAGATGGTGGTACCAAGGACCAAAGTGGTGGAAGGATTAGTGATAAACGGTCCAACTGGGAACATTTTAAGGGTAGCCAACAGGATTTCCTAATCTATTACATATGAGATGGGAAAGAAAGAAAGGAGTAAGAACAACTCCTAGGTATCATGTCTGGGCAAGTGGAAGGTTGGCGGTACTACGTACGAGATGTGGAAAAAGGGTGGGGAGAGGAAAAATCAAGTGTTAGATTTGGTACGTGTTAAATCTTTTTTTTTTTTTTATTTTTTATTTATTTTTGGCTGCATCGGTACGCGCGGGCTTTCTCTAGCTGCGGCGAGTGGGGGCTGCTCTTCGTTGTGGTGCGCGGGCTTCTCATTGCAGTGGCTTCTCTTGCTGCGGAGCACGGGCTCCAGGTGTGCAGGCTCAGTAGTTGTGGCGCACGGGGTTAGTTGCTCCGCGGCATGTGGGATCTTCCTGCACCAGGGCTCAAACCCATGTCTCCTGCATTGGCAGGTGGATTCTTAACTACTGCGCCACCAGGGAAGGAAGCCCTGGTACATGTTAAATATGAGATGCTTAATCATCTGAGTGTCTGGTACATATTAAGCACTAATGGTTAGATATTACTGACAATCATGACAATAACTATAAGATTGTTCTGACAAGAAATAATCAGAAAAGGCAAGAATCTAGACATAGTCTATCACCATTCCTGTTGTTTACATTAACTGAAATTTATTTTCTTTTTAATTTTTCCTATAGCATTTTACTAGCATTTTGGGGGAAATCTAAACATCATTCTGATTATCCTAGAGAAAAATCACAGGGTTCAGATCAAAAGGAAAAAAATATTAGTTTGCTCTTTACTCCCTCTGAGAGCTTGTCAGAAGACTGAGGCAGAATTTTATCCAGGGAAAACTCAACCTCAATTTATAAGATACCTATCATTCCAGCATCCAATACTTTTGTATACAGTATGATTACGAAACTATCCTTTTTTTTTTTTTTTTTAAATCTTGTCCACAGCTTCTTTAATCTATGGTTCCCACCTGAGTCCCCACAGTCCTAGGGAATCAAACAGCAATAACAGAAGGCTTCCTCCGGTTACTTTTAACTTTTCAAAAAGTATAGTGAAAATCTCATGTTAATCTTCAATTTGTCTACTTGTATAAGCTAGTTAAAATGTCAAATCTCTCTTGCTTTTGGCTACAAAACAATTATGTTACTTGGTGTGGTAGCCTGAAGCTGAGTGGCATATATGTTTTCTTCTACAACAAAAAGGGAAAACTAATTATTATATGATGAATACAGGTTAGGAAACAATTCTCTTTAGAATATTGGGTTTATGGTTTAAAAAAAAAAAACAGAGGAGACCCCAGAAGTAAAAAAGCTGAGAATCGCTGGCATGTGGTGGCAAAGCTTTATGGGTAGGAGCACGGACTCTGGAACCAGACTACTTTGGTTCAGATCCCAGCTCTGTGTGATCCCAGGCTAGTTAGTTAAACTGTTAACTCATCTATAAAATGGGAATAGCAACAGCACTGTGTCATAGGGTGTTGAGAGGATAAAATGAGTTAATATTTATAAAGTGTCTATAACAGTGCCTGGACTTCAGGGTAGCCAAGGACAATGATGACTGCCTAAATTCACATCTTCCCACATATCCTTCAAAAACAATACGGGGGACTTCCCTGGCAGTCCAGTGGTTAAGACTCTACGCTTCCAATGCAGGGGGCGTGGGTTCAATCCCCATGCCACACAGTGTGGCCAGAATAAATAAATAAATAAATAAAACTAAAAACTAAGGGGAAAATTTTTTTAAATATGGAATTTTTAAAAAAGAACAAGTAAAACCACACAATAACCTAACCATGCCCTCAACAAAAGTAGAAGACAGAGAATGCGCAAACTTCCAAATTACCTGTAAGTAAAAAAAGAAGACATACCAAATCTCAGTAGTGATCTCTCATCTTCTTACTGCAACCCTCTGTGCCAAGCCAAGGGCATTCTGAGAAAAACTGCATGTCAGAGAGAACAGGGGAGCTAGTGGCAGGCCTAAAATTGCTGTAAAACCACCTCCAGAAAAAGAAAGTCCACCCTAAGTGTGAAAATATTGAAAAAGTTTTCTTGTAGATCAGAGCCCTATTTATAGGAAAGGGGAATGATTTAAGGTGTAGTGTTAGAAATGCATGGTCTCTGGGGAAGAAAAACGCAAAAAAGAGACAGGATCCATTTGGCAATTAGGTGACAAAAAGGAAAGGAAGTAGAAGGGGGAAATTTATTTACCTGCAAACAAACAAACAAAAAACCCAGAGGACAAATAACCTCTCCCCTACCACAAACACAAATACATACACAAATCCACTAAAAAAAAAAACCTGGACTTTTCTATACTGACAGAAGAAAATGCCATTGAATTAGGAACCTTTAAAATATTTAAGAGCCACAAAATAAATAGGAAAAAAGTGAATAAGTCTATATAAAGTTACTACAAAAAAGAAGAGTCACACATCAGTCAGCTTTTGAAAATTACCCCAGACAAACACCCATGATGCAGAAGAAAACTATGAGACAACACTCCAATCTGAGTTAAATATACTCAAGATTTGGGGATATGAAAAAACACTCTGAATAAGAAATTTAAAAGTTAAAAACAGATATGGACAGGGCTTCCCTGGTGGCGCAGTGGTTGAGAGTCCGCCTGCCGATGCAGGGGACACAGGTTCGTGCCCTGGTCTGGGAAGATCCCACATGCCGTGGAGCGGCTGGGCCCGTGAGCCATGGCTGCTGGGCCTGCGCGTCCGGAGCCTGTGCTCCGCAACGGGAGAGGCCACAACAGTGAGAGGCCCACGTACCACAAAAAAAAAAAAAAAAACAGAAATGGACAAAAAGTAGGAAAAAATGAAGAGGGAACTGATCAAACTCACAAAGAAAAAGGAAAAGAAAATCATCTCAGAAATGAAAACTAAATTACTAGGCACCCAAAGGAGAATAAGTTCAAATGAAAATCTAATAAGCGGCATTAAAGAAAGGGAGGAAAACAATGAAGAGAATAAAATATGATGAAGAAAGAAATAAAAGAGATCACAAAGAAAATGGTTAATATGAAAGACAAGCAAAGAAGAAACAACATACATATAATTGGGGTAAGGGGAGAGGGGAAATGCAATGGAACAGAACTAATATTTAAACCTAAATTGAGAAAACAAATAAAATAAGATGTGAATCTATACATTGGAAGGGACCACCAGGTACTTGGGAAAATTAGCCCAGAATAATTGCTCTGGCACTTGTTCTAATGAAACTATTATGCTTTAAAGACAAATGGAAAAATATCTTCAAAGCCTCCATGAAAAACAAATAACTTACTGTAACAAATTAGATTAGCATCTGACTTTTCAAAGCCAACATATAAAGCAAGTTGATAAATGAACAAGCATTTTTTAAAAACTCAATGAAAGAAAAGGGTAAACTAAGAATTTTATATCCAGCTAAGTTATCCTTCAACTATCAGCGCTACAGACAAAACAAGTTTCAACATACAACAACTAAGGGAATGCTGTACTTATCAGTCTTTCCTGATGAATCTACTAGAGGATAAACTTTATTTATCTATCTTGTTGTAACAAGCAACATTGACAAAATAACCGATGGTGAGCATTTAATAATCTATAAATGTCATGTAAGACTAAAACAAAGATGGGAATGAGAGTAGAAAACTAATGTACAACAGTTATATACTGTGACACAGTAGAACTACTACAACTAGAAAATGGGAAAAGGAAAACAGAAAAAAACTCATTGTTGTATAGGCAATAGGCGATAGATGGGTGTTTAAGGATAGTGAAAAAAATCTGATAAGCCTGAAAATAAAAGTCAAATAACAAAACAGAGGACTAAGGACATTCAAAAAGGTGTAACTACTAGATTAAAAAAAATACAAACCTTCCTAAGTACCCCCTCAAAAAACTGTTTTCAACAAAAAATTTTTAAATATACATCTTAGAAAAAAACTATATATAATATATATATACACACACACACACACACACATGTACATACACACACACATCTTGTGAGAAACAATGCAAGGAAACACTACAGTTGACCCACGAACAACATGGGCTTTAGAGGCACCGATCCTTGCGCAATTGAAAATTCATATATAACTTTATAGTCAGCCCTTTATATCCACAGTTCTGCTTCCAACTACATGGTTTCAACCAATGGCAGATTGTATCATACTGTACTACATATTTATTGAAAAAAATCCGTGCATAAGTGGACCCGTGCAGTTCAAACTTGCGTTGTTCAAGGGTCAACTGTAAGTATAAAACATTAAGATAGAGGACTTCCCTGGTGGTGCAGTGGTTAAGAATCCGCCTGCCAACGCAGGGGACATGGGTTCAAGCCCTGGCCCGGGAAGATTCCACATGCCGTGGAGCAAGTAAGCCTGCAAGCCACAACTACTGAAGCCCGCGTGCCTAGAGCCCGTGCTCCACAACAAGAAAAGCCACCACAATGAGAAGCCCGCACACCACAACAAAAAATAGCCTCCACTCTCCACAACTAGAGAAAAGCCCATGCACAGCAACGAAGACTCAGTGCAGCCAAAAATAAATAAATAAATAAATTTATTTTTTTAAATGTTATGATAGAGTTGATACCAAACCTATCAGTCATAACAATAAATGTGGATGAGTTTGCTGTCTATTAAAAGAAATCAACAAACCTATGAATATTTATGTACCAAATAACACAGCAATCACCTTTGTGAAACAAAAACTACAGGAGATGCAAGGAAATGCAGATGGAAACACACCAATAATAGGAGACTTTAATACACCACACTCAATACAAGATAAAATAGACTAAAAAAATAGGTAAAGAGATAGAAAATCTAAATAACATAAACAATAGGGTAGATCTTATGTGCATATATTGTACTCCACACCCTGATAATAATTACACATTTTTCTCAAGCGCCTAGAGCATTTCCATAAAAATTGAGCAGATACATACAGTCACAAGGAAAACAGTAACCCCTATAAAGTAGAACTATTACACAGAATATCACAATGCAATAAACCTGAACTTCACAACCAAAAGCAAAAAACAGAAAGGCCCTTCTACCTGGAAATTTTAAAACCTTCCATTAAACAACTCTTAGGTAAAAGGGGAAATACAAGCTGAATTACACAATTTGTAAGAAATAACGGCGGGACTTCCCTGGTGGCACAGTGGTTAAGAATCCGCCTGCCAATGCAGGGGACAGGGGTTTGATCCCTAGTCCAGGAAGATCCCACATGCCGCAGAGCAACTAAGCCCGTGCACCACAACTAGAAAGTCTGCACACAGCAATGAAGACCCAAAGCAGGCAAAAATAAATAAATAAAGTTTATCGTGGAGTCTATTAAAAAAAAGAAATAATGGCCATGAAAACACTACATATCAGCATCTATGGGATAGAGCTAATGGAGTTATCAGTGGAAAATTCACTACACAAACAACTAACGTTAATAAAAAATGTAAGAGAATAAAAATAAAGTCCCAGTTCAAAAAAAAAAAAAACCCTAGAAAAAGGAGAAAGGATAGCACAAGGAAGGAAATCTATTTTATAAAGATAAAAGCAGGGGACTTCCCTGGTGGTGTGGTGGTTAAGAATCTGCCTGCCAATGCGGGGAACATGGGTTCAAGCCCTGGTCCGGGAAGATCCCACATGCCGCGGAGCAACTAAGCCCATGCACCACAACTACTGAGCCTGCTCTCCAGAGCCCGCGAGCCACAACTACTGAAGCCTGCACGCCTAGGGCCTGTGCTCCGCAACAAGAGAAGCCACCACAATGAGAAGCTCGCACACCGCAACGAAGAGCAGCCCCCGCTCGCCAGAACTAGAGAAAGCCCGCACATAGCAACGAAGACCCAATGCAGCTAATAAATAAATAAGCAAAAATCAAAGAAAACAAAAAAGTAGTAGATCTAATTAATAAAAATCCTGCTTTTTAAAATTAACAAAATAGACAAACCACTAGTTAACTTATTCAGAAGTACAAAAAAAAAATCACAAAACAAGAAATGACAAGGGAGAAATAAGCATTGAAACAGAAGAAAAAAAATTTTTTAAAGAAACTACTTTGCAGACTGCTGTGCAAATAAATTATAAAATCTAGATGAAGTGAATAATTATCTAGGGAAATAAAGACTGCCAAAACTGAGTCCATTAGAGAGAAAACTTAGGCAAACCACTTTCTGTATAAAAATAGAGAAAGTAATTTTAAAACTACCCCACAGAAAAGCACCAGGCCCAGATGGTTTCAAAATGGAATTCTATCAAACTTTCAAAGACCAGACCATCCCAGTGCTCTATAAATTATTCCAGAGAGTCAAAAGGAAAGGAAAACATACCACTTCCTTTCATGAAGCAAATATAACACCGATACCTATACCAGATAAAGACAGCTACTTCAGTGATACGGAAGGCAGACACCTTGCTCCTAATTTTAATAAGATTCTAATTATTTTAAAATTATAATGATGGTTGTACTGCAGTATTTTTTTTAAAAAGTCCTTAAACCTACAATTTTCAGGTTAATGAAGTGAACGGAGGGAAAAACCATTCTGTCTCCCCTCTACAGCTCTCTCCCAGCATCTTCCTCCATTATTGGTCTTCATTAAATGAAATACTGCCGGCTCAGAGGTTGCTTCATTTTTAAATACCATCCAGCCTGGGCCGCCACCACCTATGAGGGATCTGTTCCCTTACTGTCACCACTGTTATCTCCTCTTTCTTTTTTAAAATAGATTCTAGAAGAATTTCTCAGGTTTGTCCTCAACCTCACCACTGGGAGGGCTGCCTCAAGGGCACACTTTACTGCTTCTAGCAAGATCTTTTTATTTGCTTATCTTCCTGTTTTTCATTCCCATTTCATCTTTCCTTATCTCAGCCAACTACTTCAGGCAGCTCTAATTTTTTATAGACTCAATGTCCTTTAGAATCTTGTTGAGAACACAAACATAAACTTTCTAAAACCTTTTAAAATTCATTTACTAAAACAGCACAGATAGGTATGAAATTCCGAGAAAAAGCCCAAGCTTCCCTTGCATCGTCAGAAGTCACTAGTTAGCAGTTTCCTAATCTTTGAGAAATGTCTCGTGCATATACATACGTATACTTACCTACGTGTGCATGTGTGCAAACACACTACTCTCTCTATGCCAGCCTGTGTGGAACACACACATACACAAATGCAATCCTGATCTACACCCCAATTTTTTCACTTACTACGACGCAAAGATCTTTCCGTGCAAGCATTTTTTTTTTTTTTTTTTTGGCTGCGTTGGGTCTTTGTTGCTGCACGCGGGTTTTCACTGGTTGCATCCAGCGGGGGCTACTCTGTTGCGGTGCGCGGGCTGCTCGTTGTGGTGGCTTCTCTTGTTGCGGAACACGGGCTCCAGGCATGTGGGCTTCAGTAGTTGCAGCACGCGGGCTCAGTAGTTGTGGCTCGCAGGCTCTAGAGCGCAGGCTCAGTCGTTGTGGCACACGGGCTTAGTTGCTCCGTGGCATGTGGGATCTTCCCGGACCAGGGCTCGAACCCGTGTCCCCTGCACTGGCAGGCGGATTCTTAACCACTTTGCCACCAGGGAAGTCCCTGAGCATTCTTTTTAATGGCTATACTCTATTCCATTATAAGAATGTACCGTCCATAATTTAATCCCTATTAGAGGACATTTATATTATTCATAGATTTTTGTCATTACAAATAATGCAGCATATCACACCCTTTATAATCATCTTTATACACTTTTACAAGTAAATAAATATCTGTAAATTAAAATTGTAGAAATAAAACTGCTTTGAGAAGAGTTTTTTTTTTTTTACTCTGACAAATTTGCCAAGCCACACTCAAAAGAAGGTACCAGTTTTGACTCCCATGAATTAAGCATGAAAGCCCGTTTTCTCCCAGTTTTGACAATACTACGTATATTACCAAACTTTTTTATCTGAGTCATGGAAAATGGTACCATTCTAGTTTGCATTTCTATGTGAGACTAGCACTTTTTCATGTTTTCAGACCACTTTTTTTTTTCGTTTTCTGTGAGTTGTCAGCTTGTCATTGTTCATTTTCTATTGGATTTTTTTTCTTACTGATTTAAAGGGGCTCTTCTTGATAGAACCAGAAAATGATCCTTTATTATACATGTGACAATATTTGTCTTAGCTTTTTTCCCTTTTTACTTGCTTGTGGTTATTTTTTTTCCCCAAAGAAATTCATCTTGGCATGGTTAAATTTATCAGCTTTTTCCTTTATGGCTTCTGGGTTTCTTGCTATGTTTAGAAAAACTTAACCCACAGCACTGTTGTGAAATGGAAATAAATTAATACACATAAAGTGCTTAGCACAGAAAAAAACTCCAAGGAGTTTCACCTGTGGAACTAGGAATTTAGTTTTAGGTCAGAATAAAACACAATAAAGGCACAGATTTTAACAGGACCCTGCAATAGATACTAAAAAGGGGGGATGACTGGGAGAAGAAAGTAAATAAGACAGAGATGAGAAGTTACATCAAGAAAGAGTATGGAGACAAAGAGAAGACAGAATTATTATTTACTACTAATAATATTTTATATTTAATAAAACTTTATAAATTATAAAATAGAAACGACTTCTCCATGCTTATATTATTACATACACTTTTTATCCCCTCAATTATCAACTAGCTCTGATAGCAAGGGAAAAAATAATTTACTGGCCATTATATATTAGGGCTGGTTAAAATTATAGCTACATTTACTGTTTGCCATGTGCCAGCGTGCAAAGTAGACTCCAGAAGTCAAACTTTTAACCATTACACTCTGCTATTTATTTCTAAAAATTTCTAAAGCAGAACTCTGACTGTAGATGGTCTTCATTCACAACCATGTGTTCTCACCTTTGTATATTTTACAAAAATAACACTTACGTAGAGTATCCTGCTGATGCTGAGGGACATCATAAAAGTGACTTCCACTGCTGAAGGTGGCACTAGGTAACTACAACCACCACCCATCAGGTAGATTGGCAGAGGAGATAAGGCAGGTGGTCTCTTTAGCCCTTTATTAAATAAACCATTATTATTTCATTTCCAGCCAACTTCTAATTATACCTATCATGTTTTTAAGAGTGAACATACAGACACACACACACACAAAAGAGTGAACACAGGAAAGTGATGTTTACAGGGGAAATTTAGTAACCAGCATTTAGCACAAAGGCTAGACAGAGTATGGGCTTAATAAACATTTGTTATCGCTGTTGTTATCATTATTATTATTGGTGGAAGATATGCAGATAGATTCTTCTCTTGCATAATTATGTTAGTTTCACACAGACCATTTTGAGATATGAATCATTTATGTTACACTGCCTTTTCAAAAACTGAACTTCACAGCTCAGGAGCTGTCCCTACATTATCTCAAACAGCATATAATTAGAAATTGAAAGTTCTATTCCATAACCCACCCACTTGAGTTTTGATATACTGTAAACTCTCCTTCCCTGGCTATTTTTTTCAAAAAGCCTTTGTATTTACCAAAAACGTCTTTCCCAATTACACGTTTAATATTTGTAGTGCAATTACTGGCAGTTTTGTGATTTGCAACATGCTTATCACTAACACAGAGCAGTTAAGAGTTCATTCAACCCCTGAGATCTTAGTGAGAGACGGTAAGGAAGAATAGTGGAGTTAATAGGACTAGTATGATATTATAGAGCTGGCCTCAAGGATTATAACACTGGTAATATTAGGTACTGAGGCTGTACATCTCTAAACCCTGCCCCCATCTCCCACCTAGTGTGAATTCAAATAGCAGAGGTTAGTCTCCCCAAAAGGTAATGTAAATGTATCTGTATTATCTAAAGGGAGGGGAGAAGGGCAAATTAGTATATCTACATTTGGGTCTGTCAACAAGGTGTGTCCATACAGGATGAGAAAAAACATAAATTTCCAGTCTTCCTCATGTATACAGTGGGCACTTGGTGAACGACTGCTGCCTGAATTAACTTCAGGGAATGAAGAAACACCAGGGAGGAGAAAAGAGAGAGGAAGGGCATAGCGAAAACGTCACACCGGGAAGCGGGGGAAGAGCATTCTCCTCTTGCACATTCTAACCCCTGCAAACCTGCCAGAGCTTGACAATCCCTTCTAATCGGTCATCCTCTGGCACTGTCTATTATTTATTAAGACTCTCAGGTCATAACATGGTCCAGGTCAGTACCACCCATCTCACAGAAAGAGCTTGAAAACACATACACACACACACACACACACACACACACACACACACAAAACATCAACACTTATGAAAAAGAGCCTCAAATCAATGTCTAAAACAAATCAGCCCTGTGCTGAGTGGGCCAGAAGAAAGGAAAGACAGAATCCCTGCCTCCAAGAGAGTTTACAAACCCAAACTATTTGCCCAGAAATCCTACCAGAAATCTAAATCCCTCATTAGTGAATACAGATTCTGCAAAGGCTTAGCTCACTGACGCCAGGATCTTATTTATGTCAAGTGAGTTTAAAAAAAAAAAAATGCTGATGAACCAAAAAGAAAATACAATGATGCTGAATATTTTATCTATGTCCCCTTCCCCCAGTGATGTGGGGAAACAGTCAAGCAGGCCAATAATTTCAGGAACTTATTCTCAAGGCTGCTATGCTAAGAAGGGAATTTAAACTAGGGATCTGAAGTCTTATTTCAGTTTCTTGCCTAAATATAAAGTGATACTGGGTATAGCTTTCTTACCTGCTGCTCCAGAAAAATCATTATCTTTGTCCTTGGGGAGAAAGCTTAGAGTTTGGTACTTTCTGCAGATTACAAGAATATTCCTCTTTTCCAATTAAATTTTAATTTTCTATGGGAAAAGGATGAGTCACAAGGGAGGGGCAGTCGACAGGGACAAGCATTCTAGGTAACAGAGGCAAGAAAAAAAGTTAAGGCAGTTAGCTTTCTAATGGTAGTGGATAGCTGCTATGTCTTTATAAATCATTATCTTTTCATAGAGTTTCACTGGTCAGCATCTCTGCTCTGATGACAAGACAATAAATGGAAACTGCCTCCAAAAGTCTTTCCACAAATGGCTTCTACCCTGTTCAAAGCCTCTCTCTCTCTTGTCTGCTCTCCCTGGGTCCACTCCAGCCTCCTACAATCCTCCCTTCACAGCAGCTAGAGGGATATTTTTAAATAGATCAGCTCACGCCACTCCCCTGATCACATCCTTCTACAGTTTTGCATTGCTCTTAAAATACAACCCAAACTCTTCTCCATGGTCCACGTGACAGTGAGGACCTTAAAAATCCCTGTGTGGTCTAGTCTCCACCTACAGCCCCCGTCTCAGCTCCTCCACGTGCTCCCTTCTGTCCTTCAAGCACTCCAAGAACTCCCTACCTCAGCACTCCCGCACTTGCTGTTTCCTTAAAACTTGGAACACCCAATGCCTAGCACAGTGCCCCCCACACTTAGTAATCCCACGATAAATAAGTTAAATCCCAAGTTCTTGAATGAATGGGTCAGTGTTTCATTAGAGTGGGTCAATGTAATGACACAGACTTGGACCTATAGTCTACTATTTTTAAAATAAACATATTGCGTGTGTGTATATGTATGTGCGTATAGACAGACATATATATAGTGTGCATGAATATGTATATCAGTATACAAGTATGTACGTATTCTAAACCGTATGCTCTATACTGACAAATTTTAGTTTCAGTTTGGTACTATGTTCATCAAACTCATTTGATGCTGGCCTACAAGTCTGTCTCCCTCTCTAAATTCAATGCTCCTTGTGAACATGAATCGTATCTTTCATATTTCAGTGCTGCCAAGGACCACAGCATATACAAGCTTGCTAAATGCACACAACCCTCCAAAACTCAGTAATGAACTGGGCTGCATTTTAGGGTGTTTGAATCCATTTCGGAGAGGGTCTCAAACCGTTGGTTGCAGGCCACAACTGCCACAGAACCTGCCAAACATCAGTATTTGCCTTCCCCTTCCTTAAAAAGGTAAGCATTGGAGGGCAAGTGCTGTCTGCGTTTCCCAAAGGGAAAGAGGAATAAGCACAGTATCTTCTATTGTTCCATAGCTGCCTAACAAAGTACACCAAGGCCCGCTAGTAACAATTACAAACAAGAGTTGGCTCTGCTTTTCCAGCTCTTGTGCGACTCTCTAACATTCGCCACACTGACCACTTGCAAGAAGGGTAAGTGATCTTAGCAGTGGCCCCTGCATTTGAGCAGCTCTGGACAAAAACCCGAGCTTACATGGGGCAAGACATTAATAAAGACAACCCAGTTTCAACTGGAAAGACGTAGAACTGTTATTTTTCAGTAAGGCAAGTTTATTTACTCCTACAGGATACAAACAAACAGGGCCACTAAGGAGAGCCTGGGACAAATGTACCTGACCTGCATCAGATAAATCAAAAGCCTAGAATCTGAGAACAAGCTAAATTTCCTGGCCCTCTCAGTTTAAGCCCTCAGACACCACCTTCCAGAGGAACAAAAGCAAATGCAAAAGATGCACCAGATGCTGAAGAATACAGCCAGTTTTGTCAGCTAAACAAGGCAGAGTACGGCAGCCGAGCAATCTCAAAATCTAAACTCAGCACAAGCATTGCTATATTACCTGGGTGGGAGGGAGAATCATATAATTGCTCATACCTTCCTTTCCTTACCTGTGATGTTGAGATGTATCAGCATACTGAATATATGACATTGTAATTATTAAATGCATACAAACTCTAAACCTTAAACCCATGAACCAAAAAGAATTACTTTGATAATTAAACAAAACAAAATTCAGAATATTAGTCATTCAGGAGTCAGCTCATATGATCACCTCCTCAGAGATTTTTCCTAAACCCATTATCAAAACTAACCACGTTCTCCACATTCGGTTTATTTTTTTCCCTCCCAGCAGTTATTACTACCTGAAATAGTCTCATTTATTCATGTGTTTGTCCACTTTCTCTTTCAGCCATAAGAACAACGATCTTTGCCTATTCTACTGCTTCATCCTGCCTGGTTCAATAACTACTTGTTGAATGAATTAATTCTGAGGTTAAAAATCATTTGAAAAAGAACACAGTTCGAAGACTAACACTATCTGATTTCAAGACTTGTTATAAAGCTACAGGATCAGGTGGTATTGGCATAAGGAAAGTCAAATAGATCAATGGAACAGAAGAGAGTCTAGAAATAGGCCCACATATAAATGCACAACTGATTTTCAACAAAGGTACAAGTTCAATAAAGATGGACAGTCTTTTCAACAAATGGTGCTAGAACAACTGGACACCCATATGCAAAAAGAGAAGATACAGCCACATCTCATACCACATACAAAAGTTAACTCAAAGTGGATCATAAAGCTGAAACTATAAAACTTGTGGAAAACAAGAGAAAACATTTGAGACATTTTGGGTCAAGCAAAAATTTCTTAGGAATGACACCACAAGCATGATCCTTTTTTTTTTTTAATTGATAAAGTGGACTTCAGCAAAATTAAAAACCTCCATTTAAGACATTTTAAAAAATGAAAAGACAAGCCACAGACTAAAAGAAAACATTTGCAATTCTGATCAAAGACTTGTATCCAGAATAAGAAACTCTCAAATTTCAATAAGAAAACAAACAAGTAAATTTTATTTTTTTTTCACAAGTAAATTTTAAAAGGGAAAATATTTAGGGCTTCCCTGGTGGCACAGTGGTTGAGAGTCCACCTGCTGATGCAGGGGACATGGGTTCATGCCCCGGTCCAGGAAGATCCCACATGCCGCAGAGCAGCTGGGCCCGTGAGCCACGGCCACTGGGCCTGCGCGTCTGGAGCCTATGCTCCGCAACGGGAGAGGCCACAACAGTGGGAGGCCCGCGTATCACAAAAAAAAAAAAAAAAAAAAAAAAAAGGGGGGGTGGAAATATTTAATCAAATAGACGTGTCACCAAAGAAGATATACAGATGGCAAATAAGCACATGAAAAGATGATCAACATTATTAGTCACCAGGGAAGATACAAATTAAAACTACAATGAATAAATATCAAATCATTATGCTGTACACCTGAAACTAATATAATGTTCTATGTCAATTATACCTCCATTAAAATATGAAATAAGTAAAATTAAAAAGTGCTGATATGGGGAAAAAAACTACAATGAGATACAATGACACACCCTTTAGATGGCTAAAATTTAAAAACTGACCATTCCAAGTGGTGGCCAGGATGTGGAGGAACCGAACTCTAATACATTGCCAGTGGGAATGTGAATGGTAATGTAAATGGTAATGTAAATGTAATGTAAATGGTAACCACTTTGAAAAAGTTTGGCAATTGCTGAAAGAGTTAAATATACATCTGCTATGTGATCCAACCATACCACTGATAGGTATTTACCAAAGAGGAATGAAAGTATACATCCATACAAACACTTGTACATGAACATTCAGAGCAGCTTTATTTGTGAAGCCAAATTCTGAAACAACCCAAACATCCATCAATAGGTGGATGGAAAAATAAACGGTGGTACCTCCATAAAATGGAATATTACTAATCAATAAAAAGTAAGGAACTATATGACACACACTACAACATGGATGAATTTCAACATAATTTTGCTGAGCATCAGAAGCCACACATAAAAGTCCATTTACATAAAATTCTAGGAAATGCAAACTAATGTATAGTAACAGAAAGCAGAAGAGTGTTTGCCTGGCAACAAGGAAGGGATTATAAAGGGCACGAGGAGCCATCAAAAGGGGTGATGGATATGTTCATTATTTTGATTGTGGTGACGGTTTCACGAGTGTATACACGTGTCAAAACTTATCAAATTGTACACTTAAATATACGCAATTTGTTGCATGTCATTTATACCTCAATAAAGCTGGGTTAAAATAATAAAACAGACCTATGATCTGAAAAAAAATAATAAATAATCCCCAATTATGTGTGTTACATTCATAATCTGCTTTTTAGGTGGCACACGTTTCTTTTCCATAATAGGTAAGGGAGGGCTGGAAGAGAGGAGGAATTACTCCGTTTCAAACTGTCATCTTTACCACTTGCTGCTTTGGCTATACCCACACTTCCTGGCTTCTAAACTAACAAGCTGGACAATGTAGGGTCTATTACTACCCAGCCCCTACCCCACTCCCAGCCCCCAGTCTTTGTCTCCTAAAAGAAGCAGATCCTTACTTGTCTGGAAGAGCAGACACAAGGAACAAAAGGCTCAATGACTATTTGACAGATTAAATAGACAACTGTTTTATTTAAAAGCTCCCTAAGGAATTAGAACATTTGAGGCTATACACTGTTCTGCTGAAATGCAATTATATATTACCCAGATCTGTAAGCACTTGCCAACAGACCTGTCCAAATCACTCACTTCCCAAGTTTTCAGTTTTCTTCTTTCTCTCTCCCATGAATGAATAATGTGCAGGTATTTCTGAGAAGACATTCCTAATATTTTGAAAAGTCTCTCATTCAAATAACTCCAACAGCTTGAAACAGTTTCTCAAATGTCTAAGACAGTGACCATAACAGGACAATGAAGTCTAAACAATGGGTCTTATATATGAATCGTATATAAAGAGCGGAAATACAAAATAGCAGGATCATTATCTGAAAACAGTAGATCACACTACTGTTTAACAACAAAATTAAGGCTTACAAATTATTGGCAATACTTATAAAATAATAGTAACCTGGTAATTAACAAGAGCGTTCTGGCTCCATCATTTATTGATTGAGTGACCTTAGGCAAGTTGCCTAACTTTTTTTTTTTTTAATTTATTTATTTATTTTTGGTTGCATTGGGTCTTCGTTGCTGTGCACGGTCTTTCTCTAGTTGCGGGGACCGGGGACTACTCTTTGCTGTGGTACGTGGGCTTCTCTTGTTGCAAAGCATGGGCTCTAGGTGTGCGGGCTTCAGTAGTTGTGGCTCATGGGCTCAGTAGTTGTGGCTTGGGGGCTCTAGAGCACAAGCTCAGCAGTTGTGGCGCAAGGGCTTAGTTGCTCCGGGTCATGTGGGATCTTCCCCGACCAGAGCTCGAACCCCAAACCCGTGTCCCCTGCATTGGCAGGTGGATTCTTAACCACTGTGTCACGAGGGAAGCCCAGGTTGCCTAACTTCTGAAACTCACTTTACTCATCTTTCGAACGGGGATAACAATACCTACCTCACAGAGTTATAGCAAGGATTAAACTTGTTTGGCATACAGTAAGAGCTAAATAAATGTTAGCTATTAGTAGTATGATTGCCCTGAGCTTTCAAAGGATCTCATTAATTCACTAACCTTCCTTCTGACTCTTAGGTTCAAATCCTATCATTTACTAGCATGTTTCTTCTGAGCCTCAGTTTCCACATCCGTAAAACGGGGGTGATTAATGTTACCTGACTTTTAAGGTTGTGAAGGATTAAATAACTAGACATACAGCTCCCTTCCCTTCCATCTCCCAAAGCGAAGATCGCAGAGGAAGGAAATACTTCTAATAGCTGCAGATACAGTCAGTTTTTCCATTTCTGGCACGTGAGGGGTGGGGGGGAAAAGGAGATGCAAAGAGGCATATAAAGGGGTCAGGGATCCTGAGTAAAGCCCCCAAATGCGCGCAAGAGGCAGAGGGACCCAGAGCGGCTCGACCGTCGGGGGCCTGGCCCCGCGCAACTGGCCCCTACTCTCCCCTCCCGCGTCCCAGGCCGAGGAGCCTCCCCAAGTGAGCGGGGTTATTTCGGAATCACCATGAGGCAATTCTCATGAGGCAATGGGTCAGGAATGCGGCGCCGAGCCCGGCCGCTGGCGTCCGCGGTTCCCCGGGCGGTTCTACCTGCCCCGTCCAGACGGGCATCCCCAGGGCTGCGGGAGCCGGAATTCGGGGAGGCAGGAAATGAATGGGGACCCGAGGGGTGGGGGCGCGGTGGGGCCGGACCCCCGGGCCCGGTAGGGCTAGGCGGTTGGGACGGAGCCTGCCCCCGCGACCCCGGGCGGGAGTCCGAAGCCCAGCCGGGCCGCCCCCTCCCGGGCGGGGCTGAACGAAAGCGGCGGGGGCCGGGCCGAGGCCCGCGCCGGGCCCTCGGGGCTCCTCACCTCCGCGATGTCATGTTCCTCCCGCCCTCCGGCTCCGCGACGGACCCGCTCCTAGCTCAGGCTCCGCTGGGCCCGGTCACATCGGGCTGGCCCAAGGGAGGCCCGCTCCGGACCGGACGGGGGGCAGAGCCAGCCGGCCGCGCGCAGACCCCCCTCCAGGCCTGGGGATCCCAGAGACTGTGCAGCCGCCCCCCAAGCCCGGTTCGCTCCTCCTCCTCCCCCGCCCTTCGCTGCCGGCGCCGCTGTGACGTCACCCCCACGCGACGCCCGCCGCTACTTCCTGTTTCCACGCCGCCGTGGACTGAGCGGCGGCTGGTGATGGCAGTTCGGTGGCTCACTAGAGCCTTCTCCGCGCTGTTTCCAAAGCACCTTCTTATCCTCTTTTAGATCTTGGCGTCAGGCGGTGCATTGCGCGCTCAAGTTGCACGCACTCGAGTGAATTGATCGCATCCGCTCCCACCGTGTCAATTTCCATCCCTGCGCCAAGTCGAATTTCATTCATTTCATTCCACAAATAGTCGCTCCACTTATCAGCTGTGTAACGTTAGGAAAGTTGTTTGGTTTCTCTGAGCCTCAGTTTCCTCCATTCCTTCATTTCTGTAAAATGAAAATAGTAATTGTATTTTCTTCGTAGGATTATGGGGAGGATTAAATACGTAAAATGTTTAGAACTAGGCCTGGCCTATTTAATAAGTGCTTTGTGAATATTAGCTGTACTAAGTAGCATTAGAAGGACACATCTGAGTGTTTTCTATCTGCTAGGCACTGATTTTTGATTATGGGGATACAACAGTGAACTGAAAGGACAAAAATCCTGGTGTTCTCATGGGAGGAGCTACAGTAATCAAGATAAATAAAACACACAAGATAATACTCCGGTCCTCATTTCCCTTCTTTTTTCCATAGCCCTTTATATTATTTTAAATAGGTTAGTTATGGAAGGCTTCACTAAGGATGACATTTGAGTAAAGGAGCAGTCAGTGGGAATAATTTAGGGGAAGAACATTTAAAGGTCAGAGAGAGGCCGGTGCATTAGACCCTGAGGCAGGAGGCTGCCTCCTGTATTTGAAGAAAAATGAAGAAGTCTCTGGCTGGAGCACAGTAGGAGATGGGAGGGGTATAGGAGATGTAAAGAGAATAGTAGAAAGGAGGTGAGAAAGGGGTAGAGATGGTATGGGGTTGTAGAGGCTGTTTAAATGAACAGTAAAATGGAGAGCCACTGAAAGATTTTCAGCAGAAAATGAATGTAATCTATGCTTTAAAAGTATTACTTTAGGTACTTTGAGTTATTGGATCAAGAGGGCAAGGCTGGAAACAGAGACCAGTTCAGAATAGCAGAATACTGTAATATTGGAGATGATGGAGATGAGGTAGCTCAGACCAGAGTGAGAAGGTAGAGCTTTTTTACCTGATGAATGCTCCTGTGACTCATTAAGGGCCACAGATCTAGTAAATGGAAGAGCCAGAATTCAAACTACATCTATAGAGCTCCAAAATCCTCATTTTTCCCTCCCAATGCTCCCCATCTCATTCCTATACAAAGAATTCTCATACAGTATGCTAACTGCTTCAGCATTGATGTTACCCAAAAATCCTTACAAAAATTGTATTTAATATATGCCAGTTTAATTTAGTTAATAGGTATTCAACAAGCAGTTGTCCAGCCTGTTTCTCTCCATTCCCCTGAAGCCTGGCCCCACAGATGACCCAAACAACATCCTGACTGATCTTAGGCCTGCAGGCTTGCCTTCTCCAATCCATTCACCACATAATAGCCACAGTAATCTAAAATGCAAGACAAGTTGCTCCTTAAATTGAACACTTCAATGGCTTTTCTTTTTTTATATATAAATTTATGTATTTTTGGCTGCGTTGGGTCTTCGTTGCTGCTTGTGGGCTTTCTCTAGCTGCAGCAAGTGGGGGCTACTCTTTGTTGTGGTGAGCAGGTTTCTCATTGCAGTGGCTTCTCTTGTTGCAGAGCACGGACTCTAGGCATGCAGGCTTCAGTAGTTGTGGCACACAGGCTTAATTGCTCTGCAGCATGTGGGATCTTCCCGGACCAGGGCTCGAACCCATGTCCCCTGCACTGGCAGGCAGATTCTTAACCACTGCACCACCAAGGAAGCCCTTCAACGGCTTTTCATTGCTTTTAGGATGCAGTCAAAAATAAATTTTAACAACCACCTGGTCTTGTCCCAGCTTACTTTACTAGTCCCTTCTCTCCCCACCAGTCTATGACCCAGCCATGCTGAAAAACTTTCAGTTCCTCTCAATAGCCATGTTCTCTCCCAGCTCAGGGCCTTTAAACAATCTATTCCGTTTCCCTGGAGGATTCTGACCACCCTCCCCATGAACTCTAGTCCATGTCACTGATCTCAGGCTAGAGGTCATCTCCTCTGGAATAGAATAATCTGATTCTCCCAGTCCATCTTAGATGGTCCCCAAGACAGCTATCCTAGCTTAGAACTGAACACACTCCATTATAAACCTAAGACAAAATATCATATGAGGATTAAGTTCTTAATCTCAAAAGGTCAGCCAGCCTGCCTGCCTGCCTGGATGTCCTTGGGTAAGTCACTTGAGTCCTCTGTGTCTCAATTTACTTCTCTGTAAAATGGAGGGATCAAAATGCTACCCACCATAGGGTCGGTTGTGAAGAATAAAAGAGTTAATATTTGTGAAGTACTTAGAACAGTACCTGGCAAAGTAAGCATGTGATAAATGCTGGTTATCATTTGTGTCTTTTCCAAAGTAAACTGTAAGCTTCCCCCAGGCTCCACCCCTTGCTCTGAGGCTTGCAGGATCTTAGTTCCCTGACCAGGGACTGAACCCAGGCCACGGCAGTGAAAGTGCTGAGTCCTAACCACTGGACTGCCAGGGAATTCCCAAACTGTAAGATTTTTGAGTGCAGAAACCATTGCTTCCCCAGTTTCTCCAGTGTTCTATACACTCCACAGCTAGAATGATCTTTCTACAATACAAATCTAGTCATGTCCTGTTCTATGAAGGAAGTTCAAAGCCTTTAGCACTGAATGAAGATCCTTCCGTTAACACGTCAGGCCCTTCTAAACGTGAACTATGCCTACCTGTTCAGTTTCCTTTACCTCTACTTCCTCACATAATCTGGCAGTTTCCAAAGGCCTCTGGCTGTTTCTTGTATACCTGTCTTCCAAAGTTTAATTCCTTCGGTCTGGAATACCCTATAAACTCATCTCCATCTGGAAAACTAAGTGTCATGCAAGATTCGGTTCCAATTCAACCAGCTCCTCTAGGAAACATTCACTGCGCACACCATTTGACTACTTCCTGAGAATAAAATAGAAACCCTGTCCCTGGGAATTCCCTGGAGGTCTTCATCTTTATACACCCAGAGCCTAGCACAGGGCTTGGCATATAACAAGCTTAAGAAATATTTATTTAGATATACTTTATTTTAATTTCCCTCTCAGCTACAAAAACAACACGAGCTCCTTGAAACAGGTCAAATAAAAACAGTAATTTTCCCTGCTCTACAATGTATATAACCTCCCTTCTCCAACCCCCACCAGGATTAATGGTTTGGTGTGTATCCTTCCACACTTTTCTCTATTCTTACATGAACCCACACACATATCCCACACCTACGCTCACTCAAACACATAACATATATAGGGATATTTTTAATGCAGTCATAATATGTGTATATATTTATGGGTTCATAATATGTATATATTATACATACACATACATATGTGTATATATGTACATATGTGTGCATATATGTATAAAAATAAAACTGTGATTTTTTTTCTCTTAAAATATAATGAACATCCCTCTAGACCAGCACTGATTTTCCAATACAAATATAATGTGAGTCATACATGTAATTCTAAAGATTCTAGTATTCACTCATTTTTTAAAATAAATTTATTTATTTATTTTTGGCTGCACGGGGTCCTCGTTGCTGTGCACGGGCTTTCCTCTAGTTGCAGCGAGCAGGGACTACCACTGTGGTGTGCAGGCTTCTCATTGCGGTGGCTTCTCTTGTTGTGGAGCACAGGCTTTAGGTGCACGGGCTTCAGTAGTTGTGGCACATGGGCTCAGTACTTGTGGCTTGTGGGCTGTAGAGTGCAGACTCAGTAGTTGTGGCGCACGGGCTTAGTTGCTCCGTGGCACATGGGATCTTCCCGGACCAGGGCTCAAACCCATGTCCCCTGCATTGGCAGGCGGATTCTTAACCAATGCGTCACAAGGGACATACAGTATTCACACTTTTAAAAAGTAACAAGTGAAATTAATTTGAAAAATATGTTTATTTAACCCAATATATCAAAATAATATCGTTCTACATATAACTAATAAATATAAAAAATTGAGTTATTTTACCTTCTTTTTTTCTTGTTAAACCTTTGAAGTCCAGTGTGGGTTTTTTTTTGTTTTTTTTTTTCTGTACGCAGGCCTCTCACTGTTGTGGGCTCTTCCAATGCAGAGCACAGGCCCCAGACGCGCAGGCCCAGTGGCCATGGCCCACAGGCCCAGCCGCTCCGCGGCACGTGGGATCCTCCCGGACCGGGGCACGAACCCGCGTCCCCTACATCGGCAGGCGGACTCTCAACCACTGCGCCACCAGGGAAGCCCCAGTGTGTATTTTACACTTACAGCCAATGTGTAAAATCTCAGTGTGAACTGGCTACATTTCCAGTTCTTAATAACCACATTCGGCCGATGCACCCATTCTGGACAGAACACTGAGATGTAACCCAGTCTTTTCCATATCTGCATAATATTCCATAGTATGGATGTTCACTATTTAGTCAATTCCTGTGCTAGTAGATATCCAAGTTATTTGCCGGGTGTTTTTGTTGTTGTTTTGGTTTTGGTTTTGGGTTTTCTTGATGGTGTTTGCATGAACTTCCTTATGAGAAAATTGAGTGAGGGAGTGAACCACTATGTTGACCTTAATATTAACATTTAGGGAGGAGGGTTCGTGGCAAGAATCATGCCTTGCAGGCCGCCCTGGGTGGTCTCATCTTCCTGCAGCTTGTAGACCCTCAGGCTTAGGAGCTGTTTCAAGCACACAGCCTTGAGAGAGTAAGGTATTCTTGAGGCCATCTGTACCAAATCCGTGACTGAACCCAGTGAAGACCTCTGTATAAACATTTAAGATTCTGGCATCACATGCGGAGACCTACTCTTTTAGCCACCGGCTGCTGGATACAGCCTCATAGACAAAGGGCTCCCAAGTCATCCTCTTATAGCTGAACAGCTACTGTAGACCCTCATAATCTGACTTCAGAATGGAGACTGCCACAGTCACAGCCGTGCAGCTAACAGGGCCTTGGTGCTCCTGCTGGGTGTCAGACCTGAGCCTCTGAGGTGGGAGAGCTGAGTTCAGGACACTGTACCACCAGAGACCTCCTGACCCCATGGAATATCAAATGGCGAAAGCTCTCCCAGAGATCTCTGTCTCAACGCTAAGACCCAGATCCACCTAATGGCCAGCAAGCTCCAGTGCTGGACACCCCATACCAAACTACTAGCAAGACAGGAACATGACCCCACCCATTAGCAGAGAGGCTAGCTAAAATCATAATAAGTTTACAGACACCACAAAACACACCACCGGACGCGGTCCTGCCCACCAGAAAGACAAGATCCAGCCCCACCCACCAGAACACAGGCACCAGTCCCCTCCACCTTGTGTAGGAAGCCTACACAAGCCTACACCAACCTCACCCACTGGGAGCAGACACCAAAAACAATGGGAACTATGAACCTACCGCTTGAGAAAAGGAGAACCCAAACACAGTAAGTTAAATAAAATGAGAAGACAGAGAAATATGCACTAGATGAAGGAGCAAGGTAAAAACCCACCAGACCAAACAAATGAAAAGGAAATAGGCAGTCTACCTGAAAAAGAATTCAAAGTAAAGATAGTAAAGATGATCCAAAATTTTGGAAATAGAATGGAGCAAATAAAAAAATGTTCAACAAGGACCTAGAAGAACTAAAGAGCAAGCAAACAATGATGAACAACATGCTAAATGAAATTAAAAATTCTCTGGATGGAATCAATAGCAGAATAACTAAGGCAGAAGAACGGATAAGTGACCTGGAAGATAAAATAGTGGAAATAACTACCACAGAGCAGAATAAAGGAAAAAGAATGAAAAGAATTGAGGACAGTCTCAGAGACCTCAGGGACAACATTAAATGCACCAACATTCAAATTATAGGGGTCCAAGAAGAAGAAGAGAAAAAGAAAGGATCTGAGAAAATATTTGAAGAGATTAGACTTGAAAACTTCCCTAATATGGGAAAGGAAATAATCAATTCCATGAAGCACAGAGAGTCCCATACAGGATAAATCCAAGGAGAAACACACCACGACACATATTATTCAAACCATCAAAAAGTATATACAAGAAAAAATATTAAAAGCAGCAAGGGAAAAGCAACAAATAACATACAAGAGAATCCGCATAAGGTTAGCAGCTGATCTTTCAGCAGAAACTCTGCAAGCCAGAAGGGAGTGGCAGGACATATTTAAAGTGATGAAAGGGAAAAACCTACAACCAAGATTACTCTACCCAGCAAGGATCTCATTCAGATTTGAGGGAGAAATTAAAGCCTTTACAGACAAACAAAAGTTAAGAGAATTCAGCACCACCAAACCAGCTTTACAACAAATGCTAAAGGAACTTCTTTCCTCAGGAAGCACAAGAGAAGGAAAAGACCTACAAAAACAAACTCAGAACAATTAAGAAAATGGTAATAGGAACATACATATCAATAATTACCTTAAATGAAAATGGATTAAATGCTCCAGTCAGAAGACATAGACTGGCTGAATGGATATGAAAACAAGACCCGTATGTATGCTGTCTACAAGACACCCACTTCAGACCTAGGGACACATACAGACTGAAAGTGAGGGGATGGAAAAACATATTCCATGCAAATGGAAATCAAAAGAAAGCTGGAGGGCTTCCCTGGTGGCGCAGTGGTTGAAAGTCCGCCTGCCGATGCAGGGGACTGCCGATGCAGGGGACACGGGTTCATGCCCCTGTCCGGGAAGATCCCACATGCCGCGGAGCGGCTGGGCCTGTGAGCCATGGCCGCTGAGCCTGTGCGTCCGGAGCCTGTGCTCCGCAACGGGAGAGGCCACAATAGTGAGAGGCCCGCGTACCGCAAAAAAAAAAAAAAAAAAAAAAAGAAAGCTGGAGTAGCAAATCTCATATCAGACAAAATAGACTTTAAAATAAAGACTTTTACAAGAGACAAAGAAGGACACTACAGAATGATCAAGGGATCAATCCAAGAAGAAGATATAACAATTGTAAACACTTATGCACC
Source organism: Phocoena sinus (assembly GCF_008692025.1). Lineage (NCBI taxonomy): Eukaryota > Metazoa > Chordata > Mammalia > Artiodactyla > Phocoenidae > Phocoena > Phocoena sinus. Next base: position 74,112,980 of record NC_045776.1, on the reverse strand, counting down.
CAACATAGGAGCACTTCAATACATAAGGCAAATGCTAACAGCCATAAAAGGGGAAACTGACAGTAACACAATAATAGTAGGGGACTTTAACACCCCACTTTCACCAATGGACAGATCATCCACAATGAAAATAAAGAAGGAAACACAGGCTTTAAATGACATTAAACAAGATGGACTTAATTGACATTAGGACATTCCATCCAAAAACAACAGAATACATCATCTTCTCAAGTGCTCATGGAACATTCTCCAGGATAGATCATATCTTGGGTCATAAATCAAGCCTTGGTAAATTTAAGAAAATTGAAATTGTATCAAGTATCTTTTCCAACCACAACGCTATAAGATTAGATATCAATTGACGGGGAAAAAAACTGTAAAAAATACAAACACATGGAGACTAAACAATATGCTACTAAATAACCAAGAGATCACTGAAGAAATCAAAGAGGAAATCAAAAAATACCTAGAAACAAATGAAAAGGAAAACACGACAACCCAAAACCTATGGGATGCAGCAAAAGCAGTTCTAAGAAGGAAGTTTATAGCAATACAATCCTACCTCAAGAAACAAGAAAAATCTCAAATAAACAATCTAACCTTACACCCAAAGCGATTAGAGAAAGAAGAACAAAAAAACTCCAAAGTTAGCAGAAGGAAAGAAATCATAAAGTTCAGATCAGAAATAAATGAAAAAGAAACGAAGGAAACAGTAGCAAAGATCAATAAAACTAAAAGCTGGTTCTTTCAGAAGATAAACAAAATTAATGGAGCTTCCCTGGTGGCACAGTGGTTGAGAGTCCGCCTGCAGATTCAGGGGACACGGGTTCGTGCCCCGGTCCGGGAAGATCCCACATGTCGCGGAGCGGCTGGGCCCGTGAGCCATGGCCGCTGAGCCTGCGCGTCCGGAGCCTGTGCTCCGTCCGCAACGGGAGAGGCCATAACAGTGAGAGGCCCGCGTACCACAAAAAAAAAAAAAAAAAACTACACTGAGGTATCACCTCACACGGTCAGAATGGCCATCATCAAAAAACCTACAAACAATAAATGCTGGAGAGGGTGTGGAGAAAAAGGAACCCTCTTGAACTGTTGGTGGGAATGTAAATTGATACAGCCACTATGGAGAACAGTATCGAGGTTCCTTAAAAAGCTAAGAATAGAACTACCATATGACCCAGCAATCCCACCACTGGGCATATACCCTGAGAAAACCATAATTCAAAATGAGTCATGTACCACAATATTCATTGCAGCACTATTTACAGTAGCCAGGACATGGAAGCAACCTAAGTGTCCAGCAACAGATGAATGGATAAAGATGTGGCACATATATACAATGGAATATTACTCAGCCATAAAAAGAGGTGAAACTGAGTTATTTGTAGTGAGGTGGATGGACCTAGAGTCTGTCATACAGAGTGAAGTAAGTCAGAAAGAGAAAAACAAATACTGTATTTTCATACATATATATGGAATCTAAAAAATAATAATAATGGTTCTGATGAACCTAGGGGCAGGACAGGAATAAAGATGCAGACATAGAGAATGGACCTGAAGACACGGGGAGGGGGAAGGGTAAGCTGGGACGAAGTGAGAGTAGCATTGACATGTATACACTACCAAATGTAAAATAGATAGCTAGTGGGAAGCAGCAGCATAGCACAGGGAGATCAGCTCGGTGCTTTGTGACCACCTAGAGGGGTGGGATAGGGAGGGTGGGAGGGAGACGCAAGAGGGAGGGGATATGGGGATATATGTATACATATAGCTGACTCACTTTGTTACACAGCAGAAACTAACACAACATTGTAAAGCAACTGTACTCCAATAAAGATGTTTGAAAAATAATGCAATAAATATAATATTTCACTTTCACATTTTTCAATAAAAATAATTGTAGTTTCTTCAAAAACTTTAGGAATTTATTATTAATATTGTCAATATCATCCCCATTTTATAAAAAAGAAAACTCACGTGCAGAGATTTATCATAAGATCAGATAGCAAGTGATCCCCGGCTAGAAGGATAATACCCTTTCTGCAGCACAACTGCCTACTGGTTTTCTGTCTTTCTGTAGCACAAAGAGATACGATTCAATGTAAATGTATGTGTGACCTCAGCTAAGACATTTATTGTAATCAAGCCTCAGTTTTTTCATCTTAAAGTCCTACCTCATAGGGAAGTCGTGTTGAGGCTTAAAATGATTTAGTGTCTGCAAAAATGTTTACTTTGTAATTAATAAAGCACTGAACAAATTTATGAGCACTTTATAGTGGCAAAACCCGGTGCTTAATCATACCGTTTATAACAGAGTGATGATATTTTTCCCAACTAACGAATGCTAAATTTTGCAATACCGCAAAAAAACACAAGAGGGTGTTCATTATATTTTGATTTCAATGGCAAGTCATTTCACAAACATTTTGGGGCACTGACTATGTGAAAGTCTCTGAGATTGTCAGAATTTTTGAGGGGCTCAAGTAAACAATTCTGCACTTTATTCACTCTGATACGTTTTCTAAAGTCGCAGTTTCTAAGAGGTGTTTTGTTCAGGAACTGGACAAATAAAGGTGTCGACATTCCCAGTCTCAAAAAAGAGCTGTGCCTAAGCTTTTCCTTGAGAATATTACATGCCTGGACAGTGAATAACCCTAAATGGGTATGAAACGGAGCAGGACCCTATGGTCCTTGCCCACCTTGTCCTCAGCCTGCCTTTTGTCTGTGGAAAAACTTTAGACAAAGAATAAGTTTAATCAGAGAAGTGAGAAAATGCAGAAGCAAAGAAAATCGGTCAAACAGGAGAAAACCATGGTAGTTTAGTCTGTAAGCAAAGTCAAGGACCTTTAGTTCCTTCTCAAAGACTACAGATGATATTCTGAGCCATATCCTGTGAGTGTCTTATAGATACTAAAACCTCCACCAGGTGGAAGAAGTTAACTACATGATGACCAGACTGTAGCCATGACATAAGCTGCCATGATTCCAAGAATTGGCCTCAAGAAAATGGGAACAAACCAACCCTGGAACTGAGGATTCAGTGTACTTAAAACAATCAAGATGACACTGTTCAGACCACCGAAAACCCATTTCAAGATGACTGTCAGAGCTGATTGTGCTGTTTCTATATGTAGCCCCCTCCCTCAGCCTATAAAAACTCTTGCCCTTGATTGTCAGGGGTGGGTGGGGGCGAAGTCGGCCCTTTAGATAGGAGTTCCCCCCTCCCCCTCCCCCTGCCCCGTTGTCAGCATCCAAAATAAAGCAAGCTTTCCTTTTCACTAACCTTGCCTCTTTAATGGCTTTTGAGCGGGGAGCAGCTGGACCCACTTTGGGTTACAGGTATAACATGCAGCCTATTAAGATCACACTCATCCTTAATCTGTATGGGAGGCAGACATGTTTAGAAGTCACATGTTTCAGCAAACGTGGCAATTCTGCCTTTACTATAGTCTGAAGGATCCCACTGGAATCTCTGAGGCTTTCAGAAGCATCTGATCACTATGTATGTATCCTCAGTCAACCAGAACCAGAAAAAGGCTACATGATTCCAGGGGACACAGCCAGGAAACGATGGTTTGGATACATCAAGGTGAAAAGCTCTAGCCACCAGCAACCAATGGAAGAGAATGGAAAATTCAAGCCAAAAGATGTCACATTGTGTACATGTTACCTTAAGGGCTTTGATGCAGTTAAAAAACAAACAAACAAACAAAAACTATAAGATATACTGTGCTGTTGGTTTTGCAAAAGACAATAACTATTCTTATTTTTAATTCTAATATGAGCAAAGAACTCTCTTATTCACGTTCATTAGTCAGCTCTTTAATCTTTACAGACTATTGATTAAGAGTGCACTCTGGGCTTCCCTGGTGGCACAGTGGTTGAGAGTCTGCCTGCTGATGCAGGGGACATGGGTTCGTGCCGTGGTCCAGGAGGATCCCACGTGTCGCGGAGCGGCTGGGCCCGTGAGCCATGGCCGCTGAGCCTGCGCGTCCGGAGCCTGTGCTCCGCAACGGGAGAGGCCGCAACAGTGACAGGCCCGCGTACCGCAAAAAAAAAAAAAAGAGTGCACTCTATGGATCAGATCCATGCTGTGGGCAAGTTACTGCACCTCTTTGAGTTCCAGTTTCCTCATAATAGTATCCTCTATAGAATTTTTGGGAGGATTAAATAAAATATAGCAAGGCTCATAGAACAGTTCTAGGCACATAGCATACAGCATTGCTCTTATTTATCCCAGGTGTATAACTTTTAGCAGAATACTTGGCATATAGTAAGATCCCACAGGGTCCTGCTCCATTACATCATCCACAACCATGATGTACATGGTGATGCTGGTGGTGGTGACAACAAGAACTAACATTTATTTAGCCGTTACCATGCATCAAATACCTTTTTTTTTTTTTTTTTTTTTGTGGTACGCGGGCCTCTCACTATTGTGGCCTCTCCCGTTGCGGAGCACAGGCTCCGGACGCGCAGGCTCAGCGGCCATGGCTCACGGGCCCAGCCGCTCCGCGGCATGTGGGATCTTCCCGGACCGGGGCACGAATCCGTGTCCCCTGCATCGGCAGTCCCCTGCATCGGCAGGCGGACTCTCAACCACTGCGCCACCAGGGAAGCCCATTCTTAGTGATTTTATGTACATTAACTTATTTAATCTTCTCCAAAACTCTGTGAGGTAGATATGGTTATCTCCATTTTCGAAGTGAAGAAACAGAGTACAAAGTGGCCAGAAATGCTTGTAGAGGGAATAAACAACCATGCTCTTTGATGCCTCCATGCCTCTTGCATTTATTGTTCCAATTGACACTTTCATCTGCCAAATTTGTATCTATTCTTCCAAATCCAACACAAAAACAAACTCTGGTGCAAAACTTTCCTAAATCTCCCAGAAGAAATAACTTACAATTATTAATTTACCTGTTTGCTTTTCCCTTGAATGTGTGTTCTTCAGAACAGGAATATATTTTATTCATTTTAAATTCTAGCTTTTTTCCTATTGTATAGCACAGGTAAGCAAATATAAAAAGTTTCAACTTTATGCCGGTTCCCAAAAGTACTTTGAGAATTCTATTGGTCTATAAAATGAAGCATTTTCAGAAAAAAAATTCTCCACTTTCGCCTCCTATTGAGAAAATTAGCTCTGTTTACAGTACGAACGAGGAAAAACTACATTTCCCATGATGCCCCTGACCCGGAAGGAAGTGAGACTCGACACCTCCCGTGATTGCTTATAGACCGGAAGCCGGTGCCTTAGTTCTCTTTCCCATCCTGCAAGGTAAGAATGGCGTCGCCTCTCTGCAAGACTCGATTTCAGGATCCCAATCCTTCGCCATCTTAACCAGGAGGGTATCAAGTCGACAACTGCAGGGGTCGGACACGCTCAGGGCCATTTGGGAGGCCTCCCAGACCCTTCATTTCTCTCGCTTGGGTTTACGGTGGGGCACGAAGAGGGTGCTGTGGGGCACGAACAGTGTGAGGTGGAATGCTGCAGAGGCTCCGGGGCTCCGGTTGCTCGCCACCCTCCCGGGCTGGGGAAACAGGGCCCCTCCAGGGATTCGTAGCGGGCCAGTGGGGCAGCAGGGACAAGGGCGGCGGCGCGCGCTCTGAATTCCGGACCTGGGTTCCAAAAGACGACGCCGAGCTTGTCTCCGCCACGTTGTGGATTTGAGACTGAGAACAAATGCAACTTTTCCTGTCTCTCCAAGTCCGCGGCCGGAAGTCGCCTGCTGGGCTTCGCTTTTTTCAGTTTGGCCAGAGTTTGGGCCATTTGTGTGTGTGTGTCTTCGCCTCCTAAACGGAATTTCTTGAGTGAGACAGTCTGATAAGAGCAAAAGTCCTGAAAGCAAACGGTTTCAGGTTACAGCCTCGCTGCTTTCTGGCTGTGGAGATTGTTAAAGCTAAGTCTAGGATTTCTAATTCGTAAAACAAATAATGGAATAGGGACTTTTGACCTCTAAATATATGTAGCGAACAAATAATAGTTGTGAGATATATTCAAATCGTCAAGAAGGTTATACTGTATTGGGGAGACAACCCAAAAGTTAACCATTTATGGATATTGTTGCAGATGTGTGGCGATTTGGAGGAAGGCCTGTATCTTATAGTGGGAGGGATGTAAAGGATGGAGAAGGAGGACAAGGACTTGCAGTCTGGGAGGCCTGTCGATGTATAGCTATGAGATAATTGGTGAAATGCCTTTTTAAAAAGTATATGTATTGGTAGATGGCGGGTGAAAAGGCTGAGAAGCCAGATACTAAGGAGAAAAAACCTGAAGCCAAGAAGGCTGATGCTGGTGGCAAGGTTAAAAAGGTGAAGCAGGTTAAGAAGGGGAAGCCCCACTGCAGCCGAAACCCTGTCCTGGTCAGAGGAATTGGCAGATATTCCCGATCGGCTATGTATTCCAGAAAGGCCTTGTACAAGAGGAAGTATTCAGCAGCAAAATCCAAGGTAAGGGATGAGGGGAAGCCCTGAGCATTATGTCTTAACATAAAACGTTTGTCTGCCTCTGACTTTTTGACGCATTTGTGTCCTACTAGGTTGAAAAGAAAAAGAAGGTGAAGGTTCTTGCTACTGTCACAAAACCAGTTGGTGGTGACAAGAATGGTGGTACCCGGGTGGTTAAACTTCGCAAAATGGTAAGATTTGGAGGAGATTGTAATTTGGGTGTTTAGTTGAAGCTTGAATCCTGTGAGGGTTATTTATTTATTTATTTTTACCTGCATTCGGTCTTGGTTGCTGCGCTCAGGCTTTCTCTAGTTGCGGTGAGCGGGCTTCTTATTGCGGTGGCTTCTCTTGGTGTGGAGCATGGGCTTCAGTAGTTGTGGCTCGTGAGCTGTAGAGCACAGGCTCAGTAGTTGTGGTGCACGGGCTTAGTTGCTCCATGGCATGTGGAATCTTCCCCGGCCAGGTCTCAAACCCGTGTCCCCTGCATTAGCAGGCGATTGTTAACACTTGTGCCACCAGGGAAGCCCTCCTGTGAGGATTTTTGTGTGTGTGCTCAGGTTTTAGAAGTGTATGTTTACCAGAGGATTATTAATGGAGGATAGTTCTGGGTTTGCAACTTCGCTTTATTATTTACTGTTCTTAAGTAGAGTTACTTTTCTGTGCTTTTGTTTCTTGTAAAATGGGAATAAAGTTTTGACTCACAGGGTTGTTGTGAGACTTACCATACGTAGAGCCTAGGATGCTCCCAGACCTGTAGAACATTTGTCCACTAGAGTGGGTGTTTCTTGGCCCCTCTTTACCATGCACAAGACCCAGCGTTTTCTCTGTGAAAAATAAAGGTTTCCTCTGTGATTTCCATTATGGGACTATTGCAGATGTATTACACTCTTCACAGTTGAATATTACTGCACCAGAGGGAAAATGGCACTTTGATTTCTTCTTGTCACGGGTTTTGTGAGCTGATTTTTCTATTAGGTATTAATGTTTGTGGTAAAAGAAAGACCGTCCACTAAAATAATACAGTTAGATTATTTTGAGTTACTTGTCAATAAGCGAAAGAGTCTTTGTGTGGGGTCTTTTTAAAAAATTAATTTATTTATTTTTGGCTGCATTGGGTGTTCGTTGCTGCGCGCGGGCTTTCTCTAGTGGCAGAGAGAGGGGACTACTCTTCGTTGCGGTGCAGGGGCTTCTCTGTGGAGCACAGGCTCGAGGCGCGGGGGCTTCAGTAGTTGCAGCTCTCGGGCCCTAGAGCGCAGACTCAATAGTTGGGGCGCTCGGGCTTAGTTGCTCCGCGGCATGTGGGATCTTCCCAGACCAGGGCTCAAACCCGTGTCCCCTGCATTGGCAGGCGGATTCTTAACCACTGTGCCACCAGGGAAGCCCTGTGTGGGGTCTTATTTTTACAATAAATGAACTGGCAGTCTTGATCTAAACTAATGTCTATGGTTTTATACAATTTATTCTTTGTGGATAAGATGGAAGTGATGCGTGTTAATGTGAAGCATATGAACACACTTAATTTGAGTTGGAAAACAAGCCATGCCTTTTTTCATAACATACAAAATTGTGTCAGGCGTGTGTTTCTGGAGAAGTAGGGACCCCAGAGGGTCAGGGACCCCAGAAAAGCTTGAGAATCACTGCTACACAACAGTGTATAATGATAGCTTGCCATGTAATCTCTAAAGTTTGGTTTATTCCAAATTTACAAAGGTAACTTGCTTGATGCTTTCCCTCTTTGCTTGGACACAGCTCCTTCAGTTAAATGGATTCCACCCTATGTTTTGCATGTAAAGCTATTGAAGCAGCGTTGATCTTTTCTACCTTTTAAATATTAGAAGTGAAAATGCGGTAGTGTGAATAAAGTGTTTCAAGTGACTACAGGATTGTAGTGAAGGTTTCACTGACCTCACAACCAGCTCTACTGACTTGATTAGATTATTTAAATAAGTTGGACCTATGGGCTCTCTCCAGCCTAGGTATTATCCTACTGAAGATGTGCCTCGAAAGCTGTTGAGTCATGGCAAAAAACCCTTCAGTAAGCATGTGAGAAAACTGCGTGCTAGCATCACTCCTGGAACCATTCTGATTATCCTCACTGGGCGCCACAGAGGCAAGGTGAGCAGAGCATGACACTTGAGGTACCTGGAGTACTTGATCCTAATAAGTTTGCTCTCTGGATAGGGTTTATTTACCTGTGTGAACTGCAGTTGGTAGCAAGAGGTTCTGTGGGAGAGGTGAGAGTGATCCATAACAAAACCAACAACCCAGTCACTATCATAACGTGTTTAGTCAATAATAGACAATAACTTATTACCAATTCCTGTCATTGGTAATACTACTTGTTACAAGTGATTCAGATGTCCCTGTACCCAAAAAATGTTTATGTATTTGAGTTAACTTCTTAGGATGGATTTGCAGGGATAGAATTACTGAGTTAAAGGGTACTAGTTTTTTTTTAATGTTAAAAGTAGTGGCTGCTCATTAAAAATCAAGCGCACAAAAGTACTGCTCGTATCCTAGAGTCACCCCTGTTATTAGTTTGATAAGTTACTTCCAGAACTGCTGCACCTATGCCTATGTACAAATTTCCTTTTTTACCAAATTTAGGAACCTGTGATTTGATTAATTCAGAAGTCAGTTTCTAATTTGTGGAACCATCTAGCATTTCTTTTTAATCTACAGAGGGTCATTTTCCTGAAGCAGCTGAGCAGTGGCTTGCTACTTGTGACTGGTAAGAAGATCCTTGGATTTAATATACTCTGAAATTTGCAGGTCTCCCCACCTTCAGTTTTACTGAGAAATAATTTATATGCATTACTCTTGCGAGTTTAAGGTGTACAACATGATGGTTTGATTTACATATATTGTGAAATAATTACCGCAGTAGGTTCAATATCCATCTTCGCATTTAGATAAAAGAAAAAACTTTTTCCTTGTGATGAAAACTCTTGGGATTTACTCTTTTGAAGGTTGTATTTTTATTAAAAAAATTTTTTTTTTTAATATTTATTTTGGGTGTGCCTGGTCTTAGCTGTGGCATGTGGGATCTTCATTGTGGCACGCGGGATCATTAGTTGTGGCATGCTTGTGGGATCTAGTTCCCCGACCAGGGAACGAACCCAGACCTCCTGCATTGGAAGCACAGAGTCTTACCCACTGGACCACCAGGGAAGTCCTGAAGCATGTGTTTTTAAATGCTTGAAGTATACACTTTGCTCCCACCTAAATAGAAGTTTCAGTGTCATGAGATTCTTTGCCCTATTTCATTGCCTTATGTACATGGGAGTTCTGAGGAAGCAGGTATTTAAAGTTTGCGTGGCAACATATCACCAGGTATAACTGCCACCTAAAATCCAGAATGGTTGGCTACTAACTCCTAGGAATGCATCCTTCATAAGACTTGTAATTGGTCTGCCACTTGGCACCAGGATGGAGTTCCTGGATAGGGGGAAAGTGAACTGTTTACTCCAAAAAACAGTGCTCAGTTTAAATTTGTCCTCAAGGACCAGTGATTTTTGACCAATATGTATAAGTGACTATGCTCTCTCCTAATCTGGGTAACTTTAAAATTTGAGGATGGGGGGAGCCTTGGACTGAGATCTTGAAAAAAGCCTTGATGCTGACAGTAGAAAGCAGTTTGGAATTTCTTTGGATCCAGAGAAAAGTTAGAACTTCAACAGGTTTCTTCAAATCCAGTCAGTTCTTGAATATTTGTATCCCCTTTCCCCTCACTATATTTTCCCCCCTTAGGGCCTCTGTCCCTCAATCGAGTTCCTCTGCGGAGAACACACCAGAAATTTGTCATTGCCACTTCCACCAAAATTGATATCAGTGGTGTGAAAATCCCAGAACATCTCACTGATGCTTACTTCAAGAAGAAGAAACTGCGTAAGCCCAGGCACCAGGAAGGTGAGATCTTCGACACAGAGAGAGAGGTAAGCTATTTCTGTCTTTGCCTCTAATAGCTCTGGCTCTCCTACTTGGGAGTGAAAATAAACAAGGTTAACAATTGTTGGAAAGAGAAAAGCTGTAAATAATGAGGACTCTCTGGGGAATAATATTTTTCCAGATTCTGCTAATTATTTTATTTTTGGCTGCATTGGGTCGTCGTTGCTGTGCATGGGCTTTTCTCTGGTTGTGCCGAGCGGGGGCTACTCTTTGTTGCGGTGCGTGGGCTCTGGAGCGCAGGCTCAGTAGTTGTGGCGCATGGCCTTAGTTGCTCCGCAGCATGTGGGATCTTCCTGGACCAGGGCTCGAATCCGTGTCCCCTGCATTGGCAGGTGGATTCTTAACCACTGCACCACCAGGGAAGCCCAAGAGTTGCTATTATTATATTAAAAATAGGTTGTATTTCACAGCCCTCCAAGGAAAGAATTATCAAAGTTGACTTCTAGGGACTTCCCTGGTGATGCAGTGGTTAAGAATCCACCTGCCAATGCAGGGGACACGGATTCGAGCCCTGGTCCAGGAAGATCCCACATGCTGTGGAGCAGCTAAGCCCGTGTTCTGCAACAAGAGAAGCTACCTCAGTGAGAAGCCCGCGCACCACAACGAAGAGTAGCCCCCGCTCGCCACAACTAGAGAAGGCCTGTGTGCAGCAACGAAGACCTAACACAACCAAAAATAAAAATAATTAATTTTTAAAAATTGCCTTCTAAATATTCCTGGGATTGAGTACTTGTGACGTAGGATTTCTTAGTTCATGTGGAGTTTGGTACTTGTGCCCATTTTTTTAAATGATTTTTCTTTTTCTTTAGAAATACGAGATTACAGAGCAGCGGAAGGTTGATCAGAAAGCTGTGGACTCACAAATTCTGCGAAGAATCAAAGCTGTTCCTCAGCTCCAGGGCTACCTCCGCTCTGTGTTCGCTCTTACAAACGGAATTTATCCTCACAAAGTAGTGTTCTAAACTTCGTACAAAGAACCTAATTAAATAATTGGGTCCATTTCCTTTGTGTCTTTTTTCTTTTTTTAATCTGCCTGAAGGTGTGGTATGGCTCAACCAACTTGATGGGATGTTAGCCTCTACTAAGAGGAGTGGGATTGGAGGGGAGTGCTATCAGCTGCAGTGGAATCCCCTCTTTGGGTCAACATCCTTAACTTCCTAAGTGTCTTCTCAGCTTTTTCACCTGGCACCTACCAATACAAAGTCGTGGCATTTCCGCAGCCATCACTGAACAGGTCAGTACTAACAGTACATGGATAAGAAACAAGTGGGGGCTCTCAGGCCACAAACTTTCCTCCCTTTCCATGACTTAACATCCATTTCTGCCCAATTCAGCCCCTCTCCATAGTCATTACTATTAGTTTCTTGTGTATCTAGTTTCTTAAAGCATACACAACAAATTAGTATAATTATTTACCTTTCCTTTTTTTAACCAAAAACCCCATGTGCAGTACATGCTGTTCTATGGACAACAGTTGAATTTGATTACTCCATAGGAAGTGTCCATCTTTACTGCTGCATAGTGCCGTAGTGCATTCTATGGATACTTGGGTTTCCATCATTTGTAATTATACAGGTTTCCCCTGCTATCTAAAAGTAGAGTATGCTTCTGAAACCTTTTGTAAGCCAAAATGGCATAAAGTGGAGAAATTACCTTATGACACATCTTGCTAACAGAGGCATAAAATGGAATAAAACACATGCTCACAGTTCAAAGTGATGGCTCTGGATGCTGAGATGCCAGAGTAGTTCCAGGGAAGGAGCTTGGCGGTGCCACTCCCACTGCCCAGACAAGCTGCCGTCTCTAGTGGCTCTGCAAAACAAAACCGCTGTTTTCCCCCTTTGCCTTTTTTCATAAAAGTGAAAATCTTGATTTTTTTTTTCCAGTTAACAAAGACAGGTACAAATGAAATTCTTTCGGTTAAAGCAAACTTTCAGAAAGTGCTGGGTAACAGAGTGCGATGTAGTGAGTAACTTGTGGTGTGCATACAGATGAGCAAGCATCAGGTAAGAAGTAGCTTTTTGCTGAGTCAGGATTTAGGCAGTTTTGGTAGGTGATGCCAAACTGCCCTCCATGGAGGTTGTACCATTTTATACTCATGTATGAGAGTGCCCGTTACCCTACAGGCTCCCTAAAATGATGTGCCATTAGACATGGGTTTTTGGCAATAGATAGGTGAAAAATCACTGATGGGTTTTTAAAGTTATTGATAATTTACATTTGGTAAAATTGATTTTTTTGTGTGTGCAGTGCTGTGGCCTTTGCAGTTTGGGAAGCACCACCAAAGTTCCTTCCAAAAGTCAGTTTCCACTCCCAGTAACCACTGATAAAATTTTTGTTTTTCTAGTTTTGTCTTTTCCAGAACATCATGTAATATGTTTTGTGGCATAATATCTGTGATATTTGTTCACATTAATGGTTCAGTAGTTATTTTGTCAGTCAGCATTCTATTGTATCAGTGTGTCACTGTTTATTCTAAAATAATACCCATTGAAAGATGTTTGGGTTGTTTATAATTATTGGAGATTATGAATAAAGCCACTATTAACATTCACATACAGGGTTTTGTGTGGACATATGTTTTCATTTCTCTTGGGTTAGAATACTTACAAGTAGGATTGGCTGGGTTGTGTAGTTTAACTTTGTAAGCAAGTTTCAAACCTATTTTGTATCCCACCAGCAATGTGTAACAGTTCCAATTATTCCACTTCCTTCTCAGCACTGGCTATTTTCAGGTGGTTTTTTGTTTTGTTTTTTTTTTTTGAGGTATAATTGACAAGTTAGTCTTAGGTGTACAGCATAATTTGTTATTTGTAAATATTGCAAAATGATCACAATAAGTCTACTTAAGACCCATCACCATACATAGTTATAAAATTCTTTTTCGTGATGAGAACTTTTAGAACTTTTAAGGTCTATTCTTAATTGACTTTCAAATATACAATATAGTGTTATTAACAATAGTCATCGTGCGGTACATGACATTCCTATGATTGTTAATTCTAACGGTTCCAGTAAGTTTGTACTGTTAGGTATATAGTGATAAGTTCTGATACATTTTTTGAAACAAACTCCAACATCGCTTCTGACTAAAGCCCGTTAAGTGGCTCCTTATCACTCTAAGGTTTGGCTCCAAAATTATGGCCACGAGTCCTCTGGCCCATTTCTCCAGTCGACTCATTTTTACTCTGCCCCTCAACATATTAAGTTGCTTTTAGTTCCTCAAATTGGGCTGTTTTTCCTGCTTCAGAGCTTTTGCACACCCTGTATGTTGAACTGCCCTTCCCACCATGTGACTGGCCCCTACTAACTAGTAATGATAATTTGACTTGTCAAGTAGGTTACCCAGGAGCAAGGAAACATTGCTCAGGCCAATGCAAGCATCTAGTCCACTTGACAGATGTATTATGATAAAAGGTGTTGTGATTTATCAGTGTCTGTGAGCTTAGGGCTAGAGCTACCTTCAGGGTGTTGAAAAATAAGGTTTCTGTTCGTGCAGATTCACACCAGTTCTTGGTTATATGCAAGGATGTTCATTGCAGCACCAAAGGTTCCATCGGTAGGGGATCAGTAGTTTACATCCATACGTTGGAGTATGATGTAGCGTTACAAAGAGTGAAGTAGCTGCATAAGAACTGTTGTGAAGGGACTTCTCTGGGGTCCAGCTGTTAAGACGCCAAGCTTCCACTGCAAGGGGCACAGGTTCGGTCCCTGGTCAAGAAACTTAAGATCCCACAAGCTGTGTGGCGCGCCACCCCCCCAAAAAAAAGAAAACGAGAAGATTGATACCCACAAAATATAAATTGTTAAAAATTCAGATTGGTAAGAAAAAGACTAAAATCTTGATAGACAAAAAGGCAATTCACAAAAGAAGACATACATTACTAGTATTTATGGAAAAAGATCTAGTTTCCCTAGTAAAGAAATGTACATTTAAAATGAGATACTGATTTTACCTATTAAGATTAGCAAAATATATTTTAACACTTCATGTTGTTGAAGATTTGTTGAAATGAACATTCATGAACTGCTTGTGGAATACAGATGGGCAGAATATTCAAGACAGCAACTTTATAATATATATCAAGACTCTACTAGGAATCTTGAAGAAATAATCACAAATATACAAAAAAAATGTCATGTAAAGTACATAGTATCTCATTTTGATAAAAAAGATTATATATATGTGGTAGATTGTAAAAATGGCCTCAAGAAATTTTTGTACATTAAGCAGTGGTTCTCAACTTTTTTTGGTCTCAGGAACCCTTTACAGTCTTAAATTATTAAAAGATATGAAAGAATTATTTATGTGGGTTATATCTATTGATACCATATGAAGACCAAATAATTATTAAAAGATTTGTTTTTAAATGACAACAAACCATTCCATGTTAATGCAATATTTTTGTGAAAAACATTTTCCAAAACAAAAATGAGAAGAATGGCATTGTTTTACATTTTTGCAAATTGCTTAATGTCTGGCTTAATAGAAGACAGCTGGCTTCTCATATGTGCTTCTACGTTCAGTCTGTTGCATTATCACATATGTCCCGCAGCCTCTGGAAACTATTCTACACTCATGAGAGAATGAAAGTGAAAAGACAATGTATTAGTAGCAGCATGATAAATGGATTTCACTTCATGGGTTCATTTTAAGAATCTCAGGGATGCTAAGGATTCCCAGATCATACTTAGAACCACTAGTCCCTTAGCAAGGTTCCAGAGGTGGAATCCAAATCTCTACCTTTGAGATGTCCTCCTTTCCAGTCCACCTGCTTCCTACAGCTCTGGTGCATCAGTGCAATGCTTAGGGCAGGACTGCTTGTGGACAAGGCTGGGAACCTCGTGCCTGCGATACTACTTCCTTAGCATCCAAATACCTCTTGTTTAGTTTTCCTGTTGCTGCTGTAACAAGTTACCACAAAGTCTATGGCTTAAAGCATCACAGATATATTCTCTTACAGTTCTGGAGGTCAGAAGTCCAAAATCAGTTTCAGTGGGCTAATGTCACGCTGTTGGTAGTGAGTGGCCACCCACACGCCTTGACTTGCGATCCCTTCCTCCTAGGTACACCAGTGCAAATGCTTCTGTCTTCACATCACCTTCTTCCTCTGATCCTAGATCTCTCTTATAAAGACCATTGTGACTACATCCCAACTGGATAATTCAGGGTATCTCCCTGTGAAGATCAGTTTCTCTACTCAAATACTTCTGACACCAAAATGTGTGGGTTTTCCACACCGAGCAATTCTCCAGTTCTCTGCAGATACCAGCTGAATGTCCTACCATTCAATTCCGATGCTACCTACCCGGAGTTAGCATGGACCCCACAAGTTAAGGGCTCAGTCCCACAAGACTGCCTCTCACATGATGCCAATCACAAGTACTGGGTCCCCAGCTTACCCACACTTCTGTCTGACTTGGCTACAAATGGAGGGTTCCCACGACTCCCTCCTCAGGTTTGATAATTGGCTATAATGGCTCACAGAACTCAGAGAAACACTTATATTCGTTCACCAGTTTGCTATAAAGGATACAACTCAGGAACAGCCAAATGGAAGAGAGAAATAGGGCAAGGTAAGGATGGTGCCTGGAGCACCATACCCTCTCTGGGTGCACCACCCTCCCAGCACCTCTTGATGTGTTCACCAACCAAGAAGCTCACAAGCATTTATGGCGCTTAATCACCAGCACTACCACCCCTTCCCCACTTTTCCTTAAGTCTGGGTAGGACTGAAATTTCCAAACTTCTAATCCCTTGGTCTTTCTGGTGGCCAGCTAGGGGTCCCTACCCTAAGTCACCTCATTAACATAAACTCAGGTGTGATCAAAAAGAGCTCCTGGGGCTTCCCTGGTGGTGCAGTGGTTAAGAATCTGCCTGCCAGTGCAGGGGACACGGGTTCGAGCCTTGGTCTGGGAAGATCCCACATGCCGCAGAGCAACTAAGCCCATGCGTCACAACTACTGAGTCTGCACTCTAGAGCCCGAGAGCCGCAACTACTGAGCCCACGTGCCACAACTGCTGAAGCCCACGCACCTAGACCCATGCTCCACGAGAAGCCGCCGCAATGAGAAGCCCAAGCAGCACAAGGAAGAGAAGCCCCCGCTCACCACAACTAGAGAAAGCCCGCGCGCGGCAAAAGACCCAATGCAGCCAAAAAACATAGAAAATAAATTTAAAAAAAGAGCTCCTTATGAATAACAAAAGGCGCTCCCATCACTCAGGAAAATTTCATGGGCTTTAGGAGCTCTGTGTCAGGAACCCAGGACAAAGACCAAATACATTTTTATCAGGTTTTTAACTTAATCACATGTGCCAAGTACCTTTTGCCATATAAAGTATTGATGGTATCCACAAATTTGCAGGATTAGGACAGGGACATACTTTGAGACTATTATTTAGCCTACACCACCTGCCAAGCTCTGGTTACAAGGGTTTGGGGAGGGTTCCTGCTCCATTCCAAGGCCTGATTCTCACCTTTAGAAGCTCTAAGTGGTTTGTTTGTTTGTTTGCTTTTTGGCCACACCTCGAGGCTTGTGGGATCTTAGTTCCCGGACCAGGGATCCAACCCAC
The DNA here is from genome assembly GCF_008692025.1 of Phocoena sinus. Taxonomy (NCBI): domain Eukaryota; kingdom Metazoa; phylum Chordata; class Mammalia; order Artiodactyla; family Phocoenidae; genus Phocoena; species Phocoena sinus. The sequence continues at coordinate 74,096,014 of NC_045776.1, read as the reverse complement.
GCCCCCGGCATTGGAAGTGCAGTCTTAACCACTGAGCCGCCAGGGAAGTCCCCTAGAAGCTCTAAGTGTTGAACAGACCCCAGTGCTACCCTCCATGTATATAATTCAAAATAAAAACAGTGTCAAAGTGGAAAATACATGTAAGGAAAGGCAACCATGTTCTGAATTTCCCCATAGATTGTACAAGTATAAAATTGGAATTTCTTTGGGAAAATAGAGTGTGGAATAATTCATTCAAAAAATATTCATTGAGTGCAGGAAAATTGAAAATGGTGTAGAGGTTAAAGTTATAGCTTTGGGGATCCAATGGACTTGGATTTGAATCCTAATTTTGCTGCTTATTCATTTACCTTTCAGATAATCAATATGCTAATAATGGCAAATGTTGTGGTCCTATTTGCTAAGCAAAATATATACTTTTTTTTGGAATTGTTTTATTGTGGTAAATTATATATAACAAAATGTACCATTTTAAACATTTTAAGTATATAGTTCAGTGGCATTAAGAATTTAATATAAGGACTTCCCCGGTAGTGCAGTGGTTAAGACTCTGAACTCCCACTGCAGGGGGCGCAGGTTCGATCCCTGGTCGGGGTACTAGGATCCCACATGCTGCATGGTGCCCACGGCGTGGCCAAAAAACAAATAAATAAAAAATATGAGAAAGTCATTAAATGTAAAAAAAAGAGTTTAATATGCAATATTTAATATATATGTATTTAAATATATAAGCATTAATTAATATATAAGTATTTGATTAAATAATAAGTATTTAATATATTTAAAAATACATTTAATGTATACAGTCTAACAAAAGAGACAGGCATCTAAACTTTTATTAATAATTATTTAATTGCAGTTAAGATAGGTACAACTAAGAAAAAGTATAGTGTGCAAAGAGATTGAGAAACAGGAGCATTTGTCATGTTTGGGGGAGCCAAGGAATTTCCCTATGAGGTAGCTGAGATCTGAAGGATGAATAGGAGTTTGCCAAGTGAAACAGGTGGGAAGTGCAATCTGGCCAGGGAACAGCATGTGCAAAGGCCCGGAGTAGGAACAGTTGTACAAGTGGTAAAGAACTGGAAAGAAGCCAGGGTGACTTTCTTTGATCAAGATTGACATTGGCTTGAGGTGAGGTAAAGAAGCAGATGAGGGGTGGGAGCAGAGGGGGCTGCAGTGGCTGCAAAAGGTGATACAACATTGTGAATTCATGTGTGAACTGTTTTTGTAAGGCACCTTCAAAGTCATTTAGTGCTAAGAAGCCTTTACAAAGCAGCTCCTTTAAGCACCATGCCAGGCACTAGGGACTTAGGGTTAAAAACTCAGTGGCTGATAATAACAAGCATGTAGTGGACCCCTCCAGGGTCTGTGGGTTGGCTCTTCTTCAAGGATGAGATCTGCAGGGCTTGGCTCCAGGCTGGTGGCTCAGGCCTCCCCACATGTCCAATTCTGGGACCAGCAGCTCCCGGAGTGTGTGCTTTTATTGACAGATGACAAATTGAACAAGAATATTTGACCTCTGCTCACATCACGTCTGCTAAAATGCCATTGACCAAAGCACGTCACAAGGCCAAGCCCAGCTTTATGGGGCAGGGAAATTTACTCCACCTGCTCTGATGGGAAGTTTGGGAAAGACCCTGTATTTGCTTCCTAAGGCTGCAGTAACAAAGTATGACAAACTGGGTGGCTTAAAATAACAGAAATCCATTGTCTCACAGTTCAGGAGACTGGAAGTCCAACTTTAGGGTGTCAGCAGGGTTGATGCCTTCCAGAGGCTCCGAATGAGAATGTATTCTATCCTTCTCTCCTAGCTTCTGGTAGTTGCCCACCAACCTCAGTGTTTCTTGTCTTGTAGAAGTATCACTCCAATCTCTGCCTCTGTCATCACGTGGTCTTCCCTCTATGGCTCCTCTGTATCTCTGTGTCCAAATTTCCCTCTTCTTAGACAAGTATCATATGATATCATGTATATGTGGAATCTAAAATGTGATCCAAGTAAACTTATTTACAAAACAGAAACAGACTCACAGACATAGAAAACAAACTATGGTTACCAAACAGAAAAGGTGGGGGAGGGATAAATTAGGAGTTTGGGATTAGCAGATTCAAACTCCTATATATAAAACAGATTAAACAACAACATCCTACTGTATAGCACAGGGAACTATATTCAATATCTTGTAATAACCTATAATGGAAAAGGATATGAAAAAGAATATATGCATAACTGAATCACCTTGCTGTACACCAAAAACTAACATAGCATTGTAAATTAACTATACTTCCATAAAAATAAAAATTAAAAAAAATTTCAGGACTTCCCTGGCCGTCCAGTGGATAAGACTCTGCACTTCCAGGGCAGGGGGCACGGGTTCGATCCCTGGTCAGGGAACTAAGATCCTACGTGTCGCGTGGTGTGGCCAAGAAAAGTTTTTTCTTCCTCTTCTTAGAAGGACACCAGTCTTTGGATTAAGGTCCACCCTAATCCAGTATAACATCATCTTAACTTGATTACATCTGCAAAGGCCCTGTTTTCAAATAAGGTCACATTCACAAGTTCTGGGTGGACACGAAGTTGGGAGACACTATTCAACCCCCAGTATAGTCACATAATAAAGGGTATGGATGTATGACTTTAATAAACGGAGAAAGTAAAGAATTGAGAACACTTTCCAATCTACCACAAAGTTACAGCAAAAGCCCAGAAAAGGGAAAGCCCAGAGAAAGGGATGATGTATGTGAACTCTAAGTATTTTAGTACGTTCAGTAGGTGGAAAGGGGCTGAGGACTGTGAGAAGTGACACTTTTGCCCAGTAAGAGCCTGATCCTGAAGATTTTGTGGGGACCCAGAGGAAATCAAGAGAGATCACTACAGGATTTTTAAAAAATTTATTAATTAGTTATTTTTTCTGTATTGGGTCTTTGTTGCTGCGCGTGGGCTTTCTCAGTTGCAGCGAGCGGGGTCTACTCTTCATTGCGGTGCGCGTGCTTCCTTATTGCGGTGGCTTCTCTTGTTGGGGAGCACGGGCTCTATGTGGGCAGACTCAGTAGTTGTGGCGCACGGGCTTAGTTACTCCATGGCATGTGGGAACCCGTGTCCCCTGCATCGGCAGGTGGATTCTTAACCACTGCACCGCCAGGGAAGCCCCTCAGTACAGGATTTTAAAGCCAGGAAGTGACTTCATAATCACGCTTGCATTTTATTTTTATTTTTTTTTTAATTCATTAAAGGGCTTCCCTGGTGGCGCAGTGGTTGAGAGTCTGCCTGCCGATGCAAGGGATGCGGGTTCGTGCCCCGGTCCGGGAAGATTCCACATGCCGCGGAGCGCCTGGGCCCGTGAGCCATGGCCGCTGGACCTGCGCGTCCAGAGCCTGTTGCTCCGCAATGTGAGAGGCCACAACAGTGAGAGGCCCGCGTACCGCAAAAAAAAAAAAAAAAAAAATTCATTAAAAAAAGAATTTTGGGGCTTCCCTGGTGGCGCAGTGGTTGAGAGTCTGCCTGCCGATGCAGGGGACACGGGTTCGTGCCCCAGTCAGGGAAGATCCCACATGCCGCGGAGCAGCTGGCCCCGTGAGCCATGGCCGCTGAGCCTGCGCGTCCGGAGGCTGTGCTCCGCAGCGGGAGAGGCCACAACAGTGAGAGGCCCGCGTATCGCAAAAAAAAAAAAAAAAAAAAAAAGAATTTTGTTTATTTGGCTGCACCAGGTCTTAGTTGCAGCATGCAGGATCTTAGTTGCGGCATGTGGGATCTAGTTCCCTGATCCGGGATTGGACCCGGGCCCCCTGCACTGGGATCGTGGAGTCTTAGCCACTGGACCACCAGGGAAGTCCCCACACTTGCATTTTAGAAAGATCACTCTAAATGAGGACTGGTTTAAGGAGGACAAGGAAAAACTAAAATACCCTAGCAATGTGAACAGTGGCAGGAATCTGATCAACGTACTGATTTTTTTTCTACTAATTAGAACATTCAATGCAAATTTTTATGATAAAGAAACTCTGATATAAAAATAAGTAACTTCCAGGGCACAGCCTAAAATAATCCTAAAATTGTGGGGAAAAAAACCCCAGAAGTGTGATCCTGGAGTCCTAGTGCTGCTTTAGATTGAATTCCTTCGTGACAAGGATATTAAAAAGAAAATATCCACCTGCAGATTCTCCTCCTCACGTAACAGTTTCCTCCTCTGCGCTTTATTCAAGTTATTAGGTGCACACATATGTAGTCCATATTAGTGTAGGTAAACTCCTGTGTTTTGATTTTCTTCATAGACTATTATTTCATAAATGTTTATATTGCTGTCAAAGTTTCTTAATTATCCTTTTTAATGGCTTCATACTATTTCATTTAAATGTACATCATTATAAATAAATAGCCTTTTGAATACAACTGTTTTCTTTTGAATTATAGTTTTTTGCTCTGTTCCCCCACTCATTTTCCTTCCCTAAAACATCCTATTTCAGGGAATCATAGCTCCAACTCTGTTATGGATTGAATTGTGTCCCTTCAAATTCCTATGTTGGAGTCCTAACCCCCAGTACCTCAGAGTCTGATCTTATGTTATGGAGTAGGATTTTTACAGAGGTGATAAATTAAAATGAGGTCATTAGAGAGGCTCCTAATCGATATGACTCGTGTCCTTATAAGAAGAGGAAATGTGGACACAGACCCGCATTGAGGGAAGACAATGGGAAGACACAGGGAGAGGACAGCCAGCTACAAGCCAAGGAGAGAGGCCTGAAATAGTTCCTTCCCTCACAGCCCTCAGAAGCACCCACCCTGTTGATTATAGACTTCTAGCTTCCAGAACTGTGAGACAAGTTTCTGTGGTTTAAACCGCTCAGTTTATGATACTTTGTTAAGACAGCACTACCAAACTAAGAAAATCTCCCAGGCAGGTGCCCAGCCTTTAATCCTCATAGCCCCCCTCAGCCACTCCCTAAACTCCCATATCTTCTCAAGTGCTTTTGAATTCACCCACTTCATTCCATGCCACTACACACTCACCTAAGCCCAAGTTCAAGTTCACGTCTGGATTCCTACAACAGCCCAAATAGTCATCCAGCCTATAGGCTGAGCCATTCTCCACAAGACAACAAGAGGATCTTTCTAAAATGCAAAGGCAAATAATAATAATAATAGTAAATTAAAAAAAATTTTTAATAAAAATGCAAAGGCAATTCTCTCATTCTCCTCAAATTTCTCCGCTGATTTCTCATTGCTCTTTCGGGAAAATTCCTTTAACATAGCTCACAAGCCCCTTCCTGATCAGACTCCTGCTTTCCTCTCAAGCTATGTCTCTCCAATATGCACCCTACACCCTAACAATCTCTGCCCTTCAACTCTTCAGCTAGAAAGGGCAGCTTCTGGCGCTAGTTTAGGATTCAGAGGACTGGTTCCAGAATGAGCTTCCCTGGGTTCAGATCCCAGCTCTGCCTCTTCCTAGCTGTGAGAACTTCCTCCTTCAGTGTCTTGATGTCCCCATCTGTAAAATGGGATAACAGAAGTGCCTACCCCGTTTGGTTTTGGTGAGTATATTTGAAGCATCCCTGGCACACGGGAAGTAACAAATATGAGTTATTATTCTTCTGGTCTCTAATCTACCCTTTTCTCTCTCACCTCTGAGGTTTTGCACACGTTCTTCTGAAGCCCTGGAATACTCCTCTCTGCTACGAGCCTTCCCCCACCTGACTAATTTCAATCATCCCTTTGGATCAGTTTCTGAGCCTCAGCACTATTGATATTTGGGGCTGGATAATTCTTTGTTGGGTGCAGGGGAGGTTGTCCTGTGGATTGTAGGATGTTTAGAAGCATCCCTGATCTCTACTCATTAGATGTCAGTCGCATCCGACCCTAGTCATGATGATAATTATCATTTTCAGACGTTGCCAAATGTCCCCGGGGTCGGTGAAATAACCCTGAGTTGAGAACCGCTGCTCTAGCTCTTCTGTGCCCCTGCCCCAAGCCTCATCCCAAATACAGATCAGGTGCTCCTGGTCTGTACTCTCAACCTGTCCCATCACTGACAGGACTTCTTGCCCTGCAGCATATGTTCTGATTACTTGTCTTCTCCCCCATTAGATTTTCAGCTCCTTGAGGATAGGAGCTATGACTTAGTTATAAGAGCCTAGCAGAGAGTAGGAACTTAATAACTCCTTGTTTTGTTTTTTAATTTTATTATTTTTTTAAATTTTTGGCTGGCTGCGTTGCGTCTTTGTTGCTGTGCGTGGGCTTTCTCTGGTTGCGGCGAGCGGGGGCTACTCTTCGTTGCAGTGCGCGGGCTTCTCATTGCAGTGGCTTCTCTTGTTGCAGAGCATGGGCTCTAGGTGCGCGGGCTTCAGTAGTGGTGGCACGCGAGCTCTAGAGCGCAGGCTCAGTAGTTGTGCCGTACAGGCTTGGTTGCTCCACAGCATGTGGGATCTTCCTGGGCCAGGGCTTGAACCCATGTCCCCTGCATTGGCAGGCAGATTCTTAACCACTGTGCCACCAGGGAAGCCCCAATAATTCCACGTTGGATGAAAATTTTCTATGGATAAATTTCTAGGAGTGGAACGATGGATCAAAAGGCACGGTCCTTTTATGCCTTTTGGATACGTGTGGCCAAAGTGCTTTCCCCCAAAGACCATGCTGATTTAAAGTGCCACCAGCAATAGATGGTGTGTTTACCCCAGAACTTCACCATGCCTGGGTTCAAATGAAAATCTTTGAATTAATAGGTAAAAAATGGTGCCATATTTAATAATAGCTCATATGCATTGAGAGCTTCTTCATTCCAGGCATGGTGCTAATGGTCCTGCCCATATTAACTCATTTAATCCTCACAAAAGTGCTATGAGGTCGGTACCATTACTATCATCCTATTTTAAGGTGGGGAAATGCAGCACAGATGTGAGGAATAAGTTGTCAAAGGTAACACACAAGGGAGGTAGGACCCAAATCCACGCAGGCCATGATTCAAGCACTACACATCCTGCATTTCATGCAAATGCTTTTCTTTGGTTACTAAATCTTCCCACCCACCATCCTCACGTTCCTTTAGCTAACTCATACACACCAGTTACCAGCATTAAATGTGACATCATGGTGGTCATTTTGTAATGTGAAGAAATATCGAATTACTATGTTGTGAACCTGGAACTAACATAGTGTTGTAGGTCAATTATGTTTCCAAAACAAACAAACAAACAAACTCATAGGAAAAGAGATCAGATTTGCGGTTACCAAATCTGTGGAGGTGGGAGTTGGAAATGGGGGGGGGAGAGGGAATTGGATGAAGGTGGTCAAAAGGTACAAACTTCCAGTTATAAGATAAATAAGTACCAGGGATGTAACGTACAACCTGATTAATATAATCAACACTGCTGTATGTTATATATGAAGGTCGTCAAGAGAGTGAATCCTCAGAGTTCTCATCACAAGGGAAAGACATTTTTTCTTTTCTTTTGTTTGTATATGGGATGATGGATGTTCGCTAAACTCATTGTGATAATAACTTCATGATGTATGTAAGTCAAATCATTATGCTGTACACCTTAAACTTACACAGTACTGTATGTCAATTATATCTCAAAAAAACTGAAAGATCAACAACAACCCCCCCCCCCGCCAGGACATCCTCAGGGAACCTTCCTCATTTCTCAGATCAGGTCCCTGGACTTCTCATCCCCTTTGGAATTACTTGTTCCAAGTCACTTCCCCATCCTAAGCTTCTGGAGGGAGGGAAGCTGCCTTTTTCCTAGAGAGGAGTGCCAAACCTAACATTTTGCCAGCACAAAGTAGGCACTCAGTGAATACTGAATGAATGAAAACATAGAGTGTTTGCTTTTCCTCTTGTGCAAACTCTAAGATTGTGTCTTTTGCCCACTTTTCCTTTGTGAGGGCTACCGTTTTTTAATGTAAGTTTTTGTTTGCAGCAGGGAAGTGCTTGCAAATTTATTAAGAATTGGAAATTCCAGTGCGGTACGGCCTCTGATGTCCACAAGGGGGCGAGAGAGGACGTGGCATCTTTCGGAGCTCCAAGGTGCCGATTCCTCCAATGACAGTTGCACGTCATGCTGCTTCATCGTTGGCCTTTTCATCGTTTAGCTTTTCATCAACGTGGAGGCTTGTCCCTTAAGTTACCGTAATCAAGGGAGCTCTAAGGAGAATTTCTCCCTCTTCATTTTCAAATATCTTTTTCATCCGATTTCCTTTCTCTGCTGCCTCATAGACTCACCTATGAGCTGACAGAATCTTCCTTGAAATAAATTTAAAATAAAAAAGAAGAAGAAAACAGGGCCGACCAGATCACTTGGAAAAAAAGATTTTGAGTAGGTGTGTGTGCTTCCTCTTTGAGACTGTGATTAGTGAGATGGAAACACTCAATCTCCCCCACAGGTTCTGTCAATGTGTGTGCACGTATTTATTTAGCAGATGTAGGCATGTGTTTTTTTCCTTGGTGTTTTGAAAGGCTTTAAAAATTAACATGGCTGCTTTGTTTAAAGCTATTTCAAGCTCTATTAAGGCTTATCAAGGACCACTTATCTCCAGGCTACACTCGCATTTTTGTGGGCCTGGTAAGGATTACAGACTCATTTTAGACAGTCAGCTGGTGCAGAAAAGCCAGCAGAAGAGAGAGATATTGCAAAATCCCAGAGGGGCCCCAGCTTGAGCCAAGGCCAGTGAACACTGCATCAGCAGCTGGGGCAGTGGAGAGACAGTCTCCATCAACAAGCTTGCTCTCTCCTGGGGAGATGCCTCCAAGGGGAAACTGAAGTCCAATCTACTCATAGCTCTTCTTCCTGCTTTCTCATGCTTCCTCCAGAGGGTTGCCTAAGAAAATAAGTCATAAACCATAAACCTTTCCTTTCTATGATTCCATGAATGGATGTTTCCTGTGTGTACGGTGTGTGTGTGTGTGTGTGTGTGTGTGTGTGTGTGTGTGTGTGTGTGATCTTGACTAAATTTGGATTCTCTGCCTCCAGGCTTCCAGCATAGAGTTCTTTTGAGCAGGGACTTTCTTTGTCTTGCTGATCTGTTCTAGAAATTCCCAGTAAATGGTCTTTTTCCAGAGGGGGTTCTATAAATACTAATTCATCAGCTGCCTCATCGTGGTACAGTGGCAGCCATGCAGTCCTATGACTAATTAATTACTGTTGCTAAAATATTAAATAACTATTTTTTTTGGAGGTGATAAAAAGACTATTATTTTAAGGTTTTTCCATTTTACAGAAAATGGTAAATATTAACTCTATGTAGACTGTGAAAGTTTAGATACATATATTATAATCCCTAGAGTAACCCCTAAATATAATACAAAGAGATACTAGAAAGGCTAATAGATAAATTAAAATGGAATAATAAAAGTTTTTCAAATAACCAAAAAGAAGGCATCAAAAGAGGACCATAGAAACAAAACACAAAGGGACAAATAGAAAACAGCAAAATGGTAGATGTAAATCCAAGCATATCAATAATTGTAAAAAATGTTAATGACTGAGACACTAAAATTAATAGGCAGAGGATGACTGAGTGAATAAAAATAAGACCCTACTACATACGATGAGACATACATAGTAAATATGAACACAGGTGGAAAGTAAACTGTGGGACAATATATACCATGAAAACAGTAAGCATATCAAGACTAAAGTGGCTTTTTAAAACTTCAGATTTAAATAACTATTCAGTATGCAGTCTAAAGACTTTCAGCCTTGGATATGTGCTGTTTCCATTAATTGAAGTGAAGGACGATACAGACTGTCCCTGACCTAGGATGGTTGGATTTATAGATTTTTTGACTTTACAATGGTGCAAAAGTGATATACATGCAGTAGAAACTGGATCTCAGATTTTGAATTTTGATCTTTTTCTGGGCCAGTGATACGTGGTAAGATCCTCTCTCGTGATGCCAGGAAGTGGCAGCAAGCTTCCACTATAGATGAACAACCTATATACTTACAACCATTCAGTATCTATGCAACCATTCTGTTTTTTACTTTCAGTATAGTATTCAATAAATTACACAAGATATTCAATACTTCATTATAAAAGAGGATTTGTGTTAGATGAGTTTGCTCAACTGTAGGCTAATGTAAGTGTTCTGAGCATGTTTAAGGTAGGTTGAGCTAAGCTATGATGTTCAGTGAGACTTTCTACTTTTGATATTTTCAGCATATGATAGGTTTATCAGGGCATAATCCCATCATAGGTCAAGAAAGATCTGTACTTCTTCGGCATTTAGACTCCTGATCTTGAAATATAAACAATATGAGGAGGAGAATTTATTTTGAGCCACACAAGAAGGTTATTTAGATTCCGAAACCTGAGCATTCAAAAACTGATGGTTGCCATTGGATTTGGAAGGTGTGAGACAAAATAAGGAAGCTGGGATTATAGAATCAGACAGACCTGGGTTCACATCTGAGATTTGATGTTTACTGTCTGTGAGATATTGAGTAAAGTATCCAACTGTGCATCAGTTTCCTAGCTGAACGTGGGGGTAATGATATCTCCATTCTGTACACCTCCCAGGATTTGACACCTGCTAGGAGCTTAGGAAATGCGTGTGGGATCAATATCATGAAAATGAAATTAACAGTCATTGTAAGGCACATGAGATTGTTGTAACAGTGCAATGTATATGAATTACTTATTTGGGAGGGAGGCAGTACAGGATGGAGCCAGCTATGTGTTCAAATCTCAGTTCTGCCAATTCCTAGGCAGGTGCAAGTCACTTAATTCTGAGCCTCAGTTCCTTATAAAATGGGGCTATTAATGAATACTTGGAAGGGTAGTATGATGGTTATATGAGTGGAGACACTTTGATTCCTAGGTGTTCAATAGATTTTTTTTTTTTTTTTTTTTTGTGGTACGCGGGCCTCTCACTGTTGTGGCCTCTCCCGTTGCGGAGCACAGGCTCCGGACGCACAGGCTCAGCGGCCATGGCTCACGGGCCCAGCCGCTCCGCAGCATGTGGGATCCTCCCGTACCGGGGCACGAACCTGTGTCCCCTGCATCAGCAGGCGGACTCTCAACCACTGCGCCAACAGGGCAGCCCTTTTTTTTTTTTGCTTTTTTAAAAAGTAGTACATGCTCTAGGAGAAAACTTGGAAAACATTGCAAAGCCCAAATCACAAATCCTCCAGTCACCTACCTGTAAATGCACTGCTGAGATTCATCCAAATGTTATCAGACATGCTACCTTCCCTGTCTTTCCTTCTACACCTATAGTCATACATCTGTGTAATTTTAAAAATGCAATCATACAGTAAATACAATTAAATTTCAAAATTTCCTTACTATTTTAGCCTGATTTTTTCCATTCACCAATATATCATGAACTTTCACTTGTATTAATATTCTTCATAAACATTATTCTGAATGGCTCCGTAATATTCCATGTTATGGATATACCGTTATTATAGTTAACCAGTCCCACACTGTTGGATATTTAAACTGGTTATAATTTTTCGTCTTACAAACAATACTGAGCTGCACATCCTTGTATGTACATCCTTGACTATGGGTCTGATTATTTCCTTTGGACAACTTATTCAAAGTTGAATTGCTGGATCAAAGGGTATGCACTTTAATGTTCTAATGTATTCATTCATTCATTCTTTATTAAAACTTTATTTTTTAGAGCAGTTTTAGGTTCACAGAAAAACCGAGAAGGTGCAGAGATTTCCCACATACTCCCTGCTCCTATGCACGCATAGTCTCCCCCATTTTCAACATCCCCTGCCAGAGTGGTACATTTGTTGCAGCTGATGAACCTAACTGACACATCATAATCCCTAAAGTCCACAGCTTACACTGTAGCTCCCTCTTGGTGTTGTATATTCTATGGGTTTGGACAAATGTATAATTTCATGTATCCAACATTATGGTATTATACATAATATTTTCACTGCCCTAAAAATCCTCTGTGCTCTGCCTACTCATCCCTATCTTCCCAAATCCACTAGCCACCACTGATGTTTTTATTGTCTCCATAGTTTTGCCTTTTCCAGAATATGATAGAGTTGGAATCATACAGTGTATAGCCTTTTCAGATTGGCTTCTCTAACTTAGTAATGTGCCTTAAAGTTTCTTCCATGTCTTTTCATGGCTTGATAGTCACTTCTTCTTATTTTTATTTATTTAAATATTTATTTATTTTGGCTGCTCTGGATCTTAGTTGCAGCATGCAGGATCTTTGTTGTGGCACGTGGGCTTCTTAGTTGCGGCATGCGTGCGGGATCTAGTTCCCCGACCAGGGATTGAACCCAGGCCCCCTGAACTGGGAGCTCGGAGTCTTACCCACTGGGCCACCAGAGAAGTCCCAGGTAGTCATTTCTTTTTAGTGCTGAATAATATTCCATTGTCTGGATGTACCACAGTTTATTTATTTTATCTATTTTTAAAATAAATTTATTTATTTATTTACTTTTGGCTGTGTTGGGTCTTCCTTGCTGTGTATGGGTTTCTCTAGTTGCGATGAGCAGGGGCTGCTGTTAGTTGCAGTGTGTGGGCTTCTCATTGCGGTGGCTTCTCTTGTTGTGGAGCACGGCCTCTAGGCACACGGGCTTTAGTAGTTGTGGCACTCAGGCTCAGTAGTTGTGGCGCATGGGCTTAGTTGCTCCGTGGCATGTGGGATCTTCCCGGACCAGTGATGGAACCCGTGTCCCCTGCACTGGCAGGCGGATTTTTAACCACTGCCCCACCAGGGAAGCTCCTGGATGTACCACAGTTTATTTATCCATTCACTTACTGAAGGGCATCTTGGTTACTTCCAAGTTTTGGCAATTATGAATAAAGCTGCTATAAAGTGCCCTATGCAGGGTTTTTGGTGGACATATGTATTCAAGTCCTTTGATACCAAAGAGCGCTTTATTATTATTATTTTTTAAGTATAAAAGCAATACAAAGATAATCTCACCTCAACCATTCCAGGCTGGTCCTACTTTGCGTGGCAATTCACATTAACAATTTGGTACTTATTCTCCCGCACATTTTTCTCTACACACATAGTTCTTTCTTGTTTTAGTAAAAGTGGGATGGCGGGCATATTTTTAAGGTGTATGTCAATCAGTGTTGAATACTGATGGAATATAACAATAGTTTTAACTCCCTCTCGGAGCGTTTATTAAGTGCCAGACACTGGACATCAAACACTGTGACCCATGCTTTATTTTCACCAGATTTTGAGCGCTTATTGGGTACTAGAATTTGTAGTAAATATGAAGCACCTACCGTGCACTTCTACCAAGTGCTTATGAACAAATGTGCAGCGCTTATTCTGCGCCAGATTTTTGCACGTATCTCATTTAAATGTGAGAGTGAAAGTGAACCTCCAGACTCTGCCCAGGGGCCCAGGGTGGGGGCTCTGGCCGAAGAGAGAGGAGTGCACACCTGAGCAGGTGGGAGGAGGGGAGGCGGTGCCCTCTTCTCTTGGTGCGCTGCAGACCCAGGGCGCCCTCGAATAGCAAGGGGCGTGGGAGGTCACTCTAAGGGGAAGACGCAGTGGCACGCGAGGCAGAGGAGGTCCTGCTGACCCGGCTGCCCCCGGTCTGCGGGGAGGAGGGCGGGGCCAAACGGGTGGGCGGGACCGGTATTGTCCGCCCCGCGGGGCATGCCGGGAGCTCCGCCCCCAACATGGCGTCTCACTGACAGTTGGCTGTCGAGAGGCAGAGGCGGATCTTGCTCCTCAGGGCGGCGGCGGCGGCGGCGGCTGCGGTGGCGGCGGGGCCAGGGTCTCCGGGGCCAGGGGTGGGAGGATGGCGGCTCGGACCTCCTAGGGCGGAGCTCCACGGGCGAGGCGGCGAGCGGGGCGCTGCAGGCGGGCGCGGCGACTGCTGCCATGGACTGGTGATCGCGGCGGCTACTGCTCGCGTCTCCCCTGGCCGGGCGGCTGCTCCTCACCGCCAACCCCTCAGCCGGGGCCATGGGCTCGTCGGCGGCCGCGGCGGCTGCGGCGGCGGCGGCCGCGGACTCGGCGCAGTGGCTCTCGGTGAAGGAGGAGACCATCTTCCTGCACGACGGGCTGATCCGGGTCACCGACCTGGCCGAGCTGCCCAGCGAGATTCTCGGGGCCCCGGAGGCCGCCGACACCGACTTGGAGGTGAGCGAGGCTGCCCCCGGCCTCCGCCATCAGATTAGCCCACCCGCGCCGCATTCCCGGGGTCGGGCCCTCTCATCTCCGCTTCACCCCGACCCCGAGGCCCACGAAGGCTGCCCCAGCAGGTGTGTGTGGGCGCCGGGCAGGCAGGTGCGGGCCGCGCCGCGAGTCTGCAGACCACCCGCCTCCCTCCCTCCTCGGGGCCTCAAGCCCTCCGGGGATTTCATTTGTGGGTTCATTTTGAACGTTCCGACTACCAACATTTTATTAGACCATCACCCGGCACGGCCTTGAAGCCCCGGAGGAGCCGCCGCCGCCTCCCGGGCCCGGTCTCCCTTCCCCCACGGACCCCTTGGACGCACAGGGCACACCCAGGCTGCTTAGCTTTGGGGACATTTTAATTTTAACGCTCTACGCCCCCCCCGCACCTCGTCATTCCCTAGTGCTGTGCGTGTGCGTGTGTGTTTTGTTTGTTTTTCTCGGGAGAAGGTAGTGGCAGCTGCCGGTCCGCGATGGGCAATCCAGCAACTACTCCGTGTCGTGCCTCGGATTGACACGGGGCCTTTGTCAGGGAAGCGGGCAGTGTGGACAGCGAGGGGGATGCTACAGCGGCCCTCGGTGCGCTATCCGCAAGGGTCACGGGCGTTTTAGGCCGCAAGGCCTTTTTATGAGCTCGGGGGTCGCGGAGAAGCCCAGGCTTAGGAGCCGTGGCAGGTGCAAAAGCAAATCTCAGCAATTGTGCCGCTGGGTTTGGGGGCAGAAGGAAACCAAATATGCTGGATGGATGGGAACTTTCCACCGACTTCTCTTGGTTTCGTGTTTGCCCAGGGGTGGCAGTACTGGCAGGATCGGTTCATCGAGGCACTGCTCCCCCTCCACTTTGTGGGGTGACATTTTGATGTGTAGGTAGCATGGGGTATCACGAAATTCTTGTTGTCGCAAGGAGGACTCTCTGGGGTAGGGCGCAGAGAGGATGGCTTGTCTTCTGGCTATAAACGGAATGCGAGGAATCTTTTGTGTTATGCGGTTTTGCGGGCACTTTGGCTTTCAGCACAACGCACATTTATAGAAATGGATTAAAACCCATTTCTATGTGTTTCTGGAAACGGCAGTGATGGGATCCCGTTGGCGGAGACATTTGGACGTGTCTGAGATGCGAATACGTTCCTCTATATTTTTGTGTCTGGATTTGAGGTTGAGGTTGCGGCTGCGGCATTCCCATTGTGAACTCTTAATGACTTATTTTACAGTCTGGCCACCAAAAAATAAGGCATGTGCAAATTGGTAGGGAATTCCGAACATGGAATCATAGTTTTATTATGTCTCATTTGGGCCTTTTCTATAAAAAGCAAGGTGTGTCTGAGTGTCTTATATACTTAAAAACTCAAGGGGCATTATGTTATGATGGTGGACTCTTTTGATATAATTGGTTCTCTTGTATGTGAAATGAGGAAGGCAGATGCTCTTTGTTCCTTAGAGACAAAGTTCACAGATCCAAAATTTCTATACATATGTAATTTATTTATTATTAAAAAGTGTAGGATTAGTTAAAAATACCTGAGCGGTTAAGCTGGCTTTCCTAAGATGTTTACTGTACAAATGTACTGAGTAGTTGTCAGGTATTTCCACAGATGACTGATTTAATAGAAAGAATCTTTCTGGCCTGGAAGATTTTTTTAAAACTTAAAAAAAATTTTTATGGTCTGACCTCTCAGAAACCAATATGTATACGGGTGATAAACATTTCTGAATATAGTCAGAACTTTTTTCATTTCTTTCCATATGTTATACAGGCAACATAGTATCAGGAGAAATAGCTAAGAACGTTTTTGTGGCTGTTAGGTTTGTGTTTTGCATATTTAATGATAATAATATTGAGTAAGTGTATCCTATGTGTCAGGCATTGTCTTACTAAATTCTCCAAGGGACCCTGGTTTAAAAAAGATTGGGGAGGGATCCTGGTAGCTAAATATTGTTACCTGTTGTAACAGTTGTAAATATTGTACCCATGTACAGGTAAGGCAAGTAAAGTACAGAGCAGGTATGCAACTTGCTCAAGATCACACACAGTTGGAGAAGAGAGCCTGGACTTTAACCCAGGTCTGTTTGGCCTCAAACATGTCTGCTCCTAATCATAATATTCCACTACCTTCATGCATGTATGATACTCATATTTGTAATTGTTTTAATAACTGGGTAAAGATAGGGTAATAAACAGGTATCTTTATTTCCTTTCTAGTGACTTACTCTTTTTACATTTGAGGAAGATTAGAGGTTCATCAGCTTTTTAAAAACTAACTTTTGAAATGCTACTACCCCTGTGAGGCTCTTCCAAGCCTCTCCTTCCGCTGGACATCTGGGTGAAAGTGACCAATTTTTACAGGATTTTATAGTTATATAGAATCTTTCAGTTAACAATTTTGGATTGAGAAAGATGAGACTCAAACTGAGGAGACTAATTTATGATTGGCAACCTTAACGCGTAAGACTGCACTAGCTGCAATAGAGTCTCAGAATTTTAGAGCAAGGAGGAACCTTAGAGATACTTGTTTCCCTCATTTTAGAGAGAAGTTATCTGAGATCAGGAGAGGTTTTGGCTTGGTAGCATAGCTAGTTATGGCAGGACAAGTGACTAGACCCTGGCTTTCCTGGCTTTGAATTCCAGTGTTCTTTTCGCTATGTAAGTGCTGCTCAAAGATAAATGTGAATCCGAAAAAAGAACCCATCCTAAGAGGTAGATCAGCGTTAACTTAGCATTTTAATTTTTTTTTTTTAGCATTTTAATTTAAGCAATAGCAGAGAATTGGAATTAAAAATTTTCTTCTCAGTGAATTTCAAAGGGAAGGTTTTTTTGTTTGTCTTTCAGTCAATAGTGTTTAATCAACAAATTCATTAACAGGTGTTTGTGGAATTCAGAGGTGAGCTGAGCCCCCTGTCGTGGGTGTTGGGGACATAGCAGGGGATAAAATAAAATCCTTGTTCTTAAAAAAGCTTTTATTTTATTGGGGGATATAGACGATAACAAATTGTCAAATATAGGACATGTGAATAATATGTCAAATGATAAGTGCTATGGAGAAAAGTATAGCTGGGTAAGAGGGATGGAGAGTAATGGTGTGGGGAAGGGTCTGTTGTACATACAGTGGACTGGAAAGGAAAGACCAGGATGGCATTTGACACCTGAAAGAAATGAGAGTGTACCATATGGCTACTGGGGGGAGCACATCCCAGACAGAGGACAGCAAGAGCCAAGTCCCTGAGAGGGAAGCATCCTTAGCATCCTTAGTGTGGAGCTCTGAGCCCAGTAAGCAAAGGGGGAAAGGAGAGTGAGTGATAGGAGATGGAGGCCAGGTCTGCAGATCAAGTAGGGCCTTGTAGGTAAGGACTTTGAATCTACTTGAGCGGATTAAAGATGCAGAATGAAGCTCTTTCTTGGCCTTTGAAATAGCTATCTGTATTTAATTTTATGTTTTTGGCAAAAAGTGAAAGCATGCAGGAAATTAGTTTTTAAGTGTTGAAATAAATATAAATTCAAGAGAAATAAAAAAGCAATAGCTCAAAAATGACAAATATTATTGAATTTTGCATTACATTTCATAGACTATTAGTCTTTTTAAAATTAAGGTAATTTACAAGAAAAAAGCATTAGTTTCTTTGTGGAAGTTCCAAAAGAATTCAGCTTCCTGTCTTATTTTTCTTTACAAATTCCAGGTGGGGACAGGCGTCATACATCTGGATGTTGATAGAGAAGCTAATTGACTTGTTCAAGGTGGCCAAGATATTTTTTACTCCGTAGTTTAGATAATTTTGAACCCAAGCATTTTGGTTAGTGTTTCTCATCTTTCATTGTGTTTGTTTATAAGGACCCCCCACCACCCGCCCCATTCAAAGACCTGAACATGTATGTTCATGGCAGCTTTATCTGTGTTTGCCAAAAACTGGAAATAATCAAAATGTCCATCAACAAGTGAATGGATAAACAGGTGTGGTACATCCGTATAATGGAATACTAAGCAATAGAAATGAATGAGTTGTTGATACTGACAACTTGGATTTATGCTGAGTGGAAGAACCCAGTCATACAAGAGTGCATACTGTAAGATTCCATTTATATGATGTTCTAGGAAGTGTAAACTAATCTGTAGTTATGGAAAGCATCTGCTTTCCGTAGACGATAACAAATTGTCAAATACAGGACATGTGAATAATATGTCAAATGATAAGTGCTATGGAGAAACGTATAGCTGGGTAAGAGGGATGGAGAGTAATGGTGTGGGGAAGGGCTCTGTTTTACATACAGTGTACTGGAAAGGAAAGACCAGGATGGCATTTGAGACCTGAAAGAAATGAGAGTGTACCATATGGCTACTGGGGGGAGCACATCCCAGACGGAGGACAGCAAGAGCCAAGTCCCTGAGAGGGAAGCATCCTTAGCATCCTTAGTGTGGAGCTCTGAGCCCAGTAAGCAAAGGGGGAAAGGAGAGTGAGTGATAGGAGATGGAGGCCAGGTCTGCAGGTCAAGTAGGGCCTTGCTAGTGGCTGCCTGGGGATGAAGGCAGGCAGGAAGGGTTGGGAGAAAGGATTACAGAGGTGCATGAGGAAACTTTTGGGGTGATGGCAATGTTCCCTATTTTGATTGTGGTGATGGTTTCATGTTGTATGTATACATATGTTGAAACTCCTGAAATTGTACACTTTAAATATGTGTAGTTTATTGTATGCCAGTTATAGTTCAGTAAAACAAGCAAAACCCGCAGAAGCCCAGAATGCTTTACTGATGTGAAAAAGGCTCAATAGGTCTTTGGGTTTGTTTTTTGTTTTTAATCATGTAAGGGAAGGAACCTTTGGGTTTGGAGGTGATCAGCTTAAATAGTCAAGGCTTTGAATACTTATGTTACACTTAAGTGAAAGCTTTGAGGTGATATTTAAATTCATAAATGTTGATCTGTTCTCCTAGGAGGATACTACCACTTGTTTATCCTTTGGTCGGAATTCTTTGGAAAGCGTTTAGGTACTTTTAGAGAATTCCAAATTCTAGACTTGGAAGAGTTAATGAATAAATGAATAAACTGCCTCTGTTCACCAACAGAATTAATTATCAGGTAATTAATGAGCACTAGAATAAGAGTCACTGAATCTTGGTACAGTGTTCTGTGACCTCAGCAAATTTCTCAGGTGAAAGAATATAAAAAAAGAATGTATATATGTTTATAACTGAGTCACTCTGCTGTCCAGCAGAAATTAGCACAACATGGTAAATCAACTATTCTTCAATAAAAAAAAAAAGGAAAAAAAAAGTTCTCAGGTATGACTGGCTAGCTGTAAAGTTAGGACGAAGTATTTGAAGACTGTGGGAGGCAGTATTG
Source organism: Phocoena sinus (assembly GCF_008692025.1). Classification (NCBI taxonomy): domain Eukaryota; kingdom Metazoa; phylum Chordata; class Mammalia; order Artiodactyla; family Phocoenidae; genus Phocoena; species Phocoena sinus. Next base: position 74,076,570 of record NC_045776.1, on the reverse strand, counting down.
CCTAGAGGTTAAAGTCAGGTTTAAAGAGTCAGACTGGGATTGAAACTCTAGCTCTGCCCGTGACCTTGGGCAAGTTCAATTACCTTAATAATCCCTGGTTTCTTCCACTGCAACTTCTTTGTCATCATTGTCCCCACCTCTACCACCATGAGGACAACAGTGTCAGCATATTGCATGCCAGGCTCTGTGCTAAGCACTTCCCACCCGTTATCTCATTTAATCCTCACTGCAACTTCATGAGGTTGGTACTATTGTCATCTTTATTTTACAAATAAGGAAGCCATGGCACAGAAGTGAAGTTGATGAAGGTCATACAGTTACTAGTAAAGCTGAGGCTGAAATAGATCTGTCTGATTCCAGCCCAGGGTTGAGGCTTCAAAACCATTGTTAGACTGCCTAGTCATCTGTAAGAGGGGGATAATAATAGGTTTAACGTAAGGATTAGTTAAGGATGGTTGTGATTATGTACTTACAGTGTATGAACTCTCTTTGGAAGGTGCTATGTTGCTGAAAAGTTATTTTATGTATATTCAGTTAGCTGCCCAGTGTATATGAAAGCAAAAGTATCCCATCAACAAATTTTTTTTCCTAGTAGTGAATAGTGGAGATAGTGCTTTTTTGGTGTGTTTGTGATCCCTTTGGAATTTTCTTCCTTCCCAGTTTGTTTGGAATCTGGCTGGCAGATGAGATAATAGTCTTCATTTCAGTTTTCCTCCAACTGTATGCCTAGGGTCTTGCTAAATAAATCAATTTTGATTATTATCTGTCTTCTTGGCTTCCATATTGGCTGCCATAAAATACCACCTGTTGGCCAGGGCTACTGGGGGGATTGTCATGCACCTGTTCTTTCCTAAGTCATATAAGGTACCTGTGGTGATAATTATGAAAGGACTGTCAGTTCCTGAAGGTGCCCCATGCTTTCTCCTCCCTCCACCCCTCTTTCTGGCTTGTTTTACAGTGGTGATGGTGGGGTGAACACAAGGAGTGTAGTCTGCTTTGCAAGATGTTTAGTCAATAGTTGTAGACAAATGTAAATAACAGCAGGTGATCAACTATGGGTCAAATGCATAATTACTTCAGAAGGAGAGAAGACTGCAGAAATTGTATCACTATTACTTTGATGCTGCATTGTTAACATTTTTTTTTTTTTTTTTGTGGTACGCGGGCCTCTCACTGTTGTGGCCTCTCGCGCCGCGGCGCACAGGCTCCGGACGCACAGGCTCAGCGGCCATGGCTCACGGGCCCAGCCGCTCCACGGCATGTGGGATCCTCCCGGACTGGGGCACGAACCCACGTCCCGTGCATCGGCAGGCGGACTCTCAACCACTGCGCCACCAAGGAAGCCCCATTGTTAACATTTTAATGTATTCATTAACTTCTTTAAAAACCAATACATAAATACATTCTTATTAAAAAAAGCAGGTTAAACTGAAGTTCCTTTTGGCTACCTACATTAGTCCTGTTTCCATCTACTCCCCACCCTGGTTAAATCAATGATAAATTTTTTTGGTATATTCTTCAAGACCATTGTTGAATGTGTATGTTTATGTGTGTGTGGTGTGTGTGTGTGTGTGTGTGTGTGTGTGTACACATAACACTTTTTATTATTTTTTCTTTTTTGCATAATAGATTTGATTCTGGGGACTTCCCTGGTGGTCCAGTGGTTGAGACTTCGCCTTCCAATGCAGGGGGTGTGGGTTCAATCTCTGGTTGGGGAGCTAGAATCCCACATGCCTTGTGACCAAAAAAACAAAACATAAAACAGAAGTCATATTGTAATAGATTCAATTAAGACTTTAAAAATGGTCCACATCAAAAAAAAAAAGATTTGATGCTAGACATATCATTCTATAACTTGCTTCTTAAATTCAATGATATGTTTTGATTTTTCTGTGTCTCCACATATAGATCTATTGCAATTTTTTAAGTGCTGTACAAGACTCTGGAAATACCATAGCTTATTTAGCCATTCTCCTACTGATGAGTGTGTTAGTTTCCTGTTGCAATGCTAACACACTATTACAAACTTAGTGGCTTAACACAACACAAACTTATTCTCTTACATTTCTGGAGATCAGAAGTCCTAAATGAGTCACATTGGGTTAAAGTCAGGTGTCGGCAGATCTGGTTCCTTCCCGAGGCTCTAGGGGAGAATGCGTTCCTTTGCCTCTTTCACAGCTTCTAGTGGCCACCTGTATTCCTTGGCTTGTGGCTCCTTCCTCGAACCTTTAAAGTATATCACCCTTGTCTCTGATCTGTCATCATGTCATTTTCTCCTCTCACTGACTCCTCTTGCATGCCTTTTACAAGGACCCTTGTGATTACATTTAGAGCCCACCCAGATAATCCAGGGTAATCTCTGCATCTCAGGATCCTTAATTTCATCACATCTGCAAAGTCCCTTTTGCCATCTAAGGTCACATTCACAGGTTCCAGGGATTAGGATGTGGACTTCTTGGCGAGGGGGTGGTGGTGGTTATTATTCAGCTTACCACGATGGTTATTTTTGTTGTTTGAAATTCAGTTTTTCACTATTAAAAATGGTCCTTCAGTGCAGATCCTTGCATGCCTGTTTGTGCATACGTGGGAGTATTTCTCTAGAGCAGTTCCTGAGAAGTAGAATTGCTGAGTCATAGGTGACCATTTTACATTTGAAGAGACACTGCCAAATTGCTTTCCACAGTGGCTTACTTCAATTCATACTCCCAAGTAACAGTGCCTGATAGGACCTCTTTCCCTCACACCCTCATAGAGACCATTTTAGAACTTATGGATTTGCTTAAATTTATCATTTGCTTAAGTCAATGGCTTTCACTCCAAAAGATCAGTCCAATAGATACAATTGGGTACCTGGACCTGCATGCCAAATCATGCTCAGCTGAAAGAAGCCAGGGTTTTCTGTTAGTGCTGCCTAGCTGTTATCACTTCACTTCAGAGGACTTCTCTTGTGGCTTGATCGCCTTCGCCTCCTGGCATGTACTCATGTTAGTCAGTAATCCAGTTAATACAGACTATGTCCATATATAGGCAGGAGAGAACAACAACTTTGTATTTTGATGGTCTGGGGATGCTGCCAGAGGCCAGCAGAGCCAGGGAGCTGCCCACCCTGGGAAGAGATGCACTGGCCCCTGAAGTGTGTTCAGAGTGCATAGCATTTGTTAGGCAGACTATCTGGACTCAGATTGTCTTAAAATTTTCTCTTTTATATGCCAGTATAAGGAGTAATTCTATGTTTTTCTGACCTATATAGAAAATAATTGATAGTTCATTATATATATATATATTTTTTTGCGGTACGCGGGCTTCTCACTGTTGTGGCCTCTCGCGTTGCGGAGCACAGGCTCCAGACGCACAGGCTCAGCGGCCGTGGCTCACAGGCCCAGCTGCTCCGCAGCATGTGGGATCTTCCTGGATTGGGGCACGAACCCGTGTCCCCTGCATCGGCAGGCGGACTCTCAACCACTGTGCCACCAGGGAAGCCCAGTTCATTATATTTTTATGCTGTCAAAACTTTATTGATTATAAAGAAGTAACACATGGATGTTGTAGAAAATGGAGAAAGCACTAAAGGTGTAAAAGAGAAAAGAAATATCCTTTGATTGCACTATCCAGAAATAGCCATATTAACTAATTTTTTTACTATTTCCTTCTTAAATTCACACTTATATATATTATTATAAATAAATCCAAAAGATTTTTAGTGTTTGGAGTGTCATTTTCTTCTTTTTCTTTTTTTTTTTGCAGTGTTATTTTCTTGATAAAGTTTGGTAAATTACAAATTTGTGGTAATTATTAAAGTGTGTTTCAATCAACTATACTTCAATAAAAAATTTTTTTAAAAATTTAGAAGCAGGGACTTCCCTGGTGGCGCAGTGGTTAAGAATCTGCCTACCAATGCAGGGGACACAGTTTCGAGCCCTGGTCCAGGAAGATCCCACATGCCACGGAGCAACTAAGCCCGTGAGCCACAACTGCTGAACCTGCGCTCTAGAGCCCGCGAGCTACAACTACTGAAACCCACTCACCTAGAGTCCAAGCTCCGCAACAAGAGAAGCCACTGCAATGAGAAGCCTGCACACCGCAACAAAGAGTAGCCCCCCGCCTGCTGCAACTAGAGAAAGCCCACACGCAGCAGCGAAAACCCAACACAGTCAAAAATAAATTAATTAAATAAATAAATGAAAATTAAAAAAAAAAATTAAAAGCAACAACAACAATAACAACAAAAAAGTGTGTTCTTGCAACCTGTTATTATTGGCAGTTTATAATTAAAAAGGATTTTTATAGTGCTGTTATAATTCCCCTCCCAATAATGTTGAATATTTGTGTGGAGCTTTGAGTTTATGAAGTGCTATTAAGCATAGTTGTAGAATAATTAATTAATGTTCCATGTTGGGACACTTTGAAGTGGACACAACTTGAATCCCTGGTGTTTCTACTGAAACCTGCAGTCGGCTGAATTACCAGGTCAGAGCACAACGTGTAGCAATTTTAGATTAACAACAAAGAGATACATAATTTGCAAACTATTTTATGCAAATTGTAGGTTTAGCAACACTAATAACTACAGATGTGTGGTTCAAGTAGTGGTCTTATACCAAACAAAATATTAACATTCAGCTTGTATTTGTAATGGATCTTTTCTGTGTTTACTGTATTTTCTTTGAGCTCTGTGGTTTGCTTTACTGATATCAAATGAACCAAGTCTCATATAAAAGATACAGCTATTTACAGGACAGACTAGAAAATCTGGACCTCCTATTTCTATTGATATATTTGCTTTTCTTACTCCTGAAATAGAATCATAAAGAATGTTAAAGGAGAATCTATCAACGTATTTTCATCAAAACAGTGGCCTATAATAGAATAATTACCTTCTTTATTTCTTGATACTGATTCCTTCCTGATCATCCAGTTGTGGTGTGGCTGAAAGACAACTTACTGGTTTGTTTAATCTAGAAAGGAACAAAATGGGTGGTGGAAAGGTAAAAATACATTTGGGGAACTTTGGAGGGAGAATTTTTTTGGATGAGCTTATAATAAAAGTTTGCTTTCCCTCAGGGATTCTGAACCTGAATAGAATTCAGGGCGGTCTGTGAACTTGGATGGGAAAAATTATATGTTTATTTACACATACCTTTAGCTAGAACTCAGCATTTCCTTCTATTATGAATGTAGTCAACAAACTCTAGTAGTATTGGCAGTACCTGTGACCTTGTAACCAGTAGAAATCATAGATATTTTCATATCATATTACATTTGTTGAACATATCTTGAAATACTGTTTATGCTCATCTCACCACCACTTAGAAATTATGGCAAGTATTAGATCTTGTTATTCAATGTACTAATAGTGAAGCTCCTATGTTGATATCACAAATTTGTTTCTTAAAGTATTTTGGTACCTGTATTTTAGTATACTGTAATTGGTTTCTTATAATTCTGTGTATTTTGTTTTATGCATTTAAAAATGTAACTGGAGAAGGGTTGGTAAGCATCACCAAACTTGTGAAGGTTAGAGGCCCCTGAGATAGACTCTCTTTCTGCCAGCATCTCTCCCGTTTTTCGTCAAAGTTTGCTGACGACTAGCATAGTTTGCAATTGTTTGAAAGAAAAGCGAACCACATTTTGGAAAATCCCTTCTGTGGTAGAATATGTTATTCTTCTACAGTTTTTCCCATTATCTACTAACTGTAAGCTATTAGCGAATAATAATTTTCTTGGGTAATCTGATCTTTGCCCATTTGCTAAATGTGGTATCATTAACCAGGAAACTATTTTTCTTAAGTAAATTAAATACTTGCTAAAAAGTGACAAACAGTTCTTTTGAAATAGAACAATTTTTTGTTCACCAAATATTTTGGTTTTTTCCCCCTTGTCTGGTCAACTGAAACTATGGGAATAAAAATTCATCAACATACTTTATATTGGTATCTTATACTGCTAATAATGAACCGTTTTAAACAGGTGGCCTCAAGCAGTAATAGTTGGTATCCCAGGAGAACATTATTTTTCAAGTTCGAAATTCATTTTGCTTTCATCTTCTCCATAGAGTACAGTTATGTGATTTTGGTTTCATTTATTGTTCAAATTGTTATTTTATGCTTGAATTGTCAAAGTTTAGCAGTTTTACTTAAGTAGCCTCAAGAACTGTGCTGTCCAGTGGGTAGCTACTACCCACATGTGGCTTTTGAGCACTCAAAATGTGGCTCATCAGAAGTGAAGTGTGCTGAAAGTGTAAAAGACACATCAGATTTTGAAGACTTCACACAAAAAGGATGTAAAATATCTCCCTAATAATATTTAAATGGATTAAATGTTGAAATGGTAATATTTTGGATATGATGGGTTAAATATGTTATTTAAATTAAAATATACTAAAATTAATTTCATCTATTTCTTTTTACCTTTTTAAATGTGGCTACTGGAAAATATTAATTGCCATATGTGTTTCACCTATTTCTGTTGGCCAGTGCTTCTGTATACGGAGGGCAGCAAGCTATGGTCCTCATGGTCATATCCAGCTGTCTTGTTTTTGTAAATAAAGTTTAATTGGAACATAACCAGTACATTCATTTACATATTATCTGCCTTCATGCTACAATGCAGAATTGAGTATTTGTGACAGAGACCTTATGACCAGCAAGCCTTCCAGGGGCTTCCATATATACTATTTTCATTTCATCTTTTCAGTGGCTCCATGAGGCAGTAGAGGAGATATTTATTATTTTAGAAAAAAACGCTTAGAGAAGCAAAATGATTTGTACAAGGTCATATAATTAGGACTCTTTCATTTCTTGAGTGATTTTCCACTATACCTCTGCTTTAGGTTGCACTTGATCTTAATAACCTATTGTCTCTGAGACAGTAGTTAATGGCAGCTATTTTAAATAAGAACTACGCAGCCCAGCCTACACATGGCTGCCAGAGTAATCTTCCTAAAGCAGTTATGTTACTTTCTTGCTCAAATCTTCAGTGGCTTCCCATTTCCTGCAAAATAAAATAATAATTCAACATAGCTATGCTTTGGCTCCATCTACCTTTCTAGTCTTATATCATTAATCCTTGCCCGCCCCCCCCACCTTTCCCCATATTTTACAAACTCACCACATTTACTCCTACAACCTTGGTTTAAGGGGTTCCATTGCCCTGGGGTACCCCACCTCCACCTTTGGAACACTACTCTTTATCCTTCAAGTGGCAGATCAAATGCCACTCCTCAATGAAATTTTCATGATGCCTACAGTTAGCAGCAGTCATACTCTCTTCTGTATCTCCATAGCACTGCCTTATATATATTAAAGTTATTTATTTGCATCTTGATCACCCTTACTATATTATAAGCTCTTTGAGAAGCCATTTCATATTGTATGTTGAGTACCTACTAATATAGTAGGAGCTCCAACTTTGGATATTGATTGAACTGAATGTTAAAAGGGGCATTTAAAATGTGTGAAAGAGTGTGATTTAATGAATAATATCATAAGTTGAGGGCATAGGTGAGGAAAAATTCATTAATAGAGAATAAGAATAGATAGTTATTTTTGGTGAACTAAAAGTAGTTCAGGTGAGACTTTAGGAATTTTAATAATTGCAGTTATGCTTTGCATTTTAGATACGAAGAGAGAACACATCCCAACAGTTTTCGTAAATGTTGTTAATGCTTGAATGTGGATAATATGGGGTTAAGACCTTTGATTTGTGTAGAGCATAATGAATTTTGCGTAGAGAATGATGGATTCCCAAGAGATTTCTGAAAACCGCTAGATTAGAGGGAGTCAATTGAAAATACCTGGTTTTGCTCATCATTCGAAAAATCTTAATGAATTGGAATGAATTTTTGTTTAACTTAGTTGTTCTATAGTTAGGTAGTGAACTTGAGCACTGTTGTGTATATTTGGAACATTTTCATGTAGAGATTTTTTGTTTCAGGGTTTTCAGTCAGCTGTGTCCATTTACCAGCTTTTATTGAGTGGCAGTGTCTTGAGGACTGAACTGTCACAAAAGTTATAGGATTTAGCATAATCTAGTTTTACTGATTAGCATAATAAGGCTTGTAGTCATAATTTAAAACATTACAAAATGCTTAAAATTTTAAAAATTAAAATGTTAGAATTTTAGAAAATTTGCAAGATGTAAAAACAGTATAAAGAAGAAAATAATATTACCACCTAGAGATGAGTTTAGTTTATATTTTAATGTGTTTCCCTTCAGACTTTTTTCTATGCATGTACACTTACACTTCTGTCTCATGTACCAGAGATATTTTAAGAAATCAGGATCATTATACATTTTGTGTCTTGTCTTTGTCACTTAACGTTAATGGTATTTGGGGGGCATTTCTCTAAAACTTTCAGTATTGTTGAGAATATAATTTTAAATACCTGCATAGATATTAAAGTCTGCATGGTATTTCATTATATGGATGTTCAATGATTTATTTACCCATTCCTCTATTGTTGGATATTTAGTCAATTCTGTTGAAAAGTTTTTAAAATTAGGGAAGTGGTTTTATAAATAGTGAGATTCTTCTCTTTAAGTATGCTACGACACACATGTATGACCATCTAGGTTTATTTACCATAAGTTAGAATGAGAAACTTCAGAACTGTGCCATAACTGTATAAATTGATAGGATTGTTTCACTGTTTAATTGTACATTTTTATATGCATAATCAAGTTCATATTTCTGATCATGTAAGTAATACATAAATTACATGTGAAGTCTGTGGATTCATTAGGTGCTTTATTAAAATTTTTAGAAAAGCAACACATGGTTCAAAATTCTTAAGGTTCAAAAGGGAGTTCAGGGAAAACTCTCCTTCTGCAGGAGAGAGTGGTTCCCCCCAGAGGTATTTAATGCACATAGAAGCCGATGCATAGCGGATATCTCTGGACTTCAGCTCCCACTACATCCACCCTCCTTCCCTTCACTCCACTGCAGCCGTCTTGGCCTCCTGGTGTTCATCATAGGTCAGGCTGGCAGGTCCCAAGTGCTCCCTTCTTCAGGGCCGTTGTTCTTCCCTTTGGATGAAATTAGCTTCCATAGGGCAACAATCCACAAAGGTGATAGAGGTGGTACTTCTGAGAATATTAGAGTATGAAAAACTTAGAAACTTAACATATTAGAAAACAAAAATAGCCATATTACCAAGGGTGGCTTTAACTCTGATAGCAGACCAGTGGGAAAACTTTGAAACAACTGAAACAATGAATCTTTTCAAACAGATACGAACAGTTATATGTGTAGCACAGTTCCAGAGCGTACAGATAGAAACTGTACTTTGAGTACCACCCATGGCAAAGGAGACAGGACTTTTTAGTTCAAAGGTTCTCTGGTTGCAAGACTCTGTGGTAATTCCACATAATTGGGACATACAGCGTTACCCAGAACTAGAACGGTTCTCCCCAAATTCTGATCTACAGATTCACCTTTCTCTAAGTAGTTCTGTTTGGTGCTAAAATGTCACCCTTCCTGCTACTAGAGTCCAACAGGCACTTACATGATAAGCAACTATATATTTATCTTGCACAGGACTGGTTTTTAAATGTGTATAAAGTACTATATTTTATGGCTCTTTCTTTGCCTGTTGCTTTTAGAATGAATGTTAATATGTGGGACCGTACAGAATATCGGATTTAAAGAAGGGTGGTATATTGAGTCAGTGACAGATCTGGGACTTCTAAATGCAGGAGTCTTTAGGGCATGTGTTGACACAGAGGGCGAGCCCAGTGGTTAAACCTTTAGGCTTCGGCATTGACACACATATCTAGCCAACTTTTGATCACCTGTCAAAACTTCCATTTCTTGGTTATATTTTAATCTTTTTTTTTCATGACTTAGATTTAATTATTACTACATCCAGTTTATAGAAACTGATTTGTTTGTAGGAGAGTTGCACCCCACCCTGAATGCTCCCAAATAAAAGCCGTGGTAGTTGCTGTTTATCCCTCTTACTCGGCTACATCTCCTCACTTTCGGTATCTGCCTCCCAGTTAAATTCTTATTCCTTTTCTCTGAGCTTATTCTTCCCTCTTCTTATTGCCTGTCCTCTTTTAGTCACTCCACTGAGGTGACAGAAGTGGCTGTCATTAGGCCATTTATTTGCTGGTCACATCACATCTTCAGCATTCAGAATCATAGAATTTGTGGGGCTGAAAAGGATCTTGAGATTATTTAATACAGCTTTTTTTTCAGAAGACACTGAGTTCCTTTAGCCTATTGTGGTCATTTACTAAGAGTTAGGAGACTTTGGAAAATTAAATAGGTTGTATATAGAGCAATGCTACTCTAAGTGTAGGCCACATACCATGAACTTTCATCCGTAACAAAAAGGTAAGTACAGAAATTGAGAGTAAGCACTTAGAAACTTCATAACAGATTGCTAGACTAGTTTTATATCTGTTGAACATAATAAAACTTGGGACTTGAATTTTGTGTCTTTTTTCACTTTTTTGGAGGTGCTAATTGATTTTATTGTATTTTACAAAACTTTTGTTCTACAATGGATTGGGAAAAACCAATCCTCCACCCAAGACAGTTTAAGAAGCACTGATATAGAATATCTAACACAATGTTTGGCACATAGTAGGCTCTCAAAAACTAATAGCTTCCTTGTTTCTTAAAAGTTTGCATTTAAAAAAAAAAAGTTTGCATTTATTTTGGGTGAGGAAGCTAGAGATCTGAGTAGTAGATAAATGAAACATTACAGAAATGGGGTGATTAAAGTCGACACTGCTTGTTTTCAAATACAAGCCGCTCGGTTTTTTCCTTTTTAAACTTAGCCTATGCTTTGAAGAGAGATTTATACACAGTAGAACTGTAATATATATTTGCACTGATTCTTGGAGATACTTTATAACATTTAATGTGCTACTAAACCCTTAGCTCAGCAAGGGTGAAGGAACTTAAACTCTTTGGTAGCTAGTCATATCCATAAATATTTGAGTACATCATTATGCAGTATGCATATATCAATATTATCTCCTTGGATAAGGGAAGGAAAAGATCTAGTCAGAAGCACTGGGGCTTCTGTCAGTTTTCTCATGTCATTCAGCTTTTGGAAAGTACATAGTTGTAATATTTTTTGGCATTCCCATTTTGAAGCAATTTAATACCACATATAATAGCCCTTATATTTTTAGCAATCCTTGGCTATTTTTTGAAATTAGTCTCGTCCTGATTTTTTAATTGAGTTAAATTGTAGTTAAACTTACATATGATACAGTAAATATAGACTATCAAAGGCTCTTAGCTTACTGTGGTTTACAGGTTTGAGGGACATTTTTCGTATTACTCAAGGTCGTGAAACTGCCACTCCCTATTTAAGGATAAAGAAAGGTCAGTGACTGAGCCAAGTGACTCTCCTCAAATGTCACCCCTTTAAAAATTCTGTTTGTAACCAATAATCCTTAGAAATGAATCCCTTTGATTTATGCAACTTCATTTTGGCAAATTTAAAAAACTATTTGAATGTTAAGAAACCTGAAAGGATTGCTTTTTGCTTGGCAATACCATCCACCTCCATATGATACCATACACATAATGTAATAGGATAAATCTTTATCCATATAATGGAATGGAATGACACATTAAAAAAATACTATTTGGGCTTCCCTGGTGGCGCAGTGGTTGAGAGTCCGCCTGCCGATGCAGGGGACATGGGTTCATGCCCCGGTCCGGGAGGATCCCACATGCCGCGGAGCAGCTAGGCCCGTGAGCCATGGCCGCTGAGCCTGCGCGTCCGGAGCCTGTGCTCCGCAACGGGAGAGGCCACAACAGTGAGAGGCCCGTGTATCGCAAAAAAAAAAAAAAAAAAAAAAATCCTATTTGGAACATCCTTAATCTTATGCTGATTTAAATGTAGAATAAATATTTGGTCTGTAGGGCATATCACATATTTTCATTTTGAGCCTCATTTTTATTTGGACAAGGCTTACTTTTTGGTTATTTCATGTCTTAAAAAATTAATTTTTAATTGTTTTAAATTAAAATATAGTTGATGTACAATATTTTATACAGGTGTACAATATAGTGATTCACAATTTTTAAAGGTTATAGTCTATTTATATTTACAAAATATTGGCTATATTCCCCATATTGTACAGTATACCCTTGTAGCTTATTTTATACATAATAGTTTGTACCTACTAATCCCCTACCCCTATTTTGCCCCTTCCCCTTCCCCACTGGGAACCACAGTTTGTCCTCTATATCTGTGTGTCTGCTTCTGTTTCGTTATATTCATTAGTTTGTTGTATTTTTTTAGATTCCACAAATAAATGATATCATATGGTATTTGTCTTTCTCTGTCTGACTTATTTCACTTAGCATAACACCCTCCAAGTCCATCCATGTTGCTGCAAATGGCAAAATTTCATTCTTTTTTTTTAAATCAAATTCTTTTTTTTAAAGATTTATTTTTTAAAAAAATTATTTTAATTAATTAATTTATTTATTTATTGGGCTGCCTCGGGTCTTAGTTGTGGCATGTGGGATCTTTCATTGCGGCAAGTGGGCTCTTTGTTGTGGCGCACGGGCTTCTTTCTAGTTGCGGTACGTGGGCTTAGTTGCCCTGACCAGGGATTGAACCCTGCATTGGAAGGTGGATTTTTAACCACTGGACCACCAGGGAAGTGCCTCAAATTCTTAACATCAGTGGTGTTTGAGACTGAGCTAGGATTTGAAATAACCAGCATATACCATGTTTGAGAGTAGTTTTGAAGTGATGACTTAAAACAATTTGAGATTTGAAGTAGAAGCATTTGAATAACACATCCAGGTTTTCCTCTCTTTCTGTTTCTTTTAGGAGTCAGGCTGAAGAACTTCAGAAGAAGAACTAGTATTATTAATCCTGTTGAGCACATATTACATTTTGTCAAATTTGGCTGATGAGATTAAAATTACCCTTCATATTTTAAAGGTTATAGTTCTATAATGTCATTAGCAAGCAGGTAGATCTTAGGGGGATAGGAAATGAATGTTCTTTTAGCCTAACTTTTCAAAGTCAAGGTTTAGAATTTATTTTGGCATTTTGCTTTGACGCATGAAAAGATCTGGTTGTAGTTTCTTAAAATAACTAAATTTATCTCTGTTCAGCAGTCATGTTGAAACTCAAGGAAGAGCCACATTTTGGAAAATATGAAAGACAAATAAGAAACTAGAACTCTTTTAGTGGTATATGTTCTTCTGTGAGAGAGCTGATAAACACTAAATAGTCTATAATATAGACTAATATATATAATAGGCTACTCTTCATTGCGGCGTGCGGGCTTCTCATTGCAGTGGCTTCTCTTGTTGTGGAGCACGGACTCTAGGCATGCGGGCTTCAGTAATTGTGGCACGTGGGCTCAGTAGTTGTGGCTCGCGGGCTCTAGAGTGCAGGCTCAGTAGTTGTGGTGCATGGGCTTAGTTGCTCCGTGGCATGTGGGATCTTCCCGGACCAGGGCTTGAACACGTGTCCCCTGCCTTGGCAGGCGGATTCTTAACCACTGTGCCACCAGGGAAGTCCCTCCGTTTTTTTTCTTTTAATATTTATTTATTTATTTGGCTGCATCAGGTCTCAGTTGCAGCACGTGGGATCTTTGTTGTGGCATGCGGGGTCTTCGGTGTGGCATGCAGGCTCTTCATTGCAGTGTGCGGGCTCAGTAGTTGTGGCACGTGGGCTCTAGAGCGTGTGAGCTCAGTAGTTGCAGCACATGGGTTTAGTTGCTTCACGGCATGTGGGATCTTAGTTGCCTGACCAGGGATTGAACCTGCGCCCCCTGCATTAGAAGGCAGATTCTTAACCACTGGACCATCAGGGAAGTCCCTAGATTCTTATTTATCGAGTTGTGTTCTAGGATATTAAGGAAAGACTTTGGCTAGTAGTTTATGTTTCCCTAGCAAGGAACTGTCGAAGGAGTTTTGGGTCTTGATTTCAAGATGTTAAATGTTCTGAAAGAGTGAGTTTTTCTCCCCCTTTCTTAGATCATAACCCATCCTGTTTAAATTTCAAAACATAGTTCAAAAGCTTTGGAACTTTGAATGTATTTCTTAACATTAAAGTGAATCTAAATGAATTTTGTTTTGAGAATTTTATAAACCTACCTTGAGATAATGGGGAATAGATGGGGATTCTTTCTTTAAATCATAGTTTGGCAGCTCAGAGATGTCGGATGATCTTTTACCATTTCCTCTTATCCTTTCATCAGAGTTTCTTATTGTTATCCTATCGTATTTATTTGAATGGATGCAAGTAAATAGCAGAAAGAAATCAAGAAGTGAAAGACCAGCTTGAATATAGCCTTATCATAAGGTGTAGTTTCTGTGCATATAGAAACTATATATTTCTATACCATCAAGAAAACAAAAATATCATCCTCATCAACTTTACAAAGTAAAATCTACTCTCAAAAGCTTGTTTACAAGCTTTTCCTATTTTATGTAGTCTAATATTCAGTGAGTGACAGTAATTCATTCATCTAACATAGTAAGTGTTTTCGTTGGATGTTTCTGTTCCAGCCCTACGATTTTTAGGCTTTTCCATAGGCTTGCTAGCCTCCTATTATTCTTAGGCCAGCAAGGATTGTACCTAGTGATCTTATTTTGGATTATTCTTTTTCTTTTTCTTTTTAAGGGACCTCATGTGGCCAAAACTAAACAGATGTCTTATGTTTATTGGTGATTTTCTTATTTCTAAGTCATATTGAAACTATGACATATTTTAAATTTCCTGATATATTTTAAGAGCTAGGCATTCTGTAAAATAAAAAACAAAAACCTACTTAGTGGGAAATTTCTCAGTTTCCCCATAACTGCATGTACATTTGTGAATGAGAGCCCCTCAGCCTACTTACTATCCACAGTGTGGTATGTTTGCTGAATATTTGTTAAGTTGAACTAAAGCACCAATATATGATAGAGAATGGGCATATTAGACATGTACCTTATTTAGTCACATTTCTGAAAGGTAGCCAGCTATGGGTCATTCTGTCTTTGTTTTAAAGACTAGGAAACTGAGGAACGGGAAGATGAGTGACTGACATACCTTGGATTAGACTTTTTGCCTCTTAAACACAGTAAGTGTGTCTTCTCTGTTAAGCTGTGTTACTGAGTAAGTATATATGAGGGCCTTGGTAATGAAATCTTCCTTGTGAGTTGGCACAGTTTAAGTCAGGCAATGTAGCATAAAAAATATGTAAAAGTATTGTGTTATGATCTTTCATGATTTATCTGTAGCTTTTTAAAAAATAAATTTATTTATTTTATTTATTTATTTTTGGCTGCATTGGGTCTTTCGTTGCTGCACACAGGCTTTCTCTAGTTGCAGTGAGTGGGGTCTACCCTTTGTTGTGTTACACTGTCTTCTCATTGTGGTGGCTTCTCTTGTTGCGGAGCATGGGCTCTAGGCACGCGGGCTTCAGTAGTTGTGGCGCACGGGCTTAACCGCAGGCTCTAGAGCACAGGCTCAGTAGTTGTGGCACACGGGCTTAGTTGCTCTGCAGCATGTGGGATCCTCCCGGACCAGGGCTCGAACCCGTGTCCCCTGCGTTGGCAGGCGGATTCTTAACCACTGTGCCACCAGGGAAGCCCCTATCTGTAGCTTTAACGGGGAAAAAACCAACTAAACCTGCTGAATTAAAAACTTTCACATTTTGGACTTCCCTGCTGGTCCAGTGGTTAAGACTCCATGTTTCCATCTCTGGTTGGGGAACTAAGATTCCGCATGCTGTGCGATGCAGCAAAACAAAAAACTTTCACTTTTACCCCTTGCTCTAGAAATTTCTAGGTATTGAGGCATGAGATTCATTTGTATCTGTCAGTTTGTCACTATGAATAGTCGATAGATCTAAAAGTCTCCAGAGTTGTCTTTGTTGGGGTACCTGCTTAAATAGTCCTCTTTCCTAAACCCGTCACCTGTTTTTTTGTTTGTTTGTTTTTACTATTAAAAGATTCTATAAATTGGTTACCTAGAGGAGAGCTCCATGGCACTGTGAGCCATATTCTGAGATAGCAGAAGGAGGGCCAGCTGTACACCCTTATCTGTGTCCTGGCAGACACTAAACAAACTCCACCCTGGCGTATTTGGTGAGAAGTGATAGTGTGTCAGAGCTGATGATGACCTTTGGCCTCTCCTTGCACTGGGGATCTCTGTTCTCACAGGAAGCTTGATTTACTTTGGAAGCAAAGAGATTTGAGTTCTTCGTAAACACTGATAAGGTGAGGCAGGAGGGCTGTGCAAGGGCTGGCTACTTGATGCAGCTACACAGAAAGCTGGGTTCAGATCATTTAGATCTGCAAGGTATAGAAAATAAACCCTTACCTGAATTGAACTGATGGCTAGAACAGGAAACGAGGTGGCTGATAAATGAAGGTGATGATTTATGCAGCCATTCACACTCCATTGGATTTCTGACACAGGATGGAGCTTTTAGGAGACTGACAGGCCCTTAATGTATTGGGTTGGCCAAAAAGGTCGTTCGGGTTTTTCCGGAAAAACCCGAACGACCTTTTTGGCTAACCCAATAGATTGAACCACAACTTAGTATTTGGTTCCAACTGACTGAGCTAGTCATGTTAGCCCGAAGAGTTGATCCAGCCCTCTCACTGAAAGGTCTAATAACCAGGAGAGCAGAGGGTGGTGTGATGTGTGGCCAAAGTATTGGCATCATAAATCAGAGCTGATTGCATGTGGACGTAAAAACTGAGGGTGTGTCTTGCTGACAGCTTTAAACTTTTAAAATTGGATTATTTTTTTATGATGAAATAAAGTCGTATTCACTTGAGGGATGCTGTAAAGATGTTTGATTCTTTTGAAGCCTAGAAAAATGAATCCATCCAAGAACACTAAAACATAAAGTTTATTAGATAAAAATATACTGAGAGATTGGGGAGGGCCTCTTCATTGGCTTCATATCCTTAATAAAGAAAAACAAAATAGACACTTAAAACCTCTAAGAAGCAAAGTCTGGAATTTGCACTAGACTGCTTAGAAGCTTAGGAGAGTATGACAGTATTGCTTCCCAAGTCAGTGAAATCAAAACAAGAAAAGTTACACAAAATAATTTTTTCTAATAACATATGCTATTTCCTCATAAATGATCATTACCTTCCTCCTTTCAGCATGTTGTGAGAATGGCGTGTTTATTTTGGGTTTTGAGTCTAAAAAGACATTTGATACCAAAATTAAAAGTGCTGTATATTTATTACCAATAGCCTTTCCCCCCAAATAGAAACATTTTGAAATATAAAATAATTTGAGGTATTCTCAACATTATTGCCTTTCTAGAATTAGGTAGGTTTCTTTAGTCAATTAGTTTTTCTCCTTTGCACTCAGACCTTGCCAAAAATAAAATCTTCCTACACTTGCTCATCCAGTTTTACTCCATAACATTCCAGGCACTGTTTCTAGGAAAAGGTTGAAATTAAGAATAATGTATTTCCTGCTGACCATCATGTTGGTACTGCCTCAGCTGAAGTCCACGCCAATTTCTTTTGCCATCTGTTCTCAGCATGGATAAGTTGAGATTCATGCAACGAGAGAGAGAAGCAAAGCTAAATGTTTTATCTGACTTGTCCCCAAGAAGCATGCCTTATCTTTGACAGTTAGAGTCTTCACTGGAGAATAACTCGACATGGAAATATCATGCAACAAATTTTTTAAAATTTATTTTTATTTTTTTATTTTGGCCACGCCGTGCAGCGTGCGGGATCTTAGCATGCAGGATCTTAATTCCCTGACCAGGAATCGAACCCATGTTCCCTGCATTGGGAGCACGGAGTCATAGCCACTGGACTGCCAGGGAAGTCCCAACAAATTAAAAAAAATTTTTTTAAATTTTTTGGCTGCGTTGGGTCTTTGTTGCTGCACGCAGGCTTTCTCTAGTTGCGGCAAGCGGGGGCTACTCTTCGCTGCGGTGCACGGGCTTCTCATTGCGGTGGCTTCTCTTGTTGCAGGGGACAGGCTCTAGGCGTGCGGGCTTTAGTAGTTGTGGCACCTGGGCTCAGTAGTTGTGGCTGTAGAGCTCTGGAGTGCAGGCTCAATAGTTGTGGCGCATGGACTTAGTTGCTCTACGGCATGTGGGATCTTCCAGACCAGGGCTCGAGCCCATGTCCCCTGCATTGGCAGGCGGATTCTTAATCACTGCGCCACCAGGGAAACCCAATCTAGTTCATTTCTTAATATCAAAGCAATCATAACTCGGTGCTGCAGTGATCTGAATAAATAAAAGATAAAGTTTTTCTACTTCAGTTAGAATGCTTGGTCTTTAAAAACACTCAACCTTTATGTTCACTGTGCTCCACTGTTTTATCTCTGTGGTTTGTCCAAACTAAGAAGTGAGCTGTTTCTGCTCAAGCCTGGGGCAAGGACTTGGCAAAGCCAATGAAGTGACAGCCTGAAGAAGCTCAAGCAGGGAATTCTGTGTATTGTACACGTCATCCATATAAATGGAATGTGTTTATAGTTCATATGGCAAGCAGTTGGCATGAGAGCGAACACAGCTTGGGCCAACATACTGTCCTTATGTTCTAAATCAGCAATTCTTAACACCTGCCGTGGGGCCCCCTCTCCTTCTGCCCCGAGCATCACTGTGTTAGGAAACCACGGTGACTGGGGGGACTGTGATGTATCTCTCAGCTCTGGAATAGAAGGAAGGTTGTGAATAGTAGCTCTAAGTTCTATCCACTAGGTGTCTGATATCATTCCTAATATCAATGTGTGTATTGATGATTAGTGGTAGGTAAGTGAAGTGCAAGTAAATTCCTCATTTTACCTGGCTTAGTATTTCAATCACTAGGTGATTCCCAGTCCTGAGTTTCATTTTTCAAAGAGCCTACTTGACAGATGCCAACTCATTTATCATCAGAGGTTTTTTTCAGCTTTATTGAAGTATGATTGACAAACAAGAGATATTTAAATTCAACATTTGTCCCCTGCATGAAATATAAATATATATTTTATATAATAAATTATACATATTTTTGGAAAAAGAAACTGAGGTAACAAGAATTTGGGCCCACAGGGATAGCAAACCGTAGTCAGAAGGTCAGATTCAACTACAAATAGGTTTTGTTTGGCATTCAGAGTTTTACAAAATGTTTGAATGCCTTTAGGAGGAACTCGCATTTTCCAGTTTGTGGTGGACCTCACCATTGCCTGTATATATGTATGTATGAAATAATAATTCAAATAATTGATAACCTGTTTCTACTAGGAAGGCTCTTATTTAAGAATATGAAATTCCACATCCATATTTCATTTTCTCCTAGTTTCAAAAATGAGAGCAACAGAGTAGGGAGGTCACTGAACTCATTCTCCTGCTCCTTCCTCCTTTCCTCAGCCACGGTTTCCCCAGTTTGTGGTTGGGGAAAACAAGCCACCGGTGACTCTCATCAGAACACTTGCAGAGGCTGTAGAAATTCAGAAACTATGGCAGCCTCAACACAAAAGCTTTACCTCCAGCTTTATGTTATAAAGTAGTCATTTTCTCTGTTTGGAAACCCAAGAGTGGCTTCAATCAATAGACTGTCTTGGTTTTCTTTTGTTTTGTGTTTTGGAGAATGTAGTATCTGGCATTTAAACAGTTCATAGAAATTAGGGCCAGTTTGTATGCTGCAATAATCTTCATCCTAAACAGAAAGTTTGAGTGGTAGCAGAATGGACGGGTTTTCCAAGTTATAGCTGGTATGAATTACTGGGACAACTATTAAATGTAAGATTTCCAGGTCCTCTGATAGAAGGTGTAGGGGGGTATGTTTTTCTAACTAGTGCTCAAGATGATTCTTTTTTTTCTTTTTATAAAATTTCTTTTTTTTTTTTAGCTTTGGCTGCGTTGGGTCTTTGTTGCTGCACATGGGCTTTCTTTAGTTGCGGTGAGTGGGGGCTACTCTTCGTTGCGGTGCACAGGCTTTTCACTGCGGTGGCTTCTCTTGTTGTGGAGCACGGGCTCTAGGTGTGCAGGCTTCAGTAGTTGTGGCATGTGGGCTCAGTAGTTGTGGCTTACGGGCTCTAGGGTGCATGCAGGCTCAATAGTTGTGACGCACCGGCTAAGTTGCTTCGTGGCATGTGGGATCTTCCTTGACCAGGGCTTGAAACTATCCCTTGCATTGGCAAGCAGATTCTTTTTTTTTTTTAACATCTTTTTTGGAGTATAATTGCTTTACAATGATGTGTTAGTTTCTGCTGTATAACAAAGTGAATCAGCTATATGTATACATATATCCCCATATCCCCTCCGTCTTGTGTTTCCCTCCTACCCTCCCTATCCCACCCTCTAGGGGGACACAAAACACCGAGCTGATCTCCCTATGCTATGCAGCTGCTTCCCACTAGCTATCTGTTTTATATTTGGTAGTGTATATATGTCAATGCTACGCTCTCACTTTGTCCCAGCTTACCCTTCCTCCTCACCGTGTCCTCAAGTTCATTCTCTACGTCTGTGTCTTTATTCCTGTCCTGCCCCTAGCTTCTTCAGAACCATTTTTTTTTAGATTCCATATACATGTGTTAGTATACGGTATTTGTTTTTCTCTTTCTGACTTACTTCACTCTGTATGACAGTCTCTAGGTCCATCCACCTCACTGCAAATAACTCAATTTTGTTTCTTTTTAGGGTGATTAATATTCCAATGTATAATGTGCCACATCTTCTTTATCCATTCGTCTGTTGCTGGACACTTAGGTTGCTTCCATGTCCTGGCTATCGTAAATAGAGCTGCAATGAACATTTTGGTACATGACTCTTTTTGAATTATGGTTTTCTCAGGGTATATGCCCAGTAGTGGGATTGCTGGGTTGTATGGTAGTTCTATTTTTAGTTTTTTAAGGAACCTTCATACTGTTCTCCATAGTGGCTGTATCAATTTACATTCCCACCAGCAGTGCAAGAGGGTTCCCTTTTCTCCATACGTTCTACAGCATTTATTGTTTGTAGAGTTTCTGATGATGGCCATTCTGACCGGTATCAGATGATATCTCATTGTAGTTTTGATTTGCATTTCTCTAATGATTGGTGATGTTGAGCATTCTTTCATGTGTTTGTTGGTAATCTGTATATCTTCTTTGGAGAAAGGTCTATTTAGGTCTTCTGCCCATTTTTGGATTGGGTTGTTTGTTTTTTTGATATGGAGCTGCACGAGCTGCTTGTATATTTTGGAGATTAATCCTTTGTCAGTTGCTTCGTTTGCAAATATTTTCTCCCATTCTGAGGGTTGTCTTTTAGTCTTGTTTATGGTTTCCTTTGCTGTGCAAAAGCTTTTAAGTTTCATTAGGTCCCATTTGTTTATTTTTGTTTTTATTTCCATTTCTCTAGGATGTGGGTCAAAAAGGATCTTGCTGTGATTTATGTCATAGAGTGTTCTGCCTATGTTTTCCTCTAAGAATTTGATGGTGTCTGGCCTTACATTTATGTCTTTAATCCATTTTGAGTTTATCATTGTATACAGTGTTAGGGAGTGTTCTAATTTCATTCTTTTACATGTAGCTGTCCAGTTTTCCCAGCACTACTTATTGAAGAGGCTGTCTTTTCTCCATTGCATATTCTTGCCTCCTTTATCAAAAATAAGGTGCCCATATGTGCGTGGGTTTATCTCTGGGCTTTCTATCCTGTTCCATTGATCTGTATTTCTGTTTTTGTGCCAGTACCATACTGTCTTGATTACTGTAGCTTTGTAGTATAGTCTGAAGTCAGTGAGCCTGATTCCTCCAGCTCCGTTTTTCTTTCTCAAGATTGCTTTGGCTATTTGGGGTCTTTTGTGTTTCTATACAAATTGTGAAATTTTTTGTTCTAGTTCTGTGAAAAATGCCATTGGTAGTTTGATAGGGATTGCATTGAATCTGTAGATTACTTTGGGTAGTATAGTCATTTTCACAATCTTGATTCTCCAATCAAGAACATGGTATATCTCTCCATCTGTTTGTATCATCTTTAATTTCTTTCATCAGTGTCTTATAGTTTTCTGCATACAGGTCTTTTGTCTCCTTAGGTAGGTTTATTCCTAGGTATTTTTATTCTTTTTGTTGCAGTGGTAAATGGGAGTGTTTCCTTAATTTCTCTTTCAGATTTTTCATCATTAGTGTATGGGAATGCAAGAGATTTCTGTGCATTAATTTTGTATCCTGCTACTTTACCAGATTCACTGATTAGCTCTAGTAGTTTTCTGGTAACATCTTTAGGATTCTGTATGTATAGTATGATGTCATCTGCAAACAGTGACAGTTTTACTTCTTCTTTTCCATTTTGGATTCCTTTTATTTCTTTTTCTTCTTTGATTGCTGTGGCTAAAACTTCCAAAACTAAGTTGAATAATAGTGGTGAGAGTGGGCAACCTTGTCTTGTTCCTGATCTTAGTGGAAATGGTTTCCAGTTTTTCACCATTGAGAACGATGCTGGCTGTGGGTTTGTCATATATGGCCTTTATTATGTTGAGGTAAGTTCCCTCTATACCTACTTGCTGGAGGGTTTTTATCATAAATGGGTGTTGAATTTTGTCAGAAGGTTTTTCTGCATCTATTGAGATGATCATATGGTTTTTATCCTTCAGTTTGTTAATATGGT
Organism: Phocoena sinus; assembly: GCF_008692025.1. Classification (NCBI taxonomy): domain Eukaryota; kingdom Metazoa; phylum Chordata; class Mammalia; order Artiodactyla; family Phocoenidae; genus Phocoena; species Phocoena sinus. The sequence continues at coordinate 74,054,031 of NC_045776.1, read as the reverse complement.
ATATCACATTGATTGATTTGCATATATTGAAGAATGGCAGGCAGATTCTTTTTTTTAAAATCAGTTATTTATTTATTTTTGGCTCTGCTGGGTCTTTGGTGCTGCGTGCGGGCTTTCTCTAGTTGTGGCGAGTGGCGGCTACTCTTCATTGCAGTGCGTGGGCTTCTCATTGTGGTGGCTTCTCTTGTTGTAGAGCGCAGGTCCCAAGCACGTGGGCTTCAATAGTTGTGGCACGTAGGCTCAGCAGTTGTGGCTCACGGGCCCTAGAGCGGAGGCTCAATAGTTGTGGCGCACAGGCTTAGTTGCTCTGTGGCATGTGGGATCTTCCCGGACCAGGGCTCAATCCCGTGTCCCTGGCATTGTTAGGCATATTCTTAACCACTGCACCACCAGGGAAGTCCCGGCAGGCAGATTCTTAACCACTGCGCCACCAGGGAAGCCCAAGATGCTTCTTAAGATGTGTTGGAAACACTGGTGTTGTGGTTCAGAATGTGGGCTCTAAGTTTACAGACTGCCTTTTAATCCCGGTTCACCATTTACTAATGAAGTGATTTGGTCATTGGTTTAACCTTCTAAACCAGCCATTTTCCATTCATTCATTTATTTATTGAAGTATAGTTGATTTACACTACTTCAGGTGTACAGCAAGTGTTTCAGTTATATATATATATATATACACACACACACACACACATATATATTCTTTTTCAGATTCTTTTCCTTTATAGGTTATCACAAGATATTGAATATAGTTTCCTGTGCTATACAGTAGGTCCTTGTATTTTTTATCTGTTTTCTATATAGTGTTGTGTATCTGTTAATCCCAAATTCTCAATTTATCCCAACTCCCCTAAACCAGCCATTTCCTTATCTCATGGGGACAGCACTACTACTTACCTGCCTCATGCTATGATTTTCCAGATTAAGGACCACAGTGAATGGAAACTTTTTGGCACAGCTTCTGGCATGTAAACATTTGGTAAATTTTGTAAATGTAGTTCCCTCACAACCAAACAGTTCTCTTCTGTGAGCTCCTGAACTACAGCTTTCTAGCACCTTTAGGAAAGACATTTGCTTTCTACTCTTTCTAAAATAACTTCTTACAGAGAACTATATTCAATATGCTATGATAAACTATAATGGAAAAGAATATAAAAAAAGAATGTATGGGGATTTCCTGGTGGCACAGTGGTTAAGAATCTGCCTACCAATGCAGGGGACACAGGTTCAAGCCCTAGTCCAGGAAGATCCCACATGCCGCGGAGCAACTAAGCCCATGTGCCACAACTACAGAGCCTGCGCTCTGGAGCCCACGAGCCACAACTACTGAACCCACATGCCACAACTACTGAAGCTCGCGTGCCTAGAGCCCGTGCTCCGCAACAAGAGAAGCCACCGCAGTGAGAAGCCTGCACACCTCAACGAAGGTAGCCTCCACTCGCCACAACTAGAGAAAGCCCGCACACAGCAACAAAGACCCAATGCAGCCAAAAATAAATAAATAAGAATGTACGTATATGTATAACTGAATCACTTTGCTGTACAGCAGAAGCTAACAACATTGTAAATCAACTATACTTGGATTTTTAAAAGTGAAGAAAGCTTTAAAAAAACTTGAAGTGAAGTGAAGTGAAAGTGAAGAAATTACTTTAAAAAAGTAATACATGTCCTCTGGAGAAAATTTGAAAAAGCAAAAGGAAGAAAAATATAAATTACTCATACTCCATAATTTCATGAATTTACTTCCAGTCTTTGTAGAGAAATGTTATAATGTGATTAATATATAACTAGTAATTTTCTTTTGTAAAGTACTTAATTGCCCTTGAATTGCTTATTTTGCTATTTACCTTTGTGTTTCTTATATCATTAAGGTTTTGATTGGTTAGTTTCTGTTTGTTCTTATAGATAGCGTTTAGAGTCTTGTTTATTGTTTTTGTATTGTTTGATTGTTTATGATTTTTTTCTTAATGCAAAAATTTTGTTATGCAATAGGAAAAACTCGAGATAGTCTAGAGACCTACAGCCATTTTTGTTTCCAGCCTCCTTTCTTTTCTGCTATTACCTATGTGCCTCTGCTGTGTTGAGCTTTTTATGAACTCTGAGTTAAGCTAGGCTTGGAATTTGTATTTTGAACAGAGACATTGCTGCTTTGCTTAGTTTCTTACAGTGTGGCTGTTTACCAGGCCGTGTTCTTTATGCTGAACACTCATCCAAGTTGTTTTAGAAATCACAGGACCAGTTATAACCCCCCTGCAGTTTTGGGTTTACAGCTTTAGTTGTTTCACTAAAGCAGGACATTGTAGGATGCTTCTGTGGCTGCTGATTTTTCTCCATGAAGCCATTAAGAGTTGGAAATGCTTTGGAGTTAAAATTTTAAGTTTTCCCAAGAGTGAAAGTTCTACATAAATGGAAATCAAAATTTATTACAGAAATTGAAGTGATCTGAAATTGCCTCAGGAATTCTTTGGAGAGATACTTAAGATTCACATTCAGCCCTATTCAAATCTTATTCCATTGTCCCCCTGCCATAATTGGCCTCCTCCAGGCATGTTCATCTCAGCTCTTAGCTTGTTTGTTCACGGATCCTGAAGATGCTACCTTTAGAAGATGTGTAGTATTGTTTTTTTTTTTAAATTAATGTTGTTATATGCATGTTTTTATTAACATCTTTATTGGAGTATAATTGCTTTACAATGGTGTGTTAGTTTCTGCTTCATAACAAAGTGAATCAGCTATACATATACATATATCCCCATATCTCCTCCCTCTTGCGTCTCCCTCCCACCCTCCCTATCTCACCCCTCTAGGTGGTCACAAAGCACCGAGCTGATCTCCCTGTGCTATGCGGCTGCTTCCTACTAGCTATCTATTTTACATTTGGTAGCGTACATATGTCCATATATGCATGTTTTTGCAACTTGCTTTTTTCTACTCTGTGTATCTTAGAGCTTAATTCATGTATGTGTGTGTGTATGAATTATATATGTGAATGTGAACTATACTGAGTTATATATAATTGTATATGAACTGTGTATATATGAATATATGGATTATATATAATTATATTTTATATAATTCATTATTATATATAATTATGTTTTATTTATACAAATTGCTTATTTATTTATATGAATTGCTCAGCTTCGTTCTTTCAAACTTCCTCACAGATTATTTAGCCTTTCTCCTGTTGATAGACATTTTAGGTTGATTCCAATTTTTCTCCAGTATAATGTTCAATGTCTTTGTACCTCCAAATGTTTCTGAATCCTCACAGTGCTTATCAGTACTTTGTACATTGGAAACCACGTCAGAAATAAAGTTTGTTGAATTGAATTTGAAGAATGTGGATTTATTTATTTATTTATAAAGAGAATTCAGTAGTATTTGTCAAAGTAGCAGTATTATCAAAAATTTGAAGTACAGTTTTGAGAGAATGTCAGTATCACTAGCTACCTATATGCTCTAGGACATCATGCTAGTTGAACCCATTTACAACAAATCTATGTAACAAATATATATATATATTTTTAAAAATTTTATTTATTTATTTATTTTTGGCTGCATTGGGTCTTCATTGCTGCACGAGGGCTTTTCTCTAGTTGGGGCGAGCGGGAGCTAATCTTCGTTGCGGTGCACGGGCTTTTCATTGCGGTGGCTTCTCTTGTTGCAGAGCATAGGCCCTAGGCACATGGGCTTCAGTAGTTTTGGCATGGGGGCTCAGTAGTTGTGGCTCACGGGCTCTAGAGCACAGGCTCAGTCGTTGTGGCACATGGGCTTAGTTGCTCCATGGCATGTGAGATCTTCCTGGACCAGGGCTCGAACCCGTGTCCCCTGCATTGGCAGGCGGATTCTTAACCACTACGCCACCAGGGAAGCCCAACAAAAATATTTTTAAACCTAGTTGGTGGTAATTTATTCTCTGTTAAATTTGGTCCAGCACATTTTCCATGCAAAAAAAAAAAAAAATTAAATGTCTTTGGAAGTGATTTTGTCTATAGTTTTAAGAGTTTTAGTGAAATTCAAAAATTGCAGTTATATGATTTTGAAGAAAATGAAGGAACCCCATTTTTCATTTTATCAGTAACCCCTGGGTAGCATGGAATGTTGTAAGTTAAATACACATTGCATTGATGTGGTAAATTGTAGTGTTTTTGAAATAAATTCCAAGATGTAAATTTTTTTTTTTTTTTTTCGGTATGCAGGCCTCTCACTGTTGTGGCCTCTCCCGTTGCGGAGCACAGGCTCCGGACACGCAGGCTCAGCGGCCATGGCTCACGGGCCCAGCCGCTCAGCAGCATGGGGGATCTTCCCGGACCGGGGCACGAACCCGTGTCCCCTGCATCGGCAGGTGGACTCTCAACCACTGCACCACCAGGGAAGCCCCCAAGATGTAAAATTTTTAATGCTTCATTTTGTTGTCTGTTTCATTGTTTACTAGAGAAAGAATTTCTTTGGTAAAAAATCATGTTGGAAAGAAAAATTGAACTTTAGATATTTTTTGATGTTTTAGGACATAAGTATAACATGGTATAACTTGGTATATGTGGCTTTGGCAGCAAAAATTAATCAATCCAAAACCTCACAGAAGCAACTTCTGGCTGTTAAAATCCATAATGCGATAGGTCTTTTTCATGTGTTCCTCCTTTATCATATCTAGGCAAGGACTTAATAACTCAGCAGTGATAATAAAAGTTGCATTAAGAGGGGGAATTTTATGTATTTTGCTGTCATAATTTATAAAACTCTTAGAAATTTGAAGTTGTAGGTTCCAGATAAAGGCCATAAAAAGTGGATTTTTTTCTTACGTTTTTCTGATCATGGGACAGGACCAATAGCTCAGCAATGAATCATCCGTATTTTAGATATCAAAAGTGAAGCTATAGGGCTTCCCTGGTGGTGCAGTGGTTGAGAGTCCGCCTGCCGATGCAAGGGGCACGAACCCGGTCCGGGAAGATCCCACATGCCGCGGAGCGGCTGGGCCCGTGAGCCATGGCCGCTGAGCCTGCGCGTCTGGAGCCTGTGCTCCGCAAAGGGAGAGGCTACAACAGTGAGAGGCCCGCCTACCGCTAAAAAAAAAAAAAAAAAAAAAGTGAAGCTATAGATTTTGAGCCAATTTAGGTTTTCTAATGTTCAGATGAGAGGAAAATGGACGAGCAAAACTTTGGGGTTGATAGCCCTATGTAATTATTTTGGAAGAGCAATGTTTGACATGTGTTAAATTCTCCAGAAGGTTGCCTTTAGATGTAAATCTTTTTTAGCCACGAGTTTCTGGATTTGTCCCTGATTTGCTAAGATAGGAGTTGCATATCTAATATGTAATCTAATATGGTTAAGTATCTAATATAGTTAAGCTTTGTGTTACCTTTTTTTTTAATGATTTTTTAAAAATTAATTTATTTTTGGCTGTGTTGGGTCTTCGTTGCTGTGTGTGGGCTTTCTCTAGTTGCGGCGAGAGGGAGCTATCTTTGTTGCAGTGCACAGGCTTCTCATTGTGGTGGCTTCTCTTGTTGTGGAGCACGGACTCTAGGCACGCGGGCTTCAGTAGTTGCAGCTCACGGGCTCAGTAGTTGTGGCTCACGGGCTCAGTAGTTGTGGCTCACGGGCTCAGTAGTTGTGGCCCACAGGCTCTAGAGTGCAGGCTCAGTAGTTGTGGCGCATGGGCTTAGTTGCTCCAAAGCATGTGGGATCTTCCCCGATCAGGGCTGGAACCCGTGTCCCCTGCATCAGGAGGCAGATTGTCAACCACTGCGCCACCAAGGAAGCCCTGTTACCTTATTTTTTAGTGGTTTATCCTTATACTCCTTGCTCCCTGCCCCCAACAGCATATTAAGTCTTAGCTACAAAAGGTACATTTAATTTTAGCTAGCTGGTTAGTTTTACTGAACATTTGTTCTTTGCAGACTGAGGGAGACAGATGGATTTGAATTCTAAAGTGGAATCTTGATTTAGTAGAAAAAAGAGCCAGTAAAGTGATAGACGAGGTTTCCAGGCAGTTTTAATTAGGCGCAGCTGTGAGCAGGAATTGATGAGAAGGGCAAGATTTCGTGGCATAAAAGATGCAGCATTTCTCATGTTTCTTAGAGGTATTTAGGAGTCAGCCATGGTTATCGGTAATTTTTACTGAGTAGTTGTTTGGTGCCTATTCATGTTCTTGCCTACCCCAGCCAAACAATTACAGGCTACAGGTTTAAAATTAATGTCTTTGATCTTATAATCAAAGTATGGATGACACTGATTTCAGCTTCTTTGTTCATGTTGACTAAAGAAGTCATTGGAAGTACTGATCTAGGAGTGTGTTTGCAAATGGTGCCTTATTGTGTCTATTGCTTTCTGTTGTTTGTTTTGTTTTGTTGGGCATGTATGTGCACTGTCAGGTAGCATCTTTAGTCATTTGCTCATTCAGTAAATATTTATTGAGCATCTGTCATGTAACAGGTTCTCTGGTGTTTGGGATACACTAGGGAACAAAATAGACAAAGTTGTAAGCCATAATGAGAGAGTTTGAAATAAATTTGAAAAAGATATTTTTCAACTAATATTAACTAATGTTATTGAGTGCTTACTACATGCCAGGTGCTGTGCTCTGTGCCTTATTTCAGGAGAAAGAATTCAAAACATGCTGAGATTTTAGTGCAGAAGATAAAGAGATGAATGAATATAAGTGTGCACCCTTGAGAAGTTTACAATCTATCAGAATCCCTCTGGTAACAGTAATTATCTGTAGAACTTGTATTTTAATTGAGTATATGATTAGAATCCCTCCTGTGCACAATTCTGAGGATTGACAAATTTTGCAAACCGGGACTTCCTATGTCCGTAATGGGAGGTTGTTCGTCACACTCAATGTCAGGTGGCAGTAGTTAGGCTTATTGCATGCATTCAATCAAATGGTTACTATAGAGCAGTATTTTTTCACCCTCAGCTAGATGATTCTCTGCTGCGGGGGCTTCCCTGTACATTGCAGGATGTCTGTCCCTGGCCTCTACCCACTAGATGCCAGTAACACCTCTGTACTTGTAACGACCCAAAATATTTCTCGGCATTGCCACACATCCCCTGGAGGCATCAAGAGTCTCTGTCTCCCTAGACAGTCCGCACCTCCTCCAGGAGGCAGAGCCAACTGCAGCATCATCCAAAGCTTAGCTTGTGCCACCCGCTCACACTCTTCCTACAAATGGGAAGTGCTTGGGCTACTCACACCTGATACTGGGAATACTCTCATTAGACTGTGACCGTGTTTCTAGAGAAACCATTAACTGCTTATCAGCAGTGGGGATAATGATCTTGGTCTGCTTTGCAGAGCTAGAATAAACAGTGGGAATTACAACGTTTTCATTATTAAATATATCATGAATTCAAATGGTATATATGGAAGGTATGTATTTTGGGGTAGAACTTTTGAATATATAAATTAAACTAAATTAAAAAAATATATTCTCTTATTCCACCACCCCGTTAAGAAATGGGTCCTTACCAATCCCTTTAAAGACCCCTGTTGGGCTTCCCTGGTGGCGCAGTGGTTGAGAGTCTGCCTGCCGATGCAGGGGACACGGGTTCGTGCCCCGGTCCGGGAGGATCCCACATGCCGCGGAGTGGCTGTGCCCGTGAGCCATGGCTGCTGAGCCTGGGCGTCCGGAGCCTGTTGCTCTGCAACGAGAGAAGCCACAACAGTGAGAGGCCCGCGTACCACAAAAAAAAAAAAAAAAAAAGACCCTTGCATGCTCCACAATTCAGCCCTCCCTCTCTCCCACGTAGGATACCACTATCTTGAATTTTGTGTTTCTTTTCTGTATTGTTTTATAGTATGCACACAACTCTAAACATTACAGAGCTCAGTTCTGTGTGTGTTTTTTGGTTTGTTTTTTGTTTTTTTTTTTTTTGCGATACGCGGGCTTCTCACTGCCGTGGCCTCTCCCGTTGCGGAGCACAGGCTCCGGACGCGCAGGCTCAGCGGCCATGGCTCACGGGCCCAGCCACTCCGTGGCATGTGGGCATCTTCCCGGACCGGGGCACGAACCCATGTGCCCTGCATTGGCAGGCGGACTCCCAACCACTGCACCACCAGGGAATGCCCCAGTTTTGTGTGTTTTAAGACCTTATTATATAAATGTAGTATGCCATATGTAATTCTTGTGACTTGCTTTATTTTCTGCTCCACATGTGTTACATGATTCTTCCATGCTGATGTGTGTAGCTGTACTTCTGTTTTCACTGCTGTGTAATTATTTGAATACATCACAGTGTATCCATTTTGTTGATGAATATTTGTTTCCAGTTGTTTTTATTTTGTTATTGTAAACAATGTTACTGTAAATATTCTTGTACTTGTCATCTGGTGTTAATGTGCAAGAGTTTCTGTAGGGAATTACCCAGGAGTGGATTGCTGTATTGTAGGCTATATGCATGGAGCAGGCTGAAGGATGGCCCCTAAAGATAACAGGTCCTAATACCTGGAACCTATAAATGTTACCTTATGTGGAAAGAGGATCTTTGCAGGTGTGATTAAGTTAAGGATCTTGAGCTGGGGAGATGATCCTAGATTATCAGGTGGGCTCTAAATGCAGTCACAAGTGTCCTTAATAGAGGAGAGGCCAACGGAAGTTACACCGAGTATAAGAGGAGAAGGCCCTGTGATCACAGAGGCAGAGATTGAAGTGATGTAGCTGCAGCCCAGGATGCCAGCAGGCACCAAAAGATGGAAGAGCCAAGAAACAAACTCTTTCCTAGAGCCTCTGGAGGGAGTGCAGCCCTGCCAGCAACACCTGGAATTTGGCCCAGTGATACTGATTTTGGACTTCTGGCCTCCAGAACTGTGAGAAAATAAATATCTGTTGTTTTAAGCCACTAAGTGTGGTGATTTGTCATAGCAGCCACCAGGAGCTAAAACAATTCTTTATTTTTTTTCATTTTCATTTTAACTGGACAATACCAATTGTTTTCTAAGGTGTCTGTACTAATTTATGTTTCCACCAGAAGTGTCTAAGAATTACTATTGTTTCACATTCTTCTCAGTAGTTTGATTCTTTTGCATTTTACCAGGAGATTTTTCTAAGCAATTTTATAAAATTTAGTACAAACTTTAAAAAATTTAGTTCAGAATGCAAAAACAAACAAAAAACTACACTAATAAGAAGGTAAAAATGTTGATATTGAATACTGTAGTAATGTAGAGAAGGGGTTTGGTTAAATTAATACATATGCTACAGATACTGTGTTATATGTATTATTTCTCTTGCCTCGTCTCCTAACCACTAAACTTAATATTTTCTGCACACATTCTTCCTTCTCGTGAAAATAATCCAGTGATTCTTTGGTACTCATTACATGATTTGGCATGCTTTTTAGGTTTCTGTTTGGTTTGTTTCTGTTTTTACTCTATCCCATGTTAAATCTTTTTGGCTAAACATAAGTTGGTAAAATAGTATTTTGTGGGGGGAGGCAGTAACTATAACCTAGCTGCTCAGGAAGATAGTATATTTGTGCATGTATTTTGAGGGAACAGATGTTTAGTCATCAATCCCAGAAAATGTTATCATGCCCTTGTCTCATGAAGTATATCGTTTGATGATAAACATATTGCACATACTAACAATAATTGTACCTTAGGGATGAATTGTATTTGGCACTTTAAAAAGTAATTTTAGGGCTTCCCTGGTGGTGTAGTGGTTGAGAGTCCGCCTGCCGATGCAGGGGACACGGGTTCGTGCCCCGGTCTGGGGAGATCCCACATGCCGCAGAGCGGCTGGGCCCGTGAGCCATGGCCGCTGAGCCTGCGCGTCTGGAGCCTGTGCTCCGCAACGGGAGAGGCCAAGACAGTGAGAGGCCCACGTACCGCAAGAAAAAAAAAAAAAAAAGTAATTTTAAAATGTATATCCTCATTTGATTAATTTGTTTGTTCTTTTGTTGTGCTCCTTAAGGGTAAGCATTTAAGCAAATATATTTACTTAGGAAACTAGATTAATCATAGTTGTTTTTACACAATTTTGAGAGTCTATTAGCAAAATTAAGTTTTTTTTTTTTTTTTTTTTTTTTTTTTTTATGCGTTACGCGGGCCTCTCACTGTTGTGGCCTCTCCCGTTGCGGAGGACAGGCTCCGGACGCGCAGGCTCAGCGGCCATGGCTCATGGGCCCAGCCGCTCCGCGGCATGTGGGATCTTCCCAGACCGGGGCACGAACCCGTGTCCCCTGCATCGGCAGGCGGACTCTCAACCACTGCGCCACCAGGGAAGCCCCAAAATTAAGTTTTTATTAAAGTTTCTATTAGCAAAATTAAGTGGCTAATTGAGGTGATTTAGCTAGTCTTTTTTTTTTTTTTTTTTAGCTAGTCTTTTTAAAGACTGCTCTCTTTAATAGAATCCTAGCATTTGAAGAAGAAATCCTTGTGTGTCATTTACATTACAAGAACTGTAATAAAGAGCCATCCAGTTTCTTCTTGATTGTGACCAGTGGAGGGGCTCTTAGAACCTCTTAAGCTTTTGGTTTTGGCAAGCTTTTTTTTAAAAAACACTTTTCTTATAAAAATTTGGAAAATTGCCCCAAAATATTAAAGTAGACAGAATTGCATAATGAACCCTTATGTACTCATCACCAACTTCGACAATTTTCAACTCATGGCTGACTTGTTTCACCTATGCTGCCACCTATTTCTCTTTCCCATATTATTCCCATATTATTTTAAAGTAAATCCATGACATCCTATCACTTTATCCATAAGTATTTCAATATGTATCTAAAAGATGAGGATTCCTTAAAAAAACATAATCATAATATTTCATATCTTTAAAAATTAACAGTATTTCTTTAAATACACAGTCAGCATTCACATTTCCAATTGTGATTATGCTAATATTTTTAAAAGGTTGTTTGGATGAGGATATAAATAAGGATATAATGTTTTTTAAACTACATATTACTTCTCCTTCTCTTCTCTTTTTTTTTTTCCTCTCCCTTGCAATTTATTTGTTGAAGAAAGTTGGTTCTTTGTCCTGTTGAGTTTCCTATGGTCTAGATTATGCTTATTGCACCCCCTTGGTATAGTTTAACATCTTTTTTCTGTCCTCTCTATTTCCTGTAAATTCATATTTGAATCTCACTTCTAGACCACAGTTCCATCATGTTTAAGTTTGTTTTGTTTTTCCTTTATTTTTTGGCAAGATTGCTTTACGGGTGGTGGTGTATATTTTCATCATTAGGCACATAATGTCAGCTTATTTTTGCAGCTGCTAAAGCTCAGTGCCTAGATCTAGTACACTGAGATTGCAAAATGGTGATAGCCTGTCATTCCTTCATTTATTAGCTGGAATTCTTCTATACAGAGAAGTTTTCTTTTGTCAACAGTTTGCTTACCTAGGTGGACAGGCTATATAAGAAAGGCAGGGTAAATGATTGACTCTTTCGCTATATTAACCAGTTTACCAAAAATAGGGTTGGTTTGCCAACATCCTCCAATGGTGGGTTTTTAAAAAAATATTATAAATTTGTGGATTTAAATGTATTTGATGTGTTTCTGTCCATTGAACTTACTGTCCTTACTGGCTTGGTAAAATTATTGTTTTTTAAAATGGACTGTCCTTTTTCCAAAGAAGATAAGTGAATGACCTTATGAAAAGATGAAAAGCTTACGAAAAGATGCTCAACATCATTAGCCTTCAGGGAAATGAAAATCAAAACCACATGAGTTACCACTTCAAGCCCCCTTGGATGGCTCTAATCAAAAGACAGATAATAACAAGTGTTAGCAATAATGTGGAGAAATTGAAATCTTTATACATTACTGGTGGGAATGTAACATGGTGCAGCCACTTTGGAAAACAGTTTAACAGTTCCTCCAAAAGGTAAACAGAGTTACCATATGATTTGGCAGTTTCACGCTTATGTTTTCATCCCTCTTGGTTATAAAGCTATGTCCATACAAAAACTTGTACTTGAATATTCATAGCAGCATTGTTCATAATTGCCAAAAAATGGAAAGAACTTGTGTCCATTAACTGATGAATGGATAAATAAGATATGGTATATCCGTTAAATGGAATATTATTCAGCAATAAAAAGGAGTGAAGTACTGATACATACTACAACATGGACGAATTTTAAACAGTATGCTAAGTGAAAGAGGGCAGTCACAAAATACCCCTCAGAGTATGATTCCATTTCTATTAAATGTAGAGAAAATAGGTAAATCTATAGCAACAGTAGATTAGTGATTGCCTAGGGCTGAAAGATTTGGGGGGACATGGGGAGTGACTGCTAATGGGTACAGATTTTCTTTTGGAGGTGATGCAAATGTTCTAAAATTGGAATGAATGCACAACTGTCAATACGCTAAAAGCCATTGGATTGTATACTTTAAGTGGATGAATTTCATGGTGTGTGAATTACATTAAAATAAGCCTTTTTATAAAGGTCATTATATTAAAAAAGAAAAAAAAAGGACTACCCAGAGTCATCCAGAGAGCCTGCTTTAGATGCAGATTCCAGGGTAATCCTAGACCCTTTGAAACAATGTTTATAATTGGATCCCAAGAATCTTTTTTGAAGAGTAAATACATCCAGGAATTCTGTTTGAATTATTATCAAGTTGTTTGTTAGGCTGTGCATCCCAGTAACTTCCTGTTTCTGCCTCTCCTGGAGCAATAAGGGAGGAGAGTAAGTCTTCCTCTTCCACATGACAGCCCTTGAAATTTATGAAGGCAGCTCCCCGTTCCAACTCACCTTTGTAGGCCACGCATCCCTAGTTCCTTACCATTTCTCATGTGACGTGATTGCCAGATTAGTCAAATCACCTCTTCTGGACACACAGTCTGTTTAAGACCTCTTAAAATGAGGTACTTTGAACAGGATATTCCAGTTATAGTTTGACCATTGCAGAATATAAATGGGATTATTACCTCCCTTGCTTCTGACACTGAAATTCTACTAATGTATTAAGATTATATTAACATTTTAAAAAATGGTGGTGGCTCAAATGAAGCATGTGTTTAATTCAAACCTCCTTTACCCCACCCTCAGCACTCCCAGGTTTTATCTAGTTGGGTCTTCCTTATAGGGTTATCTGGAAAAGTTCCCTTTCTTGGTGGTGACCTGGTCCAAAATAAGGAAGCATCTTTAATGTCCTAACAATTATTTAGCAGTTTCAAGTTTTTCAGAGCACTCCCTATACATTATTTCCTTTGATCTTAACAGTGTAAACCCGTCATTTTATAGATGTAGAAACACAGACTGAGAGAATTTAAGTAAAATGCCTAAGGGGAGAGTTATTTGCAGAGGCTGGGCTAGAACCTAGTTTCCTTAACTCAGTGGTTTGTAATCTTGGCTGCACATTGCATTCACCTGTGGAGTTAAAAAAAAAAACGAAAATGAAAACTAGGTTCCATCCCTAGATATTTTGAGTTAATCGGGTTGGGGTGGGACCTATTCGGTATTATTTAAAAGCTCTCAAGGCAGTTCTAATGTTTAGCCAGGGTTGAGCAACTGCCCTAACTCATATCCTCATGTTCCCTCCCTGTCACATATATTTTCTTCATCTAATTGAAATAGTCTTACATGGAAGAGGAAGAATTATTTTCCGTTGCTCCAGAAGGCAGAATCACAATTAGTCCAAGTGAGAGAAGGTTACTCAGATGTACAGTGGGAACCAGATGTACATCTTAAGAGAATTATTCTTGGAATTTATGTATCTTTTCATTCATTAATTTATCAAACTTTTATTTGCCAGACACTGTGCTAAGCTCTGGGGGTACAAATATGAATAAGACATGGTCTCCCCCTTTCAGAGCTCACAGTTGAAAGGGGGGACAGATATAAATAACATTATGGTAGAGTGTGGTATGTGTTACACATATTGGGAGCTCTATAATTTCCTTCTTTGTTATATTTTTGTATTTGTAAATTGTCAACAGTAATTTTCTTACTAAGATATATTTATGCTAAGCATTTGGTGAATATGTCACAATGATAGTCTTTACATTAAGTACGTAATTCAAGCAATAACAGGTAAAGTTAGTCCTTGCATAGATATCTTTTTTCTTTAAATACTCCTAATAATAAAATTTATAGTGTTGAAACCATTTTGAGAGTTCATTTCTACATCTTTCTCCAAATTTTATTTTGTTGATTACTAAGCATAGGAAGATGATCTGTATTGGCTTTGTCAAGATTTTGTGTTGGTGAAAAAAATGATTTTGTAACAGAAATTTTTAGATTTGGACTCTATGCCTCAGATCAGCTTTGAAGAATCACTCTATATACCACTCACTACATTTCCTTTATGGACATCATTTATTAAAAACAAATCATTGATACATTTCCTATTGAAATACCAGACACATTTATCCTTAGAGTTTGTATCTGACCCTCTGATAGAGGTATCTGACCCTCAGATAGAGGTATATCCTGGACAATACGGGAACACCAAAAAGTTATTCTGGGGAGGGGAAGAGGGAGGAAGAAAAGAGGGAGGAAATCAGAGTTTTTCAAAGTTGGCGGTGGAGCAGAGCTGGGTTCTGAATGATAGGTAGGATTTAGACTGAGTGGTATGGACATTCAGGCCACATCAGCAGGGAGATGGAAAAATGGGACTCTGATCATGGAACATGACAAAAGATGAAAACTGGGCAGGGACAGGACAAGATGGAACTTCTATGAAAAAGAATCTGAACAGTGATTTCTTATACGTGGGAGTCCTCAGAGTCCTAACAATCCTGCTCGTAAAAGCAGCTGGACAGAGATCTAGGAAAAATCACCATGTGCTGGAGAAAGCTTTATAGGACTGAGCCAAAGCTAATTAGTCTGGTGACAAGTCAGGGTCCACTCCTAGTTTTGGCACCAAGCTAGGGGCTAAAACTCGTGAGTTAAAATAAAGTGTGAAGTTTAATTGTGGTTATCATTTAAGACCCTTAGAGGCTCTTTTATTTTATTTTTTAAAACATTTTAAAAAATTTTATTTATTTTTGGCTGTGTTGGGTCTTCGTTGCTGCACGCGGGCTTTCTCTAGTTGTGGCGAGTGGGGGCTACTCTTCCTTGTGTGCGGGCTTCTCATTGCAGTGGCTTCTCTCGTCGCGGGGCATGGGCTCTAGGCGCGTGGGCTTCAGTAGTTTGGGCTCGCGGGCTCTAGAGCGCACGCCCAACAGTTGTGGTACCCATGCGTAGTTGCTCCCCAGCATGTGGGATCTTCCCTGACCAGGGCTCGAACCCATGTCCCCGGCATTGGCAGGTGGATTCTTAACCATTACGCCACCAGGGAAGTCCAAGACCCTTTAAAAAAAATAGGTGATGTTGAGAGTTTGAACATGTATTTCCAAGATTGGATAAGGTCATGCAGCTTCAGGGTCTAATTTAATCGATAAGGGATCCACTCTTGATTTAGGCTTTCGTTTTAGAGATAGAATTACATCCTTCTATTCGTGATTCATTTACTTGGTTCACATGAAATCTTTCTGATCTTTGAGTTGCCATATGCAATTCAATTTGGCCATGATTGCCATCTTCATAATGTAAAAATGGTAGGAAAATCTGTAGAAGGGTTTAAAAACTCACTCTAACATTTGAGAGGGTTTCAGTATTCTATAGACTCTACTGAAAAGTTTTGTCCTGGGCTTGTGAGTCTGGCCAGTTGATCTGCTTTGGAATAATCCAGGTATAAATTCCTTTTATGCTGACAGGTTCATATAATGAATTGAATCAGTTAATGTACCATACTAGGGAGTATAGTAATTTATTTGGAGCTTGAGTGATCCTGAGTTTTAAATATCATTTCTTTTTGGAGAGTGAAACGTTTTATTGTTTACTGATAGTTCCCAGCATCTGTGGTGGTCTGTCCCATCCCACCACCAGTCCTACAGTGAGAGAAACTGCTGCCAAAATTCAATAGATGGGACTAGTGAATTGATTTAAGGAAAGCACTTCCTATGGTACTTGTGATTGTTCTTTGTCAGATATGTCCCCCAAATGTTGATTATATCAATTGTGTCACTATTTGTTTGACTAGCAGTTATTTAAAGGTAGTGTTTGCTTCTGTAAAATACCAGCTCTAGTTAAGACTGCTTTTCTTCAATATAAACTATTCAACTTGTCATCACTATTTCTTTTTTTTTTAAACAGAGGAAAAAACCCTCATGTTTCTATTACCACAAATACCAATGACATTTCAAAATTGAATAAGCATGTTTTACATAGTTCTTTTTATGGGGCATATACAGTTTTTGTTTTGTTTTGTTTTTTTAGCGGTACGCGGGCCTCTCACTGTTGTGGCCTCTTCCGTTGCCGAGCACAGGCTCCGGACGTGCAGGCTCAGCGGCCATAGCTCACGGGCCCAGCCGCTCCGCGGCATGTGGGATCTTCCCGGACCGGGGCACGAACCCGCGTCCCCTGCATCGGCAGGCGGACTCTCAACCACTGCGCCACCAGGGAAGCCCCATATACAGTTTTTATACTCCTTTTTATTGTGTAGTTTTAATTATTTTTTATTTATTGCATAATATTCCATTGTGATATGTTATAATTTAATTGAACCCTTCTGAATATTGAGATTGCTTCCACTTTTTCCACTATAATAAGACTGTAGTGAAAATCTCTGTGCATTTTTATTTCTGGAATGTTTCTTCAGGATAAATTCTTGAAAATGGGATTACTTTCTATTTCTTTCAGAGGTAGGAGATAATATATCTTTTAGTGTCTATCTTGACCCTTTTAGAGAATTACATCTCTGCTATTCTGAAGAGCAAAGTAGATGGAAATTGAGATTAACATTTAAGGGAATATGGTAGTTCATTCCCTAATCTTGATTTTTCTACTAATTATTAGTCTAATTAATTTCCTTATGTGTTTATACAGTATTCTCTATTACTTGAAAAGCCTCTATATTCTTATTCTCCCTACCATATTTACTTGAAATGCATGTTGGCGTTTTACATTTCTCATCATGGCTGACAGGTATATGTTCTGTGTTTTCCCAAATGAAAAAAAAATTGGCTAAAAGATGATCCTCTATACTTCTTTTTTTTTTTTTTTTTTTTTTTGCGGTACGCGGGCCTCTCACGGTTGTGGCCTCTCCCTTGCAGAGCACAGGCTCTGGACGCGCAGGCTCAGCGGCCATGGCTCACGGGCCCAGCCTCTCTGCGGCATGTGGGATATTCCCACATGGGGGGTGCGAACCCGTGTCCCCTGCATCGGCAGGCAGACTCTCAACCACTGTGCCACCAGGGAAGCCCTATATTCTTTTTTTAAAAATATTTATTTATTATTTATTTGGTTGCACCAGGTCTTAGTTGTGGCAGGCGGGTTCCTTAGTTGTGGCACATGGGCTCCTTAGTTGCAGCTTGCAAGCTTCTTAGTTGTGGCTCGCTGGCTCCTTGCAGCATGTGGGCTCCTTAGTTGTGGCATGCATGTGGGATCAAACCGGGGCCCCCTGCATTGGGAGCACGGAGTCTTAACCACTGCACCACAGGGGAAGTCCTGATCCTCTGTACTTCTTATGTCAAATATTGGAGTCTTGTTCAAGGCCAGATTTGGCTGGCAAAGAATATTTTGCCTACCTTCTCTTAGCTTTCTAGAATGATTGTTGTTTAGCTTAAAAACATGTATGTCACGTATGATAAAATTATATTAAGGCTATGAATTGCTTTGAGTGTCGTTTCCTTAATTGGGGTGACTTCAGCATTGTCACCAAAGTACAGTTAGCAAACCTGTCGTCTGATTAAGGGTGACAGGGATCTTCCCTTTTCCTTAAATAGCCTTTTTCCTTTTTAAAGAAAAAGTATTAATTTTATAATGACATTACAGTCTTTTATCTTGGTCAAGAGCTATTACTAAGAGCAATGGTTTTATATGAGGATCTGAGACAAATCATTTAATATTCATAAGTACCAGAATAGATCCTCCATAGCTGACTTACTAAAACCCAAAGGTATGATATCTTTATAAAATGATTTTAGGCCATGACCTTCAAACTTAAGAATTCTTAAAAACAGCAGCATATCAGACAGTTCTTAGTTTTCATAAGACCATTGAAATGGATAATGCTGAGTAATCTAATGGATTTCTGAAAGCATAGTGTGCTTTAGATACTGTTAAATCAATAAACGTAACAGTCACTTAAGCGTGTGTATTATATAATATTTGGTTAATTATATTATAACTCAAATCCTTTCAGAATATTTGTCTTTCAAGTGGAATGCCAAAAATATAACTGAAGTGCTTATAAAAATAGAACCATCAGAAAAATACAGAAGTATAGTATATATTTTTTCAGATAATCTTAATATTTGGAGTTAGCTACAGATTCTGTCATATACATCATTTTATGAACCATGAAGTATCGTATTTCAGAAGCACTTATGTTTGAGATTGGTAATAAAACTAAATATCTGGGTTTAATATTACTGAATTGTTCTTTGATTCTTGTGTCCAATAAAAGCCTGTATTGAATTTTTTAGTAGTTGCTTCATATAACATAAGTTGCCGCTCAGTGTAGCATAAGTAAAAATGTATTTGGAGCACATATGTATTTAATTAATTAATTTATTTAAAAATAATTTTTTAAAATTAATTAATTTATCTTTGGCTGTGTTGGGTCTTCGTTGCTGCGCCTGGGCTTTCTCTAGTTGTGGTGAGCGGGGGCTGCTCTTCGTTTTGGTGCGCAGGCTTCTCATTGCGGTGGCTTCTCTTGTTGCAGAGCACAGGCTCTAGGTGCAAGGGCTTCAGTAGTTGTGACACGCAGGCTCTAGAGCACAGGCTCAGTAGTTGTGGCACATGGGCTTAGTTGCTCTGTGGCATGTGGGATCTTCCCGGACCAGGGCTCGAAGCTGTGCCCCCTGCATTGGCAGGTGGATTCTTAACCACTGCGCCACCAGGGAAGTCCATATATGTATTTTATATCAAAGAGTTGTATTGGGTAGAGATCACAAAATCAGTATTGAAAAGCATTTTAAAAAATGCAACAAAATTTGTTTAGATGATCAAATTTAAAATTTTTTCATTTTTCACATTAAAAGTGTCTCAGTCTTTGGTTGTTGATCGTAATGGTGGAAGCTGGTTACTGACTTTTTTGGGGAGCGATCTTAAAAAAAAAAAAAAAGGTAATCTAGCTTCCTTAGATACAATTACTTAAGGGTAGATGGTTGCCTTTGAAATGTGATCGTTTTTAAAGGAATTTGGAGTTATTTTATCTGCTGTCATGCGAAAAATAATCAAAAGGGTAATTTGTGTTTGATGAATCGAGACAAAAGGGTAGGGAAATACAATTTGTATGACTTGATGATAAAGGACATTTAATCAATCATTATTTGATACTATTGTATTAAAAACTAAATTAAAATGTCCCTAGTTCTTATTTTTAATAATATGATTTGCAATATTGCTTTACCCAATGATACCTAGTTGAATACAACCATAGCCTGATTAGAACTGTTTTAAATTTTATTTTAAAATTATCATATGGTAGAATTGACCTTTTTTGGGGGAGTGGGTGTGCAGTTCCATGAATCTTAACACATGTATAGATTCATGTAACCACCAGCACAATCAGGATATAGAACAGTTTGCCTCCCCAAACTCCCTCATACTATCCCTATATAGTCACACCCTGCCTGTACCCCAACCTCTGGCAACCACTGATCTGTTCTCTATCACTATAGATTTTTTTTTCCCAGAAAGTCATATAAATAGAATAATGCAGATGGAACCTTTTGAAATTGACTTTCACTCAACAAAATGCTATTGAGATTCACTGAGGTTGTAGATATCACTAGTTCATTTCTTTTTATTGCTACTTTGTTGGTTGAAATTTTATGGCATTTGGATATTATTTCTGATCTGACACAGTAGGACTGAAGTTTGAATTGGTTACTTTTTAAAACAATGAATATTTTTTCAAATCAGTTAAATGAGATACATACGTAGTTAATTTTTTGAATTGGAATTTGTTTTCAAACTGAACATTTTTTCAGTTCAGTTTAGTGACTTGCATGTATAGCTAAGTTAGGCAGCTACAGGGTTTACATTTCTCTGGAAGTTCTTGTTGTTTTATTGGGCTAACAGTTTTTTTTTGGGGGGGCTAACAGTTTTAAGGGCAAAATTTGAGATTAAAACAATATTTTGGAGGTTTATGAGAGAAATAAAGTGACCTATGACCCTTTAAAATTTCAGTGCCAATGACTTGACAGAATTTTCTTTGCTTTTATTCTAAGCCTCTCCCCACCCTGACTTTCTGGTCTACTGAGAACCAGACACCTCTGGCGCCTGATAATCTGTTTTAATGTGCTTGTTCCAAGAGTGGCCTCTTATTTGTTGGTTACAACAGTCTGTTCATTTTAACTTAGTCACACTTATATGCGTAAATTATTTGCATCATGAATTTAGTTTGATTCTTTATCTTCATAGCTGTTTCCTTTCCTAGTTGATTGAGGATTTAATGGTTTTATCATTTCTCCAGCTGCTGAAAATCTCAAGGAGGTCTCCTGATACTTGTATGTTCTTGGTGAGAAAATAGGGGTAGATCCATTATCAGTGTGAACTGGATAAATCTATACCATGTCACCAATTGAAAGAGTGGATTAGCAGTAGTAAGAATGGAGTGTTCTTCAAAATCAAAGAATAATAAATAATCATTTATTAGTTGGTATATTAGATCTTGAAGATGAAACTTGTGCTCTTTTCACTGACAACCTACCTGGTAATAGAAGTTAGAGACATAGATTTATAACCTGATCATTGAATAAATATTTACACCTCAACTTTCTAAAATAAGCTACTCAAATTAACTTTTGACCTCCACAGTTAATTATTTTCATGATTTGGGTTCTAATCTCACTTTTAATAGGAGCATTAGCAGAAGTGCCAAGGAGAAAAATCTCTATCAGCAACCTGGCTTTGGCCACAATTAAAAGATTTTTTGATGTGGACCATTTTTAGATACCATTGGATAGATTTGCTTCCATAGATGAGAGCAGTGGTGAAAGCAATACATACCAACTTTTCTATTGGTTCTTTCCTTAGATTTTAACATTTGAGACCAAGAATCCGACGGAATTAGCAGAACGTTTGCGCTCTGTTTGTGGGAATCAGAGCAATGCGTATGCCCGTCTGCTGGAATACCGCCTGAATGCCTTGCGAGGACTGTGGAATGCCCAGCGCCAGCTGGCCTTGGAAGAACAGCATGAAAGGGAAAGTTCAGGTGACGAAGAAACTTTAGCCCTGCTCAAACGCCAGGGCTTGTTGCAGCAACCCGAGCAAGCTCCCTTCACGTCAAGGATGGGGCTCCTGCTGGTCTTCCCCCTTATTCAATCCCAGAGTAGAACAGACCCCTCTCTCTGTAACATAACTGCTGAGGTGCTATTGAACTGCCTTCGCGACTGCCAGCCTTTGAGCTTGACCAAGGAGCCTGCTGACTGTCTGAATGGAATCGAAACTTTGCTGTGCTCTTGGCTAGAGGAGACTTCTGACACAGGCCGACACATCCCACATAAGCAAAAAGAAAATGCTGCTGCTGCCCTGGTGGCTTTGGCATGTGCCAGGTAAGGAAAATCAAAGGTGCCAACTGGTGACCTTGTGATGGCTGCTTCCTGGGTTGGGTGAGTGAATAAGAGGGCAAGCGTATTTGTTGGAAGTCTCAACATTCAGAAGTCCTTCTTCGTTTTCAGTATTGAATTTTGCAGCCTTGACAATGCATAAGATGCTTCCACCAAAACTTGGTACCAGGAGCTGGAGTTGAAACCCAAGTTCAAGTTTTTGCTTTCTGTTATACCATGATAACAGCTTAAACCGTTTAAAATGGAGAATCAGCACTTGCCATTGTCTGCTCACCCTTAGATGGTTACTGTTTTACATCAGGTAGTTAGTAGAGGATGTTGTATCTGTATTTCTCCTGGAAGGACAGTCAAAAAATATGTAGAGCTTTTAATTTTTTTTCCTGCATGTCTGTAAGGAGTATGTCAGTGAGTGAATGGGTTATTACTCACCTGGACTCAGTCACACAGACTTGGTCACAAATTATATTTCTGGACCTTGACGCTTGGCTCCATCAATTTAACTGAAAGATCTCTGTGTGTGTAGCAAGATTTAATAGTGTACTGTCCTTCATTTGTAAGTTGATGTTACTGATGTACTGTCAATAGGAAATGTGCTTGGAGTTACTTTTCCAGGAGAGGATTTCTTACATTCTCCTGCCCAGTAAACTGTATGATCACTCTCACATATTTGTGAGAAAAAGTTTCACTACCTTTGCTTTCTTCTAACCTAATTGTCTAGGGACCAATTAGGACCACGGTCTAGATTAGTGTCACTAATCTCTCTCCCTTCATAATTTTTTATTTGATTGAGTTATTCCTTTTGTTAGCAAAGAGAATGTGGAAAGGTTCTTCTTGGAGGATTATGAAGTTCCTAGCTATAAGACTCCTTTCCCTATTTTTATGGTTTCAAAGTTGACCTTCAAATGGTTGAATCTGAAGCTATTTTTAAGGCACAATGGCACCAGCATTTATTGTCAGTTTCTTTGCCCTGAGCAAACTGTCATAGCCTAGTTTTAGATCCTTGAAGACTGTGGTTGATTATGGAAATCCTGACATGAGCTTAATTCTGGAGACATTATTGGGTGGTACTGAAATAAGTTTCCCTGTAAAGGTTTTACATTGGACTGATTTATTTTTTTTTGGATATGCAGAAGACAGTTTTGAGCCCTAAATGGATTTGTTATTAATGCAAAAGTCCTACTTTGGGAAATTTTGCTTTTAGATAGTCCTATCTTTAGACAGATTTAGGATGTTTGGAATAATTATCAACTCTTTAGTTTCAAATGTTTTTTTTTTTTTTTTTTTTTAGTTTCAAATGTTTTTAATGAACATGGGATCATAAAACTCACTTTTTTATTATGTACCCCAATTTAGTCTGAACCAAGAGAGAGTTATTGAAATCGCTTCATGTACTTGAGATTCCAAATTCCGTTCAGCAGAAATGTTGAAATGAGTGTTTTTTATTTTCTTCTTCTTGGGTGTGTATTTTTGTTTTTGTTTTAGATGGTGCCTACATTATTGCTAATATTATCACCTTGTTCTGGACTTTATTTACCTCAGTCACGTACTTTTCAGTGTTAGATCATCTCCTTTAATGAAGTTATTTAGGAGCGTATTATCGAACTTTTGAGATTGATGCTCTCAAAGACAGAACAGCATTTCCAAAAAAATATTTTGAAGATGTTCATTCATTTCAACCAACTAACATTTATCGAACATATCTGATGTGCCAGAAACCTTGCTAGGTCTTAGGGAAATAATGACTCATGGTGACTCATGGTCTCTAATCTTACAGTTGAGTGGATTTCATTTTGTCAGTCATTATTGCTCATTTACCACATGCAAGAGACTCTACTAGGCAGTGCTGATACAGCAGTGAGCAAGGTAAATGGTTCCTAAAATTGCAAGGTTTACATGAGACTGAGAGAGTCAGACAACTAGCAACAAATGCATATATAAGGTAATTTCTGAGAGGGATGTTCACTGTAACAAGACAAATCAGGATATTTTAGTAATAGAGAATGACTTAAGTGGAGGTGGGGGCCAGCATTAGCTAGAGATACCAGGGAAGGCCTTACTGAATAGGAGACGTTTGAGCTGAGGCCTAGATGATGAGAGCCAGCCAGCCATGCAAAAAAAGCCAGCCATGCAAAAAAGCCAGTGACGGAGTTCCAGGCAAGAGGAGCAGCAAGTGGCATAAATCTGATCCTCTTTCTGTGCTCGGGGTAGGACAGCAAAGTGAGCAGGGTGGCTGGAATGCAATGGTAGAAGGAGAGGGGCAGGAGATGAGAGTCCAGACCGTGTAGGGGCTTAGGAGCCATGGAAGGAGTTTCAATTTTACTATTTATTTATTTATTTATTTATTTAGGCTGTGCCAGGTCTTAGTTGCAGAATGAATGACTTTTTTAGTTGCAGCATGCAGACATAGTTGCAGCATGCATGTGGGATCTAGTTCCCTGACTAGGGATTGAAGCCAGGCCCCCTGCATTGGGAGCATGGGGTCTTACCCACTGGACCACCAGGGAAGTCCCTAAATTTTACTCTTAAAATTTGAATCTGGCAGCTAATAATATCTTATAGTTGGTTTAATGTTTTAAATGTTCCATTGTGCCTTTGCCCCTTTCTTTTAACCTCGTTGTACCCCAGGGAGGTATCCTTATTGGACAGATGAAGAAGTAAAAAGCCATAGGAACTTGGTAACAGAACTGAGATGGTGCCGCTGGTGAGTGGCAGAGCCGGGTTTCAGAGCCTGTGGGTCCTGACTCCCAACTTGTGCTTTTATACTGTGTCTGCTGCCTCCCTGCCTTATATGGTTCTTTGGTTTTGATTCTTTGAATACCAGAGATAGTGAAAGGGGCAATTAAGAGGAGGACTCGGGCTTCCCTGGTGGCACAGTGGTTAAGAATTCGCCTGCCAATGCAGGAGACACGGGTTCGGGCCCTGGTCCGGGAATATCCTACATGCTGCGGAACAACTAAGCCCGTGTGCCACAACTACTGAAGCCCGTGCGCCTAGAGCCTGTGCTCCCAACAAGAGAACCCACCACAGTGAGAAGCCTGCACACCACAACCAAGAGTAGCCCCACTTGCTGCAACCAGAGAAAAGCCCACGTGCAGCAACAAAGACCCAACGCAGCCAAAAATAAAAAATAAATAAAATTAAAAAAAAAAAAAAAAGAGGAGGACTCTAGGCCTTCTTGGTCCTGTGTTAGGTATTCCATTTCTTTTTGGGGTTTAGGCACATGATACCTAGCAATTAAAGACTTGGCTAAGAGAATAAGGTAGCAATCTGAAGTCAGCCCATCTGATACTGGCGATCATTTAGCTCAGGAAATGTTCTTGTGGTGATTTATACTTGGGATCTGGCCAGGTAAGTCTTGTACATCTTAAAATCACCTTTTAGATCCTGCTGACCAAAGTATAGACTTCCCAGAGCCTCAAGCTTTGGGAACCAAAAGGAAATTGGGTCTTAGTGAGCTCTGCAAGCATTACAGTCACATACTGCACAGCAGGGGGAAGCAGAAGGAACACCTCTCAGCACAAAGTATTAATTATTTGAATGTTTTCCTCTTCAGTCACATTTAATGTGTGAGATGTTTATGTAAAATGGATGAACTTAACAAAGAGATTAAGAAATTAAGCCTAGAAATACTGCTACACTTTAAAATATAACCTTTTCCTATGAAGTATCTCCTTCAGCTAGAGATCAACTTGATGATGAAACAGTATCAGGCATAATAGCCACACATTCTTTGTGCTTGAGCTTTATGCTTTGAACTTTTATGTTAGGGGAACATTATTTACCTTTGCAAATACAAGAAGAATATCATAACTGGCATGGTAAGAATCACGTCTATTTTGACATTTTGTACAACACATCTACTGATTGGCAGAAGCAGACTCAATTTGGAAGCTCTCCATGTGGTTAATAAAATTGACATTAACAACCTTATTTGACATTTCAGTTGTGATGATTTTCTGTTCCTTCCTTTTATTTTTAGGGGATCATTGAAAACTTTTGTTCATACAGTCCATCTATTACAGAAGCAGACAGATCTAGGGTCCCTGCCTGTAGCTGATGTGCTGTATAGGTAAGTTGTCACTTTGGATCCTCACCCTCCTTCTACACAAGGGAGCCTTGTGCATAAAAGCTCTTTTAATAAGTAAATTGCTAAACTCTTTTTTTTTTAATCAATTAATGACTCATTTTTAAATAAGTATGTTATTTTCATCTTAAGTAAGAATTTTGTTTCTTTCCTTCTTGGAAGGTGTTCCTAGAGCATGTTATTTTTCATTTTTTAATTTTTGTGGTAAAAAAAATGCAATAGCTTGTCATGAATTCTTATTGTAGGTTTCAAGATAATAAGATGTTAAGGTATAAAGAAAAAAGTGAAAGTCATAATCTCACTACTCAAAGATAACCACTCCTAATGTTGTATGTGTTATATGTGTTTCCTAGTTCATACCCCTTTCTCTCCATCCCACCCCTTCTCTCTATCTCTCTCTCAGATATGTATACATGTAAAATATATACATTTTACACACAGCTACAATTTTATTATAACATTTCCATAAGCACTACTTCATAATTTTCTAATTTAAAAATATACATATTGTTAATGTCTTTTCAGATGTATAGTATTTGTGTAGAACTATTTTAGTTTTCTGCTCTTTGAGATGTTAAGTAGACTTTTATCTTCTTGCTGAAATGGATAGTCTCAGTGTCTTTATGATTCTCTATCTCCCCTATTTAGGCTGTTGCTTTTGGAAGGGGGACCTGGATCCCCCTCCTGTTTGCTTGGTGGCAAACACATAGTATCATGGGGGTATGAAGACATGTTGCCTGCACCAGATAGCAACACTGGCTCCAGTTCTGAAAATAAAGGTAATGCAACGGTTTTGGTCCTGTGATTGAAATGAAGATATGAAAAGAGTGGTTTTAGATAATTGTGGAAAACGATTTAGATATAACTCTGTATTCCTTTTAATTAAGAGCTCAAGGTTCCTATACAGGGTAATCATTGTCTGCTTTATCAGTAAAAGTATAAAAGCTGATACTCGGTGAGGTAAGAAAATGGATAGGTTTTACTATCGCAAGGGAAAAGGATCATCCATACATTCCTGCCAAGGAGGCATGAATTACTTAAATTCCTAGGTATTTGAATTTGGGCATGGGAGCCTTAAGTCCACGAATAGAGTACCAGGTCTTGTTGCCTGATGCTGTTTCTTTTAGTAACTTATTGTGTGTGTGTTGGTGAACCTCCTGTCCTACAAGCAAAAAAAAAAAATGAGATTGTTCAAAGGAGCATGAATTGTTAAGTATCCCCTTTAAATAAAGGAGACTAGATTAAAATGTTTTTACAGTTTTACAGGTATTACATATCTGTTTATTCTGTGATCTCAGTGAAAATGGCAGAAGGTCTCTGAAATGACCTGCAGTTAACTGACTTACCAGGTGAATTAGGCCTCTATTCGCTTGGTAGATGTACTGACCGGTGCTGTGGCACACAAAACCCATGAGGCCAGTAGGCTCTTCTTAGAGTCTGTGCATTGCTGCTCCCACCTACGGAGTTGCAAGCTTGCCAAGAGTCTGCCTTGCTTCCAAACCTGTTTGTTATTGTAATTGGTACTTGTGATTATATCATTAAATATTACATAAGTGATAAAATAGGAATTTAAAAAACCCTAGGGAATTATTTACATTTAGAAATGGAAGGCTTTTAGGGCTTCCCTGACGGTGCAGTGGTTAAGAATCCGCCTGCCAATGCAGGGGACATGGGTTCGAGCCCTGGTCTGGGAAGATCCCACATGCCGCGGAGCAACTAAGCCCGTGTGCCACCAACTACTGAAGCCCGTGCGCCTAGAGCCCGTGCTCCGCAACAAGAGAAGCCACCGCAATGAGAAGCCCACGCACCACAATGAAGAGTAGCCCCTGCTCACCGCAACTAGAGAAAGCCTGTGTGCAGCAACGAAGACCCAACACAGCCAAAAAAATTTAAATAAATAAATAAATTTATTTTTTTAAAAAATGGAATGCTTTAGAATGAGTCAACAAAGCCAATCTCTAAGAAATTGGTATTCTCTAAGAAATTAGAGCGGGATTCAGAGTCTATTCTGCCCACCCCTTCTCACACTTTTGATGGGGACAGCTTTCCTAGGTAACTGTAAGGGAATGGGGTTCAGTCTAAGCAGTGGGCCATCCCCACACCTCTCATCCAGTGCCTGTGCCTTTTCACGGTCCACTGTTTCTTCCAGACAGTCATGTGAAAGTGGTGAGAGGAACAGAGGCAAGACTCCTGGATGTGAGTTACTATCTTCACTGACTCAACTAGAGTCAATAGGAGAAGCAAAAAGCCTCCAATGCCCAAGAAGTTCTTAAACATTATAGGTGGAAATTTATAAATTCATACAAAACCAAAACTCTTTTCTTTACTCTCTCCTTTTACTCCTTTTAGTATCTCCTTTGGAGTAATTTCTTACTGAGGATGATGGTATTAAGCTGATCTGTATGCTTTTCACTCTCTTGTACCTTTGGTTTTGCTCCTGGCTAGAGAATGTTTTTCTTATAAAAATTTAAAAAGTAGTCTTATTTAATTTTTAATATGTGGAAACATTCAACATACCCAGATGTTGAAAGCATACTACAGTAAACCCTGTATACCCATCACTCAGCTTCAACAAGTGTCAACTCCGGCCAATCTTGTTTTACTCTGTCACCTTGACTCTCACTTCTTGTCAGATCCATACTCAAAAGGCCTTGGCCTTAATCTAAAGAGTGATGAATAAATGTATATTTATAAGTTTTAAGTTAAAATAAAATATTTAAGGAATGAAATTAATATTTTGAAAATGATTACCTACTTTTAACTGTTTTTTGAAGAACTAATAGGAACAAGTCTCAGTTATCTTGGATTAGTAGACTGAATTTTTAAGATAACCACATACTTAGTACTAATTTGAGTGCTATTACACTGGATTTCTTATAATACGGCAAATAGTAGAGAAACTCCACTTAAACATAGTAAGTGGATTGATTTTGAAAATAAAAACAAAGTTTTATTTGTAAGCTCTTTTATTAAGGTAAATTCTCTAGAATATGTTAGTAAACCATTTACTATCATTCAGAGAGATACTGTTTGTTTTAAGCTTGGGGAAGATATCCCTAAGGGTAAACATACTTGCTCTTTTTAAATAGAAGTGATATTATGCTTTTGTGCTGTGTCACTCCAGAAATTTAAAATGAGGATCTCTAGATGGAAAATCCACAAGGAGTAGATTTTAGTTCAATGTATATCA
This sequence comes from Phocoena sinus, assembly GCF_008692025.1. Classification (NCBI taxonomy): domain Eukaryota; kingdom Metazoa; phylum Chordata; class Mammalia; order Artiodactyla; family Phocoenidae; genus Phocoena; species Phocoena sinus. The sequence goes on along the minus strand of NC_045776.1, from coordinate 74,025,233 downwards.
TCAGTCTATCAACATAAAATCATTTGCCATTCATGGGGCCCTGGCTTTGTACCAGAGAGCAGTGTGGGTGTTTACCTATGTTGTCTCATTTAACCATCACAGTAACTCTTGAGGTACATATTATCTTCATCTTACAGATGAAGAAACTGAAGTTCAAAGAGGCCCAAGGTCAACTAATAAGTGCCCCAAACTCTTAAATCTCACACCTTTTTTATTACACAATCCTTAGCGAAAGTATTGTATACTTAGTCATTTCAGATTGGAGTTAGGAATGTATTTTTGCTATTCAAAAAAAAAAAGGAAAGAAAAAAAATCTTTGGCAGAGACTGAACCAGGTTCTTCTGCTAATAACTTTCTGACCTCTTTCCCTGATCTTGGTCTCTAATCCTACATGCATTTTGGAGTTTTGTTTTAGGTGTTCAAGCCATCTTCCCTGGAAGTCACGTTGAAGCACTTATTTTATTATTTTTATTTCTGGCAGTACTGTGCAGCTTGCAGGGATCTTAGTTCCCCGACCAGGGATCGAACCTGGGGCCCGGCAGTGAGAGCACTGAGTCCTAACCCACTGGACTGCCAGGGAATTCCCAAGAAGCACTTATTTAAGAAATGGGAGATTATCTTTCATTCAGCCTCCTAATGGCTTTTTCATTCGAAAAAGCACGTTTATAATTTCATTAGAAAAAGCATGTATATAATTTACTTGTGAAAAAACGATTTCAGATGCTGACTTGGGACGCTGTGTCACGGCAGATGGTCTTTACCTGTATACTACTAACTCAGTTGGAAGAGGAGTAAGCAAATTGGGGTCTGGATTACATGGTACTCTCAGGTCAGTTGCATGGAACTTGATGAATGATTTGGCTGGAACGTTTTCCTCATTACCTAAATCTGTGATGAAGACACCCGGGAGTGCGTGCTAACTCCCCATAGACTGATGAGTGACTAAACAGGTGTGAATGACTGGTTTTCTCTTATTGTCACTTTCTCTCTCTGGTTCTGTTAATGCATTTCAGCTTTGTTTTGACTCTATAAAGAGTTTGGTAGCCCTAAAATCATTGTTTCTAGCTTCTAGCCAGAAATTCCTCTGTGATCAGAATTTTTATATTAATGACTTCTCCATGTTGATAAATGGGTATTTTTCGAGTTAAGTCTTTTTGTTCTTGGATTTGACATTGGATCAGTGGTGATTTTTTTTTTTTCAGTTGGGATATAAGATCTATGAATTGCTGCCAAAAGAAACCACAGTTTGAGATCCTTATGTATATTTAATTAGACCGTTTCCCCAACTTTTTCTCCTCTCCAATTTGTTGTGGGAAATTAATATTTGCCATAGTTTGTGAGTCTCAAAGTTAATATAATATGTTTATTCTCCTTCAGATGTTTTGCATACTTAGTTATTGAAAAAAAATTAGGAGGGAAATGTTGTTTTGTCTGTTGTAGCTCATTGCAGGGTTTCAGACATGACCTGGTGACTTAGCCTGTATACCGTTTTTCCCCACAGAGGTTTTGTGTACTGCCGGAATGAGGAGCTGGAACCAGGATGGATTGCTTTTGGCAGTGGCAGTCTTCTCCACCGGCCTGTATCTTTTGACAATAAACCTCACTCTCTTTTCCAGGTCATTGACCAGAATACCCTTCAGGTAAACAGAACACCAAGGCTTTGTGTTTTATATTTTGGCGACAGTAAGGGAAGTTTGTGACATCATCAGAAGGAATAATAACACAGCTGATATAGTTTCCTGCCAGAGTGACATCCTTTTAACTGTCATCGTTTGGGCATTCTGTTTTTTCTTTAATGTCTTAAGTTTTCCCATTTTAGGATTAAAAAAATTTGAGAGAGTCAAAGATGGTATAAATCCCAGCTTTTTTTTTTTTTTAACTAGATCTATTTTGGAAAGGCATTATCTCCCTATTCAATTTGTTCTAAACAGCCTTTCTGTGGGAATGGGAGCTTTGAAATGAGTTTAGATAAAATCATTGTGCGCTTGGGATTGAGCTCATCCTTGGTGCTCTTAAAGCACTCTGTTATGGCACTTGCTATATTATACTGAAATCGCCTGCTGTTGTGTCGAACTCCTCCCCAAGACCCCACACACACACCTTTAGGTCAGGACCCTGTCTTACTCATCTTTGTGTCCTTAGAATGTAGCACAACATTTGATTGATAATTGATAATAACAGTGTCTCTCTTAGCCAGGCTGTGGGTTTGGCAATTTACATACACTTCCTCTCCTTATCTGTGAGGTGTGACTACGGCAGTTTCATCTTACAGTTAAGGCACCTGAGGCTAGGCACGTTGTAAGCACTCAGTAAGTGTTTGTTCTTCAATGAAGGAGTGAGCTTAGAGAGGTTAAGTATCTTGCCACACAATAATGGCAGCATGAGAACTTGAACCCATCTGCTCTAGAGTTTGAGCTCTTTATGCTACAACTTTCTTTTAACCAAAGTCAAACTGAACGGTTAGAGTTACTATCTGTGGAGTGAGTGCCCTGAGAGTAGTCACATCCAGGACTTAAGTGGGATGTTACACATCTTTTCTTGTCTGTCACTCAACTGTGCCTTTCCTGGAGAACAGTCTTGCTCACCTTTGCATCTGCAGAGCACATAGGAGGTGCTCAAAAATTGTTTGTTTGTGTTTTAAAATTTTATTTATTTTATTTTTGACTGTGTTGGGTTTTTGTTGCTGCACACGGGCTTTCTCTAGCTGTGGCGAAGGGGAGCTACTCTTCCTTGCGGAGCGCGGGCTTCTCATTGCAGTGGCTTCTCTTGTTACGGAGCACGGGCTCTAGATGCGCAGGCTTCAGTAGTTGCAGCACGCGTAGTTGTGGCTCATGGGCTCTAGAGCGCAGGCTCAGTAGTTGTGGCGCATGGGCTTAGTTGCTCCGCGGTATGTGGGGTCTTCCTGGACCAGGGCTTGAACCTGTGTCCCCTGCACTGGCAGGCGGATTCTTAACCACTGCACCACAATGGAAGCCCTCAAAACTTGTTAGATGAATAAAATAACAAATAGATGCCAAATTAACTTCATTTCTTATCAGTAATGCAGATAGATGAGAACATTGCCTGTTTTCATTTGAGCAGGCAATTTGAAATAGCCTGGGGACTTAAACAGATGTTAAATCTTGGAACGTGGTTTACATTTGACATAATGTCAGTATCCTCTGTGTTTTTGCAAAAACTTTGTTGCCCAAGAAAGCAGTGTTCTCACTAACTAGATAGGTGCGTTGGAACAATTTGTGGGTAGCTTAAGCCATTCAGTAGCCGTCAACTTTCTAGATGTCTTGGCATTACAGATTTCAAAGTGTGGTTATAGCAACTAAATGACTTTTTTAACTTTTGAGGTAGCAAAAACAAGTCTGGAAAAAAGTTCATATGAAATGAGTTCAGGGGTCTAAAGTAACCTTAGGAAAACTAGTGACCCACCCAAAGAGATGGAGTAACTGAAGGTCATTCTTACTGTCTCCTAAAGGCACCTGACCTTCTCTAATTATTTTTATTTGGGGATTTTCAGTTCTGTTTCTATTCTTGGATTTTTTTTTTTTAAACCTAGTCAGCAGTTCTCTTGATTCTCATTTTCTCTTATTTTAAGTGCTTTTCTCTGGCAGTAAAAATTAGTATGTAACTGCACATTTAATATAAAATATGCAGAACTTATTCATTACACTGAAACTGAAAGATGTTTAGTATTAGAAACACATGCTTCATGTCTAATACAGAGAATGGGTGTTTGTCTTTTTCCTTCTGCTGGTTGTGGTGAATTTCAGTAAGCCCTCATGTGCTAAGTGAGGATCTGTGTGTACCTTCATCTCTTTACTCCTCCCTCTTCTCTGCTTTCCCTTTTGTTTTTTTTCTCACCTTTGCTTTTTTCCTTCCTTCCATAATTATTAATTTCTGAGTTAGACTCTGAATTAGGTGCTGGGAATATAAAGATGAATAAGATATAGTTCCTGTCCTTTAAATATACTTAAGCCTTAAATTTATATACTAAGGGAATTTCAGAAAGTACTGTTTCTCTAAAACTTTGGTTTTTTCTTTTTTTTAACATCTTTATTGGAGTATAATTGCTTTACAATGGTGTGTTAGTTTTTGCTGTATAACAAAGTGAATCAGCTATATGTATACATATATCCCCATATCCCCTAAAAAACTTTGTTTTTAATAAATGTTTGATAAAACACACATGCATAGCAGATTCAAAGAGTTTAGTAATACTTTTTCCTATTAAAATGTAATGGGAATTAATCTCAGGAATCTTTTAATCTATTGCATGGCCCATTGTATGAACTCATATTTCTGTCATATAATTTTCATATATTATTCTTAGAGGTAAATGTCAGTTTTATTTTGACCAGGAGGCCTATTGAATTCTCTTCTTGGACTTAATGGCATTAATGATGAACTGATAGAATCAGAATTTACATGTCACACTAATGAAGTTTTCCTCCCTTTCATGTCCAGGTGTGCCAGATGGTGCCAATGCCAGCCAATCACCTCCCTGTGGGCAGCACTATGAGCACCGTGCACCTGTCTTCAGATGGTACTTACTTCTATTGGATCTGGTCTCCTGCCAGTCTGAATGAGAAAACACCTAAGGGACATTCTGTCTTCATGGACATTTTTGAACTTGTGGTAAGTTTCACTTTCTCATTTTATGTCTTTGCAGAGACATTTTTTACTTGCTTTCTTTTTATAATTGGTTTACAAAGGACCTAAGAAACTTGGAGTACTTGTACAGTGTGTTCACTCTTGCCTCAAAATTGACTTCTCTCTTGGATGTCTTTGAAGATTTCTTTGTTTGGAGTTGTATGACACAAATAAAGGCAAGGTTTTTGAAGGTTAATCCAGCAACAGAGTGGAGATAAGGATAGTTAATGTGTAGACAGTGGGCTTTTAAGTAGAAATGCTCATAAGCTTCTTGGAAATTTGGAACTAAATTGCACTAGCAAGATTGGGTCTACAGATGGATATTGGGAGTCCCCAAGAGAGATGACAGTTGATATTGTGAGAAGGCAGTCATTCATTCATTCATTAGATATTGGCTAAGTATCTACTGAGAACCAGGCATGGTGGTATCTAGGTGGTAGGAATACAGTGATGGGCAAGGGGGACAGGACCCTTGCTCAAATGGAGCTTGAATTTTGGCTGGTGAGTGGGTTGAGTTGTAGTGGTAGTGGAGAGACAAAACATTGACCATAAACAAGTGAACAGATATGTGGACAACATAATTTGAGGTAGTGAAGGAAAAGTAGTAGCTAACCAGATGAAGAAGTTGGGGAATAGGGAGGAAAGAACATGGTAGGAAAGGGAGACCACAAATGGAAAAACTCTGTGGAGGGAGCGAGCATGTGTTTTATTGGAAATGACAGCGGGCCAGAGTGGTTGAGTGCAGAGAGAAGAGCTTGGGGCAAGGAGAGACTGGAAACCATGATGGTCCAGATCTGCACTGTCTAATATAATAGCTAGTAGCCACATGTGGCTATTTAAATTAATCAGAATTACATACAATTAAAACTTCAGTTGCTCAGTTGCATTAGCCACGTTTCAAGTCCTCAGTAGCCACATGTGGCAGGCTAGTGGCTACCATGTTGAACATCAAAGATAGAGAACATTTCCATCATTAAAGAAAGGTCTATTGGACAGCACTGGTCTAGATAATATTTGTAGAGACTTGTAAAGAAAAAATTGCCCCAAGCCAGGTCTGTGACAAAACCTTTTTACATAATGTAATTTACAGCCTCCTTCTGGGAAGAAATTAGCATTCCTGAAGGAAAAAAAAAAAACACTGAAGCAATTTCTGATAAACTTTAATGGGGTTAAAACTTGTTCTGGGAAAGAAGTCATCCATCCTGCCAGTTAACTGTCAGTCTAGTAACCTTTAACTGTACATTCTTCTTTTTTTTTTTTTCTATCTAGTTTCTCAGTATTCTCAAATCATTATCTTTTCTTATAAAATGTCTTAGCCAGAGTGAGTCTTTGAATTGATCTGCTAGAGATTGTACTACTAGAAGATGCGTTCATAATTAAATTGTTAGAAATGCCTTTTTTAAAAAGTTGTTTTTAAACAGACCTAACGAGCTAGTTAAAAGATTTAGGTCTTTGTCCTAAGAATAATGGGAAAACATCAAAGAATTCCCCTTTCCCTTATATGCTTTTGTTAAATTAAAAAATATCTATATCAAAGAAAAACATGTACATGGATTAAAACTTGAGGTAGCACATCTAGGCTCATAATGAAAAGTGAGAGTCTCTTGCCCCATCCCTAGCATGTTCCTTATAGACAGTTACTTTAATGGTGTCAGCTTTTCCTTCTTCTGGTGGCTGCTTTCATATTTCTAAGTAAAAGGCTTATATTGCTGTTTCTTGGTTTACTAACCCTATATATGGTGTGTGTGTGTGTGTGTGTGTGTGTGTGTGTGTGTGTGTGTGTGTGTGTTTGTTTTTTGCTGTGATAGATGAGCATTTGGCTCAGTTCATCCCCTTTCTTTCCTCCTTTTTCCTAATGTATTTATTTCATTCATTTTAATTCCTCTTTGGAGGAGAATATCTTTGTAACTTATAGTTAACCTTTTATTACTTGTTCCTCAGCTCTAGGTAGTAGTAGTGTCCCTTCCTGCACGAACCCGTGTCCCCTGCATCGGCAGGCGGACTCTCAACCACTGCACCACCAGGGAAGCCCTATTCTTCTTTTTAAAGTATGATGATGGCATTGTGATTATATAAGAAAATGTCCATATTTTTAGAGATGTGTAGTGAAGTATTCAGAAGTGGAATTACATGATGTCTAGGACATGCTTTATTTATTTTTAAAAATTTTTACTGGAGTATAGTAGATTTACAGTGTTGTGTTAGTTTCAGCAAAGTGAATCAGTTATACATATAAATATATCCACTCTTTTTTAGATTCTTTTCCCATATAGGCCATTACAGAGTATTGAGTAGCGTTCCCTGTGCTATACAGTAGGTCCTTATTATCTATTTTATATATAGTAGTGTGTATATGTCAGTCCCAAGTCTGGGATATGCTTTAAAATGCTTGAGCAAAAATAGATGGGTGGGTTAAACAGATTTGGCCGTATCTGGTTAATAGTTGAATCTGGATGATGGATATATGGAGGTTCACTATACTATTCACTATTTTTGCATTTTTGAAAATTTTCATCATAAGATAAAAAATTCTTAAGCATCACCGGCCACTAGTTGAGCAGCTTCTAAAATGCTGACTTGGGGGACTTGGTGGTCCAGTGGTTAAGACTTAGCCTTTCAGTGCAGGGGGTGCGGGTTCAATCCCTGGTCAGGGAGCTAAGATCCCACATGCCTTGCGGCCACAAAACCAAAAACATAAAACAGAAGCAATGTTATAACAAATTCCGTAAAGACTTTAAAAAAATGGCCCACATCAAAAAATATATTTAAAACATAAAATAAAATGCTGACTTGGGAAGGTAAACATAGATATCTATCTGGCTTTCTGCCTATGGTACTTTCACAGAAGGGAGCACTGTGTAGCCATTAAAAAGCATGGGGCAGATCTGCATCGATTGAAGCAGATTAATTTCCAAGTTATATTGTTTAGTACAAAAAGCTAGGTTCAGAGCACTGTGTGTAATCACTACCTGCTGTATGATAAAAGTTGTGGCTGGCGGGGAGGCGCGGATTCTCTCTGGAATTGTCCTTCTCCTATGATAACAGCTCTCCTCTCTCAGTGGATCACTCAGCACAGCGTACAAATACATGAGAGGATATCCAGCCTTGAAAAATCAAAACCAACTCCCTTGATCCACACCCACCTCCACTCCCCTATTCTTTGGCTCCCATTTACAGCAATATGCTTAAAAGAGTTTATTTTTACTGTTCTGTGTTCTTTCCTCCCATTCTCTCTTGAGCCTGCTCCAATCAGTTTTGTATCCTCATCACACCACCAAAACAGCTCTTCCCGAGTTCATCAGGGACTTCCACAATAGTCAATTCAAGGGCAACTCAGTTTTCTTTTTACTCGACCTTTTAGCAGTATTTAACGTGGCTTCACCCCCTCCGCCATTCTTGAAAAGGTTTTCACTTGGACTTTGGGACACCCATAGGACTTCTTCTGTCACTGGTTGTTCCTGCCCAGCCTGTCTTCCCTACCTCTCAACAGTCACGGGCACCAGGACCTATTTCCAGGACCCTTTCTCTCTATCTGCTCTTACTCCCTGTTGATCTCATCCTATCTTATAGCTTGAAACACATCTCTATACAGATAATGCTCAAATTTGCTCCTCAGCCAAAACCTGTCCCTGAAGCTCTAGATGCGTATTGATGTGGGTGGGTGTTTGTATATGCACAGAATATGAGACTTTTCCGGTTGGAAGTCTGATAGTTCCCTCACGCTAAACATGCCCTCTACCAAACTCATGATTTTACTCCAGACTTGCTTCTCCTGCAGGCTTTCGCATTTCAGTTCATGGCATCTGTGTCCTTTCAGTGCTGGCCAAAGACCTTGGTGTCCCTCTCTATTCCTCTTTCTTTCCTTCCCAAATTCCATGTCCAGTCATCATATGCTGTCTGCTTTACCTTCAGAGTGTCTCCCAAATCCCATTCACCTCTGTAAAGGTACTGTGTGATTTGGGCCCCCTCTCACCCCACTCTAGCCACACCTGGTCTCCTTGCTGACATACACACACACTGAATGTGCTCCCCCCTCTGGACCTTTGTGCTGGGCTGTCATCGCACAGGTAACCAGGTGGCTTGTTCTCACTTATTTTAGGTCTCTGCTCAAATATCACCTTATCAGAAAGACCTTTCTGACAATTCTTTATAAATTATTTTATGTAAAATATAATCCTGTCCCTCCTTATCCCTTTTACCTTGCTTTTTCTTTGTGGCTCTTATTACTGCCAGTTTATTTGCTTATTTATTGACTGTCTCCCTTGCCTAGAATGTCAGCTCTAGGGCAGGGATTTTGTTCTCTTTTATTGACTGCTGTGTCCCCAGCACCTAGAACAATGTGCCTGGCACACGATAGGTGATTACTAGATACTTGTTGAATGAGTGGAAGCATCACAAGAAACTGGAAACGTTAGTTGCGTCTGAGGAGGGAACGTAGTGGGGAAGGCATTGCTTTCCACCGTTCATCTTTCTATGTGTTTTAAAAGTTTAAAAAGGGGCTATAAAAAGTTAAATTTTGGGGACTTCCCTGGCAGTCCAGTGGTTAAGACTTCGGCTTCCAATGCAGGGGATGTGGGTTCAATCCCTGGTCGGCGAGCTAAGATCCTACATGCCTCCGTGGCCAAAAAACCAAAACATAAAACAGAAGCAATATTGTAACAAATTCAATAAAGACTTTAAAAAAATTAAATTTTAATAAAGTTTTATAAATTTTTATAAGAAGGAGAACTTGGTTATTAACAGCATTGAATTCTGTTCAGAAGTCAAGATTGAGCCTGAAAGAGGTCTTTTGAATGGAGAATATGGAGGCTATTGGTGGTAGCCTTAGCAAGAGCTGTTGGGGAGGGTAAGGGGTGGAAGCCAGATGGAGCTGGCTGAGAAGTGAGGTGGAAAAGATGGTGGTGAAGAATAGATAATTCTCTCCAGACGTTTGCAATGAAAAAAGGAGAGAAATCAGCGGGGAGGTAGTGGAGTAGACTGTGGGGACATGGAAGTATTTTTAACTTTACTTTTTAAACCTTAAATTATTATTATTATTTCTTTTACGTCTTTATTGGAGTATAATTTTTTTACAATGGTGTGTTAGTTTCTGCTTTATAACAAAGTGAATCAGTTATACATATACATATGGTCCCATATCTCTTCCCTCTTGAGTCTCCCTCCCTCCCACCCTCCCTATCCCGCCCCTCCAGGCAGTCACAAAGCACCGAGCTGATCTCCCTGTGCTATGCGGCTGCTTCCCACTAGCTATCTACCTTATGTTTGGTAGTGTATATATGTCCATGCCTCTCTCTTGCTTTGTCACAGCTTACCCTTCCCCCTCCCCATATCCTCAAGTCCATTCTCTAGTAGGTCTGTGTCTTTATTCCTGTCTTACCCCTAGGATCTTCATGACATTTTTTTTTCTTAAATTCCATACATATGTGTTAGCATATGGTATTTGTCTTTCTCTTTCTGACTTACTTCACTCTGTATGACAGACTCTAGGTCTATCCACCTCATTACAAATAGCTCAATTTCATTTCTTTTTATGGCTGAGTAATATTCCATTGTATATATGTGCCACATCTTCTTTATCCATTCATCTGTCACTGGACACTTAGGTTGCTTCCATCTCCGGGCTATTGTAAATAGAGCTGCAATGGACATTTTGGTACATGACCCTTTTTGAATTATGGTTTTCTCAGGGTATATGCCCAGTAGTGGGATTGCTGGGTCATATGGTAGTTCTATTTGTAGATTTTTAAGGAACCTCCATACTGTTCTCCATAGTGGCTGTACCAATTCACATTCCCACCAGCAGTGCAAGAGGGTTCCCTTTTCTCCACACCGTCTCCAGCATTTATTGCTTCTAGAGTTTTTGATGATGGCCATTCTGACTGGTGTGAGATGATATCTCATTGTAGTTTTGATTTTCATTTCTCTAATGATTAATGATGTTGAGCATTCTTTCATGTGTTTGTTGGCAGTCTGTATATCTTCTTTGGAGAAATGTCTATTTAGGTCTTCTGCCCATTTTAGGATTGGGTTGTTTGTGTTTTTGTTATTGAGCTGCATGAGCTGCTTGTAAATTTTGGAGATTAATCCTTTGTCAGTTGCTTCATTTGCAAATATTTTCTCCCATTCTGTGGGTTGTCTTTTGGTCTTGTTTATGGTTTCCTTTGCTGTGCAAAAGCTTTGAAGTTTCATTAGGTCCCATTTGTTTATTTTTGTTTTTATTTCCATTTCTCTAGGAGGTGGGTCAAAAAGGATCTTGCTGTGATTTATGTCATAGAGTGTTCATGTGTTCATAGAGGTCCATCTCCCCCTTCACCTGATGGGTTTATTATTTCCTTTAAATTATGATCTGGCTGACTGAGATGCCCTTCATTCATCCTTCGTGTGTTAATCCAGTGCCTTGTCTGGGTAGCAGGGTAATAAGCCTTTGTTTTCAAGGTGCTTACATTAGAGTGTGGGGAATGAGTAAGAAAGGAAACAACAAGAACAAAATAATTTCAGTAAGTGATAAATGCTGGGGAGAAAATAAAGCAGGATAATGGGATAGAGAGTGAGGGGGCATGGAGGTGGGGAGCCGCTCCAGTTTGCCTGGCAGATAGGGCCATTCTGAGGAAGGACATTTGAACTGAAACGAGAATGATGAGAAGCAGCCATCCATCCTGCCAGAGAGGGCAACCAACCATCCCCGTTGGCCTGGGCCTGAGAGATTTCTTGGGACATGGGACTTTCAGTGCTAAAACCAGGACAGTCTCGGGCAAACCAGAACTAGTCCAGCCCAGGAAGAGGGATCAGCAAGTACAGGCCTAGCGTACAGGCATTTTGGAGGGGCGACAGAAGGCAGTGCGGCTGAAAGTATGGTGAGAAAGGGGGAGCAGAGGCAGACCAGCCGGGGAGGTCAGTGGATGTTGGACCCTGTGGACCTTACCAGTAGACTGGATTTTATTATAAGTGTGTTGGGAAGCTGCTGCAGGGTTTCAAACAGGGAAGGAGATGGTTTTATTTTCATTTGTAAATAAATCATTGGCTGGTGTGTGGACAGTAAAGCATATGGGGTCAAAGTGGAGAGACCAAAGTGGGGAGACGAATTGAGAGGCTGGATGGTCATCGGCCTTGAGGTGCTTGGGCCAGGAAGGGAGCCAGAGGGAAGGTTCTCATCGTTCCTAACTCTGTGCTGCTTCTTACTCCTCCCAGGCTCTTCCCCTCCTTTCTAAATCAGTAGTAGCTTTTTCATCCCAAAGAGCTTCTTAGCTAAGTACAGAGGTTCCCAGATTTACCACTTGGGCACCAAAGCCCAGTCCTCCTTGCTTCTCACAGGCGCTTTATCAGGTTTTCTTTTCAGTATTTTCGAAGTACTTGAACACAATGATACGATTTTTTTTCTTAAGCTATCTGCTGTCTTTCTCATAGGGCTAGTCTGGGTAATGCTTCTGAATGCCAAGTGATTGCTTTTTATCTGGATGCCTTTGAAGGGTCATATTTAGAGTCGTGCAACATAACTAGAGCTATACTTGGTAAAGGGTAATCTAGCTGGGGTGTGTGTGTGTGTAAAATGACGTGGTAAGATGTGGACGTGTTAAATTTTAGGCGACAAAAGGCTGCTCCAGTCGAAATGCTGGGGAGTGGGAGGCAGTTGGAGAAGCGGCACTAGATCTCAGTAGCAAGGCTGGGTCTGTATATAGAAACGTGGGAGCCACCTCGGAGAGCTGGTATTGGATTTGGGCCAGGGCACCGATTTGTTTACTCAGCAAAGCTTCAAGTGTTTACTGCGTGCCTCTGAGTGCTAGAAATGTTATGGTGAACAAGGCAGGCAGGATCCCGGGTCTCGGGGAGCCAATATTCATTTGGGGCGGGGAAGGTAGAAGGTCAAACAATCAATGAATTAATGAGTAAAATAATTTCAGAGAATGATAAATGCTGTGCAGATAAAACTGGGTGACGTGCTCTGGCTTGTGGGGGGTGGATGGGTGGGTGGAGGAGATTCCTCTTTAGATTGGTAATCATAGGAGGCCTCTTTGAGGCGGTGACATTTTACCTGAGACCCGAATGATGGGAAGGAACCAGCCACACATAGGAGGATCTAGGGACAGAGTGTTTCAGGCAGGGGTCTTAGACACCAGAGGCTGGGTCTAACTCTAAGCAAACTCCCATTTAGGTAAGTGGAGATGGGAACCAGCAAATAAGAGGAGAACAAGGAGGGCAGGAACTATCTTGGCTTTGCTCATTAGAAGAGTCCCTTACACATAGGTAAGTGTTCATGTTAAAAAGAAACAAACTGGGATTGTGTTCTACCACTGAGACTGAGGAAGGACAACCTTAAGAGTTCTGGCAACCGTGGTACAACCTACACGGAAGTCAAGAAAAAGGTTGATTTTGGTTCTAGGTTACTCTCGGCCCATCAAGAATGTCCACTTGTTAGAGGGAGCTGAGTTAAGTAGCTGCAAAGTGTTAAAAAGCAGAGGGGAGGAAATAGAAACAGCATTTCGAACTCTCTAAGAAACTCATTCCCTTACCATGTGTGAATGTCTTGTAAAAGCCTCCCCCCACCAGGTCCAGCCCTTCCAGGAACCTCGCCTGGCTGTGCTCCTCAATTTGCTCCCTTTCTCTTGCCTCTTCTCTGCTACCACCCTTTCACTTTGTACTTCTTTTTTGTTTTTTTATTTGCTTCTGGAAGCCTTGCCTCTTTATACTCCTGTTCTCTCTTATCTCTAGTCCTGCCCACCTTCGCTAGTGGCATCTGTTTCTGAGACTGCAGCCAGATCCAGGAGCCTGGGTCTGGAGGTACAGAGGCTGCATGAGATACATTTGGGACATTTGATAGTGAGTGGGAGTGGAGAAGAGGGATGGTATTGCAATGGGCCACCAAGGTTTTGTTTAAGATCCCAGAGGCCTGTGACTATCTGACACAAGGAAATCAGAGAGGGAGACCTTGAGCGTGAAGGGGCAGATGGGAGATAACTGAGGGAGCAGTTAGAGAGGAGGCAGAGTACTTCTTCCTTAAATAACATGAGGTGAAGTGCTTCTTCCTCTGGATTAAGAGGAAAGGAATAGGGCTTCCCTGGTGGTGCAGTGGTTGAGAGTCCGCCTGCCGATGCAGGGGACACCGGTTCGTGCCCCGGTCCGGGAAGATCCCACATACCGCGGAGCGGCTGGGCCCGTGAGCCATGGCCGCTGAGCCTGTGCGTCCGGAGCCTGTGCTCCGCAACGGGAGAGGCCACAACAGTGAGAGGCCTGCATACCGCAAAAACGAAAAAGAGGAAAGGAATAAATGAGGCTGGATACAAAGATTCTTGAGTGGGAAGAGAGATGAGTGGGAGCAGCTTACAGTAAGTGGTCTGGATCTTTTTAGCATTAAAGAAAGCCAGGTGGTCTGCTTAAAGCCAAGCTCAAAATTTGGTGAAGGAATTTTGGAATCACCACTCCAGAGATTTTTCTGGGGAATAATCAAGTGATGAAGGAAGAACTGCCAAGTACCAGCAAGGATCCAGTTGAAGCTGGCGTATATTTTTAGCAGACAAAGTCTGCCTTTCTCCACGATTGCTCTGCCAATACCCGAGCAGCTGGGGCTAGTGTTGACTGCTGTTAATACAGAGTTTGGATTTTAGCCAATTATATTTCAAGAAGACATTATCCTCATAGTTGTACTTAATGGTAAATCAAGATCTGATTGACTTGTTTTCCTCTCATCTTACTTGTACCTGTCAGAAGTTTGTAATTAGTGAGAGCTGCCTGTGGAATTCAATATAAGGAATTTTAATCAACAGGCTTCCATAGAACCTATTAAACTTAGCTCATTACTTTTAAAATCTGGGCTATTATGAAAAATGAAAGCTTTCAAACTTCTCGTAGCCTTCCTTTTGTTCTCAGTTTCTGTAGAGCAGTTAGGTTTTGAGGTATACACCTACTCAGGTACAATTTTGGGAAATGTTTTTGAGTAACCAGATGACAATAATACACTTCTCAAGTAGAAATTTGCTAAATGAATGGAAACAGATATCATTTAAGGACCTCTTTTTCTTTAAATATTAGGTTGAAAATGGTGTATTTGTAGCCAACCCGCTTCAGGAACGCACAATTCTAATGAGAAAAGAGGGCGAGTCTGCAAAAAGCATTAATGAGATGCTTCTGAGCAGACTTTCACGCTACCGAGCCTCGCCATCCGCAACGCTGGCTGCCCTTACCGGCTCCACCATCTCCAACACCCTGAAAGAGGACCAGGCAGGTAGGCTGCCCTTCGCTTTTTCAGCTATATATGTTTTTAAGACCTTATTTTTTAGAACAGTTTTAGGTTCGTAGCAAAAGTAAAGGAAGGTGCAGATTTCTCGTCTACCTCCTGCCCCCACACATGCACAGCCACCCTTATTATCAACATCCCCACCAGAGTGGTCCGTTTGTTACAACTGATGAACCCATCCTGACACATCATAATCACCCAGAGTCCATAGTTCACCTTAGGGTTCACTCTTGGTCTTGTACATTCTGTGGGTTTGGACAAATGCATAATGACATGTGTGCATTATTATGGCATCATATACGGTGCTTTTATTGCCTTAAAAATCCTCTGTGCTCTACCTGTTCATCCCTCCCCACCCCCCAAGCCCTGGCCACCACTGATCTTTTTATTGTCTTCATAGTTTTGCCTTTTCCAGAATGTCATGTAATTGGATTTATACAGAATGTAGCCTTTTCATATTGGCTTCTCTCACTTAGTAATATGCCTTTAAGATTCCTCCGTGCCTTTTCATGGCTTGGTACGTTCAGCTTGTGATTAGTGCATGCTGCCTGTGGAATTCAGGCAATACTTGTTATTGAGCATTTACAGTGTGCCATACAAAGCACTTTGCTTTACGTAGTTCACCGTTTTTAATGTCCTTCCAGTCATTTTTCATTTTTTTAATTCCAAGCTAATACATACTGTTGGCTGTGGACATGAATTAGCATGAATCTGTAATAATTCAAAGCAGCTCTGTGTTTAATGGTAAATACCTTATCATTACTGTTAGTATAAACTGTTTTCACATTTAGCATCTGCTTCATGAATGTAAAAAACTCATATTTAGCATCATCTTCACTAAATACATTCTTTTTTTTTAACATCTTTATTGGAATGTAATTGTTTTACAATGGTGTGTTAGTCTCTGCTGTATAACAAAGTGAATCAGCTATATGTATACATATATCCCCATATCCCCTCCCTCTTGCATCTCCCTCCCACCCTCCCTATCCCACCCCTCTAGGTGGTCACAAAGCACCGAACTGATCTCCCTGTGCTATGCAGCTGCTTCCCACTAGCTATCTGTTTTACGTTTGGTAGTGTATATATGTCAATGCCACTCTCACACTTCGTCCCAGCTTACCCTTCCCCCCTCCCCCGTGTCCTTAAGTCCATTCTCTACATCTGCATCTTTATTCCTGTCCTGCCCCTAGGTTCATCAGAACCATTTTTTTTTGACTCCATATATATGTGTTAGCATACGGTATTTGTTTTTCTCTTTCTGACTTACTTCACTCTGTATGACAGACTCTAGGTCCACCCACCTCACTACAAACAGTTCAATTTTATTTCTTTTTATGGCCAAGTAATATTCCATTGTATATATGTGCCACATCTTCTTTATCCATTCATCTGTTGCTGGACACTTAGGTTGCTTCCACGTCCTGGCTATTGTAAATAGTGCTGCAATGAATATTGTGGTACATGATTCTTTTTGAATTATGGTTTTCGCAGGGTATGTGCCCAGTAGCGGGATTGCTGGGTCATATGGTAGTTCTATTTTTAGTTTTTCTAAATACATTCTTGACCAAGAAAATGAGAGGCAAACCTTCCACAACAGAGGTTGCTTTTTCTGGAATTTGGCATTTAGTGTTTGCACTTTAATATTTGAAAATAGCATGTTTACAGAGTTTGAAAGTGAAAACAATATAAAAGGTATATGCAGAGAAATCTTACTCTCGTGTCCTGGTATAGTCAGTATTTGCCCCACCCTACCCCCTATAGGTAGCTCTATTTATTAGTTTTTGTTTATCCTGTCAGAGTTTTTTTATGCAAAGAGAAATTAAATTAATTTAGAAAGACAAATTTATGTATTTTTATTGTCCTTCTTTTCTCAATAAAAGGTAGCCTTCTAAACGCACTGTTCTGTACTTTTAAAGCAGGAATTCTTCATGGGGATAAGCCTTTCAGAGGTTCATAAATATGCTCTCCCAAAGTTTTAAATAACATATGTATCATCATAATTTTTATCAGATGTTCAAGGCCAGTTATGACCCCCCCAAAGTCAAGAACCATTATTCTTGAGGAGTTTTCATATTACATACCAACTACATGAATTTATAACAAATCATGACCTGTAGTAAAAGATCAGGCTAGAAAAAGAGCCATGTATAGAAAAATGAATCTGAATTAATATATGTTTAATGAATTTAATGCAGTTTATACGTTAATCCTTTTATATATTGAAATGTTAGGAAGAGAAAATATTTGTGATTAATTCATTGTGAGACTATCAAATTTTAAATACTTATTAGTCCATATTAGAATTTAAGGATAGTATGTTACTTCCACAGGTCTCCATTGTATCAAATGTAAGTAGGGAATTTATTAATAGTTGTTATAACTTGGGTATGTGGATAATTTGAATTATAGGAAATAGTTTGTAGAGGACAGTCCTATTACCTAAATAAACATTTTCCTGACAATCTGAAGGCTTGATCTGGGTTTGTCCCTTGGGAGAAAATTGAATACTAGCCTGCACAATAGAAATACTAAAAGGATGTTTGTTACATAAGAAAACATGGGTGATATCAGAAAGTGGACTCAGAAGGCAAGGGTATATTTAGAATCCTGTGAAAACTGGTATCTGTAACTCTAAACATGTGATTTCGCTCATACTTTTATGCACATTCTCTATGTATTCATTTAACCTGAGGTTGCTACATAAAAATTCACCAGTTATAGGCTAAGTGAACTTTTGACAATTAATTCAACATTCAGAGGGTCTAGGATTTTTAATTCTGTGATAAACTAATACCTATTACCATGTTAATAAGAGTATGTATATTAAAAACATCTTGGTGAAAACCGCGATTGTGTGGTTATGCTCTTTGTGTGGTTATGCTCACAAAGTTGCTAGTTTTTCAGTCGTTGCCCCTTTTGGGTTTCTTACTTATGGAAATTTATGCTACTGGATTTATGTCCTAAATGAAAAATATACTTGTTGGCGGCTTGGAAGTTTAAAAAATGGAGCTTTTTAGAACCACAGGCATTCAAAGCAAATGACAGATTAGGTTTCACTTGTCTAATTTTTCTAATCTAAACCATCCAAAGATAATTTTATGTCTATGTAGGCAGTCATATTTTATACCTTGACAGCTTCCTAGGTAAAGCACTCTGACTTTTGTTGCCATCGTCAATCTTCACTGGACTAATATATAGAAAATCGTTAAATTCACCCTACATTTTCAGATCCACCAGTGAGTAAGGGAAATTAAAGTACATTTTATACCTCTTGATTAAATACAATAATTATTTTCCTAATGATAGTTTATGTCACTGACCCTAAAAAAAATACATCATGGGTTATAAATTCTGTGGACATAAAGTTATTTTGTGATAGACATTGTGAAAGCTTTTATTAACTAGTTATGGGTTGAAATTTCTAGTAGATTCCATGTTCAGAGCTGTTTATAATAAATTTAATATCACAAACCTGTTAATAATTTGTTCTATATAAAATGAAAAGATCTCTACTGGAGCACAGTTTCCTAGGGGGAAACATAAACAGTAGGATTATTCTTTTATTTTGAGATTTAGTCCATGTGAGGGTTCATTCTTTTGAAAGATCTTTATGTTATTTATTTATTTATTTATTTTAACATCTTTATTGGAGTATAATTGCTCTACAGTGGTGTGTTAGTTTCTGCGTTATAACAAAGTGAATCAGCCATACGTATACATATATCCCCATATCTCTTCCTTCTTGCGTCTCCCTCCCTCCCCTCTAGGTGGTCACAAAGCACTGAGCTGATCTCCCTGTGTTATGTGCTGCTTCCCACTAGCTATCGATTTTACATTTGGTGGTGTATATATGTCCATACCACTCTCTCACTTTGTCCCAGCTTACCCTTCCCCCTCCCCGTGTCCTCAAGTCCATTGAAAGATTTTTAAAAGACATAAGGACATACTGAATACTGGGAACACCTGTGAGAAATGTTCAGATCATGTAACCAGGAGGCTTGGGACCAGGCTGTGGAGACAGAAGATCATTATTTTGCCCTTAGCTTATTATTTCTTGCTCTGTATTTTGAGTCTGAGTATATTCTTGTTAGAATTGGGGGCCCCTTTGCTATACTCTAATTTGGTTTGGTAATCAAATTAATCTGTGTGTCAACTATTTCTGCTCACCATTTTCATTCCTTTTTACCAGCGAATACTAGCTGTGGCCTTCCTCTAAAAATGCTTCGGAAGACGCCCATTTACACCTGTGGTACATACTTGGTGATGCTGGTCCCACCTCCAGGGGGATCAGGCAGCTCTGCTACCCGGTCTCTTTTTGGTGGAACAAGTGGTTTGTCATCTTTAAAAAGTAAGTGAACTTTATTTGTGGCTCTTTTCCCAATTTGTCCCTAACTTTGAAATTTAAGGTTTTTCCTAATAGTGATTTTACACTTGCTCTGTTTACAGATGCTCTTTGATAACAACAAAAAACCTTATCAGTATAATATAGGCTAGGAGGAATTAAAAATAGAATTTTTGAAAGTGGTATAATAGTACACTTCTGAAAACTATTGTCCTGTAAAATTACTAGAAATAATAATGAGGTCAGGAAGATTTTAGGAAATAATCTGTTGCTACTTTATTTACTGACACTGCAAGAACTCTACCCACTGGAGAGCTATGAAAATACGTCTGTAAATACCTCCATTTTAGGACACATAAAAATGTATATGATACAAAATAATATATGCAAAAATTCATTACTGTTAAGTGTACATGTATATATTTTTTATGTATTTCTTTTTTTTAAACATCTTTATTGGAGTATAATTGCTTTACAATGTCGTGTTAGTTTCTGCTGTATAACAGAGTGAATCAGCTATACATATGCCGCCGCATAGCACAGGGAGATCAGCTCGGTGCTTTGTGACCACCTAGAGGGGTGGGATAGGGAGGGTGGGAGGGAGACGCAAGAGGGAGCGGATATGGGGATATAAGTGTACATATATTTTTATGAAAGAGGGAGGCATACTGTAGTAATTAAAGCAATGTGATTTTGGCTTCAGAGTGGACAGATAGTTAAATTGAAGATAATATAGGGCTTCCCTGGTGGTGCAGTGGTTAAGAATCCGCCTGCCAATGTAGGGGACACAGGTTCAAACCCTGGTCTGGGAAGATCCTACATGCCACGGAGCACCTAAGCCCGTGCGCTACAACTACTGAGCCTGTGCTCTAGAGCCTGTGAGCCACAACTACTGAGCCCGTGTGCCACAACTACTGAAGCCCATGTGCCTAGAGCCCATGCTTTATAACAAGAGAAGCCACCACAATGAGAAGGCTTCACACTGCAATGAAGAGTAGCCCCTGCTCTCCGCAACCAGAGAAAAGCCCTTGGGCAGTAGCAAAGATCCAAGTCAGCCAAAAAATAAATAAATAAATAAAATAAAAATAAATCAATTAAAAAAAGAGAAAATAATATAGAATAAAAAAATGTTCCTTTTACATTGCCATTTTCTGTCTTTCTTACCTTAGGGACATCGTTTAACCCCTCTGAGCCTCGTTTTCCCATCTGAAAAAATAAAAGGCTAATAGTATCTCACATCATTGTTTGGTGATCATATGCAATAAAGTATGTTAGAGTATTTCTAAAAACAAAAACAAACCCCAAATATTCCTTTTATATATGGTAACACCTTTTTTTTTAACATTCCTTTTTCCCTTAAAGTTTGTTTAGACACATAAAATTAAAATGTTTTAAAATCAGTTTACTTATTTTCATTTCCCAAAATTTCATATTCTGTCTTTTAAAAATAATTTGGTTTTTTTTTTTTACATCTTTATTGGAGTATAATTGCTTTACAATGGTATGTTAGTTTCTGCTTTATAGCAAAGTGAATCAGTTATACATATACATAGTTCCCATATCTCTTCCCTCTTGCGTCTCCCTCCCTCCCACCCTCCCTATCCCACCCCTCTAGGTGGTCACAAAGCACCGAGCTGATCTCCCTGTGCTATGCGGCTGCTTCCCACTAGCTATCTATTTTACATTTGGTAGTGTATATAAGTCCATGCCTCTCTCTCGCTTTGTCACAGCTTACCCTTCCCCCTCCCCATAATTCCATTGAAGGATTATATTTCGCATTTAGATGTTTAAAAAAGCATTTCTTACCCAAACTTTAACCTGCAGATATAAATTTAACCTCAACAGCTTAAATAAAACCATTTATCTAGTATCAACTTAACTTTTAGGCCATTTCAAGTAGTGCACGTGTTTGGGATTTAGATACTTATAACAACTCCAAAACTCTTTTGTCTTTACTTTTTAAAAATTTATTTAAATATTTATTTTCTTTATTTGGTTGCACCAGGTCTTGGTTGCAGCAGGCGTGCTCCTTAGTTGCAGCTTGCAGGCTCCTTAGTTGCTGCTGGCTGGCTCCTTAGTTGCGGCCAGCAGGACCCTTAGTTGCAGCCAGTGGGCTCCTTAGTTGCGGCTCGCTGGCTTCTTAGTTGCGGCACGTAGGGTCCTTAGTTGCAGCAGGCGGGCTCCTTAGTTGTGGCTCGCAGGCTTCTGAGTTGCAGCTCGTCAGCTCCTTAGTTGTGGCATGCGAATTCTTAGTTGCGACATGCATACAGCATCTAGTTCCCTGACCAGGGATCGAACCTGGGCCCCCTGCATTGGGAGCGCAGAGTCTTAACCACTGCGCCACCAGGGAAGTCTTCTTTTTTGCTTTTAGAATCAAATGGGTTAGACTTTTTCTCAACAGCCTGTTTTCTCTAACATGTGACCAGGATGCCTCCTTTAGCCCTCGGGTAAATGATGTAAATTTACTACTCACTTCAAAAACAAAAAACAGCTTTATTGAGTTATAACTTACATACCATAAAATTTACCCCTTTAAAGTATACAGTTCAGTGGTTTTTAATATATTCAGAGTTGTCAAGCCATCACCACAATCTAATTCTAGAACATTTCCATCACTCTAAAAAGATACCCCATACCCATTAGCAGTCAGTCCCTTTATCCCCCCCTTTCCCCAGCCCCTGGCATCCACCAATCTACTTTCTGACTCTATGGATTTACCTATTCTGGACTTTTCAAATATATGGAATTATACAATATATGTGCTTTTGTGACTGGCTTTTTTTTTTTTTTTTAAGCGTAATGTTTCCAAGGTTCACCCATGTTGTAGCACAAATCATTACTTCATTTCTTTTTATGGCCAAATCATACTTGATTGTATGAATATAATCCATTGACATTTGAGTTGTTTCTGCTTTTTGACTGTTTTGAATAATGCTGCTATGAACATTCATGTACAAGTTTTTGCGTAGACATGTTGTCATTTCTCTTGGGTATATGTGTAGGAGTAGAATTCTGGGTCATGTGGTACCTGTATGTTTAAGCTTCGGAGGGACTGCTAAACTGTTTTCCAGAACGGCTATACCATTTTAGAGTCTCATTAGCAATGGCTCCAATTTTTCCACATCCTCTCTGACATTTGTTATTTTTCTTTTTTTTTCTTAATAGCTGTACTCCATAGTGGGTATGAAGTGGTATCTCATTGTGGTGTTGATTTGCATTTCCCTAACAACTAATGATGTTGAACATCTTTTCTTGTGCTGATTGGCCATTTGTATATGTTCTTTGGAGAAATATCTATTCAAATCCTTTGTCCATTTTAAAATTGGGTTATTTGTCTTTTTATTGACCATTAATCATCTGAAACTCTTCTTTAGTCTTTTTGGCATGGTTTTTTCCACTCACCTGAGATTAGCCCCATTTGATTAAAACAAGCCTTCACGGTGCCATTTTTTTCATGAGGATATAGCTTACCCAGTGATTCTATTTTAGACCAACAAATAAATAAATGTTTAAATTTCTTCTATGTCCTGTTCCACATTGATCACTGTGGTGGCTACTCAGTGAGTGGGAAAAGTGGTGCTTGCCTTGAGGAGCTCATAGGCTGGTTGGGAGAAATGATGCAGGTGTGTGAAACAACTAGAAAATGATATACAATGCTGTATCACTGCCTGAACCATGGGGAGCAGATGTAAGTGCTGCAGAATCAGAGGAAGAAAGGGTCATTGTTGAGTGGGGTAGAGGGGAGAGACTTCATGAAGTTTTGAGTTTAAGTCATGAAAAATGGCTGTTATTCATATAAGTGGCCACGTAGGGGAAAGGCATATGCATGGTAAATACAATGAAAAAGAGATTTGGAGAAGACCATTTTGTTGGTGTGCAGGACAGAACAATAGAAAAGAAACAAAGGGTACAGTTTAGATTATAGCTCAAGTCAGGCGTGATGAGAATCTGGATTACTAGGGTGATGGGAATAAGAAAAAGGAACTTGAGAGACAGTGCTAGAATTTTCTGTTGGAAAGTGGGGAAGAAAGTTATATCAATAATAGCAGCTAGGCCCTTCTGCCATGGCAGCCATTGAAGAGCAGCCGCCATGGCTTCTTGCTGCCCCATGGCCGTGGGCCTCAACAAGGGCCACCAGGTGACCAAGAACATGAGCAAGCTGAGGCACAGCCCTGCAAGATGTGATCCAAAAGGTGTGTGGCTTTGCCCCTTAGGAGCTGCATGCCATGGAGTGGCATGCCAGGGTCTCCAAGAACAAGCAGGCCCTCAAGTTCATCCAGAAAAGGGTGGGGACATACATCTGTGCCAAGAGGAAGCAAGAGGAGCTGAGGAGTGTCCTGGCCGCCATGAGGAAAGCAGCAGCCACGATAAAACCTTCTCAGGAAAAAAAAAAAAAAAAAGCAGATCCTTGATATATTTAAACTCATTTAATCTTCACAATAACTGTATAAAGTAGGTAACTTTTATTATCTCCACTTTACACATGGGGAAACTGAGAGGTTCAGTAAATTTCCCAGGGTCACACAGAAGTGGTAGAGCTGGAATTCAGATTCAGAATCCTAAAGCTCATGCTTGTCATCACTACACTTCCCTGTGTTAAGGGAAAAGGCTGAAGTGTTTCCAAGTTTTAGAGACAGGGCTTGGAAGGATAGCAACTAAACATTCACTAACCTGTTTTGAGCATCAAATATATGTAAATATTGTAAATATTTCTTGTAAATATTGTTACCTTGTGATGTTAATAATCATAACCCCGTTTGCAATTACCCTTTTGACAATCTATCTTGAAAAAAACCTGTATGTAAAAGTTGCCATTTTAAAAACACTTTCAAAAATATGGTTCACCGTATTGGAAAAGGCTTTATGACAGTTTTCTTTTTGTGGTCTTAATGTGTGTCTTCTGTCTCCTCATTGTTACCACTGATAGACAACCAAAAAAGATGTGATTTTTTTTTTTTTTTTTTTTTGCGGGCCTCTCACCGCTGTGGCCTCTCCCGTTGTGGAACAGCAGGCTCCGGACGCGCAGGCCCAGCAGCCATGGCCCACAGGCGCAGCCGCTCCGCGGCACGTGGGATCCTCCCGGACCGGGGCACGAACCCACGTCCCCTGCATCTGCAGGCGGACTCCCAACCACTGCGCCACCAGGGAAGCCCAAGATGTGATTTTTATAAAGTCTTGTTAAGAGGCTAAAGTTTAAGCTAACCATCATCTTAAGGCTTATTAAACAGCTTAATATTTGTTTCTGAAGTCCTAGCTTCTAGCTTGGTGTATAATATTTCGGATGGTCAGTTCACAAGTCGTGCCGATCTCATAGATGCTGCTGGAAGCTCATTGGGGCGTGGTGCTCTTGTACCAGGATTGGGTAAGAAATAAATGCCCACATTTATTTTCCTTGGAAAATTCAAAATTTAAGCAATTTCTCTTAAAAACTCTTGCTAATTCTCTATGGTATTCTAGTTTCCTTGAAAGAATTTTTTTATGCTACTCTTTAATTGTGAGGATTAGTATAAGAAATTGTCATATGTGAAATTCCTCTGCATAAATTACTATTGAAGATACTGTCCATTAGGTTGTGTAATGTTGTCTATAACAAATTCTTCTTAAAGTTTATGCCATTAAAAAGGTTTATTTCCCTTGAGGGATTAGTATACTTCTTATTGTTAGAAAATGAGCATTATGTTAGCGCATTGGATTTTCTCTTTGCCTTGGCACCTAGGGAGCTCATATCTAAGTTTTGGGCTCAGTTACTAAGGCTTTTACTGTGTGTTAATGTTAATTAGCCCTGTTGTACCTGGGTTTTACTGTAAGCCACTTAAATCCTTTTTGGAATTAAAAAGGTCACATGTAAGTCAGTTACTAAAAACTTTCTATTCCATGAGGCTTATTCCATTCTCACATATGAGTTAAGCCGAGTAGACATTGAATCCTGCCTTCCTACTGAGCCCCAATCTAATGCTTTGCCAGCATTGGGGGGATGTGGGATGTGGCTTGCCAGCACTGGGGAGAATCCTTGCCCTTTCATTCTTTAGCACTGCTTATGAGAAGTATGTATCAAGCAGTCAATGGTATGATAGTTGAATAAAGGATGTTCTTTTTGCAGGTGCCTGTTACGATACAGTGAACAACATGCTATGGACATGCTCGAATGACTATATCGATCAATGGTGTAATCCTGGGAATCAGGCCTTCCATTACGTCTGTCAGAGACTTGGAGTCAGCCATATCATCACTGAGCCCAAAGGTAAGGTGCACTCATAGTCCTACAGGAAGAGATTTTTCCCCCATGAAATAGGAGAGAGTACAGCAGCATTAGTAAGTGGCAACATAGCCCAAGCAGCAAAATGTGTCAACAGCCTTCCCTCTTTGAATTTAGAAACCTAGAATTCTTATTATCTGATGGGTTTATGATTAAGTAAATAAGTGTGTAAATAAATAGAGCTTTTGAGGTGGTCCACAGACTTTTTTAAAGGAAAATTGTTATGTCCCTTCTGAAATTGTCAGAACTTTGGGACAGAAGTTCGTTCTTTATTTGTACTTGGTGTGGGATTATATATGCTGTTATAATGTTTTGCATTAATAACAACTTACTTATACACAGACTTACAATTTTGATAGACTATCTGGTAAAGGACCTTTATATTTCTTAATATTAAGATTCTTAATATAAGTTAATATTAACGTAAAATCTTTTGACTTCAAAGTCAACTATAGTGGTATATATGGTGTAGTGAGTAGCTCAGCAAATCCTCTCCTGATAAAGCAATGATAAAATGGACTGAATTACCAAAAATAACTATTTCTATAAAATTAAAATGCCAACTAAAAAAAAATTAACTATTTCTAGGCTCTGGAAGTTGACCAAAGGCATATACCAAATTGAGATACGGTATTCATAAAAAAAAAAAACCCCACTGAACTTTGGCTAAGAACAGTAGAAGTCTGTGATGTTCTTAGCTGCGGACACTCCTGTCCCCTACCTTAAGCTCGGTCAGTGCAGTAATTCCATCAGGGTGGGGCAGATCATGGAAGCCAGCAGCTTGGCTGCTAGAAGGGGCTGACTGATTTGGAGCAGAGCATGGAAAAAAACTCACACACAGCAGCAATGTCAGTAACAGTAGTGGTCTTGGTGGCAAACAAACAGCGACAACCAGTGGCTTAGCTAGCCTGAGGTTGTGGTCCTGGTTAGGGCAAGCATCGAACCAGCAAACTAGCCAGAAATTTACTAGTGAGATGTGGGTAGTGAGAAAGCTACAAAGGGCCTTCGTAAGCTCCCCAAACATCTGCAGAGAAGACGCCAGAGAAGGCCCAAGTTCACACAAGCCTGGCTGAAAATGAGCCTGCATACACATGCAGAGATTTGAGAGGGCCCACAGAAGGTGAAAAGCACAGAATAGTTTAAAACTGCCTAAACTTTGATGTGCTTCCCCCAGAAAACGTGGCCTCCATCCAGGGTGGAAGTATTACTGGCTCAGGGTGTTTGAGCACAACCTCTGACTCAGACGAGGTAACCACTAGGAAGGCAGGCTTAAAAATAAAAATGACAATAATAAAAATAAACAAATGAAAGAAAGTAAAAACGAAAATAGAAATAAGAATTTAAGAAAACAAAGTGAGCGGAGGAGAAATCAGTAGCTAAACACTGCAGGCAAAACTCAGATATTAGACTTAGCAGATGAAGACTCCAAAGCAGCCTTTAGAAGTAAATTCAAAGAACTAAAGGAAACCATGTTTAAAAGATTAAAGAAAAATATGATGACCATGAATAAACAGAGAATTTCAACACAGAATTTATTTAAAAAAAACAAAAAAAAAGACAAAAGAACCAGTTGGAAATTCTGGATTTGAAAAGTTCAATGACTGAAGAGAAAAAAATCACTGGAGTAGCTCTATAGCAGATTTGAGATGGTGGGAGAAATAATCAGCAAACTTGGATATAGATGGATAGAGTTATCCTATCTGAAGAATAGAAGAAGACACTTTTAAGGAATACCAGTCAGATATTTTGTAGAATTTCCCTCAGTTTGGGGTCATCTGTTGTTTCGTCCTTTAAAACTGAGGTTATAGATTTGGGGGAAGAACACCACAGAGGTGAAGTGCTTTTCTCATTACATCATATCACAGGGTACATGATAGCAGCATGACTTATTACTAGTGATATTAAAATTGATCACTTGGTTTAAATGCCAGCTTTCTTCACTGCAGAGTGAAGAAAGCTTCTTCCCCTTCCATATTCAATTTGTTAGAAGCAAGACATTAAGCCCACACTCATGGGAAGGGGAATTAAGCTTCACCTCCTGGAAGGAAAAGCATCAGAGACATATGTTAATTACCACAGTAATTAATATTTTGGAGGAGGTGATACTTTGAGACTTTGGAATTATCTATTAGATTTTCTGTTTCTTCTTGTGTTTGTCTTGGTAGTTGTGTCTTTCTAGAAATTTGTGCATTTTATCTAAGTTTTCTATTTTTTCCTTTTTTTTTTTTTTTTTTTTTTGGGGTACGCGGGCCTCTCGCTGCCGCGGCCTCTCCCATTGCCGAGCACAGGCTCCAGACGGGCAGGCTCAGCGGCCATGGCTCATGGGCCCAGCCGCTCCGCGGCATGTGGGATCTTCCCAGACTGGGGCACAAAACTGTGTCCCCTGCATCAGCAGGTGGACTCTCAACCACTGCACCACCAGGGAAGCCCTAAGTTTTCTTATTTGTTAGCATAAAGTTGCTCCTAGTATTATAATTAGTTTAATTTTTATAGGATCAGTAATAATTTCTCTGCTTTCACTCTTGATTTTGGTATTTGTATAAATTTAATAAAAAACATTGTTTTGTGCACTTAGAATGGGTGAACTTCATGGTATGTGTAAATTGTATCTTGTAAAACAGCAAAAAAGAAGAAATTTATATATTGTGACTCCCTAATTATTATCTCCAAGCCTCTTGCCTCAACTCCAGTCTATGTATTCGTCTCTACTTGGATATCTAACATCTTCAACTTAACATGTCAAAAACAAACTCCCTGTATCTCCCCCCTACAAATCTACACCTACCGGGTCCTCCATATTCCAGTATATGGATCACTATTCTTTCATATGCTCAGACCAAAAAATTAAGTTACCTTTGACTTTCTTTCTCTAATACCCCACATCCAAATGGACATCAGCAAATCCTGTCAGCTCCCATCTTCAAGATGTATTCCAAGTCTAACCATTTCCCTCTATCTCTGCTGCTACAACTCTAGTCTAGGCCATCATCTTCACCCAGATTATCATAGTAGCCCCCTCACTGGTCTTCCTATTTCCCCTGCAGTCGCCCTCCTCCACCCTGCTTAGGCTTACCTCCACACGGCAGCCAGAGTCTTTTACAATGTACATAGTCAGATCTGTCACTCTTCTGCTCAGACACCTCCACTGGCTTCCCATCTAACTCAGAATGAAATTTAAAGACCTAAGTTATTTGGGTAGATTCCCAAAGCTACCTTTCAAAAAGTGTTTGGTGAAGACGAACAATACGAGCCTGAATTCTGTTGTTGTGAGATCAAGGACTCATAAAGGCACAGAAGAGAGGGGGACCCAGCCAGGCCTTAGGGTTAACATGCAATTGAAAAGTTTAGTTTTGGCTGGGTTTACCTTCTGATAGGTTTTCCTTGAGTCCTTTCCTCATAGCTCACGGTGCCCACAATCCTTTTGCAGCTCTAAGGTCACCCCACCCAAGCCTGACTCTCCAAGGTTACCTACTTTCTTGTTTCTTTTATGCAGTTCATTTCAGCTGGTTTAAGGAAAAAAGCAATCTTTTTTTCCTGTACTTTGCCTGTTTAGATTATTTTCACCTCCATTCCCTGAATGTCTATAACTATGATGAGGCATTCATTATTATATAAGAGGATGCTGGTCAGTTCTCTTTAACCAAGGTTGAACTGATGTCTGTCTAGGCTGTGGTAACTAAATGAGATCAGACTGTGTAAAATATTTGAGGTACCATGGGAGGAGATATTTCTCAGCTGGAGAGGGTGGTGGGTGTTACCAGAGAGGAGGCATAGAAGATGAAGAGATTTTTCTAGAATAGTTACCACCATGGGATCTGAGCTGAGATGGCTTGAATTCAAATCCCAGCTCTACCACTTAGTAGCTGTGTGACCTAGGGCGAGTTACTGAACCTCTCTAATTCTTGAGTCACTCCTCTACAAAACAGGGCTAAAATAGTCTAAGTTGATAATGATATTGTAAGGTAAAGCATGTAAAGCATTCAGCCCATTGTCTAGCATATAGAAAGGACTCAAGAAGTGGTAGCTACTTATGCCCTTTAAAAAAATGGAAATTCCCAGGTGTTTTCACCCCAGCATTCTGTGGCAGGGAAAAGGGTTCTCCAGGTAGTGGGAGAGATTGAAGGCAAGATAGTCTCTTCTGGTGTGCGTGCACCTTTTGCAAGTCAGAGGTATGTTCCTTGGTGGCCACCCAGAGATGTCTTTCCTCACTGACTTTCCTTTTCATCTTCTAGAAGAGGCTATAACCACGAATGAGGTTATAAACCAATTATTGCACCATGTTGGTGCGATGTGCATACACCAACTCAATCTTCTTGCTACCAACCCCAATCTTCCAATCACAAGTGTCTTGGGCAAGCAGCATCCAATTGAAGCACACCATCTTAGCAGTATTTGTGACATTATGGAGAAGGCCATGGTTAATGGAGACACCTGTATCATACGCTGCATTCTCGTTGTCTTTCAGGTAAATACACTGTTTTGAGATAAATAAAATAGAGAAAAAGAAACACAAACCTTGGCTTCAGTCAGCTAATTTCTACCAGAAGAAAAATGTAATAACATTCCTGTTTTGCATCTTACCACATTCTAATCCTGTAATTAGAATTATCATCATATTCATAGCACTGCAGTTAATGGAGTATTGCTATATGTACTGATATATACTCATTGCAAGTAATATATGTAAAACATTTACTGTAATTATACCATTACGCAGTAAAAGCGATTGTGGTTAAAAATCCACCTGGGTATTCATTCATAAGAATAACTAGTGTGAAAAAAAAAAAGAATAACTAGCGTGTTCTTTTTTCATAGGGATAATTTTATCCCCAGTAGAATTAGCATTTTCAGATATACCCCTTATGTTTCTGTAGGTGGTGTTTAAATTTTTCTTCAGCCCACAAACTGAAAGGAATCGAGACATCATTCGACGGTCAGGGTTGCTTCTTTGGCAGTTGTTGATGGCACCAAAAGATCAAATTTGCCCTGAAATTCAGAAGGAAGTCTGCCTTGCCATCAGGTAATCAGCACCCGATTTTCTCAGTGCTCTCTGCAGAGGGCTTCTTCTGCACTACATTGTAACTTTCCCTTCAGACTGGTTGCCTGGATGTCTCTTACCCCATCCCACAGTCAGGACCTCACGTGTAGAGGATAATCTAACTGGAGAGAAGTTTGTGGCCCCACTCCCAGAGGACTCAGGCTGTCCACGTACATACACTCCTCATCTCACTTTCGGATCTTAAAACAAGACCAGAAAAAAATCCCTTTAAATAGATATTTTGGTGGTTTGCAACTGGATGTTCTTCTCATTTGGGTCAAAGTGTGGCAAGGTGGTTAAGAAACAGGCTTTGGCAGCAGATAGACCTGGATTCTAGTCTTTGCTCTGCCACTGACTTCCCAAATGATTTTTTGGCACATTCTGCATACAGCTAGTTTGACTACATTGACTTTTTTTTTTTTAATTTTATTGGGGTATAGTTGCTTTACAGTGTTGTGTTAGTTTCTGCTGTACAGCAAAGTGAATCAGCTATACGTATACATATCTCCCCTCTTTTTTGGATTTCCATACATTGACTTTTTATAGCTCAATTCTCTTTAACCAGTTCTGCATCTAGCCTCAGATAAGTTATCATTTTGGTAATTCACAAGTATGAGAAGGAGAGGGATACTGTTTATCAGGGAGGTCATTGGACTACATCACAACAATGAATTTAGTTTCAGTTGCTTTCTTAGTGGTGAAACTGTACTCAAACTGGCATCTTTTAATAAAAATTTAAATATTTAGAATTTGGATTTTCTAGAACGTGTTTAAAAGCTTTTCGACTTTTCTGTCATTTCAGCTCTGGTTTAAATATCTTGTACCCAGGTGAAACTGAAATCAATAACTTACTTAAGCTGGTCTTAACAGAAGGTGAGAATTATCCTTTAATTACCCTTGAAAAAACAACCTTTTTTGTCCCTAAAGAAATGACTGAATTTTATTTTATTTTTCTTCATATCTGTTAGTCAACGTTATTTTATAAACTTCCCTCTTAGGAGTGCTTTTGCTGCATCGCATAAGTTTTGGGTCGTCATGTTTTTGTTGTCATTTGTTTCTATGTATTTTTTGATTTCCTCCTTGATTTCTTCAGTGATCTCTTGCTTATTTAATAGCAGATTGTTTAGCCTCGTGTGTTTGTGTTTTCTACAGTTTTTTTCCTGTAATTGATTTCTAATCTCACAGTGTTGTGGCTGGAAAAAATGCTTGATATGATTTCAGTGTTCTTAAATTTACCGAGGCTTGATCTCAGTGTTATTTTTAAAATGCACATATGCCAACACTTAAACTAGATGGAAAGCAGAAACCATGTTCTATGTATTGTCAAGTTTTATAAACCTCTTTCTATCCCCACTGTGTAGCATAATGTACCTCACTGTAGATGTTTAATGAACATTAAAGATAATGATTTCTTGGGATTTCTAAGCCAGTTTTTTCCCCACACATTAAAATCCAACTTTGAAAGTTAGACTCAATGACAATGACAAAATTCACCATGTTAAAGACACCCTGCATTTATAAGCAATATTAGTTTGAGGAATTAGAAATCACATTTCCTGAAATGTCAAGACAGTAACTACACTTAAATCAGGATGTACTGGTTAAAGAAAGTCTGACTGGTTGTGATACAGTTTTTGCTGCTGTTGTTTGTGTAAGTACATATGCCTGGTGCCCCTAGATTGTCGACAGTCTGCTCATTTAAAAACTTTTTTAAAATAACATCAGTTTTCTAAGTGTAATTATCAAGGTAGTTTATGGAGCTTTGTTCTGTGTTAGGAGAGAGAAATAGCGGCCTCTCCCAGCTGCGGGATGTGATCCTAACCAATTTAGCTGAACAGCTTCAAAACAACCGATTTGGCAGCGAGGAGGATGATCATTACAGGTGATGTGATGCTGTGTTATTCACTGCTAGCCTTTTCTATGTGTTTTTCTCAGTAATTAATTTACAGTTGAATGTGTTTGATCAACTTTAGTCTCCTGTAATATCCTATATGATAATTGGCGTGTTAAGTCTAAAGTGTGGATCAGTTGAAAGGTAATAAATCCCACAGTTGCCCTAAGAAATGATAATAGCACATTTCAGTTTAATGAGTATAACAACTTGAGCCTGGAAGAAGGGTACTTAGCAGAAATAACAGGTGGAGCTTATTTAAGAAATCTTGGTGGAGGGTGTCATCAAACTGCTGGTCTGTGAGAGAGGGTGAAGGTGTGGTTCGAGCTGGTGAGGGGAAGAAGGTGTGTCTCTCAAGCTATTTATAAAATACTTGAACTAGGTGCTTAAGTACCATTGTGTTTCCATAAATTTGATTCAGATAATATACCTAGTTGTTAGAATCATCACTGAGTAAGATGGTTTACTTAGAGAACCAGTGAATTTTGTATCTTCTATTTGTCATCTTGTACCCATTGTATAAATTTTATCCTTTTATTATTAAACCATTATTATCTTATTGTTACATTTTTCCTGCATTTTAAAGACTAAATGACGAACTTTTACACTACATTCTGAAGATTGTTGTACGAGAATCCTGTATCTTAATCACCAAGTGCCAAACTGTCTCTAAAGATGATTTTCAAAAACTCCTTTCAACTGTGCCTGTAAGTAAAAATGTGTTTAATGAAAGCAAAATTATATCAAGTTTCCCTGTTTTCATTTTACTGTATTGAAGTGTGTGTGTACACACATACTTTGCAAGGACAGACTTAATTGATGAAAGTCAATGAATGACTGTGCTTGTCTTAGAAATGTAGAAATAGACAAATCCACTTCAAGTACTTTCTCAAAAGACTTTATTCCTCCTGCTTAAATGTCTTGATGCAATAAATTGTTAGACTGAATTTGGATGTTTTCATTGTGTTTAAAATACTGGGTGGGGATTTCCCTTCTATTAATTTTTAATTTAGCATTGTTTTCTAAACCATCAGTGTTTTACAGAAACTGATAAGAAATAAAAGATTCTTTTAAGGGTTTGGGTAGAGTCTTCTCTCATGGAGATGCATGTGAGGGGAAGCGTGGGTAGGAAGAATTAATTATTAAGAGGCAAAAATTCAAGTATTGGAGTGATTAGTGAGAAATATGTAGCAGAAGGCAGAAAGTTATGGTAAATGTGTCAAATTATGTATCAAAAGCCATGGGGAAATAAGTCACCTGAGAAACTAACTTGGTCTGTTTTCTGTACTTTCTCTTTTGCTTCCCTTGTCGAAATCTTTAAAAAACATGAGGATTACATGAGCCCTTCTTTCAGTAGGGTTTAGGTCATTTAAACGCCCTTATTTGTATTAAAGGCTGCATCCTCCTGCCTGCGCTATCTGATGGCAGTTCAGAACCACCTTCTCAGTAACACTGTTTTGATTAAACCTGATGAGAATGATGACAGTGACAACTCCTTGCAGGGAGAGACATTGAAGGTACAGGTAAACACCAAGCTTTATTCTAACGATGCTTTCTACCCAGTGTGTAAAGCACAGCTTAAATGGCTAAATTTCTGTGTATTATGACGTCAGATTTCACCATGTGGCTTATATTTTTGTGCGAGGTAATATTAGGTCTCTCATTTCATAGATTTTTATGTCATTGCACAGTGGTTACCACATTTGTGACACTCTCATAATGTGTTATCCACGTGCTCCTGTCAGTCTTTTTGTGCCTTTGTTTATTTTCATCTCTTTTTAAGAACTATAAAATACGGCACTTACAAGTGATCTCATACGCACCTGAAAGTTTTATATATAAATATATATATATATCTGTATGTATATGTATATAGATATAGATAAATCAGGGAGCATAACATTTTAAAACAGTTTTGACATTTTGGCTGGTTTATTATGTTCTCTTGATTCAAATAATTTTAAAAGGTGATAATTTTCTCACAATCCTTATGTTGAATAATTTCTGAACCTATAGTTCATTCCATTTTCTGTAATTATTTTTAAGTTAGCTTCTGTGTAAACTCAATAATTTGTTCCCACATGGCAATTTATAGCAATCCACAGATTTTTTTTTTATAGCCGTGGTTGTTATAATTTTGACAGATGCTTGAGGCTGTTGTTTGCATTGTTCTTCAGAATTTTATCTTTGTGGGAGAATTAGAGAAATCAATAACTCGATTCTTCCTTAAAATGTTGACTAAAACACACTGAAAAATTAACTAAGGAAGCCATAATTAAAGATAAAAGCCACTATAGTTTGCCCTTTTCTTACCCCTTTTATGCATATATACTATATAAATAAGAGATTTTACATACCTGCTAGTTCATATTTATGGGTTTATCTCATTATGTAATCAATTTTTAAACAGGCAGAAATACCTGAATTAATCATTTAAATTGCTGACACTATTTATTAACTTACCTTGCCTTAGTTTCCTAATCAGTAAAAAGGGGCCATAACATCTCCCTTGTGAGGCTGCAGTGGGGATTAGAGCTGAGGCCTGTGCAGTAGCTGGATGTGCTGCTGCCGGCATGTAGTCAGTAGGTGAAGGCTGATCGGGTTGATTAGTATGACTTAAGCCATGATTTTTCTCATCTAGTCAGTTCAGAATTCCTTTTCTCTTAATGATAAAAATATCTAAATAATACCCCAAAAAGACTCCAGAAAATTCCAACAATGAAAACCAGTGTTTTTTATTTGAAAGGTTAAATGTTATAAGTTCTTAATTAACCCATGGAAGGAAATACTCTTGGTAAAGGCAGAGTAGGCTGGCTTATCTAGGAATTCTGGGAAAAATAAAAGATACAGATTTCACCTAAAGGGTTAGTTTGGTTGTATTTTTTTTTCCCTAATAGAAAATAACCATAAACTAAACATTTCTATGATCTTAACTAGTGTTTCTTAACACATTATTTAGTATTTGTACTCCCGTGAACGCTCCAATAGTTATTTTTAATGTTTAATAGCCTGTAACTGCCTGCTACTTTAGTTGAATTTTTTAACTTGCCTCTTTTCAAGTGTAATGTTTTAAATCATTAAGTAAAAAGGTCACTTGTACTGTTTCAGAATGTTGTGTTTTTGTCTCATTTTATTCACCGCCTATACATGCGCCTTTTACTGTTCTGTTTTTCTCTTTAGCTATCCTCATACCACCCAAGGCAATCTTCCACCTGGACATTTTCTGGGCTGGCCACCGGGAGCTCTCTTGTGCTGGAGGGGATGGGAGAAATGCCTTTTCTCCTGGGGACTCGGTGTGCTGCCCGTGAAATACTGCGTATTTCTGTCAGCACTCCAGACCTTAGCCTCCCAACTCAAATTGTTACTTGCCATCCTAGCGGAACTTACTGCTTTGGGCTTATTCTGGCCACCTCATTATTTAATTTGGAAATGCATCATTAAATACATCATTTCATGTTGTGATTGTAAGTGTATATTCATCACAAAGCTTAAAAATAATTTTATGATATTTTCTACCTAGGAGCTAAAGGTCAGTATTTTGGCTCTTGCCACCCAAATCCTGACTGGATGTGATGAAGTGTTGGAAATGCTACAGCAGGTCACAACTGCCCTCATAAATAGTGACATAGCTGACCGGGAGCAGAGGTGAGGAAATGGGTTGTGAACTGTGACC
This sequence comes from Phocoena sinus, assembly GCF_008692025.1. NCBI lineage: Eukaryota > Metazoa > Chordata > Mammalia > Artiodactyla > Phocoenidae > Phocoena > Phocoena sinus. The sequence continues at coordinate 73,989,158 of NC_045776.1, read as the reverse complement.
TGCTGCCATTCAGGAAGAAGAATTTGCTTATGAAAGGGAAATCTTTTAGAAGAGAACATCAAATGTTCATTGAATATAGAGGGATCTTTGTGAGAACAGATTGAAATGGCAAGTGTTTCAAAGCTAAACACAGTTGAACTTTCAATTAATGGTGCTTTTAGGTGGGACTGGGCTGACAACCACGATCTAAGGGTAGCAAGGTGTGGTGGACACCATCGTCTCTGTCACTTGGGTCTTCTACCATCAACACTCCCAAATTGGCCTTTCCTTTGATTATCTAACTCAGCACTATGTGCACTTAGTTCCCTTATGGTAAGTACTTTAGGGAGGTAGAAGTGACTTAGTGATACAGATAATTAACTGCTAATGCAAAAGATGACACTGACATGATATCTCAAGATTTTACTGTAATTTTATTTCTCCAAATACAGGAGTAATCTATGTATAGGGTAAACTTCTCTTTCCTAGTATTAAAGCTCTTTCTCCATACTCCCCATTAAAATTTCTGCTGTGGTTTGTTGTCAGAGATGAGTTACATCCTGTGTTCGTTGATGATTTCAGTGTTGAGATGCTGATCTGAAACAATCATGCGGTGTGTTTTTCCTCCAGTAACCCTGTCTGTCCCATGTCCCTGTTTCTCGCCTACTCCCAGAGAGTAGGTGGGCAGGTTGGAACTGAGAATAATATAATCCAGAAAGGAGTTGCACTGGGGCTTGTTAGGACATGTAAGGTTCACTGCTGGCACGTGGTGCAGATCTGCCCTGGGGAGGAAGTACAGTCTGAGAGCTGGGGAGATGTGGGGGTTGGTTCCGGTTCCAGCCCCAGCACCCTAAGCAGTTTTAGAAAATTTACATAACACACATGTTTCTTCGGGTGAGTCATATACCTTAATTCTTCTAGCAGAGGATTGGGATATTAAGAGTGTGATTTTAGGTGATCATTTCATAATATACACATATATCAAATCATTAATTGTACACCTTAAATTTATACAGTGATGTCAGTTATATATCAGTAAAACCGGCGGGGGGGTGGAAAGAACGTGATTTTAAAGGCAGATTAAAAATCTGCCTGCCACTGTCCCCGACATGAACCAGTTTCTCTAGGTCAGAAGTGGGTATCGCTGCTCTGGGCAGCTGAGTCAGTGTTGTAGCCATTCACTGGCTCCTTATCAGAGACTCAGTGCAGCACTGTGACCTGCAGCCCCAGAGGCAAGGAGACTTGGCAGGTGGTAACTAGAGTAGCTGTTTGCATTTTAGAACCCATTTATAAAGTGCTTCGAAGGTGCTGTGAAATGCACCATGTAAACTTTTTGGGGGGCAAAATCACAGGTCGGAGGTGAAATCTATTACTAGATTTCTGTTCTCTCCCTCTCCCTCATGGAAGGAGGGAAATTTGTAGACTGAATTGCTGTAAAGGTAAGTGCTTAGCTAGTTTAAGGAGGTGCAGTTTAAGAGAATTTGTCAGATAAGAATGATAATAGCTTCTTTACATGCTTGGGAACTGCTTAAGCTGTGTGTTTTCTTGAACTTTCGTAGGTTAAAAGGCTTGGAACAAGTTACTAAGGCTACTATGCTCGGTCACCTTCTTCCTGTGTTACTGACCTCCCTGATGCATCCAAATTTACAGACTCTGACCATGGCCGATGCCCTGATGCCTCAGCTAGTGCAGCTGGTACTTTATACCAGTCAGGTATGATCCTAGGCGTGCCAAAGTGAACTGCTCTTCAGGAGCAGGAAATAAAGCAGAATAAAGGTGGAATGAAGAAAAACATTGTGTCCTAAAAAATAAGCTGAAATATTAAAGGAAAACATGTAATTTGTTAGACTGAATTACTTACTGCAATCTTTTAACAAATATTAATTGCCGGTCAGCTGTAAAAATGCTGTCTACGATGCAGCTGAGATCCTTTCATTATATTTAGTCTCCTGAGCCCTTGCTGGATATTGGTAACGAATATAAATGATATATTCCATTCCAATGTTAAATAAAACAGTATTAAGTGGTCTAAGTAGCAAAGCATTTCTTAGTGAAAGAGAGCAGGCTAGGATTGTAAAAAGATGATTTAAGTGAGAATTCTAAGTTTGGCTGTAGTACCATCCCAATAACTGACAAGTAAGCACTTTAGGACATGATGATTTTGTGTTTCAGACGGCTTTGCTGCTCAAAACCCAGTGTCCGGTTTTTGCTGAGGTGGGCTGTTCCCCATGTGGTGCATCAGACCAGAAGGGCAGGCTGTTCCCTGATGAGAGGTAAGGGATGCTGCTTCCTTGCAGGAACCTCTGCCACGTTTTCTTCTGGTGAAAGCCTAGTACTCCTTTTACAACAATGATTTTTCTAACTGGGAAAAGAAGGAGACTTCAGGGGCAAAATTTTACAGATAATTATAGAATTGCTTTGGAGATTATAAGAACAGGTTAGAACAAATTTCCCCACAGATCAAGAGATTAGTTCAAAACTGAAAAGTTCTCGTATACAAATAATGGAGATGTTTGACTTTGGCAGACAGTTTGACAGTTTTTTAAAAAGTAAACATACATCTACCATATGACCCAGCTATTCCACTTCTAGGTATGTGCACAAAAGAAAAGAAAGCACAGATTCTTTGTGAAGGTTCATTAACAGCTTTAGTTAAAATAGGCCAAAACAAGAAACAACTCAAATGTCCATCAACAAGTAAAGGGGTAACACACTGTGGTATAGCCATACAATGGAATCCTACTCAGCAATAAAAAGGAATGAACTACCGATATTTTCAACAGCACAGATGAGTCTTAGAATACTTATGCTGAGTGAAAGAAGCCAGAGCCACCTAAGAAGTACAAACTGTATGATTCTATTTATATAAAGCTCTAGAAAATACAAAGTAATTTCTAGTGAAATAAAGCAAAGAAGTGATCACCTGGATTACCAAGAGGATGGAGGAAACTTCACAGGTGTAACATATGGCCAAACTGACCAAATTGTACACTTTAAATATATGCCATTTATTATATGTCAATTACGTCTCACTAAAGCCGTCTTTAAAAACATTGATCAGAAAGGAAGGACTTCAGGTTTCTCTAGAGCAGCGTGCTGTCCAGTTGAGCTTTGTGCGGTGATGAAAATTTGTATCTTTGTTGTTCGATGCTGTTGGCCACGGCCACGTGCTGTTACTGAGCACTTGCTGTGTGGCCAATGTGAACAGGAAACTGAATTTTACACTTTGTTTCATTTAGATTCAACTTAAATGGTCACATTTGACGAAGTAGCCCCCACATTGGATAGTACAGAGCTGAAAGGGAGTAAGAGAATTCCACAAGAGCTAAGTTTAGGATACAGGAGTTTGTATTCCACAGTCTTGGGCTGTGAAGTCCTTGAGAGTTCAAATACAGCAGAGAAGAGGACCTTTGAAGGCACTTTAGTAAATATTAGAGTAAAAGTAGTCATGCAGTCTCATGGGTTTTTCAACAATTGACATTTAGATATAAACAAAGGAAACTTTACAGGACACTTTGGAAAGTGGCCAATCTCCCCCCCCCCCCCCACCCCGGCCGCCGGCCGCCGGGAGGAATTTTAAATGAGAGTTGGCAAGATCTTCTCCTGGATATGAATTGGGATTCCCCCTTGAAAAAAGGTGGGGGCGGGGGGGGGGAATGCAAATATATTGTCTAACAAAGAAAAAAGAACCTTAGATACAGGAATGTTAAAAATGTTTCTGGGGCTTCCCTGGTGGCGCAGTGGTTAAGAGTCCGCCTGCCAATGCAGGGGACACGGGTTCGTGCCCCGGTCCGGGAAGATCCCACATGCCGCAGAGCGGCTGGGCCCGTGAGCCATGGCCGCTGAGCCTGCGCGTCTGGAGCCTGTGCTCCACAACGGGAGAGGCTACAACAGTGAAAGGCCGGCGTACTGGGAAAAAAAAAAAAAAAAAAAAGTTTCTGGTTACAGTGTTGTCATACTGTGTGTTGTGGAAAATTAGAACAAAATTTCTTAACCTTTTGTATTTTATTGTGTATACATTTTCCTTTCCTTGCTGTTAAGCTCAATCACTTTCTCTTTGTCTGGTTTTAGAATGCTGGAAGAGAAGGAAGAGCCAGGGTTTCTCACTGGTTTAAAGATTCCTGCTCCATGGGCTGCTGGGAAGACTGTGGAAACAGTCCATCCTGTCAGAGACAACTATAAATTTAAAGAAACTGTCCATATCCCTGGAGCTCGCTGCCTATACCTTAGATTTGATAGCAGATGCTCTTCACAATATGACTATGACAAAGTAAGCAAGAACTGATTTAGTACTGGTTTCACCTCTAATAAGCTGATTTCTTAGATGCTTCTTATTTTTCTTTGCTGCTGGTCACCATTCTTGACTTACTTCTGTCTGCAGATACCTCTTAGGAGAGCTTCCTAAGATAATGCCTTGAAGGGTAGTGACTGGGGGAGTCAGAGCCAGCACCTCTGCAGTCTAAGAACAGTGTTTTAATGATGTGTTGAAAGTAGACTTTTGTAAGCTTTCAAAGATGTAGATCCAAGTCAAAGGAAATTTTCTTTTCCATGCTGTTTCACTCTTGCCTTCCCTCTGTGCTTGGAATTCCTGTAGATGTGGGTGTCCACTCATCTAAAAAGGTCTTACTGCCCAATTCTTGGGGCTTCTCGTGTATCTTTTGGGAGAAGGTGGCTTTTTAGAAGGGTTTCAGATGTGCCTAGGATCTGGTTTATATTTATTTAAATTATTGGTTCTTCTTTGCCATTACCTCAGGGCCCACATAGATTTTGAGGAAGTATAGTTTCCAACCTAGTGGCTGAACAATTATAAGTAAAAGGAAGCATGTTAGGGGTTGAAGTATTTTCTTCTGTCTCTAATTGTTGCATTGTAAACCTCGTGTTGAACTTACAAGGAAAGGCTAATGAAATTGTGATGTGTAATGTATAAGAACAACTGAAGGATTGTCTGATAGTGTTTTATGTACACAGGATTTTTTTTGGTAGATTGTTAGCTATCTTGTCTTTTTCTCTGAACTATAAGGGCAAATGGTCTTAAATCCCATCAAGGGAGAGTTTTAGGGTAAAAATAGGGAACTTCTTAACTGTGTATACTGAGATGGTGAAACACATTATTGGGCAAGTTATAGAATCCTCTTTCCCCTTATCTTTTAGGGTAGTGAAGATTCCCAGATGTCTGGAGGGGTTTAAGACTTGCCCCTCAAACTCTCACCTTAGCTGGAAGCAAGAGAATTTAGAAAATTCTTTATTGGGCCTTTCAAAAAATATATCTCCTGGCATCAGTCTTTCCCACTTCACAGCTCCTGGCAGTAGCTACCCCCATTTCCTACATTCAAATAATATGACTGTTTAAAATGGAAATGGAAGAGGTTGCCATTTTAGAGGGTGTCATTTTGTTTCTCCTTTAAAAAACAGTAACTTGCATCTTCTGATGTAAGCTAACCTCCACCTGCTGTAGACATTAGTGTTAAATGTGGAGGCTTACTACATGGACAAAAGTAACTCTTACTTTTCCAGTGGTCCCTGGCTGGTGTCCCCCAAAGGTGCAGAAGGGTAAGAAATCACAAAATGATTAAGCATCCAGGGCTAAAAGTGCAGCTTTTAGATCCAAACTGAGCTCAGAGGTGGTCACAGTGTGCATTACAAGACAGAATTAGGTATTTACGGAAGCCAGAGCCTTATTCTTCCTGTGAAAGTATTTGAGTGCCAAATGATGTCTAAATGTTTTTTCCTCCATATTAGAAAGTTGGTTAATTGTATATAAATGAATAGCTTTCATTGAAGAAAAATATTGGTACATGAAAACTGACCCAAGAAGAAGCAGCCCCCTTTCTGGCCCAAATTTGTGTCATTTCTTTTTACACCATTAAGCAACATTCTAAGAATATATGGCTTATTTTCAATTTGTTGCATTTTTTAAAATCCTTATTCATTGAATTTTTTTTTACTTTCATTTTTTATGTTAGATATAACCATCTTGCCATCTGTATTTGTTCACTTTATTAATTTTGGGGAGGATTTAAGGGGGCAAACTATACCTGTTATTAATGGGCTATATGTCATTACTTAGGATTAAAATAGCTACTTTTAAAAATACATATAATAGCTGAGTACAACTATTTTAATGTGAGGTCCCCAAGCCAATTAAATTGCAGTAATATTTGATACTACTCTGTGGCTGCCCTGTAAATACCAATGGCTGGTTGCATCTAAACAAGTATCAGTTGTACTTAAAAAAAAAAAAAAAAAAATCGGGAAATATTAGTTATACTGACACCAGTGCCTGGTTATAAATGTATTTTTAAACAAACATTTTTTTGCAGCCTTTTTATTTGTAGATGTTGTTTTTGTTTTTCTTTTACAGTCTAACAGTATATTTTCTGTTTTGAAGTTGGTGATATACGCGGGGCCTAACACAAACAGTAGGAAGGTTGCTGAGTATGGAGGCAACACACTGGGATATGGCAGCCGTAGTGTCTTAGGAACTGGTTGGCCGAAAGACTTGGTGAAGGTATGGTATCCAGGCACATTTGCTTCCTAGAAAAGAAAATGAACTTGCATTCCCTGTGGGCCCAAGTATTAACTCTATTTCTAGAAGACATTTGCCACGGGGGCTTTTGTTGAGGTGGGGCTACCTCGGTAGGCCTGTAAACTCACTACTTTGTTCAGAATGACCCTCCTTTCACTCGTAAGGCATCAGACCCCTATCCGCTCCAGAATTTGTACCTATCTGTTCCATAGGTTACTCCATGGGCTGAGGTTGTCAGCATTTCTTTCCCTGTCCATTGAAAGGACTGCTAGTTCTTCCCACTCACTTATTCTCTAGACTCCCTTATGATGGGTGTCCTAGAACCATAGGGCCATTGCCGTTTTAAAATGTGGAATCAGTGTTTTCAAATGAATTGGGGGCTTTGGAGCAAAAATAACTATCCATTCTCAGACTGATGAGATTGGAGCCATGCTTTGTAATGTGGGCCCTTGAACTATAACATATCTATCTAGAATATGAATATGAACTGAAATGCCCACTATAACCTGAAAACCTCTCCAGAGTCTGCTCCCAGAGCCGTTATCTCACATATATTATGTACCCTCTTTAATTCAGCCATAGGCAGCAAGTTACCTCCAGAGGTATAGTCCAGATGCATCCAAATCTGGATCAGCACAATACTTTTAATTGTTCTCTGATTTCCTGCATTTTGTTTCTTACTCATGGTATTGATTCAGCAATACAGAGCAAGGTCTTTCATCACTCTGTGTTCTTCAAGCTAATGGCTATTTGCCCACCTTATTGGCACAAGTGAGGTGGTGAGATGGAGGAGGGGGGAGGGCAGAAAGTGTAGAAATCTGAGGAATTTATTGAAATTACGTTCAAGATTTGATCTTTACTCTGATCCTGCTATTGGGCAATCGTGGCCATTTCACAGATGCCTCATTCCCAAAGCTACCTGGTCAGGAGAGACAGCTGAAAGGTTGGCGTCCAGATGAGAGGGGATGGAATTTGAATCAAAAAGCGAGTGAGAAAAGAAGTGAAATGTTGGCTGTGGTCCTTCTGAAAGTAAATCTCTGAAATTCATTGCTCTCTTGAAAATTGTGTCTTGTTTTTAAAGTGCATTTTCCCCCCTTAAATTTTAAGGTGGAAGGAGATACCGTCACCTTCTCCTTTGAAATGAGAAGTGGCCGTGAACACAACACTCCCGATAAAGCTATGTGGGGCTTTGCTTGCACAGTTCGCGCTCAGGTACTTGAATCTAACCACTGCTGTAGGCATAGTGTACTTTTTCCTGTGTGCCTTGGTTACGTACATCATACTTGCCTTGGAAACAAGGCAAAATATGAGCTGCTGTTTCATCCATCTCTTCCATTCGGCAGTAGTAGACCACTAATAGAAGTAGCAGTTTTATGGAATAAAACTAGCTGGGACCTAAAATCAATACAGCACCACAGAAAGAATCCCTTGCTAGGGGCTCCATCTTCAAAGCCTGGAGAGGTGGTCTGCCTCCAGCATCTTTCCAGAGGGTGAGGAAGACTCAAACACCTAGTAGAAGTGAGCCCTTGGATTCTGGGTTTTAAGAGTAGTAGAATCGGATTATTTTTATTCTGCTCCCAAAGGCTCTTCTTGCTAGTCTAGATCTGTCTCTGCTTAATTACTCATGTTACACTCTGTATATAGGTTTAATCTACTCCTTTTAACAGTACCAGTTACTTTCCTCCCAGGAATCTATTTAAATAAATTAAAACATATTTTCAGACTTGGCAGTTGCTTAAGTTTAACCAAGCCAAGGATCTCTGGAGTGGGATTATCTGCTAGAATGTAAGCTCCACGAGGGCAGGCCTCTTTGTTTTGTTCTCTGCTTTATCTCAGGCACCTAGAACAATGGCTGGCACACAGTAGGCACTCAATAAATATTTATTGAATGAATTCAGCGTAATCATTGACAGCATCTTCGTTCAAGCACAGAATGGAGGTGACAAAATGAAATAGTGATTTATACCTCGATAGGTACAGCAGAGAGGAAGCTATCCAAAAAATCTTGCATGTGATTTATGCTGTTTCTAATATGGAGTCTTACTGACTCTTCTCTCTCCAGAATTGTGTTGAGACTTCACTCTGTGGTCATTCCAGTGCCGCCATCTATCTACTCATGGTGTTGGGTGCTGTCTCTGTGTCCCATAGCAATGATACTTGATACTGCTCCATGAGCCCCTGTGGTTGGGGACAGTGCAGTGTGGTGCAGCGCAGGTGAAGCGCTCCTCCATGTAACTGACCAGTCTGGTTTGCCCTGTCTGCATTGTAGGAGTCTTCAGAGGATGTGTCGGGAGGCTTACCTTTTCTGGTAGACCTGGCTTTAGGTCTGTCTGTGTTAGCTTGTTCTATGTTAAGAATCCTATACAACGGACCAGAAATTACCAAAGAAGAAGAAGCCTGTCAGGAGCTGCTGCGGTCCAAACTTTTACAAAGGTAAGAAAAGGCTCAAATGGGACTAGTTTTGCTTGCAAAGGAAAAAGGACTTTATGTGGAAAAGTACTTTTAGTACATTTCCCAGCTGATTGTGCCTACTGCCTGCCAATCCCATGGGTATCACTGTGTCTAAGAAATAAGATGAAAATTACATCAAAGTGCCTTGTGGCCCTTACTTTACTAAGTTTGAAATTACACCCTTGAACTGTGTAAGCTTTTCTCCAACCCAAATACTGTATACTTAAGTTAAAGGATCCCCAAAAGGATGGGAAGATGGACAATAAAGCAAACATAGCAAAGTGTTCCTTCTGGAATCTTGGCTGTGGGTATATGAGTGTTAACTGTGTAATTCTTCCAACTTTTCTGTATATTTAAAAGTTTTCATAATAAAATGTTGGGGAGGAGGTAGAGTCTCAAAGATGGGGTTTCATATAATGCTCATTTTTCTTTAGCCTCTGGAGGAGGTTTCATGGATAAATACTTAATACATAATGTGATCCTTGAAATGTTGAATATCGATATATCTGCAAACTTCAAGTAGCTTTCCAGATAGAAGAGGAAGTGAAGAATCTCTCTTTCTTTATGTTCAGGTGCCAGTGGCAGGTGGAGGCCAATGGTGTGATCTCCCCTGCCCTTACTCCAAGCCCGTCTCCACTGCCTCTGACCATCGAGGAAGACAGAGAATTCACTTACCCCTCTGACGTCCTCGTGCCTCCTGTTGGAAACTACTTTGACCTGCCCCGGATCAGGCTGCCTCCAGGAATCATGATAAAGCTCAGGGAAATTTCTGGGCGTGCCAGACCTCAATTTAGACCAAGTATAAAGTATGTTGCTATACAGCACTTTATTTTCCCAATGAAAAAATGTTTAAACAAGCAAAGGGGGTGTGTTTCTTCTTGTAGTCTAGCAGATGAACCTTTCATTTTACATGTACTTGATGAATGTTAACCAGGTGCTCTGGAGAGTACCCCCAGGTGGTGTTCCAGGTCGGTGGGTTCAAAGCATGGGCTCTCAGTCAGCAACGTTAGTATCGCCTGAGAACTTGTCAGTTCTTGGGCCCCATTTCACACCTGCTGAATCAGAACCTCTGAGGATGGGGCCCAGTAGTAATCTGTGTCTTGACAGGTTTTCCATACGATTCTGATGCATGCTAACATTTGACAAGTTCTAGGTTTTTCTCAGGTGGTTTGACCTTCTACTTGAAGGTAGTCATCAACTTTGGTTTCCATAGGGTCTAGAGACGTTTCTTTATTTTCAATGCCTGGAGAGATGGTAATCTTTAATCTAGAATGTGAGGTCTTGCAGTTACCAATGTCTTTGTGGCATTCTAGCTTAAAGTTAAGTCTGTTTTGCGGGCCTCTGCTCTGCCTTCTGAGGCAAGATTGGCCATTTCAGAGAGAAGAATTTGAAGAATAGATGAAATTTAACATGAAAAAATACAAAAGCACCATTGTTTTCAGCCCAACATCCATACGCCCAAAATACTACCAGCCGTAATACTGCATAAAATTAATTGGCAGATATATCGTGCCAAAGATCTTTTATTAACCTCGGACCTATTCCAGCTCTAATATAACACCAGTTCAAAATTTACAAATCATAGAAAATGAAGTCTGTTTAATTTTGATTTTCAGCTTCATCGGCCAATGTCAGTTTTATCAGGTAAATATATCAAATTATTGCCAACTTGTAATAAAGAAAGTGTGGTGGATATTTAACATACTTAAATCAAAGAGTACATTCTTCCATCTATAAAATACAGTATTGGTAAGTTGAGAACTTACCAATTCTAGTCATATAGCTGACTAGTTTCCCTTGTGATCGCAGAGAAGTAATCCAGCCAGACGTGATGGAGGAAATGGTGGTATCATGTGTCATTAAGCACTTGAACTTGGTTGATGCACTGCAGTCCCTAATAAATTTCCAGTATCAAGAAGAACATGCTGAGGAATATGATTTATTGTGTAAAATCATGGGAGAGACATTTAAGAAACTCAATGCCATGGAGAGACAGCTGCAGGTAAGTGAAAGTTAAAACATTTAGACGTCTCTTATAACTGTGGGAGATGACTTCTTTCCTAGAAATTTAATGAAGTTTAAAAAGTGATCTGAATTTTAAAAAGATTATTGCGACTAAAATTTCTGAATTTACAGATTGCATTTGTTTTTATTTTGCATCTAGTTTCACGTTGTTTTATATTTTAATGTGTCAGAGTGTTGCAGAATTGGAACAGAAATGGCAAAGTGAGGTTGATGATGCCATGCAGGGGAAACTGGAGAACAACATGCCTTTCTTCTATGATTACCATTTTAATGAGGTGAGCAAGCTGTATGACTCATCACTGGGGCATTGCTATTTGTAGTACAATGGTATATACTGTGTGCGTAGAGATAACATCATTTTTTAAATGTTGCATACCTTGAAACATACCCATTGTTTAAAAAGGGTTAAATAAGGTTGATTAGATTCGCATGTCAGTGATACAAAGAATAAGTTACTCGTTATTTAATTGATTAATAGTTTTATAAAGCAGTTATCATCATTATCAAATCCTGCTTTCAAGCCTTTAAAAAAAAAATAAGAGTTATAAGCACTGAAGAAATCCCCAGAAAGTAGTCATTGCCATTTTTAATCATTAAAATATCAAATAGTAACTTACAAATGTGCTTCTGGTGTAGAAATATGGACCAAAGGTGGGTTTTTTCCCTGAAATTTTCTGTTCCTTTTAACACGTACAGTAAAACTCAGTTTTTGCAGATTCTGCATATAATCTTTTCTTGATTTTTCCTTCTTTAGAATAAAATGAAAGAACTAGAACTTTTGTGTTCAATGAAGGAAGTCTCCTTTGATGGAAATGATCTTGAAAACATGGTCCTATCTCTGAGGTTAGTGATGTTAGTAACTGTGTAAAGCTAATTTATCACCTTGATGCTCAAAACAAAATGCAAAGATCTCATCTCTTAACAGATATTTTAAAAAATATTGTGCATTCAACTAAATATTTTAGAGTTGGAACTTATTTGGTATTTGGAAACTTTGATTTTAGCCTTCAGAAGTTAGCATATAGGCACTTGAAACTGGGCAAAAGGAACTAAAACTGGCCACAGTTTATAGCACGGCTCTCCTCGAATGGGGAAGGGGGAAGGCGAGCAATATTTATCAGGTTACTTTTGCTTAGGTTCCCCTCTATCTTTTCATATCCTTTGTAATGAAACACTTTAGTTTTGGTAAACCAGAAGACAACTAAATGCACATCAGTCTTTCTTTATAGGGAGAAGTTCCTACAAGAAGTGAATTCTCTTATTCAGAAACCCTCGCACCCACTGGCTAAAACGAAGACGTTAGTGAAGAGTCTAATGAACCGAGCTGAGCTGTTGCTGCACGTCACCATTGCGGCCCAGTCCGGCCTCACAAGAAGCATCTCAGGGACCCCCGCAGAAACACCGGGTACTGCTGACAGCCAGCCCTGAAAGGCTGTCTGCGCTAGTCTGTTCATAAAACATACATCAGCTGCTTTAAAAAAAAAAAGAAAAAGAAAAGAAAATCACTCTTGTGTACTCGTAGAAAGGAAAAAAAGGAAATTTCAACTTTTTAATTTTGCCTTTTACTTTTTCCAGCCAAGAAGTACTTTTCATTGAATTCATGTGGTGTTTTGTGAGTCATCTGAGCATCAGGGGTGCCTCGTCATCTGCCTTGTTTAGTTTTGAGGGGAAGCATCTAAGGAGCCCAATAACATGTATTTTTATAATCCCAGTGCCCCTCATTTTTAGATTATGGATTGTCATTTTCATAGTAACATATAATTAGTCAACATTGTGAATCCTGGAATGCATCATATTTTTCTCTTTACTTGAAGCTGAGTTTGCATTTCCTCTTTAGTAATTATGTGGAACCTTCTAGCATGAATTTCCACTATTAATTTTCTTCCTAGTCACATTTTTTTTTAATTAATTAATTTTATTTATTTATTTTTGGCTGCGTTGGGTCTTCGTTGCTGCACGTGGGCTTTCTCTAGTTGTGGCGAGCAAGGGCTACTCTTCATTGTGGTGTGCGGGCTTCTCATTGTGGTGGCTTCTCTTGTTGCGGAGCACGGGCTCTAGGCATGCAGGCTTCAGTAGTTGTGGCTCACGGGCTATGGAGTGCAGGCTCAGTAGTTGTGGCGCGTGGGCTTAGTTGCTCCATGGCATGTGGGATCTTCCTGGACCAGGGCTCGAACCCGTGTCCCCTGCATTGGCAGGCAGATTCTTAACCACTGCGCCACCAGGGAAGCCCTCCTGGTCACATTTTAATTGCTAGCTTGAAAACGCATTTCTCAGGGAAATCAACGAGTCTTCTTACTTAAACCAGATCCACACACTGGGCAGAGCCCATAATAGCAAGTGTTAATTCTTGCCCTGAGAGAAGAAGTCATAAACATGTTCTTTTCTTCTTTTTTTTTTTTTTTAATTTATTTAATTTATTTTTATTTTTGGCTGCATTGGGTCTTCATTGCGGTGCGTGGGCTTCTCATTGCAGTGGCTTCTCTTATTGCGGAGCACGGCGTGCGGGCTTCAGTAGTTGTGGCGCACGGGCTTAGTTGCTCCGCGGCATGTGGGATCTGCCCGGGCCAGGGCTCAAACCTGTGTCCCCTGCATTGGCAGGCGGATTCTTAACCACTGCGCCACCAGGGAAGCCCATAAACATGTTCTTAAGTGAAAGACTCCATGTTGTCTAGACCCATTGCCTGATGGACACTGTGGAGCAAGTGAACTTGTTTTCATCCCATCTGATTGCCCAGGGCTCCTCTCACTAGGGAGAGAAGTCTAGGATGACTCCCAGGTTTCTGACCCCAGTAATAGGGTTCCCCTGCAGCAAGGGAAGCATGCCAGGTGTGCAGTATGAACACATGCTAAGATGGTCAGCTACACCATGTCCCTGGCCACATTAGCCCGTGTTCATTAAAGGTCCCATGAAAGACTTACCCACTCTGGTGGTGCTTTCCAAGAGGCTTTTGGCATTAGAGATGATGAACCAGTAGTTTCCTAAGAGATAATGTCTTCAAAAATTATAATTTTCTTAGATTGAAGCTATCTAACCATTTTTAAGACAGATTCAAAATGACCTCAACTTTCTTAACATCTTTTTTTCTTAACCTATCTTCACATGCAGTTTTGTCTGCTTCCATTAAAGTGTTCTTTTACAAAACAACTGTTTCCTTGATAGGAGTATATATCTTATAGGAAGGGCTGGTCAGATTCTAGCTAAAGTGTGATATTTACTCACATCAACTATGATCAAAGCAGAGGTATCACCAAATGGCAGTAAGTCAGCGAAATAAATCCAGCATTAAAGGGGGAACAAAGGCCATCTCTAAAAAAAAAAAAAAGATCTGGATTTATTTGGATTAAGATTTTTTACTTCCAGAAATTACTTTCTCTGTCCTCTCTTGCTTTTTGGAATGCTTAATATTAAAGTTAACACTGATGGTTTACGAAATTAAATGAATTTTTTAGCCTTTCTTTGGAAACCCAACTTGATAAAAAGAGTTTAGTTTTTCAAGATAAAGTAATTTTTAACCTTGATATTCGAGGTTTTAAACCTCAGTATTCAAGGTTTTAAAAAATTGGCCTAGGGAATTCCCTGGCAGTCCAGTGGTTAGGACTCTGCACTTTCATTGCTGAAGGCCCGGGTTCAGTCCCTGGTTGGAGAACTAAGATCCCACAAGCTGTGCGGCACGGCGCCCCACGCCCCCAAAAAAAAAAAAAAAATTGGCCTAAAAATCATCTGTGTGCTGTGCTAGCTGGTTTGGTGGCTGAACTGGAAAGCAAAGATACTCTTAGACAGTTCGGTGGTTCCTTGTTACTTTTCGCTGTTGCTGCCATCCTTAGAAATAGGATAGCAGATATGTCAACGTTCTTCTTCCTTTCTGTTCCAGCTTGTAAATCAGCCTCTGAAACAAAGGTGATATCTCATGCTGTGCGGCAGCCTGTTTTTCTTCGCAGCATGTCGGCTCCTTCTGACCTGGAAATGATTGGTAATGAAGATTTGGAATTTACTAGAGCAAATCAGAGGTAAATAGCTAATGGCCAAGGTCGGATTCCCACCTGCGGCTGAACGCTGTCATTGCAACACACTCCCTGAGCGGCTTTCTTGTTTGGCTGTAGGCGGCGCCACGTGACCAGCCACCGCAGCAGCTCCTTCACGCTTCTGCAGTCATTGGCCATCGAGGACAGCAGGGACAAGCCCACCTACAGCGTCCTGCTGGGGCAGCTGTTTGCTTTCATCGGCACCAACCCTGACCAAGCTGTACGTCACGTTTTGCCGACCACAGGTGGATAGCACGAGGGGTCGTGTGACAGCAGGAGTCAGGTGTACTTCCTTTTCATACGTTTCAGGTGTCCAGCAGCAGCTTTCTTTTGGCTGCGCAGACAAGGTGGCGGCGGGGAAACACTCGCAAGCAGGCGCTGGTGCACATGCGGGAATTGCTGACGGCTGCCGTGCGAGTCGGGGGAGTGACACATCTGGTGGGTCCGGTGACGATGGTCCTTCAGGGAGGACCCAGGTCAGTTGTTTCTGTTAGTTTATACTGTCCTGTCTGGAATGGGCGAAAGCCATTCCAGAGATTACTCTTGGAGCAAGATCTTAGATTTTAATGTTTTCCCATAAAATAATATACTTTAACAAAACTGGTACAGGATTTAATTTTAAAAATTCAGCACATATAACAGAAAGTAAAAGCCTCCTTCCCTTCCCTTCCTAAATTCCACTCTGTTCATTAGAGCTTGTTGTATCAACTACGCATACGTAATAGCTATTTCATTCTCTTCGTATGCTTAAGTGTGTATGTGTATGATTTTTTTAAAACTCAGTTCAAATTATATTACACAGGCCTTACTGTAATCAGTTGTTTTCCTCAATATATCTTGGATATCTGTGTCTTTTCATGTCAATATGTATAGATCTGCATTATAGCTTTTAAGAACTTCATGGACCTCAGTTGTATAGATGGTTATATTTTATTTAACTCATCCACTACTGATGAACACATAGGTTCATTCATTCATTCATTCATTCATTCATTTAATGGTACGCGGGCCTCTCACGTTGTGGCCTCTCCGGTTGTGGAGCACAGGCTCCAGACGCATAGGCTCAGCAGCCATGGCTCACGGGCCCAGCCGCTCCGCGGCATGTGGGATCCTCCCGGACCGGGGCATGAACCCGTGTCCCCTGCACCAGCAGGTGAACTCTCAACCACTGCGCCACCAGGGAAGCCCTAGGTTCATTTATTGTTTCTTTCTCTCTTTCATTTTCCCTCTCCTTCCTTTCTTCCACCCTTCCTTTCTTCCTTCTTTCTGTTTTGGTTTCCTTTTGCATTAACAATAGTACTGCAGTCAACAACCTTATATCCCTATATTTTTGGTGCTTATTTTTACTAGATCAGATTCCTTTTTTTTTTTTTAATTTATTTATTTATTTTTGGCTGCGTTGGGTCTTCATTGCTGCACACAGGCTTTCTCTAGTTTCATGGAGCGGGGGCTGCTCTTTGCTGCGGAAGAAACAGAATTTTAGTTCTTGCTCACGTCCATTGCAGGTCTGTCTTGGCTCATGGTAATCACAGAGAGCTCAGGACAGAGGAGGAGACCACCATCTCGAAAGCTTTCAGGGCCCTTGTCAGAGCTCTGGCTCGTTGGCCAGACTAGTCACATGCCCACCCAACCACAGCGGTGCCCAGAGGCGTAGTGAGTAACACCAGTGACTGCCACAGCTTACTTCCAGGGTAGTTTCTCTGTAACAGTGGCAGCATTATTCCTTTTTCCCTCATTACATTTCCCTCATGACATTATTAATGCCATGTGTCAGACATCTAAAAAAAAAATGCAGAAAATCCCAAAGTATAAAATAAAAATGACCTGTAAATCCAGCGTCTTAAAGTAAAACCTATTAATGTTTTAGTGTATTTGTCCAGTCTTTAGTCTAACCGTAGTGATCTCCTATAATGTTTTTAGTGCTCGGATAGCACTGCATCATATCCCTGGACCTTTTTTAAGCCAATTTCCTGTTTTTAAACCTTAGTTTTTATTTATTTTTACTATTATAAACAATATTATGTTGTATATCTTTGTAGATAAATCCGATAGTTCCAGTTTTCAGCTAACATTAATTGCCATAGAATCTATCCCAGGTTGTGTTTTTACATTGGGAAAGTCTTATTTCCCAACAGGATTCTCACATTCTGCTCATAATCAAGAGTACGAACTTGCAAAGGACGCTTCGCTAATCTATCTGTGTCTTGGTTTTCTCATTAGTGCAATTGCATTTACAGTATTCAGTGCTGCATGGAATGTCGTAGCCATGCCTCAAATGAATGGTTTCATTATTAAATAAGTTTGGGAAATGTTGGGTGCCATTCTCTTGCTCCCAGAGATATGAAAGACTTTAACCTTAAAAGGTTCTGAGTAGTCCTGCAATGAGGAACCCAGCTTACCTTTACCTAACGTGGGATTTCCCAGACTTTTCTCTTTTTTTTTGGCTGTGTTGGGTCTTCGTTGCTGCACACGGGCTTTCTGTAGTTGTGGCGGATGGAGACTACTCTTCATTGCAGTGCGCAGGCTTCTCATTGCGGTGTCTTCTCTTGTTGTGGAGCATGGGCTCTAGGCGCACGGGCTTCAGAAGTTGTGGCACACAGGCTCTAGAGCGCACGCTTAGTAGTTGTGGCGCACAGGCTTAGCTGCTCCGTGGCATGCGGGATCTTCCTGGGCCAGGGGTCGAACCCGTGTCCCCTGCATTGGCAGGCGGATTCTTAACCACTGCGCCACCAGCGAAGCCCTCCCAGACTCTTCTTGAGTGTGGGCATTGTCTTTGAGGCACACTTAGAAATCCTGCCCGACAGCCTTCTGTGATCCTGCAGTTTGGGAAACACTGATCTCCAAGATTCCTTCAGTTCTGGATTCATCTAGACACTCTTGGGTTTCTCAGAAGAACTCTCTTGCTCTTGTGTTCACTATCACCGTTCTTGACATGGTTGAGGAAGTCTGAGCTTTGGTTCTGTTCCCTAGAATTGAAGAACTAACCTGTGGTGGGATGGTCGAGCAGGTCCAGGAAGCCTTCGGCGAGACCATGACTTCTGTTGTGTCTTTGTGCGCCCGTTACCCTATTGCTTGTGCGAATAGCATCGGACTCTTATGTACTATACCTTACACCAGGTAAGCAAGGAAATGCTTTTTATTGTTAGTAAGGTACACCACAATGTAGTTGATTAAACAGAAATATTTTTTAATTAAAAAAATTGGATTTTTTGGTTTTGATTATCCAGTGACACTATCACTCTGATTAAATGAGCTTGTCTCCTGACAGACACTTAAAGTTACTATGTAAATTCCTTATTGTTGAGTTCCTGCATGATCAAATGTGGATCCCCATTAGGGATTATATTACAGTGTCAAAATGGAGAAGTTTGAAGGAAAGAAATAGGTCCCTATGAAATTACTTATATACTGAGCAAAATTTTTTGCCTTTGCACATTTATTTCCTCTCTTAGTTACTTGATTAATAGTTTGAAGATGTCAAGAATTCATGAAGTCATTCTTTGAATCCCCTTATGATAAAGTATGTAGTTTTTTTCTATTATGGTAACCTTGTGTTGATTCCATCGATTTTTACTTTGCTGTTCTATACGAACTAACCAGAACTTGAAGTTCATTATTTATGAAGGAAAACACTCATTCTAAAAAATTTCTATGTTGAGTTATACATTGGTATCCTAAGTTGTGGACAAGAAACTATACTGACATGTTTTATGACCCTTTGATAACCTGAATCTTAAGTGAGAAGTTCCTAAGGGCTAGTCAGTTATATTTCTTTCATTCAACCCTTTCTGCCTGGCCCAGGAGTGAAGAGAAGTGCCTGGTGCGCAGTGGCCTTGTTCAGCTCATGGATCGACTGTGTAGCTTGAGCAGTCAGACTGAGTCCAGCTCCAGTGAGAAACAAACCAAGAAGCAGAAGGTGGCCACCATGGCCTGGGCAGCCTTCCAGGTGCTTGCCAACCGCTGTGTTGAATGGGAAAAAGAAGAAGGTGAGAAGCAGGATTCCTTTCTAGAGCTGATTGATTTCTTCTATTGATGTGTTTATGTATTAAGTATTTGTGCTGGATGGGGGAAAGAAAAGCTATATTAAATTACATAAGTAGATTGGTTGAATCAATTATGTTATCATGGGAGCCTCTTCATCGGCATGGTTCTATGAAAATTTACTACTCTATGACAGTAAAGAGTATCCTAACCTGGAGGACATTATGCTAAGTAAAATAAGCCAGACACGGAAAGACAAATACTGCAGCCATCTCATTTATATGTGGAATCTAAAAAAGCCAAGCTCATAGAAACAGTAGAACAGTGGTTGCCACGGTTAGGGGGCAGGGGGAAATGGGGAGATGTTGTTCAAAGGGACAAACTTCCAGTTATAAGATGAATAAGTTCTGGAGATCTAATGTACAGCATTGTGATTAGAATTAATAATATTTTATTTATACTTGAAAGTTTCTGAGAGAATTAATCTTGTGTTCTTAGCCCCTTCCACACACACAGAAAGGTAACTATGGGAGGTGATGGATGTATTCACTAACTTGATTGTGGTAATCATTTCACAATGTATATGCATATTAAATCATCACGTTGTACACCTTTTAAAAAATTCACGTTCTACAATCTGAATATATACAATTTTTATTTGCTAATCATACCTCAGTAAAGCTGCGGGGGTGGGGAGGAACGATAACCATCTGAAAGGAGTACAGTAACCCCAGGAAATTGAAGACATCTTTCATTTCCTTTTTGTCAACACTGCTAACAGTGTCCGAATAAATATTTTTATGCAATGATTTTCCAGTTGCACTTTTGAGGTGCTATTTCCAGATTATATTTTCAGTCGCCAATCCAATTTAAAAAGTAAACTTGAAGGATAACTTCTCCATAGTATCCCAGGTATATAGCTTGTTTATTTATTCATTCACTCTGTGTCTTATTGTCCTGAGAGCCAGGCATAAGATGAATAAGGCGTCGTTCCTCACCTTAAAAAATATGGTCCAATTAAAAATAAAGATGCTGTGATGATCCATGTAAAATATATATATATATATATATATATATATGGTCCAGTGGGGGAAATAGGCCAATGAACAAATAATTACCGGGTGATCAATGCCATGATCAAGGTGCACACAAAGTGCTATGGGAGCATAGAGGTCCCTACAGACCAGCTATGCTAGGGATCAGGCAAAGCTCCCCAAAGAAGGTGACATGTGAGTTTTTCTTGAAGGATAAAGAAGACTTCTAGGTAGAATGAACAGTAAATGGCAAATAATTTTTGTGGACTTTACGAGAGATGTTTGGGGAAGGCTCTGGAACTACAATGAAAATAGAAAGACCCCAAAATGTCTTTTATTGTGTTTGAGAAGAGGTAGGTGTGAGTTAAACATCAAGATGTTTTCCAAAACAGAAACAGACTCGCAGATATAGAGGGCAAGCTAGTGGTTACCAGTGGGAAGAGGGGCGGGGAGGGGCACTATAGGGGTAGGGGACTAAGCAGTACAAACTATTGTGTAAAAAATAAGCTACGAGAATATATTGTACAACATAGGGAATATAGCCAATATTATATAATAACTATAAATGGAGTACAACCTTTAAAAATTACAAGTCACTGTGTTATACACCTGTAACTTAATATTGTACATCAACTGTACCTCACTAAAAAAAAAAAAAAAAAATCAAGATGTTTTCATCACAGTCAAATGGTGATTCTTGCCTGTCAATCAAAGTATGTTTCTGGGTTTTGTGTGGATGAATTATATTCAGTTTTAATTAAGAGGAATGTCTTTCCCCAACACTGAATCATTTTTCAAGTTACTGTTACCTCGTTTATGTTCAGTTGTTATCTAATGAGAAGACACTAATTGGATGGCTAATGAAATACTGAGCAGGTTAAAGAAAAATTGGGCAAAGGGAGGGCTTTAATGCAGGCTCACCACACCTGCAGACACTCCATGCCTTCCTGGAGCTTTCACTGCGCTTCTCCTTTCTTGCACTCTGAAGGTGGCTCCACAGACGCTGTGCACTCAGGTCTGGCCCGTCAAGTGTCCAGCCTTCTCACTAACCACCTCGCCCGAGCGACAGAGAGCTGCGGCAACCAGGCTGCCGGGAACGATGCCCTCCAGGACGTCCTGAGTCTTCTCAATGACCTCTCGAGGTAAGGAAGGCCCAGCTGGGGCTTCCCTGGTGGCGCAGTGGTTGAGAGTCTGCCTGCCAATGCAGGGGACATAGGTTCGTGCCCCAGTCCGGGAAGATCCCACATGCCGCAGAGCAACTGGGCCTGTGAGCCATGGCTGCTGAGCCTGCACGTCCGGAGCCTGTGCTCCACAACGGGAGACGCCACAACAGTGAGAGGCCCGCGTACCGCAAAGAAAGGAAGGCCTGGCTGGAGCTGTGGGAGGAGATGGCTTTTCCTCTGAGTGATTTGGCTTCCTTTGCGGGTGGTTGTCTTTAGAAACATCTTACTAGGCCATCCTGATATGCTCCTGCATCAAGAAAAATAGCAGAGGATGAAGTCATTGAAAAATAGCATTTAGTTCCAAAATAAGAAAATTATTTAGGTGAATATCTACATCATAAAATAACATATTATCATTTGCTTCAATACTTGACTGGCAACAGCCGCTAGCCTTTTGAGTCAATACAATTGCATTCAGTAACTAAACATCTTTACCTTCATTATAGCAAGATTAAAGAATAATCAGCCAGGACCTGTAATTAATTCGCCTTCTCATGCTGTGTCTTTAAAAGAAGATACTCTGTGGAGGTTTAGTCATGTGTGAGCTGTGAGGCCCACAAAAGCTTGTCCACATAAGGCTGCTTATTCTTTGGTTTCTGCTGAAATGTAACAGGTTCAGCTGTGGCAGATCCCAGAGTCTTGAGGCCAGTACAACACTGTATGATCTCTTTGGTCTTGAAGCACTTCTTAAAAAGGAATAAAAGACTAAACTAAAAGCCTCCTACCTTGGGTTTCTAAGTCTTGGTGTTCTGTGAATCGTGCTGAACTACAGGATCTCAATTAAATAAACATCAAGTATCAGAAAATATTCAAAAATCTTTTAAAGTATTATTGGCCGATTATGAGCTTTCATCAGATGTTTACAAAAACCCTTAATTCTCCTTCATAAAAACGTATTGCCAAATCTGTGTCTTCCTCATTAAATATGAAGTCATCAGTTTGTTCAACCTCATTTAGGGAACTTCTGCTTCTGAATTTCTGTAGATAACATTCTCAGCATTGTGGACCTTTTCTTCCTCCTTTTGCAGGAGTCACATAGGTAAAGCCATCCTGAGCCAGCCAGCTTGTGTGTCCAAACTCCTCTCCCTGCTGCTTGACCAACGCCCGTCCCCAAAGCTGGTTCTTATCATTCTTCAGCTGTGCCGGGCGGCACTCCCGCTGATGAGCGTAGAAGACTGTGGGAATGTGGAGCTCCCACCCTGGAGCTACTCTGTCCCCTCCCTAAACAGCGAGCAAGAGGATCCCAGCGACCCAGCGTCCAAGATCGCCTCGTTGCTCTTAGCAAAGCTAGCAGATTACGTGGTCCCAGGTGAGTAGCCTCCTGGACGGAAGAATGGCACTGAGGCGCTCACTTCCTGTGGACGGTCAGACCGAGCTTTCCCTTGTCTACAGCTGCAGCTGTGCTTCCTGTGATAAAAGGGACAGAGCGGGAGAGAGGGAGGACGAGAGATTCCAAAGCCAATGCTTTCCTTATACAGGGGAGCCGCACAAACAACTTCGCAATTTTTTTGTTTGCTTAAAGGATGTCAGACAGTCCTTTCTCCAACCGCTTCCGAACCTGACACCACGTTGACAAAAATCAGCCCCAAGAGTTCCTTAAAAGGAGATAAAGACCCTGGAGAAGAGAGTGAAGCAGTGGATGGCAAGCTCTCTATCTTTATCCACAAGCGGGAAGACCAGTCATCCCATGAAGTTCTCCAACCATTACTAAGGTGATGATTGTAATAGCTATATGCCATCAAGCACTAGCCATGTTGCAGGCACTGTGCTGAGTAAGCCCCTTACAGGTATCAACTGTCTCAGCCCTCTTAACACCCCTAAGAGGTAATCAATGTTACTATCATCCCTGTCATTACGTATGGAGAAACTGAGGCAGAGCTGAAATATAAATGCAGGTCCCTCTGATGCAGAACCCAAACTTTTAACCACAACTCGGTACTGTCTCTCCAGACCCAACAGAGTGAAAATCCTGTTGAGAATGTATCATTTGTGTCCTACGAGGAGTCTATAGTGTGACCTGGGCTTTGAGAAGGAATAATACAGCTTGGTTTTCAGTTATTGGCATCCTTCAGCCATCAGTAAATTTAGGGATACCATTGACTGTGAGGTGAAGAAATAAGAAACTTTTTTATAGCTTTATTTAATCGAAGGATGAATGGTATGATTGCTCAACAAGGAAGTAAAAATATATAATTACTGTCCAAAGATTACAAATCTACAGGGCCCTGTCAGTGGAATCCAGGACAACGAGAAGATCCCACAGAGCACAAGGGAATTTAGGAGAGGTGTTTATGTCTCAGATGGAAGAGTCCTCTCTTCAAATAAATGACTGAATGATGGTGTCATCCTCATAATTGGATCCCTTGTCTGCCATCGTGGCAACCGAAAGCACTACTAGGCTGTTGGCATAGACTAAGCGTGGTCAGGGCAAGTCAGCACATAGATGAAGAAACTTCCAAGGAACATTCCTGGGCACTGTGAAACGTCATAGTACAAATTTGGTGAAAGATTTTTTTGAGAGCCAGGTTTAGGAGGCAGGGGGAGCTGAATTATTAGAAAGGAAGATCCAGTCATTCACACCAAGGCAGCAATCCAGGCTGTTGTTAAAATCCCCTCACTTTGGGATTTAGATCGCTCACTGAGGCCTCCCCCACCTGTGACCATGCCTGTAAAATCATTGCCTCTCTCTGCCTTCCCATTTTAGTAGCTCAGAAGGACGGCCCTTCCGACTTGGTACTGGTGCCAACATGGAGAAAGTCGTGAAAATGGACCGAGACATGACAAAGGTAACCCCAATATGAAGGAACCCGCTCCGCCAAGACCCACAGTCGAAGAACATATGCCAGGCTTCAGGTTTTCAGGAGAAATTTTTTTTTTAATTTCAAGTTACCACAGGGTGAGAAATTGAAGACAGTGGCTTAACTGAGGCCATTTTCAAGAGAACTAGTCAAAATCAATGTATCATTAACGTTAAAATGTAGAAGAGAACTCTTGGTTTTGACCTAGAAATTTTCTTAGCTCTGTTAAGAAAGTTCTACAGCCTAAAAATACTTTAAAAGTGATCAAAAAAAAAAAAAAAAAGTGACCATAGGGTGAAAGGTTAAAAGAGTAATAATAATAGATAATAAGAAATAAAGACAAAAAAGCCCGTGAAAATATAAAAATATGCTCAGGCTCACAGATTACATGATAAATAATTAAAGGGAAGTAATAAAACAATAGTAGTGTATCATTTTTACCTGTCGCACTGATAATGTTAAGATCGATGGTACCCATTATTGCCAAGGTGAGGGTAAATAGGCATTTTCAAGTATCCAGAGACAAGCCTGTCCTTGGCAGTTCTGTTTGTAAAAAACAAAATAGAATCTGTGTACCCATAAATAGGGGATTTGTTAAAGAAATTATTACATTCATATAGTGAAATACTGTACAACTATAAAAAGAATCAGGTAGGTCTAAATATGTAGACATGGATATTCATGATATTTTATGGTATCAGGTTCATATCAATGATCACAATTCACGATGTTTTGATAACTGATAAAAAAGAAACCAAAACTGTGTAGCGTGGCCTATGATTATGTATGTCAGAATCTGCATGGAAAAAATTCTAGAGGACTAACAGTGATCTCTGACTGGGCGAGGACAAAGGATGTTTGTGGAGATTTAACTTTCTACATATAATATTTTAATATATGAATTTATAAAAATGAGCCTGGATTAGGGGAAACAGATTTTTTAAAGTATAATGCTGAGAAGAGTGAAAAGAATATCATGAATGTCTTCAATCTGATCCCCAGGGTGGCTGCTGTGAGGTGATTACAGAAGAGGCGGCAGCTGCTCTGCGAAAAGCAACCAAGTGGGCACAGTCAGGCCTCATCGTCAGTGTCGGGCCACCCGTGGAATCGCTCAACCCAGAGACTGTGAGTGGACTGTCCACAGGGGACAAAAAGAAAACCGCCCAAACTTCCATTTGCCGAGAGAGGAACTCTGAACTTGCCAGGTAAAACCTTTCACAGGTTGGAAGCTGTCTGCACTCTTCTCAGACTTACTTTGTAAAGGATTTGTTTTGAGGGTTTTAATTTTATATCCTCCCCTTGACCTGCTGGAAATGAGGACTGAGGGCTTAAAATACCCATCCGTTGTAGTAGTTGTTCTCAAAGTCAAGTCAGAAAGTGATGACCATCCAGGTGGATCTGAGGTTGTGAGGGACGAATAGGGGGGCCCTCCAGGCTGAGTGGACATCTGTGGCTGGAGGATTGTTTTTCTGAGGAAGGCCACCACCAGGAACACCAGCTATAGTTTTTTTGAGTAGCGGAAATAGTAAACTGTCCTTGCTGCCTTTTCTTCATCCAAACGATACTTGTCACCATCCCAACTGTACACAGAAGCTTCTTTCTAGTTGGAGGAAAGATAAATGCGTGTTGCCCCTGGGAAGTTTGTGTGAGGTTCTGTGCTTGCCAGCCAGAGGCAGATGTAGTGTAGGTCCTTTCCTTGATCACGATGGTTTATACAGTTAAAGGTTTGAGGTCCATTGTTTCCAAGGCTTCTTCAGTTACCAGAAAGAATGGGAGTCACCAAAACCCACTTTTTCCAGTATTTATAACTAGAAAATGTTTGCATCTGGTGTCAAGCCTGAAGCCACTCGTCTGCCTTATTCACCATCACTGGGCACTGACACTTTTCCATGTTGACACTTGCAGGACTGACCCTGTCCGACCTTTCATCAGTGGGCATGTGGCGAACAGCATGGCCGCAGAAGTGATCGCCTTGCTTCACAGCTTGCTGACGGCGCCTGAGTCAAATGCTGCTCAGATATGGACCACGACAGCAGAGAAGGCTAGTACGCTGTTGCTGCTTAAAAGAGGAAGCAAGACAGAAGTTAATGTTCTGTTCTAGCAAAGGACATTCTAACAAAGAGAGAGTTCCCAGACTGGCCAGATATACTTGTTAACTGTGTTTCCCCTGAAATTTGCTTTGATTCAGTAGCTTCAACTCTGTTAACCCACATCCCCTTTCACTGCCAGTTCTGATTTCACGGAAGGCAGTCTAGTGTTCTCAGGAAAAGAATGGCACTCCTTGTTTCTCCTTCTTGCTTATATTTGATTGGTACTAACATTAGGAAATCATGTGGCCTTGGTTTATTGGATTTGTTAAGTGTACTTACTAAGTCCTAAGGAGGCCTCTGTGTGATTTACACTCCCTGAGTGCTCTGTCAGTAATTCATTTTTACAAACAGTAGTTCAGTTTCCTGAAAACTAGGGTTTGGTAATCAATTTCCCTTTTCCCAGTCATTCGTGATGTGAACACCTTATAACGTGTCCTAAAGATACTTGGGTATTGAGATGTAGGCAGTATGCTGTTATGGTTTTCCTGCAGATAAATTTTTGCTTTAGTTTAGGGGTTTTATTAACAGTGTTTGATTCTCCCATATTTTGAGGTTGTGTATTTCCAGTTCTGTCCAATCATGTAAGGCAAATATGCCAAGAATGTCAGTGGTCATACCTGATAATTATTTCACCCCTCTCATGTCCAGAGTTCCTTTAGCACATGGGACCCAGGCACTGTTGTAGACACTGCATCATGCTTAGTATCAAAACAACCAGAGCTTTATCTCCCACTGCATGGGCTGCTTCTTACACTTAGGTTCTGTCTCGTGCGCTGATGTACATTCCACAATTGGGGAAATATGCAGAAAGCATTCTGGAAAATGGCAGCAGTAGTGGCAGAAAACTCGCCAAACTTCAGAGAATCGCCCGCCAGGCTGTCGCTGCACTGTGTGCACTTGGAGGCTTCAAAGAGACAATCAAGATGGGGTCTGAGGTTCAGGTAACCAGCCACCATCTTCCCAAGTCATCGCTTTCCCCTGTATGTAAGTCCATTGATTAATTGCTCATCTGTAAGACAAGTGTCATCCACCCAGCTGGACAAAAATCCTGGTTCCTTTAAGCTAAGAAACTCGTGAGTTCCAATCCACACTGTGCTGCAGATGAGTCAGATACTAGTGCAGTACCATGTAACGTTAACTACAGTACTTGTGTCCTGTGGTGGTGTTAATATTGGCAATGTTTTAGAATTGAAAGTTTGAATTTGTATCATATTGTGATCACCTCGACGTAAGGTTTTAAGACCTATAATTTTAACTCATGTTCAGGGCTTGGTATCTGCGTTATAAGAAACTATTACTGTAATGCCGGTAATGACAGCTGTAAGTTTCCTCTTCCCACTTGTCACATGAGATAATTGCTCACACCATCAGAGCTGGTAGGTAGTGCTAATCCCTCTGTGTCTCTAGGTTTTAGGTAGAGGAATATCAGGAAGCGTCGGAGTAGTGGCTTCTATCAATGAGCAGGAAGGTATAGCTACAGTCAAATTCCCACCCATAGACTGTAGAAAGACGTCGCAAGCATCAGACACACTGACTATTCCATTGTCTAGACTTTGTGTTCCAAGATCAGAGGTAAGGTGATTTTTAAATGCATCTTAAAATGTTACTGCAGATGGTAACCGTACTGAATGAGTAATATGCACATACACAGTACAGAAGCACAGATACTTGGTTTTCTTAAATTTTACTCGTGACATGTATTTACCTATTGGGCATAATCATTTAATAGTAACATTTGTGTGGAAATTTTTACCTGGATGACAAAATTCATTTCTTTGGTTTGGAATATTCCACAGTGTATTGTATGTTTAATTGTTTGGGTCTAGCTTGCAATTCTGTATGGTGATTTGATTCTTTTTAACTGAAATTTTGAGAATTAACTCCAGATGATAATAACACCCTCATTTCTTATAAACTAACTACTTGAATTTAACTTTTTGCCATGCCCCTCCCCCCACCGCCATCAGGCATTGCCTCTTCATAAACTGTCCATTACTGAGAAGGTAGTACAGGCAGTCCAGTCCATGTTGCTTCCTCAGGAGGGAAGTCTCTCTATTCATACCTCACTTCCTGCAACAGGAGATGGGTCAGCTCCTGTGATGGCAGTCGTTCGGCTCCTGGCTGAAATAAGAACAAGGTGAGCACCCTCCAAAGATCCCCTAATGTGCTGAGGTGGTGCAGGCACAGAGACAGGGGTCCTCCATGGGGGCCCTCTGCACCAGGCTTAGTGGGTCCGCAGCGTGAACTTCATGCCAAACTGAGTAACAGAAACCATCCTCTTGTGCTATGTTTACTACAGTTTTTGTTGCATTCCCCAGTTTCTGCACTTTGAAATAAAGTTTAGCTGTTTCCCTAAGAAAGTAAATAAACAAAATATGATTGATATATAGAGCACATACATGAGGCTTCACTGATTTGCTTTGGTTAAAGAACTTTGTCCTGTCACAGGAATTCTTCTGCAGCTTTGCCTTTTTTAAAGTGGTTCGGACCACATTAGTACCTATCTGGTCCATCTGCTTTCCAGACTGCTGAGGAGGAAATTAGGGAATGCTCGCAAGTACTGGAGTTGGAAAGAAAATACGTTTATTTACAATGAAACAACAGCAAGTTTCTTTTGACAATGAAACTTGTCAGAAAGTTCTAATATGTGTTTTGAGTTAGGTGAGAGAGATCAGCATACAGATTTCCCAAGTGTTTGGACCTCTCTTGTTCCCAGAACGTTAATATTGCCCACGGAGCGCCGGTTAGGAAGAGCTGTTAAGAGATGGTGCTGATTTCTACCTGGCACTTGGTGACTTCATTTAGGGAGGTGGCAGCCATTTTTCCCTTTTCCGATTGTCCACGCAGTGTCAGCAGTTAGTATGCGGGGCACAAGAGAAGTTATATACTTCCCAGCCAGTCCAGCTCAGAAAAAAAGCAAGAGGAATGGGGAGTTTGAACCTTGTTTAAATTAGAGGATAAAATTGATTGAAATGTTTTTCACAGTTGACTTTTTAGAGAATGACCATTGATGACTTTGAAATATTGTAAATCTTTTAACATTAAGAGCATGCCTGGTCATGGCCCAGCTTTTAGAAGACAGCTTATTTTGTGAAGAATTCATACAGCAGTGTCCAGCAGCTGTTGAAGTTCTCAACCTAGTAGCCCAGGAATGCAGTGCTGGTAAGTACCTGTTACTTTCCTTTCTACCCTATTGTCTTAAGTTTTGTCAGCACATTTATAATTTGATAATGGAATGTTAACTGTTTTCATGTACACATCCAACAGCTGAACTCTAAACACAACACTTACCACAATTTACTTTCATTTCAGATCTAGAAATGTAAATTAAAACCTTCAGTATATGCCAACTAGGAAATCAGCATTTTTCAATTTAACTTTAGGACCACTATGTCAGAGTGTTTTCTTTTCCCCATTCATATTAATTAGTTGCCTTTATTTCTCAATTAGAATTATGTATGAGCTGCAGATACTTTCTGACTATTGTCATTGGCCACATTTGAATTCAGAATCAAGAATTTGCACTAACATCCATCTTTGTGTGTGTGTGTGTTCCTCTGTGTCTGTGTGTGTGTGTGTGTGTATGGAAAAGTTCAAACAAATACAAGAATAGAGAGACTTTTTTAGTAAAATGAACCCTCACGTTTCCATCATCTAGTTTCAACAGTTATCAACTCAGAGCCAATCCTGTTTCATCTACGCTGCACCCTCCTGGATTATTTTTAAGCAGATTTTTAGATATTCCTTTATTTTATCCATAAATATTTTAGTATGTGTGTCAAAAATAAGGACTCTTAAAATAACCACAATATCAGTATCACATCTAAAAAATTTACAGTAATTCTTTAATATTATTAAATATCTAGTCAGTGTTCAACTTTCTAATGTTCTCATAAAGTAATACTTGTTTTTACATTTGTTTATTTGAATCAGGATCCAAATAAAGTTCATCTATTATAATTCATTGCTGTCTTTTAAATCTCTTTTTAAAAAAAATTCCCCTCAATATCTTTTCTTCCCTTGCAACTTATTTGTTGAAGAGTTTCCCACAGTCTGGATTTTGCTGATTATATCCTGTGGTGTCATTTAATGTGTCCTTTGGTCCTCAAATTTCCTGTAAATTGATAGTTGGCCTGGGTGTTTTTAAAGTGAAAATTTACCCTTTATCCTCAAGGACATAGTAGGACTGTAAATGTAATTGTTCACAATTAGATTAGCATTTCTCCAATGCTCTATTACTAGTATTTTCATAAACTGTAAAGAAGAAGTGGATATCCTTCCCTTCCCTAATGGTTTTAGTTTTATCCTTTTTTTTTTTTTTGGTCATTTCTGTTATCTATATTATTTACTGTCTCTCATGTTGTTTGCTTTTTTTCAGTAACTCTCTAATCTCTTTTCTGTCCTTAAATTTTTGTCCTTTTTCATGTGGCAGTGATTTCTGTTGGTTTGTTTTCGCTTTTTATCTTCATTCTGTATCTGTTTTACTTCTCAAATCTCCTTCCCTTAATAAGCATGGTTCTCTGGAGCCAACAACTGTTAAAAAAAACCTCAGAGAGGGACTTCCCTGGTGGCACAGTGGTTAAGACACCATGCTCCCAATGCAGGGGGCCTGGGTTCGATCCCTGGTCAGGGAACTAGATCCCACATGCATGCCACAACTAAGAGTTGTCCTGCCACAGCTAAAGAGCCAGTAAGCTCTAACTGAGGAGCACATGTGCCACAACTAAGGAGGCTGCCTGCCACAACTAAGGCCTGGTGCAACCAAATAAATAAATAAACTATTAAAAAAAAAAACCTCAGAGAGACCCCAAGAAAAGGGAAAAAGAACAAAAGAAAAGGAGCTTGCTTTCTTGGGTGAACTTACTTATGCTAAATACTTGCTTATAATTTACTTTTGTACTTATGGTATGTAGTTCCCTGCCTCTGCTTTCAATATTCTTGGCTTAGATTGCATCCTAAGACTTATTTGACTGATTTTAGCAAGCATATAACTTGCTGAATGAATCACTTACTATTCTATAGGACTCTTTCTGGGTATCTTTTATATATTTTATGGAATAAAGGGGTCTTACTCTGTGAAATTAACTTTGGTACTTAATGTACAAGCCAGGAATCATAATAATTTAGAGCAAATGGTTTTAATAATAACCCACTAACCCATTTTTTTCTGTGGAAAAGAACCCTGTGGTAAGAAAGAGTTGGAAAGAAACGTGGGGGAAGTTCTTACTAATTTTTACAAAAGAGAAGACTATGAGCTTATACATAGCGATTTATATTCTAAAATACTGTCCTATGTCAAGTGCAACAGTCCTTAATAACTCACTTATTAGATTATCAGAAAGAACTCTGAGGTTAAATGTAGATATCCAAGTTTGCTGATTCCTGAGTCATTTACCTGTATTTAAACAAAAACAAAAACAAAAACAGGGCTTCCCTGGTAGCGCAGTGGTTAAGAATCTGCCTGCCAAGGCAGGGGACATGGGTTCAAGCCCTGGTCTGGGAAGGTCCCACATGCCGCAGAGCAACTAAGCCCGTGCGCCGCAACTACTGAGCCTGCGCTCTAGAGCCCGCGAGCCACAACTACTGGGCCCGTGTGCCACAACTACTGAAGTTCATGCACCTAGAGTCCATGCTCCACAGCAAGAGAAGCCACCGCAATGAGAAGCCCGCACACCACAACGAAGAGTAGCCCCCGCTCGCCGCAACTAGAGAAAGCTCGCGTGCAGCAACGAAGACCCAATGCAGCAAAAAAAAAAAAAACAACCCATATCTGAATTACTTTTCAACACAGTAGTGGATTCTTTTTTTTTTTTCTTTTTAATTAATTTATTTGTTTTTATTTTTGGCTGTGTTGGGTCTTCATTGCTGCATGTGGGCTTTCTCTAGCTGGGGTGAGCGGGGACTACTCTTCGTCGCGGTACGCGGGCTTCTCATTGTGGTGGCTTCTCTTGTTGTGGAGCATGGGCCCCAGGCGTGCGGGCTTCAGTAGTTGTGGCTCACCAGCTCTAGAGCACAGGCTCAGTAGCTGTGGCACATGGGCTTAGTTGTTCCACAGCATGCGGGATCTTCCCAGACCAGGGCTTGAACCCATGTCCCCTGCGTTGGCAGACAGATTCTTAACCACTCCGCCACCAGGGAAGCCCCAGTAGTGGATTCTTATAGCCTGCTAGGGAGTCAGAGCCTGTGCTCAGAAGAAATGCTGTTTAATAAATGAGATCCAAAGTGGTGGGTAGAGGAGAAAGAGTTCTTCGATTATTTATTTATTTATTTAATTTTATTTTTTTTGGCTGCGTTGGGTCTTTGTTGCTGCGCACGGGCTTTCTTTAGTTGCCGCGAGCGGGGGCTACTCTTCATTGCAGTACGCAGCCTTCTCATTGCAGTGGCTTCTCTTGTTGTGGAGCACAAGCTCTAGGCACACGGGCTTCAGTAGTTGTGGCACACAGGCCCAGTAGTTGTGGCTCGCGGACTCTAGAGCGCCGGCTCAGTAGTTGTGGTGCATGGGCTTAGTTGCTCCGCAGCATGTGTGATCTTCCCAGACCAGGGCTCGAACTTGTGTCCCCTGCCTTGGCAGGTGGATTCTTAACCACTTCACCACCAGGAAAGTCCCTGATTTTTATTTTTTAATGTATCAAGATTTTTAAATTTCATATATGAAAGTGTCATAAAATGTATATGTGATAATATATTGATTCTCTAAAATGAAAAAATTTTCAATGAATTCCTTTTATTATTTTACTTCATCTGGGATGAATTAAGCCACGGACTTGGCCATTGTAATGTTAACTCATTCATAGCTAAATTTTATAGCTTCTCTAACCCAAAGAAAAGAGTACCTAGTTCCATTTGGTCTAGGAAGATAGCACTACAGAGCTTTTTCTCATAAAGAAATATACCTGGGGACTTCCCTGGTGGTCCAGTGTCTAAGACTCTGGTCTCCCAATGCAGGGGGTCCGGGTTCAACCCCTGGTCAGGGAACTAGATCCCACATGCCACAACTAAAGATCCCACAGCTGTAATGAAGATCCTGCACGCGGCAACGAAGATCCCGCATGCCGCAACTAAGACCCGACACAGCCAAATAAATAAATAAATACTAAAAAAAAAAGAAAAAGAAAGAAAGAAAGAAATATTCCTGGGGAGTTAACTGGATCCCTTGGTTGAAACAGCATAGGAAATAGATTGTGAAACTGAAGAAGAGACATGGAAACCGAAAAAGTTCTCAACTTTTTTTTTATACTCTTACAGATAGCAGAATCTCTCAGATTTCCTTTTCTCCCTCCTTCCTAAATGTACACATTCCCTGAGCCAGAGGTTCTCACACTTGGAAAGTTTGTAAGAATCTCTGGGAGGCAAGTTTAAAATGCTTTCCAAGCACCACCAAAAAGTTAGAAGTCAAGGGTGGGCCTGGGCAGTGTGATGCAAGTGGCCCTCACAGCTCACTTGAAGAAACTGCTCTAAGTTTTGCCTTGACCCACCTTCTTTGCTTTATCTGCCCTTCCTTGTGCTTTCATGGCTTCTGCTGTGGGCAGTCCTTCTCTTGAGGTGCAGGCCTGGTAGCTATTTTTCATAGAAGGAACCCCCCGCAAGCCCCAGCCTCATGAATATACCACATTTAAAACCAAAGTCATCATTTACTCTGGAATCCACTCTCCTTTCCGAATTCCCTATTCTTGGTTATACTTGCGCTATTGTTGACCCTCAGACACTGAGTCCTTCCACATCCAGTCAGTTGCCATATCTGATTCTTCCTTTGAAATGCTCCTGAAATTTATCTCTTTTCTGTTCATCTCCACTACCAGCTCTTTTAAGTCGGGTGCTTTTTATCTCGTGTTTAGGCATATGCGTTATTCTCCAAACTTTTCCTTCTTGCACTTTGTATTTTCCCATTGTCATCACAGTTACCTTCCTGAAGCCCCGATTTGAGTGGCTGCTTGTCAGGTGCATAGAGCTGTCACTGAGAGGCTGGCTTTCCTAAGTGCGGTTACTACTGTTAAGTTGTCATTTATAGATTGGAATGAATTTACAGCCGGGTCTGGCACTTACTTGTTACTATGGCTAAAGTACAGTACAATCAGCCTTTTCTTTCTTGAATTTGTAGCTTAGGAGCTTTTTTTTCTCTTACTAGATGCTATAAAAATCTCCTCTTATGTTAAGCCTACTTCATGGCAGACATGCCTCAACTCTGCCAAACAGCCCCCACTCCCTTCCTTCTTCCTAAGAATTGCTTTTCCCTTATTATTTGGTCTGATTCCACCTATCTGCATTGAAGTATCTCCATGACACTTGTTACTGGTTGCTTATAAGGACACTGCTGCAGATGTTATTCACTGTATCCTCCAGCATTCTGTGTATCAGGTCTCTCAGAATAATTTTTAAGTCATTTTAACAAAAATAATTGGAAAATGTTTATTAAAAATAATTGGGCTCTTTATGAGTAGTCAGTTTTACATTTATGTAATGGACTCCACGAATCTATAACTAAATAGTTTCCCCCTCTTTGGTTTGTCTATTGGCAAGCACAGATCTAGACTTGTGTCCCTGACTCCCAGGTGTAAATAGAGAACACTAGACACGTACCTCATGGCCTGGCCTCACTCCTGGCTCCACTTCGACTATTTCATCTTTGATCACTGTCTAATCCATATCATTGGATTGTATTAGGTGTCTTAAGTGTCTGTAGGTACTAGGTATGTCAATAAATCTTTCTTGCTACTATCCTAAACATATTCTGTGGTTTACTTTTATTAGAGTACATCTTATTCTTCCTAAGACATCTTTTTAAGTTGAAATATAATTTGCATACCACACAATTTACCATTTTTAAAGCGTACGAGTCAGTGGGTTTTTACATTGGGCTGGCCAGAAAGTTCGTTCAGGTTTTTCGATAAGATGTTACAGAAAAACCCTAACGAACTTTCTGGCCAACCCAGTACATTCAGAGCTGTGCAACCATCACCACTAATTCCAGAACATTTATAACCACCCCCCGCGAAGAAAACCCTCTGTATTCGTTATCCCCACCCCCTTCCCTCAGCCCCTGACAACCGTCAGTCTACTTCCTGTCTCTGGATTTGCCTGTTCTGGGCATTTCATATAAATGGAATCATATAGTATGTGTGTGGCCTTTTGTGTCTGGTTTCTTTCACTTAGCATAATGTTCTCAAGGTTTGTCCGTATTGTGGCAGGTATCAAGTAGTTCATTACTTTTCATGGCTGAATACCTTTCCATTGTATGGATAGACCATTTTGTTTATCCATTGATCAATTTATGAATACTTGTGTTGCTTCTAACTTTTGGCTATTGTGAATAATGCTGCTATAAACATTCATATATAAGTTTTTGTGCATATGACTCCGTTTTCAATTCTGTTGCATATATATAGGAGTGGAATTGCTGGGTCTTACAGCAGTTCTATGTTTTAAGTTGAGGAACTGCTTCCTTTTTTGAGGGACCATTTTCGAAAGTGGCTGTGCTTATTACATTCCCACCAGCAACGTATGAGGGTCCCGGTTACTCCATACTCTAGCCAACACTGGTACTGTCTTTTTTATTATAACTAGCTTAGTAGGTGTGAAATGGTATCTCATTTGCCTTTTCCTAATGACCAATGACGTTGAGCATCTTTTCACATGTGTATTGACCATTTGTATATCTTCTTTGGACAAATATCTGTTCAGCTTTTCTGCCTGTTTTTAGTTAGGTTATTTGTCTTTTTATTGTTGAGTTATAACAGTTCTTTATATATTCTAGATATACTTGTCCCTGATCAGATATGATTTATAAGTACTCCCTCCCATTCTGTGGGTTATCTTTTCACTTTCTCAAGTGTCTTTTGAAGCACAAAGATTTTTTTTTTTTTTTTTTTTTTGCGGTACATGGGCCTCTCACTGCTGTGGCCTCTCCCGTTGCAGAGCACAGGCTCCGGACGCACAGGCGCAGTGGCCATGGCTCACAGGCCCAGCCGCTCCGTGGCATGTGGGGTCTTCCCAGACCGGGGCATGAACCCGTGTCCCCTGCATCAGCAGGCGGATTCTCAACCACTGCGCCACCAGGGAAGCCCTGAAGCACGAAGATTTTTCATTTTTATGAATCCAGTTTCTCAAATTTTCTTTCATTGCTTGTGCTTTGTGTATCCTATCTCAGAAACCATTGCCTAATCTGAAGTCATAAATATTTATACCAGTATTTTCTTGTAGGAGTTAGAGTTTTAGCTATAGGTTTTTTAGGTCTTTGATCCATTTTGAGTTTTTGTGTGTCATGTGAGGTACTCCTGAGACATCTAACTCTTGACTATTCTAGAGTAGTGTCACAGTGCCAAGCCATCCAGAATTCCCTTCCTTCTCTGCTTATTGAAATTCTGACTTTTCTGAGATCTGATTATTAAGCCTTTCTAGCTCCTGGAATGAAGTCACACCTCTGTGCCTGTGTTTGTGTCTTATGTCACATAATAACACACTCTAGCCTTGCACTATGTTCTTTATTGTATGTGTGTATGCATATACATGTCTTATCTCTCCCAGACTGGGGACTTCAGCTCGTATTAACTTTGTATTTTCCAACATCTAGCACTGTGCCTTGCTCATAGGAGATGTTCAGCAGGTTATAGACTTTTAGAAAATCAAGTTAGATGATAAGAGTAATAGTTTTCGGGAACTTCCCTGGTGGCGCAGTGGTTAAGAATCTGCCTACCAATGCAGGGGACATGGATTCGAGCCTTGGCCCAGGAAGATCCCACATGCCGCGGAGCAACTAAGCCCGTGTGCCACAACTACTGAAGCCTGCGCGCCTAGAGCCCGTGCTCTGCAACAAGAGAAGCCACCGCAGTGAGAAGCCCGTGCACCTCAACGAAGAGTAGCCCCCGCTCGCTGAAACTAGAGAAAGCCTGCACACAGCAACGAAGACCCAACGCAGCCAAAAATAAATTTTAAAAAAAATAGTAGTTTTCATTTAATAGATGATAATAAGAGCTTTCATTTATTGAGTGTTTGCCCTGTGCCAGGGACTTGGCTAAAGGCTCTACTTGTGTTATTTTAGCTCATCTTCACAACCACCCTGTGAGGCACAGGTACTATTATTACGCCTATATTGGAAGTGAGATGGTAAATATCAAGTAATGGAGCCAGATTCTGAATCCAGGCAGCCTAACGCCAGAGCCTGTGCACTTGACCCCATTGCTTTGCTGCTGAGCTACACGTAGTAGACAAAGATGTCTCAGGGTATTTGCTCTTTTGTAAGAATTTGAGTAATCTTTTGTAAGCATTTTATTGCTCTGACCCTACTCCAAAAGAGTTGGAGCCCTCTCAGGAGTTGTAGGACTTATTTTCACTTATTCAATGTCTCCCCCTCCAGGAGAGCGACTGGCAGTTGTGGAAGTGCAGTGTGAACGGCTGAGGATGCTCTACCGGGACTGTGCTCGGCCCCCGCCACCTCCACTGCAGGCTGACCGGAGACAGGTGAGCCCTCTGCAGTGTCCCACACCTGCTGCCTGTCTGCAGCACGCGCCTGAAGAATTACAGAATGCCAAGCAGCATGTTAATGGCACTGAGAATGGGTGTTTGCAAAGCCATTTGGAGGTGTATGCTCTGCAGTGACATACTCTCATCCTTGAATGTCAAAGCACGTTGATTTGTCATTCTGAGTATCGAAAGATTATAGCAGGGGAGCAGAACTCATTGATTTGTAAATAATTTCTATGTTATCAATAACAGAAAAAGAAAACGTTTTTGAAATTAGATCTATAGTTCATCTCGTAATAATAAGTATACATAGAGAGAAAGAGTGACTAAAAAGCCAAAGTGGCACAGAGAAAGTCAGTACTGAGTGATATCACTTATATGTGCAATCTAAAATATACAACAAACTAGTGAATAAAACAAAAGAAAAAGCAGACTCACGGGGAAAAACAAGTTACACTGGGGGAAAAAAAAAAGCAAAAGAGGCAAAAATGTTCAATATTGGCATTCTGTGAATGTTCTTAGCAGCATGATTCATAATAGCTGAAAAATAGAAATAACGTAAATGTCCATCAGCTGATGAATGAATGCGTAAAATGGGTATATTCATACAATGGAATATTACTCAGCCTTTAAAATTAATGAAG
Organism: Phocoena sinus; assembly: GCF_008692025.1. Lineage (NCBI taxonomy): Eukaryota > Metazoa > Chordata > Mammalia > Artiodactyla > Phocoenidae > Phocoena > Phocoena sinus. The sequence goes on along the minus strand of NC_045776.1, from coordinate 73,950,927 downwards.
TGGTAATACATGCTACAATATGGATAAACCTTGAATTATGCTAAGTGAAAGAAGCCAGTCACAAAAGACCACATATTGTATGATTCCATTTCTTGTGATGTCCAGAGCAGGCAAATCCATAGAGACAGAAAACAGGCAGATAAGTAGTTGCCAGGGACTGGGAAGGAGAGAAGGGTGGGAATTGACTTCTAATGGGTACCATTTCTTTTAAGGGGGACAGAAATGTTCTAAAATTAGATTGTGGTGATGGTTGCACAACTCCGTGAATATACTAAAAACCATTAAATTGTACACTTTAACTGGGTGAATTGTACGTTATGTGAATTTTATCAGAAAAAAATCAGTGCATCTAGGTAAGAGTATACAAAAGTTGTTGTATTCTTGCAGTTTTTCTGTAGCTTTGAAATTATTTCAAGATAAGAAAGTTAAAAATCTGTAAAAGAAGAAATGTCACCTGAAATCTCAACATCTCCATTTTGTGTTTGCAATTCTATTGAATGAGGGTGTCTTTCCCCAATGCAGCCCAAAGAGATTACGTGGAGCCCCTCACGAGTATTTCCACCTGTCCGAGCCTGCATGTTCTCATCGCACCTCACTTCCGTCACCTTCCTTGCTGACCCCAGCGCTGGGGGCGGTCTGCCCCGGGGCACATTTATCTATGCCACCTCACCACTGCCCATTCAGGTGAGAAATCACATGACATACTGTCTTCTGCCTCTTTCCTTCAAATGTGAGAGAAAGAGGAAGTTCAAGGGCCCACAGTGAGCCCTCTGATTGCGCACTTCTTGTGTTTCTTCAGGCCCCATCTTTCTACTGGGAAATTGAAATTGTTTCCTATGGAGATAGTGATGATGACACTGGACCAATAGTTTCCTTTGGCTTTGCTACAGAAGCAGAGAAAAGAGACGGGGCTTGGACTAATCCAGTGGGCACTTGTCTTTTCCATAAGTAAGTGGCTACTAACGCTGTTATTAAAAAAAAAAAAAAAAAAGTAGTGGATGTGGGTGGGTTTTTTTTTTTTTTTCATGTGGGTGTTTTAAAACTAAAGTAATATCATTTTAATCTCTACTCTAAAAAATGTAGAAAATACCAGCTGGAAATATACTCATATTTAGTGAATGAGAGTAGCTCTTAGGATTTCTCTTCTGATTACTCTCATGCTACTGTTCACTACTTACCTTCCTCTGTGTTGCCTGATTAGCCTTGTCTTTGACTTCTCTTTGTTTTTTTCACAGCAATGGCCGAGCCGTGCACTACAACGGCTCCAGTTTATTACAGTGGAAGAGCGTTCGCTTAGACGTGACTCTCTCTCCTGGTGCGTGCGGTGGGAGTTTTTTTTTTTTAACCCTGTGTATTTCTGTTGTTCCCAGGTCTGGGTCAAAATAGGTTAAAATTAATGAAACTTGGCAACTGAAAACGGACACTGTCTTCCAGTGAAAATGAAATACTTGTCATTGTTGTCCCCTAGTTTACACAAAACCTCTCATTTTATGAGGCACTGTTCTCCTTAAAGCCTCCATCTGGTAACTTAGGAGTCACATTGACTTTCGTTCCTCCATCATTAGAAGAATCTGAGATTTTGCTTTTCTCCAAAATTTGGTCTTTCATCAGCTTTTCATTGATGAATAGCTTAAAAAAAAACCCTCTACCAGTTGCCTTGAGGCACTCAAGAAATTCATTATCAATAGGTAAAGATACATGCTGTAGACTTTGCTCTTGGTAGCCTAAACATCTGGTCCAGCTTCAGCACATCTTCTGCCCAGATGTTTCAGTCACATAGTCAATTCAATGAAAAGAAAATCTTTCCCCTCTTCTTTTTAAGCCTCCATATAACTAACTTCATCTGTAATAGTAGATGAATTGGGATCAGTCCTACCTGCTCCAGAAGTAGCAAAATATAGACACTGTCCTCTTGACATTAGAAGCAGCCAAACATGTTGGCTACTTATTTTCAGACAGTACATCTTAGCATCATCTCTGATAAAACTGAAATTATTAAATATAACAGATGATCTTGGATGCTTGCATAGGGGTTACTAAGTCACTGAACCCAATAGATAACTTCTTGTAGCAGTCTGGGGGGTAATTTTGCTTATCCTTGAGGGAGCTGTTTATTAAATTGCACTTTTCCAGTGAGCATGGTATTTTTAGTTATGGTCAAGTTATGCCTTGGAAATTACTTCCTGGCAAGTTGTTTCTCTCTTACTTTATGGAGACAGCTCTGTAATCTCAACTGAGCGAGGGGTAGTAGAGACAGCAGGGGATCCATAGTGGGCGTTCTATTCATTTGTTATAGTTGATTGTTATTTTGTTTGATCATAGTTTTTGAGAATATTTTGGACCAGACCTCAAGCAAACATACCACCCCTTTCTCAGAGAAATGTGTCTGTGTGGGAATAGGATTCAGGAACGCACTTATTACAACAGGATCCCAATCTCTGTACCAACATTTTCAGTGTCTGTTGATCAGCAGATACTCTTTGAGCATCTCCTACATGTTGGGCCCTCTTCTGGGCCCTTCGGGTGCCATAGTGAACAGTGACAAGTCCCCAGCCATTGGGAAGGCCAGCCTAGTGGTTTCAAAATCATATGAGACTCTGATCAAAAACAGAATCACAGAACTTCATGCGCTTATTGGAGATTTTACAAAAGGTTAATTTTAAAGCTACGTGTGCTAGCAGCTTGCCTGAGACAGCCTCTAGTAGTGCTGATGTGGTGGATATGGTCCCCTTGGTTCTTTAAGTTCTACCACAATATCTAGTCACTTCATCAGAAAACAGCTTGGCTTATATGATCTTCACTTCCTGCAAAAATGCCTTAAATACACGTAAGTAAGGGGACAGAGTGTGATTTAATGGTGTATGTTTAGCTTACATTGTAGGTTGAGTTTAAAATTATATTTTTTTAGATCCTTTCTAAGTCTTCTGCAAACTTACTGAGAAAATATTACCTTTTTACCTTTATGCATAAGTAATCTGGTACGTGTCAAAAGAGAAAAACTTGTATTCCTCTATTAAAAAATCATACCCCCCCCCAAAAAAAATCATACCCAGTGTTTTCCCTTTTTGTCTTGGCTGCCTGGAAAATAAAAGCTAAATTTAATGTGTAATTGTGGTAAATAACTTAACCTCAGACACTAGGTATTTTTGTTCTTCTAAACAGAAATTGTTTATTTCTATTGTGTTACTCTCTCTATATATAAATACAAGGTACTCCATGTCTTTTTCAGCTGTAACTGATGGCATGAATAAATAAAAGCCAAGATAGTCAATGATATGTAGTCTCATGCCAGTTGCAAATTGAAAGTTTAGTTAATAGTCAATAAAAGGGAAAAAAAAAGTGTTGTTTCCGTCCTGTTCTCTGCCCTAGGTGACGTGGCAGGAATTGGCTGGGAGAGAACCGAGGGAACGCCTCCTCCTCCAGGGCAGCCAGCCAAAGGCCGAGTGTACTTCACATACTGTGGGCAGCGCCTCTCACCGTATCTTGAAGATGTCTCGGGTGGGATGTGGCCTGTGGTTCACATTCAGAAAAAGGCAGGTTATCTTTTTGGGAAAGGAAACAAAATTCTCTTCAGTAATTTATTCCATCAAGAATGGAAAAATTAAAGACACCAAACGTGGCCTTGTTGACGTAACGTGTGGTACCTGATAACAGAAGGAACCACAAACAAACCTGAAGAAGTGGGTCCTTCCTTTGCATTGAACCTGAGTGCTTAACTGCTTTGACTTCCTTCTGGCAGTCTTTCCAAAACTATAATGCAAGGGACACTAGTGTTCTTTCCAATGGCAGTAAAATGAGTCTGTCATTAAATAAGTTTTGAACGTGACCGTCTCGGGTCACTTTCGTATGTCAGAAGCTCAGAGGAATCCTTCGGTAAAGATTCAAAACTTCAACTTTATTTAACCCAGCATCCCTGCACATATACTTAATCATGGAACTCTTTTTTTTTTTAAAGGAGCATCTATTAACAGTTAATGTTCTGTGAAACATTACTACTTACTACAGGGCGGTAGCTCCCAAATCCTTATCTCCAGCCCAGATCTCTCCCTAAATTCCAGACACAAATATTCAGCAGTCTAGGCAACATTTAGAAATAGATGTTCCATTGACATGTCAAAGTTAAAACTGAGCCTAACTCTGCCCCATACCCTAACCTGCTTCTTCCCTAGCCTTCCTTGTCTTGGGAAGTGGCACCTCCATCCTTGCAGTTGCTAAGGCCAAAAACCTTGGCATCCTTCTTGACTTCTCTTTTCTTCCTGCTCCACATCCAGTCTGTCAGCAAACCTTGTTGACCCTACCTTCAAAATGTATCTGGAATCTGACCACTTAAGTCATGGCCCAGCCACCCTTATCTTCTGGGTAGCATGTTACAATATTCCTCTATCTCCCTTCCCTACCAGCCCCTTAGTTCTTGCCCTTTTACACATCTTTTCAACACAGCAGCCACAGTGATTCCTTAAAAATGTTGGTTAGATCATGTCACTCCTCTACTCTCAACAAGTCAGTGGCTTCCCATGTCTATGTTGTAAAGGCCCAAGTCTTTATAATGACTTAGAAGATCTTGTAGAATCTGGCCCTGTACCATGCCTCTGATAGTAGCATCTTTTCTCACTTTGTGCAGTGAATTAAAGATGTCAATAATTTAAGGCAGCCTGTTCTATTCAGCCAATATTTATTGAGTACCTACTATGTATTAAGTAGTGTGCTAAGCTCTGGACATATAATAACAATGAGCAAAACAGTTATGGCCTTTGTCTTCATGAAGTTAAAACCAGTTGGAGGAGTCAGACATTAGTCAAACATTTGCATAAATATATATGTGTATGTATATAATCACAAACTAATAAACACTGTGTGTATCAGTCAAGGTTCTCCAGAGAAACAGAACCAATAGGACAGGGGGACTTCTCTGGCGGTCCAGTGGTGAAGACTCCATGCTTCCACTGCAGGGAGCACGGGTTCCATTCCTGGTCAGGGGAACTAAGATCCCACATACCACGTGGTGTGGCAAAAAACAAAACAAAACAAAAAAACACCCCACAATAGGAGCTATATATATATATATATATACACACACAGAGAGAGAGAGAGAGAGAGTGTGTGTGTGTGTAGACAGAGGTGGGAGGGGAGATTTATTTTGAGGAATTGACTCCTGTTAGTATGGAGACTGAGAAGTCTCATGACCTGCTGTCTGTAGGCCAGGGACCCAGGAGAGCCGGTGGTGTGATTCAGTCTGTGTCCAAGGGAGGGCAAGAGAAGATGGGATGAGATATCCTAGCTCAAGCAGTGGTGCAGGGAAAAAGGGTTTAATTCCTCCTTCCTCTGCCTCTTGTTTTATTCAGACCCTCAACGGATTGGATGGTACCCACTTACACTGGGGAGGGCCATCTACTATGTCCACCGATTCAAATGCTAATCTCACAGACACACCCAGCAATAATAATGTTTAATCTAGCACCCCGTGGCCAGTCAAGCTGACACTTAAAATTAATCATCACAATATGATTGAAAATCGTAGACTTTATGGAAGCAAGTACCAAGCAAATCTGATCACATCCCCATTACCCTGAAGAAGTGATGTTTGAGCCAGGTCTGGAATATTAACCAGTTTAAATGGACAAAATTGGAGGAAAGAATGTTCCAGGTGAAGGGAACAGCATGAGCAGTGGCATCAGGTAGAAAGGAACAGTGCTGGAAACAAGAAAGGTCACTGCGTTTGAGCAGCAAAGAGCGTGAGTGCCAGGCGAGGGACAGTGGGGGCCGTGCAGAGCTCGAAGCGCCGGCGTCCACGGGTGAACCAGCCCCTCTCCCTGGGTTCACAGACTCTCCGTGAAGTTCACCTCGAGGGGTTAGAAATGAATGCATAAATAAACCTAAGTCCTTTCAAGTCTTTTCTTTGGTCTCCTTTCCAGAACACCAAGACGCGAGCTAACTTTGGCTCCCGCCCATTTGCCTATGCTGAAGGGCAGGCCCACCGCAACGCTGCCGACCTGTGCACCGACCTGGCAGAGGAGATCAGCGCTAACTTCGAGGCCCTGCCCTTTGCCATGGCATCTGACAGTGACAATGATGCTGGCACCAGTATTGCATCAGACCCGGGCACTCACGGGCCACCGTGCCGGATTGCTGCCGTGGCCACTGCTCAGCAACGTAAGCCACCTCCTCTAAACGCCCCACTGCTTCCTGGGAATGCGAATGCTGTTAATTCCATAAATCCATTTAACTTGGACATACCCCAGTGCCCACTGGTAATGGGGTAACAGGCCCGGTGAAACAAAATGGGGAGCAGGAGGAAGCATGGCAGGCTAGAAAGCGCGTCCCCCACATACAGGAAGCCTGCCCGCGACTCAGGGCCAGCACAATATTGCCACATGGAAATGCAAGTCTGAAAGATTGTCTACTTTTATAAGACAGCTAAGAGCCCCAGAATTTTACATAAAATCTCCTAATTTTAAAAGTTAATCGTTTTTTAAACTTTTTAAAAACTGAAGCCATCAAAGAATAATAAAATGTTAATTGTGGAATCTAGGTGATGGGTGTATAGGTGTGCACTAAAAAACATTCCTGGTAATTTGAAAATTTTTATAATAAGATTGAATAAAAGTGAGCTTCCCGAAATGAGATGTCTGCAGCCATATTTGGCCTTTGAGATACTGGTTTGAAAATCATTTTAAGAGTCTGTCTAATTCTTTATCATGATGAAAAACCTTCCAAAGTCTTCTCTGAGTTGAATGAATTATGCCCATAAAAACTATTTTAAGATTCCCAAATAGGAAATGATAGATGATTAGTTATTCCTTGATACTGAGCTTTAAAATTTCTCCAAGAACTAAGAGTCTTGCTTTAAAATTTCTCCAAGAACTAAGAGTCTTTCTATCACACAAATTAGGAGAATCTGGTCTAAGGGTAAGAAGTTCATGTGCTCTTGCCTAGAATTCACTGTCATTGTGCTTTGTTACAGAATACGATAGTGACACTTCCTGTCATTATAAAGTAGAGCTCAGCTATGAAAATTTCATCACCTCTGGCCCAGACCCCCATCCGCCCCCCATTGCAGATGACGAAAGCGATGACGATGATGACGATGACATCCCACAGGTAAGAGCCCCACTTAAGAGCATTTGCGTAGCTCCCTGGTGACCAGGACGAGCCACGAGGAATATTTTGATCTGAGCGTGCAAGGCTAGAGTTGTTACGCTTTCGGTTCTGTCATTGTGTTGGAACAGTGGCTCTGGGGTATTCATTTTTCTAAACCACATATCAGTAGCCATATCTGTTTGGTTCCATTGCCCAGTAGCGATCCGGATGTTGGAGAAATGAAGTACTCTGATAGTAATTCAGCAGTAAACTTGTCGATCATGTGAAGCGTTTATATGGCTTTAGAGGGAAAGGAAGAGCTTGCCTTAGGCCATCCGTTGCCTCCCCTGGCTTCTGAGGGTGTAGTTAGCTTGGTGGTCTGCATAGTGTGTTTCTGTCACTGGCATTTGACGGGGGTGAAGACCTCAGGGTGAGAGCTGTAAGTCAGGGAAGGACTGATTGTTGCACAAAGCATTCCTTCCCTGTTCACGTCTGCCTTCTCCTTCCAGGAGGACCACTACGCTCTGCTGGTGAAAGCATGGGAGACCAAGGTTTTTCCTACTATCCGAAGACGCTTCCGCAATGAAGCAGAGCGGAAATCGGGTCTGGACCAGATAAAGGGTGCTTTACAACTAGGTCTGGTGCTTTATGTTTTCCTGGGGAACTCACTTCATGACTCGAAGAGATGTGTTTAGATGAAACTCAGGACGTAAATCAGAAAAGAGGGGCTCATCTAAAGTTGGGCCAGGCTTAACAATGTCTTCTGCCTGGGCCTTTACTGAACTCTATGGTCTTTTGCTTTCTTTGCTAGGCTTTTCTTTGCTTGTCAGTTGGACCCAGTATTTTGGGTTGATGGGCTGCTAGAATGAAGCTGGCATGGTTATACTAGGAAGCTGGATGGCCTGATGGTTAATGGCTTGGGCTCTGAAGTCACACCTGTGCTGTTTACCAGCTTTGTGACCTTGGGAGAGTTACTTAACCTTTCTAGACTTCTCTGACCTTTAAAATGGAATCAGTAATGGTAACCACCTCATATGTATATGAAAAATTAACAAGTTAATAAGATAAAGCTTTTAATAACAGCGTCCGGCATATGGTCCGCATTCAGTTAATGTAGTTCTAAATGTCACAGTAACAATGATGATGGTGAGATTTTTCTCCCACTGGGCACATGGAATAGTGCAAAGTTTGACTGCAGACAGTGGATTGTTAGGGAGTCTTAAGTGTAGATAGCTGATTTCTGTTTTCAGGCTTCTCCTCATCTGTGAAACACCTGCTTTGGGAGATGCAGAGATGCCTTTTCCCAAGAGGCACAGCTGCCCTTCCAGTGGAGCATCAGTTGGGTTTTCTTTCATCATTGTGGCAGTCAGAGGTGGTGTAAGGAGATAGTATTTGCTCTTTCTCCTCTTAACTTTTGTCCTGACTGAGACTAGGAACAAGTAAGGAGAAGAACCACCAAAAGACCTTATTTCTTGACCAACTGATATACCGAATCCCTGATTCCAGCGATAGCTGAGTAATTCCTTTTTCTCACGTTGGTGTCAGGACTAATCTGTGTGTGTGTGTGTGTGTCTCTGTGTGTGTGCATGTGTATATATATGTTTTCTTTTTTCTTTTATGCTTTCTGTCCCCAAAGCTAAGACCTATGACAGTGGAATGATCGTGTTTATACTTAACCTGTGGGAATAGCCACACATCCTATGACATGGTGTAATTGCTTTCTGCTCTTATCAGAGCCCTCTTTTAGCTGCCGACCCAAACCAGGACAGATAATTAATATTCTTTTTTCTTCTGTCCTAAGGGTTTCAGGCAGCGAGAGCAACATTAGGAAGATCCTCGGGTGGGAGTCAAGTTGTGTGATTGAGGGAATGGCAGCGAGGCCAAGCCAGTGTCTCTGAAGAGGAGAGGGTGATGGGGGAGCAGCAGGAAAGAGATGAGAGGAAGCAGGGAGAAGTGGCAGCCTCGGCAAGGACTTTGGATTTTATTCCGTGTAAAATGGGGAGCCTTTGGGAGGTTTTAAACAAAGGAGCAACATGATCTGCTGTAGTAGATCCTACAGATAGAGAATTCGTTCGTCTCCGTTCACTCTCAACGTCTGAAAAAAAATGCCTTTTCAGACTGCAGAATAGACCTCATCTTGTTTTCAGATGACTTTCCTTAATCAGTGTGATGCCTTGAAGCACCAGAGCGGGTCAGTGGCTTTCAGAGTTGGGAGGCTTTGTTTCAGTTGTATTTATTCAGTCAGCGGTTCATCCACTTACTTGTTCACACATGCAACACGTGCCTCCCAGGGTCAAGCCATTTGCTAGGGATTAAAGACTATCCTGCGAGCAAGACACAGATGCTTCCTTCTCCCAGAGCTCACATCCTAGTAGGAAATAGGTAATGAAATGACGCACTACGTTGTGGGAAGGGCTGTGAGGTTGATCAGGAGACCGCCGTGGGTATAACTGGGGTGCCCAGTCTAGCTTGGCCCCTCTCACAACATAGTATTGAAGCCGAGACCTGGGACTAATTCAGCAAAAGCAGTGCTGTGTTTAGAAACAGGAGGCACTAGCTGTTGAGGGAGACTGGTGCTTCTTGCTGCTCTGGGAGAGTAGGAAAGGGAGAAAGAGTCTTTACAGTATAAGGGTGGAAAGCTCTTGTATATGATCATGGGTTACTGTGCCTTTATTTTCACATAAGTTCTGCTTAACTCAGGATGTCTCTTTCTTTTACCATTTGGTCCCAGAGCCGTCCTGAATGTCTGTGGCCAAGTGTGCCTTCTCCTTCTCTGCTCCCAGTTTGCAGGAGGGAAAATGTGGACAGCACAGCAGGAAATTTGATTATCCAAAGGTGGCTGCCAGACCAGAGCCAGACCGATGATTCCTGGCCTCCTGAGTCACCCAGAAATACCTCTGGCCTCTGACACAGTTGCCAAGGCGTCTTCTCGGGACCCATCCACATGGCCATGCCAGATCATCTGAACTATGTTAATTTAAACATAAAATATTTACCTTTCAAACACAGTCTCCTTCAATATAACCGGGGCAAAGGCTGAAACGAGAACAGGGAGATGGCTCTAGTGCTCAAAGGACAACCTCTGTGAGGGTGGGTCAGCCTCCTGTTGTCAGGACCCCAAGAAGGGCAATGAAACCATCTCGGTGCTGTGCGTGCTTTAATTTTACATTCTCCCCATAGTCCCAGATTCCTGCTTAGTAGACAGCAGAGTACTTTTTTCTCCTATCCCAATTCCTCTGGAAAATGTTGCAAAAGACTATTTTTCCATAATCTTCGATATCAGGCCACAGTTCTTTTTTTTTTCAATCTTTTGAAAACTTTTTATTATGTGAAATTTTTTTGATTGCTCAATATTTTCATTAAAAAATTTTTTTTAACATCTTTATTGGAGTATAACTGCTTTACAATGGTGTGTTAGTTTCTGCTGTATAACAAAGTGAATCAGCTATACATATATCCCCATATCTCCTCCCTCTTGCATCTCCCTCCCACCCTCCCTATCCCACCCCTCTAGGTGGTCACAAAGCACCGAGCTGATCTCCCTGCGCTATGCGGCTGCTTCCCACTAGCTATCTATTTTACATTTGGTATATATATGTCCATGCCACTCTTTCACTTCGTCCCAGCTTACCTTTCCCCATCCCTGTGTCCTCAAGTCCATTCTCTACATCTGCGTCTTTATTCCTGTCCTGCCGCTAGCTTCTTCAGAACCTTTTTTTTTTTAGATTCCATATATATATGTGTTAGCATATGGTATATGTTTTTCTCTTTCTGACTTACTTCACTCTGTATGACAGACTCTAGGTCCATCCACCTCACTACAAATAACTCAATTTCGTTTCTTTTTATGGCTGAGTAATATTCCATTGTATATATGTGCCACATTTTCTTTATCCATTCATCTGTCAGTGGACACTTAGGTTGCTTCCATGTCCTGGCTGTTGTAAATAGAGCTGCAATGAACAATTGTGGTACATGACTCTTTTTGAATTATGGTTTTCTCAGCGTATATGCCCAGCAGTGGGATTACTGGGTCATATGGTAGTTCTATTTTTACTTTTTTAAGGAACGTCCATACTGTCCTCCATAGTGGGTGTATCAATTTACATTCCCACCAACAGCACAAGAGGGTTCCCTTTTCTCCACACCCTCTCCAGCATTTATTGTTTATAGATTTTTTGATGATGGCCATTCTGACTGGTGTAAGGTGATACCTCATTGTAGTTTTGATTTGCATTTCTCTAATGATTAGTGATGTTGAGCATCCTTTCATGTGTTTGTTGGCAATCTATGTATCTTCTTTGGAGAAATATCTATTTAGGTCTTCTGCCCATTTTTGGATTGGGTTGTTTGATTTTTTTGACATGGAGCTGCATGAGCTGCTTGTAAATTTTGGAGATTAATCCTCTGTCAGTTGCTTCATTTGCAAATATTTTCTCCCATTCTGAGGGTTGTCTTTTAGTCTTATTTATGGTTTCCTTTGCTGTGCAAAAGCTTTGAAGTTTCATTAGGTCCCATTTGTTTATTTTTGTTTTTATTTCCATTTCTCTAGGAGGTGGGTCAAAAAGGATCTTGCTGGGATTTATGTCATAGAGTGTTCTGCCTATGTTTTCCTCTAAGAGTTTGATGGTGTCTAGCCTTACATTAATGTCTTTAATCCATTTTGAGTTTATTGTTGTATACAGTGTTAGGGAGTGTTCTAATATCATTCTTTTACGTGTAGCTGTCCAATTTTGTCAGCACCACTTATTGAAGAGGCTGTCTTTTCTCCATTATATACTCTTGCCTCCTTTTTCAAAAATAAGGTGACCATATGTGTGTGGGTTTATCTCTGGGCTTCCTATCCTGTTCCATTGATCTGTATTTCTGTTTTTGTGCCTGTACCATACTGTCTTGATTACTGTAGCTTTGTAGTATAGTCTGAAGTCAGGGAGTCTGATTCCTCCAGCTCCGTTTTTCTTTCTCAAGATTGCTTTGGCTGTTCGGAGTCTTTTGTGTTTCCATACAAATTGTGAAAATTTTTGTTCTAGTTCTGTGAAAAATGCCATTGGTAGTTTGATAGGGATTGCATTGAATCTGTAGATTGCTTTGGGTAGTATAGTCATTTTCACAATCTTGATTCTTCCAATCCAAGAATATGGTATATCTCTCCATCTGTTTGTATCATCTTTAATTTCTTTCATCAATGTCTTATAGTTTTCTGCATACAGGTCTTCTGTCACCTTAGGTAGGTTTATTCCTAGGTATTTTATTCTGTTTGTTGCAATGGTAAATGTGAGTGTTTCCTTAATTTCTCTTTCAGATTTTTCATCATTAGTGTATAGGAATGCAAGAGATTTCTGTGCCTTAATTTTGTATCCTGCTACTTTACTAAATTCATTGATTAGTTCTAGTAGTTTTCTGGTGGCATCTTTAGGATGTTCTATGTATAGTATCATGTCATCTGCAAACAGTGACACCTTTACTTCTTCTTTTCCAATTTGTATTCCTTTTATTTCCTTTTCTTCTCTGATTGCTGTGGCTAAAACTTTCAAAACTATGTTGAATAATAGTGGTGAGAGTGGACAACCTTGTCTTGTTCCTGATCTTAGAGGAAATGGTTTCATGGTTTCAGTTTTTCACCATTGAGAACAATGTTGGCTGTGGGTTTGTCATATATGGCCTTTATTATGTTGAGGTAAGTTCCCTCTATGCCTACTTTCTGGTGGATTTTTATCATAAATGGGTGTTGAATTTTGTCGAAAGCTTTTTCTGCATCTATTGAGATGATCATATGGTTTTTCTTCTTCAATTTGTTGATATGGTTTATCACATTGATTGGTTTGCGTATATTGAAGAATCTTTGCATTCCTGGGATAAACCCCACTTGATCATAGTGTATGATCCTTTCAATGTGCTGTTGGATTCTTTTGCTAGTATTTTGTTGAGGATTTTTGCATCTATGTTCATCAGTGATATTCTCCTGGAATTTTCTTTCTTTGTGACACCTTTGTCTGGTTTTGGTATCAGGGTGATGGTGGCCCTGTAGAATGAGTTTGGGAGTGTTCCTCCCTCTACTATGTTTTGGAAGAGTTTGAGAAGGATAGGTATTAGCTCTTCTCTAAATGTTTGGTAGAATTCGCCTGTGAAGCCATCTGGTCCTGGGCTTTTGTTTGTTGGAAGATTTTTTTTTTTTTTTTTTTTTGCGGTACGCGGGCCTCTCACTCTTGTGGCCTCTCCCGTTGCGGAGCACAGGCTCCGGACGCGCAGGCTCAGCGGCCATGGCTCACGGGCCCAGCCGCTCCGCGGCATGTGGGATCTTCCCGGACCCAGGCACGAACCCGTGTCCCTTGCATCGGCAGGCGGACTCTCAACCACTGCACCACCAGGGAAGCCCCTCCTATCTATTATGAAGTAGTGTTGCTTCGTATGCATGAACCACATTTTGCTGTCAGGCCACATTTCTTGTTATTCTCTCTGACACTTCTTTCTCTACGCATCCTCCTCTAAGGGCAGCCCCCTTCTTAACTGTGCTCAGAAAATTGCTATGCCTTTTCATTACAGCAAGGCCAGCAAAGAAAGGAGCGGTAGATGAGTGTGATAGAGATAAGCCTTGTTTAAAAGCAAATTCTGTCAACAGGTGTTTTTTACCCACAGCCTCTTAAGCGGTGTGTGGGGGGCAGCAGTGGCAGCCACCCCTCTGTCCTCCCCGCAGTGCTGTTTTCTTCAGGGCCTTGGACATTTATTTACTTGGTTTATTAATTAATTGTGGCCGTTGCTATTGAATATAATGATATCTTCTCCCTCTGAGTAGGAAGGACAGAGCAAATTCCAGTACTGGATAGAAGAAGTTGATGAAGCGCTCTGTCTCTGTTAAATAAGCAACATGTGTTCGTTGTAACAATAATCAAACACAGTACAAAAATACATAAACTAAGAAAAAAACACTACCCTCACTTTCTTCTTCCTCTCCATTTGTCCTATAGTTTGTTCTCTTGACTTAACTGAAATGAAATGACTACATAATAACGTACCATCGTTTTTAACCATTCTCTGTCGATGAATACTTTCATTATTTCCTTTTTTTGTTGCTGTTATATTTCCCAGCAATGCTGCAGGGACTGTTCTTATACCTTTACACACTTGTGCTTATATTTCTGTGGGAGAGATTTGAGAGATGCCTAGAAGTAGGGTATTGAGTATTTTAAACTTGACTGACACTGCATAATTACCATTCCCAAAAGGCTACATACTCCCACAAATTCCCCTTATCTCTTCATTTTAAGTATGGGTCAGTGTCATGATTGGACTGAAGATCGTGTGCTCTTCGGAGAGTTACCGGTTCTGTTATATTTTTTAGGCATGGTGGATATCGCCCGGCAGACGGTTGAATTCCTCTACGAGGAGAATGGTGGCATCCCAAGAGACCTTTATCTTCCCACCATTGAAGACATTAAGGACGAAGCAAACAAGTTCACCATTGATAAAGTTCGAAAAGGTTTTGCTTCCCCCCCTTCCTTCACCTGTTAAACTTACTCTGAAATGAGAAGTTGTGTTTTCCCAAGCATGAGTTTGAGCCAGTCAGCTGCTGGCTCTTCTAGGGTGACTCTCATTACTCTGGGTGATGTGAGCTCTTCCAGGCTCTCCCATGTGCGGCCCTAGGCTTCCTGGTGGGGCACAAGTAGAAGCTGTCTGGCCTCTGGGGGCCTCTTCCACATTCCCAGAACCACTCACATGAGCAGGGTGAGATAGGGCACTTGAGAGAGAAGTGGGGCGTGGGTGGAGGATTGCAGATAGGCCTCTCGGGCTTAGTCCTGGCTGCCCAGCTAATAAACCATGAACATGTGGTTGTACTGTGCTTTTTGGAAGTTTATACAATGTATTTATTCGTTTGATTAAAAATCTACTACATATCTTGAGGAAATGAAAATACAGAAAAGCACAAAAAGGAAATAAAACAACTCATTATTAGACCTTCACAAACATCATGGGCAGGGGCAGGTATATATATTTACTTTTCTTTTTTAATTCCTCTTTTTTTGAGAGAGAGAATTCACATACCATAAAATTCACCCTTTTGAAGTATACATTTCAGTGGTTTTCATATACTCACAAAGTTGTGCAACCACCAAACCATTGCCTCTAATTCCAGAACATTTTCATCCCCCAAAAGGAATCCTGTACCCTCCCCACTCCCCATTCCTCCTTCCTACTAGCCCCTGGCGACCACTGATCTACTTTCTGCCTCTATAGATTTGCTTAGTCTGGACGTTTCGTAAAAAAGGACTCATGCAGCGTGCAGCCCTTTGTGTCTGGCCTCCTTCACATGGCATAATTTTTCAAGATTCATCCCTGTTGTAGCTCATGTTGTTACTTCTTTTTATGGCAAAAATAATATTCCATTGTATGGATAGTACCCCATTTTGTTTATCCATTCGTCAATTGATGGACACCTGGGTTCCTTCTACCTTTTGGCTATTATGAATCATGCTGCTATGAACATTTGTGTACAGGTTTTTGTGTGGACATGTTTTCATTCCTCCTGGGTATATATGTGGGAGTGAAATTGCTGGGTCATATGGTAACTTTATGTCTAACTTTTTGAGGAACTGCCAGATGGTTTTCCAAAGTGATTGCCCTATTTTACATTCCCATCAGCACATATGAGGGTTCCAATTTCTCTACATCCTGGCCAACACTTACTATTGCCTGTTTTTTGATTATAGCCATCCTAGTGGATGTGAAGTGGTGTCTCATTGTGCCTTTGACTCGCATTTCTCTAATAACTAATGATGTTGAACATCTTTTCATGCATATCTTTTCTCTTTAGAAAAATGTTTATTCACATTTTCTGCCCATTTTTTACTTGGCTTGTCTTTTTATTGTTGAATTGCCTGAGTTCTTACAACACTTTGTTTTATTATCTTCTGGACTGAGCCGTGTTCCTTTTGGGTTATAGCTAAACTGAGGGTATTGGTAAATGCCATAGAGTTATTTTAGACCCTAAAATATAGGGTCCCAAAATAATAATGGTACTTGCTCCTGAAAAAACTTTTCCCTCTACCCTCCTCAGGTCTCACGGTAGTAACCCGCTCTCCAGACAGCAATAACGTAGCCAGCAGTACTGTTGGAACTGCCCTACCAAAATTTGCCATCCGAGGGATGCTGAAAACCTTTGGGCTTCATGGAGTTGTCTTAGATGTTGATTCAGTGAGTGAACAGCCTTTTATATACACTGAGACTTTCATGCCCAGACTCCAAATACCTTAAAAAGTGATTATACAGATAGATTATTCTTCAAATTAGGGATAAAGAAACCAGGCTGAGTGCTGTCATGCCAGATGACTTGCCTGAGATTTTCTCTTGGGCCCAGATCAGCGCTGATTGTAGAACGTAAGCTCTTAACTCTCAGTGCTGTCAGCGCCTTCAGACCATGCTGCTGCCGCCGTTTTTTGCTGTCAACCATGTTCAGGCTGCCCCTACCTTATGTCTACCAAGTTCCAAGGGAAAATTCTCCTGTTGGCCTTGATAAATGGATGATCTATCATTGTCATGATTGTTATACAGACTCAAAGAAATAGTTTTGTGATTTTGATCATGTCATCTCACTGGTTCTCGCAGCCTCAGTTTCCCCGTCTGTAAAATGAGTGTATTAAACTAGATCAGTTGTTTTCTTCTCAGCTTTGCAGAGCCCTCTCATGGGGCTCAGCAAGGTTTAAGGTGGGGTGGGGTGGCAGGGGCTAAGGAATAGAAGAGAGTAAGGGCCAAGCCGAAGCTTTCTTTTGAAAACAGAGGCCCTGATGGCTGTTTGAAGGCTGTGACTACATAATCCTTAGGTTACATGCACATGCTTGCATTTCTGTTTCCCATGCAGGAAAAACTGATGAAGTAATACACAGATCAAGCCTAAGAGTCTCAGATATAGAAGTATCTATCACCACATAGATAAGCTTTGGTATCTGTCTGTCTACGGATACAGATAATGTTAGGTATCACTAATGCTTTGAAATTGAAAATTTTACATCTTCAACTGACTCCATTTTACCAGAGTATAATTTAAATCATTACATTTTTAAGAGAGGCTGTTGGCTGGTGATTTACTAAGGTGAACTTTCAAGTAGAAAATTCCATTAGTAATACTGTTAATCTCCCACTGCCTTCTGAGACAAGCTGTGATTCTGGTTATCAGAAAGTACGTAACTGACAGTATTTTTCAGCAATGGAAACGTGTGAAAGGAAAATTAGAAAAATAGACATTTTGTTAAAGCAATAATTCTGTTATGTCTCAAGTGGTTTGATTCCCTTTGTTTCAGTAGTAGTCCCTAAATAAAGATTGCATTGCTATTTGAATCCAGAATGCGTATTCATGAGCTTACATTTTTATTTTCCTAGCAATAAAATAGAGCGATCAGACAGATTCCCTGCTTTTACAAAATTATTAACATAAAAACAATGAACATAAATTTTACCTGGCAACAATGCATGTTGAACTGTTACTTGAAATATACCTTGAAATATATCTTCTCTTTAAATTTCTAATTCATGACTACATTGAAGTTCTTTAATTTATTGTACCAATTAAATTTTTCCAGCTGGTATGAAAAAACTAAATACACTATCCAGATATCTTTGAACTTTTAGCCTCAATCAGTGACATGAAACTAGTATTTACTGCTATAAAAGTTTGGTCTTATATGTATACATATGTATTTTAAAACTTGGGGAAAAAAGTCAGTGCTCAAAAAACAAATAAATAAAAAGAAATAAATAAAAATAAATCATAAAAAACCAAATAGACATTTCCTTTTTCTATTGTAGGTAAATGAATTGGTGCAGGTAGAAACCTACCTCCGAAGCGAAGGTGTGCTGGTCCGATACTGGTATCCTATTGATATGTTGGAAAGGCCCCCGGCAGGCTACCGAAGGACTGCCACCAATGGGCTGGTCACCCTGGACAATACCAACCTTCAAATTCACAGGTAAGGGAATGCCCTGGCAGTCCAGTGGTTAGGACTCTGAGTTCTCACTGCCGAGGGCCTGGGTTCCGTCCCTGGTTGGGGAACTAAAATCCCACAGGCCACGTGGCATGGCCAGAAATTTTTAATAAATAAATAAATAATAAATTCACAGGTAAAATTGAGCCCTTCTTTCTAGCGGGTCACAGAAATCCACTTACTCTGTTTTATCACATGTGCCATTCATTGTTGACAAAGAAGGCTTTTCTTTCAAAGCTAAGAGAGAGACAGAGGCAGCTAGTAAAGATAACAGCGAATTGCAAGAGTTAGGAAGAACAGTTGCAGGATCCAGTATCACCTGGCCTATGCCATGGATACTCTGCTGTAAGTTGGGGGTGTTGAGGGGTGTCTGGAGATTTGAAGAACATGGAAAAGTTCTAAAGTGTAAACCGAATCAAGAAGGCACAACTAAGAGGAGTCCAGGCACTGTGTGAGCAGCCAGCTCATTTCTGTTAAACTAACAAGGTACTCCTTGAGTGCTCCTTTGTGCCCAGCACTTTGCGGGGGTCTCTGAGGGGACCTGTGCCTGCCGTCTGTGGGTTAAATCCTAAAGATCTGGCAAAGTTCCCTCACATGCACCTGCAAATTCCTTCTTTCAGTCATAAAAATTCTTGCAACAATTCAGAAGAAAATATAATGATAAATGGAGCTCTCTGATAAAACTTCCCATAAACTATTTTTCATACTGTTCATCCAATAGCATTGTAACTTCTCATTATATTGTCAATTTTGAAGCAACTTGAGTGTATCTCCAGCTTAGACCTCTCCCTGGAACACCAGATGGACGTATCCAACTGCCTCCTTGCCATCTCCACTCAGATGTTTCACCGCCCCATTTGGGTGGTCTTAAGTTCAACTTGACAATCAAATTCACAAGACCCAAATAGGCGATACTTGGCACTAGCTTCACCTAGAAGGATCCAGGATGGGAAGCGTGGCGTGCCACAGGGAAGTGTCGTGCATACATTTCAGCAGGAGTCATAGTCATCCACACAGAAGTTCAAAGGCTATTCTTTGACCCCACCCACCCACCCAGTGACAACCCAGGTGTGAGGGATAGACTTAACGTCGCTGTGTTCACGTGATGGCTGAGAGCCCCACGTCCCAAATAGAAGCCGGTATCTTTTGTAACAACTCCACAGGCATAGCTTCTAGGGATTTCTGCAAGAGGCAGGCCCAGTTAGTAAGAGTCACCATTTTCTGGAAAGCCCGAAACTGTAGCTTCCCACCAAGAGCACTCTTTTTTCAGCCCTCCCAGTACAGCTTGCCAGTTGGGGGTGGTTTTGACCATAAGCAACATGCCTGGTAATATTGCTGATATTCGGGAGTTCCCTGGTGGCCTAGTGGTTAGGATTCCCGGCTTTCACTGCCATGGC
The DNA here is from genome assembly GCF_008692025.1 of Phocoena sinus. Classification (NCBI taxonomy): domain Eukaryota; kingdom Metazoa; phylum Chordata; class Mammalia; order Artiodactyla; family Phocoenidae; genus Phocoena; species Phocoena sinus. The sequence goes on along the minus strand of NC_045776.1, from coordinate 73,931,480 downwards.
CCAGGTTCAGTCCCTGGTCAGGGAATTGAGATCCCGTAAGCCGCACAGTGCGGCCAAAAAATATATATACACGCACACACACACACACACACACACACACACATATATATATATGGCTAATACTACTTTTGTCAGGTTTTTAGAACTGAGCTGAAAACAAGTTAACCGAAATCAGCTCTTACATGGACAAGGCTAATCTAATAGGTGCCTAAAATGTCGCATGTGAGGTGGAATTCAGGCCTTCTCCTCCACCGGTCTTTCCACGTCTGTGAGGGGTGCCCAAGTCACCCTTTGTCCTCACTGCCTCACGTAACCAATCGGCAGGTCCCATTGACTCTTCCTCCAAAGTACATCCCAGGCTGCCTCTCTCCATCTCCGCCTCCACCACACTGCTCTAGGCTTCAGCTCTCCCTTCTCTCCACAGCAGCCGAGTGATCTTTTAGAAACACAGATCAGATCATTCATCTCTCTCCTCTAATTCAAACGTTCCCATGGCGTTCCACTTCCCATGGAGTAGAATTCAAACCCTTAACCTGGCTCGCCAAACCCTCCCCGAGCCTCAGAGTCTATCTGCTTCTCCCAGTGTACTCTCCTTCCGCAGTTTCTCTCACACACCAAGCTTGTTTCCTCCTCAGTGTCTCTGTATATGCTGTTCCCTCTGCCTGCAATGCTTTGCCCAGAACTTTGCATGGCTGTCTCATTCATTTTTATTTTAAATTATATTTTATTTATTTTTTATACAGCAGGTTCTTATTAGTCATCCGTTTTATACACGTCAGTGTATGCATCTCAATCCCAATCGCCCAGTTCATCACGCCACCACCCCCAACCCCCACTGCTTTCCCCGCTTGGTGTCCATACGTTTGTTTTCTACATCTTTGTCTCAGTTTCTGCCCTGCAAACTGGTTCATCTGTACCATTTTTCTAGTTTCCACATATATGCGTTAATATGCGATATTTGTTTTTCTCTTTCTGACTTACTGCACTCTTTTTGACAGTCTCTAGATTCATCCACGTCTCTACAAATGACCCGATTTCGTTCCTTTTTATGGCTGAGTAATATTCCATTGTATATATGTACCACAACTGCTTTATCCATTTATCTGTCGGTGGGTATTTAGGCTGCTTCCATGACCTGGCTATTGTAAATAGTGCTGCAGTGAACATTGGGGTGCATGTGTCTTTTTGAATTGTGGTTTTCTCTGGGTATATGCCCAGTAGTGGGATTGCTGGGTCATATGGTAATTCTATTTTTAGTTTTTTAAGGAACCTTCATACTGTTCTCCATAGTGGCCGTATCAATTTACATTCCCACCAACAGTGCAAGAGGATTCCATTTTCTCCACACCCTCTCCAGCGTTTGTTGTTCGTATATTTTCTGATGATGCCCATTCTAACTGGTGTGAGGTGATACCTCATTGTAGTTTTGATCTGCATTTCTCTAATAATTAGTGATGTTGAGGAGCTTTTCATGCACTTCTTGACCATCTGTATGTCCTCTTTAGAGAAATGTCTATTTAGGTCTTCTGCCCATTTTTTGATTGGGTTGTTTGTTTTTTTAATATTGAGCTGCATGAGCTGTTTATATATTTTGGAGATTAATCCTTTGTCAGTTGCTTCATTTGCAAATATTTTGTCCCATTCTGAGGATTGTCTTTTCATCTTGTTTGTGGTTTCCTTTGCTTTGCAAGAGCTTTTAAGTTTCATTAGGTCCCATTTGTTTATTTTTGTTTTTATCTCCATTACTCTAGGAAGTGGGCCAAAAAAGATCTTGCTGTGATTTATGTCAACGAGTGTTTTTCCTGTGTTTTCCTCTAAGAGTTTTATGTGTCCGGTCTTACATTTAGGGTGTCTAATCCATTTTGAGTTTATTTTTGTGTATGGTGTTAGGGAGTGTTCTAATTTCATTCTTTTACATGTAGCTGTCCAGTTTTCCCAGCACCACTTACGGAAGAGACTGTCTTTTCTCCATTGTATATCCTTGCCTCCTTTGTCATAGATTAGTTGACCATAGGTGTGTGGGTTTATCTCTGGGCTTTCTATCCTGTTCCATTGATCTATATTTCTGTTTTTGTGTCAGTACCATATTGTCTTGATTATTGTAGCTTTGTAGTATAGTCTGAAGTCAGGGAGTCTGATTCCTCCAGCTCCTTTTTTTTTCCCTCAAGACTGTAGGTGTCTTTGCCAATAGCTTTGGCTATTCAGGGTCTTTTGTGTCTCCATGCAAACTTCAAGATTTTTTGTTCTAGTTCTGTAAAAAATGCCATTGGTAATTTGATAGGGATTGCATTGAATCTGTAGATTGCTTTGGGTAGTATAGTCATCTTCACAATATTGATTCTTCCAATCCAAGAACATGGTATATCTCTCCATCCGTTGGTATCATCTTTAATTTCGTTCAACAGTGTCTTATAGTTTTCTGTATACAGGTCTTTTGTCTCCCTAGGTAGGTTTATTCCTAGGTATTTTATTCTTTTTGTTGTAATGGTAAATGGAATTGTTTCCTTAATTTCTCTTTCAGATTTTTCATCATTAGTGTATAGGAATGCATGAGATTTCTGTGCATTAATTTTGCATCCTGCAACTTTACCAGATTCATTGATTAGCTGTAGTAGTTTTCTGGTGGCATCTTTAGGATTCTCTATATATAGTATCATGTCATCTGCAAACAGTGACAGTTTTACTTCTTCTTTTCCAATTTGGATTCCTTTTATTTCTTTTTCTTCTCTGATTGCCGTGACTAGGACTTCCAAAACTATGTTGAATAATAGTGGCGAGAGTGGACATCCTTGTCTCGTTCCTGATCTTAGAGGAAACGGTTTCAGTTTTTCACCATTGAGAATGATGTTTGCTGTGGGTTTGTCATATATGGACGTTATTATGTTGAGGTAGGTTCCCTCTATGCCCACTTTCTGGAGAGTTTTTGTCATAAATAGGTGTTGAATTTTGTCAAAAGGTTTTTCTGCATCTATTGAGATGATCATATGGCTTTTATTCAATTTGTTAAAATGGTGTATCACATTGATTAATTTGCATATATTGAAGAATCCTTGCATCCCTGGGATAAATCCCGCTTGATCATGGTGCATGATCCTTTTAATGTGTTGTTGGATTCTGTTTGCTAATATTTTGTTGAGGATTTTTGCATCTATATTCATCAGTGATATTGGTCTGTAATTTTCTTTTTTTGTATTATCTTTGTCTGATTTTGGTATCAGGGTGATGGGTGGCCTCATAGAATGAGTTTGGGAGTGTTCCTTCCTCTGCAATTTTTTGGAAGAGTTTGAGAAGGATGGGTGTTATCTCTTCTCTAAATGTTTGATAGAAGTCACCTGTGAAGCCATCTGGTCCTGGACTTTTGTTTGTTGGAAGATTTTTAATCACAGTTTCAATTTCATTACTTGTGATTGGTCTGTTCATATTTTCTATTTTTCCCTGGTTCAGTCTTGGAAGGTTATACCTTTCTAAGAATTTGTCCATGTCTTCCAGGTTGTCCATTTTATTGCCATAGAGTTGCTTGTAGTAGTCTCTTAGGATGCTTTGTATTTCTCCGGTGTCTGTTGTAACTTCTCCTTTTTCATTTCTAATTTTATTGATTTGAGTCCTCTCCCTCTTTTTACTTGATGAGTCTGGCTAATGGTTTATCAATTTTGTTTATGTTCTCAAAGAACCAGCTTTTAGTTTTATTGATCTTTGCTGTTGTTTTCTTTGTTTCTATTTCATTTATTTCTGCTCTGATCTTTATGATTTCTTTCCTTCTGCTAACTTTGGGTTTTGTTTGTTCTTCTTTCTCTAGTTCCTTTGTAAGGTTAGATTGTTTATTTGAGATTTTTCTTGTTTCTTGAGGTAGGCTTTTATAGCTATAAACTTCCCTCTTAGAGCTGCTTTTGCTGCATCCCATAGTTTTTGGATCGTCATGTTTTCATTGTCATTTGTCTCTAGGTATTTTTTGATTTCCTCTTTGATTTTTTTTTTTTTTTTTTGCGGTACATGGGCCTCTCACTGTTGTGGCCTCTCCCGTTGCAGAGCACAGGCTCCGGACGTGCAGGCTCAGTGGCCATGACTCACGGGCCCAGCTGCTCCACGGCATGTGGGATCTTCCCGGACTGGGGCACGAACCCGTGTCCCCTGCATCGGCAGGCAGACTCTCAACCACTGCGCCACCAGGGAAGCCCCTCCTCTTTGATTTCTTCAGTGATCTCTTGGTTATTTAGTAACATATTTTTTAGCCTCCATGTGTTTGTGTTTTTTACGTTTTTTTCCCTGTAATTGATTTCTAATCTCATAGTGTTGTGGTCAGAAAAGAGGCTTGATATGATTTTAATTTTCTTAAATTCACTGAGGCTTGATTTGTGACCCAAGATGTGATCTATCCTGGAGAATGTTCCGTGAGCACTTGAGAAGAATGTGTAATCTGCTGTTTTTGGATGGAATGTCCTATAAATATCAATTAGATCTATCTGGTCTGTTGTGTCATTTAAAGCTTGTGTTTCCTTATTAATTTTCTGTTTGGATGATCTGTCCGTTGGTGTAAGTGAGGTGTTAAAGTCTCCCACTATTATTGTGTTACTGTCGATTTCCTCTTTTATAGCTGTTAGCAGCTGCCTTATGTATTGAGGTGCACCTATGTTGGGTGCATATATATTTATAATTGTTATATCTTCTTCTTGGATTGATCCCTTGATCATTATGTAGTGTCCTTCTTTGTCTCTTGTAACATTCTTTATTTTAAAGTCTATTTTATCTGATATGAGTATTGCTACTCCAGCTTTCTTTTGATTTCCATTTGCATGGAATATCTTTTTCCATCCCCTGACTTTCAGTCTGAATGTGTCCCTAGGTCTGAAGTGGGTCTCTTGTAGACAGCATATATATGGGTCTTGTTTTTGTATCCATTCAGCAAGCCTGTGTCTTTTGGTTGGAGCATTTAATCCATTCAGATTTAAGGTAATGTCAATGTGTATGTTCCTATTACCATTTCCTTAATTGTTTTGGGTTTGTTTTTGTAGGTCCTTTTCTTCTCTTGTGTTTCCCACTTAGAGAAGTTCCTTTAGCATTTGTTGTAGAGCTGGTTTGGTGGTGCTGAATTCTCTTAGCTTTTGCTCTGTAAAGCTTTTGATTTCTCCATCGAATCTGAATGATATCCTTGCCGGGTAGAGTAATCTTGGTGGTAGGTTCTTCCCTTTCATCACTTTAAGTATATCACGCCACTTCCTTCCGGCTTGTAGAGTTTCTGCTGAGAAACTCTGTTAACCTTATGTGAGTTCCCTTGTATGTTATTTGTTGCTTTTCCCTTGCTGCTTTCAATAATTTTTCTTTGTCTTTAATTTTTGCCAGTTTGATTACTATGTGTCTCAGCATGTTTCTCCTTGGGTTTATCCTGTATGGGACTCTCTGCGCTTCCTGGACTTGGGTGGCTGTTTCCTTTCCCATGTTAGGGAAGTTTTCGACTATAATCTCTTCAAATATTTTCTTGGGTCCCTTCTCTCTCTCTTCTCCTTCTGGGACCCCTATAATGCGAATGTTGTTGCAGTTAATGTTGTCCCAGAGGTCTCTTAGGCTGTCTTCATTTCTTTTCATTCTTTTTTCTTTATTCTGTTCTGCAGCAGTGAATTCCACCATTCTGTCTTCCAGGTCACTTATCCGTTCTTCTGCCTCAGTTATTCTGTTGTTGATTCCTTCTAGTGTAGTTTTCATTTCAGTTATTGTATTGTTCATCTCTGTTTGTTCTTTCATTCTTCTAGGACTTTGTTAAACATTTCTTGCATCTTCTCGATCTTTGCCTCCTTTCTTTTTCCGAGGTCCTGGATCATCTTCACTATCATTATTCTGAAGGTTGCCTGTCTCCACTTCATTTAGTTGTTTTTCTGGGGTTTTATCTTGTTCCTTCATCTGGTACATAGCCCTCTGCCTTTTCATTTTGTCTGTCTTTCTGTGAATGTGGTTTTTGTTCCACAGGCTGCAGGATTGTAGTTCTTCTTGCTTCTGCTGTCTGCCCTCTGGTGGATCGGCTGTCTCTTCCTTGTCATTCAGATCGCAATGTATATGTCACCTTTCCAAAAAAGCCTTGCCTCACCATGTAAACGTAAGCCCACAGGAGCACATTGTCATAACACTGTATTTTATCAATACTTCCCTTCCAGAACCTGATATTTTTGCTTTTTTTTTTTTTAATTTGTTTATTGTGTGTCTCCTCCCTCTAGAACATAAGCTTCCTAAAAGCAGATACCTTGTCTGATTCTTTGCTAGAGCTCCCAGTGCTTAATCTGGGCCCTGGCTCACACTGTAGACTCCACATATTTGTTGAAAAGGATCCCCAAACATATATGCTTGAATATCAATATGGTACTCTTAAAGTTTTTAAAAACTTCTTTAATAAGACTTTCAGTCATATTTTTGGGAAATTTCTGTGATAGATGAAACCTATTGACTGTTGACTAGCAACTTAGAGAAAAGGCAAGAAAGTGCTTCGCAAGGTTACAATCAGTCTGCAGATGTAGGACATTTACAATCAGTATTAATGTGGTGATCTCGGTATTGGGAGAAATATGAAATATGCCATAGATTTGTTTGATCAATACAATGATGGAATTTCTGGTCATAGTACGGATTTTCATCAGAGGTGTACTCTGCCTAAAGTCCTCACGTGGGTTTGAGAGAGGACTTTAGAGAATGAAGAGTCGGTGGGGGGCTCCTCAGCAGAGACTTCAGGGACGTTAACAGTCTGCAGAGTCGACCAAAAATAATCTCACTCCAGCTTCATCCTGGCAACTTGAGGCTTTGCAGTCTGAGGAGAGAGCTGGGGGGAGTCTGTAGGGCTTTCAGCTTTCATAGTCAGACCTCATCTGTTTTGCTGCCCTGGTCCTCGTGAGCTGTGCTAGTACTGTCAACAGACAAACTTCTGAGGAGGGAAGAAGCAGGTGGAGTTGGTTTGTTTTAAATTCTGGCGCAAGAATATTACAAACTGGTGGAGCCGAGAAAGAAACCACCTAACATGCACCATCTTAGCCGGTTTCTTTTTTGTCTTCACTTTATATGATGGACCAGCATTACCTTTAATTTGGGTCAGTAGGTAATATCAAGTGACCCCTGTTGGCTACGAGTGGGTTTAGACCTAGACTTTATAGACACAAAAGGGCTACTTCTTTTTTTTTTAACTTATTTTTTATTGAAGCAGAGTTGAATTACAATGTTAACTACTGCTGTATGTCAAAGTGACTCAGTTATTTATATATATATATATATATATATATATATATATATATATATATTTTACGTTCTTTTTCATATTCTCTCTTCCATTATGGTTTATCACAGGATATTGAATATAGTTCCCTGTGCTATACAGTAGGACCTTGTTGTTTATCCATCCTATATATACCAGTTTGCATCTGCTAATCCCAAACTCCCAATCCATCCCTCCCCCAACCCCCTCCCCCTTGGCAACCATCAGTCTATTCTCTATGTCCATGATTCTGTTTCTGTTTCACAGATAGGTTCATTTGTGTCATATTTTAGATTCCACATATAAGTGATATCATATGGTATTTGTCTTTCTCTTTCTGACTTCACTTAGTATGATAATCTCTAGTTGCATCCATGTTGCTGCAAATGGCATTATTTCATTCTTTCTTACTGCTGATAATACTCCATTGTATATATGTACCACATCTTCTTTATCTGTTCATCTGTCAATGGCCATTTAGGTTGTCTCCATGTCTTGGCTATTGTGAATAGTGCTGCTTTGAACAGAGGGGTGCATGTATCTTTTTGAATTATAGTTTTGTCTGGATATATGCCCAGGAGTGGAATTACTAGATCATATGGTAACTCTGTTTTTAGTTTTCTGAGGAACCTCCACTGCTGTTTTCCACAGTGGCTGCACCAATTTACATTCCAAAAGGGCTACTTCTAACTTGTCTTCTTGATTAAGTGCTTACTACCAGCAGAATTTTTAATTATGGTGATTAGCTAATAAAATACAGGGAGCCTCCCCTATGCTTAGTATGAGCTAGAATAGATTCTTTACCAAGAGATGCATTTCTAAATGAGACCTGCTTAGTCACTAATGAGCTATTATTCAAGGTGAATGCCAATCACGTCATAAATTGATCACATTAAAAAAAAATGCCCACACTGAAATTTTTATAATAGCTTTACAGAGATACAATTCACGTACCATGTAATTTACCCATTTAAAGTATACAGGCCAACAGTTTTTAGTATATTCACAAAATTCTGTAACCATCATCACCCTCAGTTTTAGAGCATTTTCATCACCCCAAGAAGAAACCCCACACCCATTAGTAGTCAGTTCCCCTTCTCCCGTCCCCTAGCTCAACCCCGCCAATCTAATTTCTGTTTCTATGGATTTGCTTAATTCTGGACACTCGATATAAATGGATTCATAATATGTGAGCTTTTGTGTCTGGCTTCTTTCACTTAGCACAGGGCTGTCCAGGTTCATCCATGTCGTAGCACGTGTCACTGCTTCATCCCTTTTTATTTGTGAATAACATTCCATTGTATGGATTTACTGTGCCTCAGTTGTTGGACATTTGGGCTGTTTCCACTTTTTGGCTACTATATGTATGCTACTATGAACACACGTATATGTGAGTCTTTATGTGAACATATATTTTCATTTGTTTTTCCACGGTGGTTTTTGAGTTGGGAAAAATCAAACATAACTAAATGTGGCTTTTTGTTTAAAACACAAGTGTCTAACTTGGAGCACAGAACACGAGGCCAGAGAAGCCTGAGATGTGGTCCTTCCCCTTCAGCGGCCCGTGGCCCGGCCCAGTGTGGAGGCTGGACCGTCAGAGCTCAGTGCCTGTCGCCTGCCCTTCCCTTGCAGGGAGCTGCTGCGCTGCGAGGCCGCACTGGCCAGGCTGTACTGCCGCATGGCCCTGCTCAACATCTTCGCCCCCAAGCTGCCTCACCTGTTTACCCGCCTCTTCCACATCCCTGCCATCCGGGATATTACCCTGGAGCACCTGCAGCTGCTGTCCAATCAGCTCCTCGCTCCTCCCCTCCCAGGTAAACCTCGGCTTTGCGGCTCTCACTGCAGAAATTAGGCCCAGGATGGAATAGCGCTGAGGGTGAGCCGGGCGCCAAGCAGGAGCTGTGCTTAGTGTCCTTGTTCTCCACGTGAGCAGGGGGAGGAGTCCCAGCACAGGACCTTTAGACTTAGTGTAGATAAACTGTACGAAAGATCGCAGCTGTCTTTGCAGTGCTTTCTCACTCTTTGAAAAACCTAAGTGTATTAGATGACATATTTAGTCATTAACCTATTAAGCATTCATTAAGCAAACTAATCGTGGATCAAGGAAAATGAAGTCTTATTTATGAAATCTAGTCACTGTACTGTTGTCACAGACATTCTGTTTGACGTGTAAAGACAGGAAAACGTTCCTGCCATCAAACACCACCAGAGAGACCTAATTGATTCATTGTGACCTCAAGCAGAGCTGTTTTAATGGGCCAGCCTGTGTGCATCTGCTCCACGTGGGGCCCTTGGAGCGTGGGCTGATGCTGTGTGTTCGCTCCCTTGGTGAATACTAAGTGATGACTCTGCCCTCAGCCCAGTTGAAGACTGAAGGGCCCCTTATGTCTTCCTCTGGGCTGATGCTGTGTGTTCGCTCCCTTGGTGAATACTAAGTGATGACTCTGCCCTCAGCCTAGTTGAAGACTGAAGGGCCCCTTATGTCTTCCTCTGGGCTGATGCTGTGTGTTCGCTCCCTTGGTGAATACTAAGTGATGACTCTGCCCTCAGCCCAGTTGAAGACTGAAGGGCCCCTTATGTCTTCCTCTGGCACCTTGGCCTCCAGCCTGCTTCCCTTGACCTCCTAGCTACTAAGATGGGAGCAGGAGTGAGAGGGCAGGTGGCATTCTAAGCATAAAGGACATCTCTCACAGCCATGGGGTCCCAGCCAGTGCCTGTGTGAACTACATCTCCACAGGCCACTTAAGCACGTGGGGTCCAGTGGCCCACCCCAAGAAATTAGAGGCTCCAAAACAGATCTGAAAAGCTTTAACGTGCTTGTGGAAGAAGCTTTGCCACAGTGACTAACACTTGCTTTATAAACTCCACTCTGAGCTACTCCAGTGGTTCCTTGGTGAAACTCCAGGTTGGCCAGGGCAGCCGATAGGTCAGGCTCTGGGAACCCCTGAATCCAAGCAGCTCCACTTCTACCTGCTTAGTAGACCTGGGCTTCAATTCAGGTTTTTATTTTAGGCAACAGTTTTGTAGCTTAAAAGAAAGCAAAAAGTTAAAGGCCGCCGAACTCCTGAATCCCCCACCCCCTGCAGGATCTGACTGGTGACATCTGTTACCCAAGACGTATGTTCAAGCTAACCCATCCTGGTTTTCTGGACAGAATGCTCCTGGCTCGTTACTCAGGATCTCACAGCCCGTGGCTGCTGCTGTTCTTGTTGACTTGTGTTTTCTTTCCTGTCCCCAGACGGCACCATCAGCTCCAGCTCCATCCTCCTGGCACAGTCCCTGCAGCACTGCATCCATTCCCAGAACTGCTCGGCCACGGACCTCTTCTACCAGGGCAGCTCCCAGACAGTGAGAGAGTGGCTCAACGTGGCCATCACTCGGACCCTGCACCAGGGTGAGGAGAGCCTGTTGGAGCTGACGAAACAGATCTGCTCTTTCCTGCAGGTAAAAGTCCAAAGTTCTGATGTCCCTAAACTAGGGTTACAGGTTTCAATTGGAAATCTTATTGGCTGGCTGAAAATGACACTTTCTTCCCCAAGCCCCACTAGTCTGCTTTTCTTCGCAGCTCCCCTGCCTTGTCCCGTCTGTGGTGTCCTTCCTCCCAGAGGGCTTTTTTGTCCTCCTGATCCTGTTACAGTGTATGCATTGGCTCTCCTTTGCCTGGGAGCTGGGAAAAGGAAATGCTGTCTTGTGTTCAACCCGTGGCTTTCCCTGTTAAATGTCTCTGCAGACGGCACCAGAGCAGTTCCCCTCCGAAGAGTTTCCAATTTCCGAGTCCAAGGTCAACATGGACGTCAATTTCCCCGGGGCGGCTTTCGTTGTAGTATCTTGCAAAGAAAGTCAGTCTGGATTCCGCAAAGAGTAAGTTGCCCGTACTGTAGAAGATGGTGACGGGGAGAGAAAAGTAAGACAGATTCTGGTGCAATTTACAGAAGAAAATACTCATTGCTTTTATTCTTTAATGCAGAGTGTACTTGGACATGATTTACAGTTCTTCCCTAATTTCCATGTTTTGGAAATTAGTCTATATAAAGAATGACCTTCTAAAATGTGATGGAGGTGACTTACGTGTGCCCGGTTCTCACCACCCCCTCACAACAAAGTGTTTGTTGACATGGTTGGACTCTGCTCACACGCATCCCTCCTCCTCAGCTCCTCTCTGTACAAGGCGCCGTGGGCGCGGGTGCTTGTGTACGGGCTGGGCCACAAAGTGAAGCGAAATGGCCAGCTAAACCTCATCGAGGCCATCTGTTACCCGCGGGATGCATCTCCGGCCAACACGGGACTCACGCCGCCTCCCACCACCAACCAGTACCCTTCTGTGATCCTCTCCACAGACAAAGTCCACATCAAACTGGGTAAGTCTCTGAATTAGCTCCTGGTAATAAGAACAGCTTTGAAGTCATTCTCTGCTTTCCTTCTTTGTGAAAATTGAAAGGATTTTCTACTGTGCTGCGTTCCAGTTTCCTATGGGTAAAGAAAAGGACTGCTTGGGGCAGTGTATTTCAGAGACAGTGGATTAAAAGTTCCCCCTTTCCTGCCAGGGGAAGACCTGGCAGATGCTGCCCAGACTACAGTGGGGATTTCCTTTCCTTTCGCAAGCGTGTGCTGTTCAGAATGATCTAAACAGAGCAGTCCCATCATTTAGCTGTAATAATCCTGGCTGCCCTTCAAGTTCTCATTAAAACTGAATTCTCTCAGGTATAATGTGGCTCCCTGGGGCACGGGCCTCAGTGATCATCTGCTCCCCGTGTCAATGTTAAACAAAGCCTGGTGGTGGCCAGGCTGGGAAGCCCAAGTGGTCTTGTCTCCTTGGCATCCTTTGTTAAGCCTCCGCAGATTTAGATTTAGATTTAGATGAGGTCTCCATCTCTGTAAATCCTGAAGCTCTCGCTGACTGTCTGCTTTGTATACTGGGGCCAGCTGACTCTGTTTCTGAATCAACACACAGAGGAAGGGAAACCTAGTCTCAGACTTGCACTGCACGTCCTTGGCATGTTGGACAGGAGAAGATGGACACATGTTTGTTAGAAACAATTATAAAGATGTATTTGAACTTTCAGCCAAAATTGGGCCTTGGCTTGCACAGCTCCAATCCTGGAGACATTGCATCCTTAGGGAATAGAATGAAAGGACATTTCTTAAGGTATTTGGTCAATGCTAAACAAGTTTATGATCTCTTTTTATTAGGGTCTATTTTTTCATTGTATTTTGCCTACACTGTTTTTTAAAATTTATATTAAACACAGAAGATCTCTGTTTTACCTGTCATTCCCCAAATAAACATTCACCCCAAAGTACAGGCGAGTCAACATGGTTCCTCCTGAGCCGGCCAGAGACCCCTGGTACCCCAGCTTATGTCTGACCAGTGCTTGCAGAGGGGGTTGGGGTGCGTTGCAGGGTGTGACAGGGATCAGACCTCAGGGTCTTTCTTCTCTCATCGTAGGCAGCTTCGGTCAGATTCAGGCCATGACAATGACTGAAGGCAGTAAAAGAGAATTCTGGTAGTTCCTGAAGTCTGGGGGGCCCCTTGCTGGTCCACTCTGTAAATCTAAAATAAGCTGATGCTCCCATGGGATTGCAGCTGCACCAAAGGGCTGGTTATTTCTTTACCAGGCTGGGACCATTCCAGTGAAGCATCTTTTAAAGTCTGACTTCCTATTTCCATGCCAGGTCATCAGGCTGGTTGGTATCTGACTGACAGGGAGATGTTTATCCTTCCCTGTCCCCACTGCTGCCCTTTGTCCCATTCTCACACCAACAGGTGGACTTCTTGGAGGATGTCCTCCGCTCCTCCTGCGCCTGCGGCTGACTCCGTCTGGAGTGGGCGGAGTGACATTTCCTCTCGCCCCCAGTGCACGAGTGGACAGGCTTTCCGGCCCTGTTTCTCTGCGCACACCTGGCAGGTCTTTATCGCAAGCTTGTTTTGATCGGGTGCTACCAGTCATGAGCTTTCCTTCTGGGCGCTTCTTCTAGGGGTGTCTCCCCCTCCCGGAGCCGTGCTGGTGTTACACTCCCTGCCCCTCGAGTTCCCACTGGCGATGGCCTTCGCAGAGCAGCTGCTGTCCTGGAAGTCGGAGGATGGCGAAGGGAGATCTGAAGATGAGCCTGACACCATCCCGACGTCCGTCCTCCTGCAAGTGGTGGAACTGCTCGGTGAGGCCTCCCTTCCCTCAGGGTCAGGCTGGTGGAGCTGGCCGGGTGCCTGGGGAAGGAGCTGGCCGGTGCGCCTGGGGTGGCCACAGTGGCCTGGGTGGTGACAGCTCTTGTCAGCTTGTTGTCAGTTGGGCTTGGGGAATTGAGTGGAAAGTGTAGCCTAGACTTCCAAATCCATGATTTGCAGGGTACTTCCATTATTTTGAGGGGTGGCATCTAACCGGGAAAATAAGATTAATTTTATCATACTTTACTTTAAAGCACTAACATATGCCATTGTTGTAACTTTGATTCTGTAACATTGTTCACTTTCATACCACCCTTCACCTTCAGACATTATGACCTCACAGCACCTGAAAGGTTACAGAGAGAGGGCATTGTAGCCAAACTCCTGGAATGGTAAACTTAAAGAGTTGTGAACTTAGCCTATAAATTTACTTCAAAATTTTTCTAAATCTTGAGTTTTAATTAATGATATGTCTGCTTAAGTGGTTAGGGATAAAAATACTGATATCTGCAACTTATTTTGAAATAATCAAAAACTAAGATGAGTCTGTGGATGAACAGAGGGAAAGAGAGATGTGTAATAAAACAAACAGCTTTGTCACACATGTAATAACGTTAATGGTAGAATCTAGGTGGTGGGCATCCGAATGTTGACTGTATAAGGTGTTCAACTTTTTTATATTTTTGTATTTTTTCAAAAATACAAAATGTTGGTGTTGGAGGGAAAAACATGTTGGCAAACTCAGGTCCCCTCAGGGGTCAGGGAGATGATGTAAGTGAGAGGAATTCAAGAGAGAAGTGGACCCAGGACCTCCAGGGAACTGGAGGGCATGTGTCCTGTGGGGCAGCCACTGAGCCCTACTACTCATTTGCTGTGTAAGAATGTGGCCCTAGTCCTGCCAGATACTGTCACTTTTTATTTCAAGAAAAGCCAGAAATCTAGATATTGATGTGAATTTCCCAGTTTCTAAATGTTGACAACTAATTCACATTCTTTAAAACACATTGGGCAGGGGGTCGGAAGAGGTGAGCAGGGAACCACTGGCTGGGGGAACGAGATGTATGTGGCCGGTCTCAGCTCTCGGGCCACCATTTGCAATTTTGGTGGAGATTTCTCTCCAAGGCCATCGTCTTCCAGAAATGTCCAATGGCAGAGGAAGGACAACAGAGAAGGAAATAGGAGCACATGAGGGCCTGGCCTTAGACCCCATTGGCCTTTATTCCCTGTCAGTGGCTGCATGAGCACCATGTCCCGTGACAGCCATGAGTTAATTACCAATTAGAATTATCAAAACAGCATCACCCCTGAGACCAGTCAGCCTAGTCCCCTCCTTCGTGGGTGCTGGGCCTAATTGGGATTCTCGGTAAGTCAGCCAGACCTGGCCGTTGGGACTCCCTGTCCACAATGTGACTGGGGATAGAAGACACGCATCTGGCACGAAGGGGACCTTGGCACAGATGTGTGTGGCCCACGGTTGTTCTAGACAGTGTTTCCTAGACTTCAGTCATTCTCATGCCACCTTTATGTGATTTCTGCCACATCTACAAGTCATGCCTATCACCATTTATTGATTTGTTTTTATGGCAATGAACTCCTTTCTCCTTTTTTTAAACTTATACTGAATTTTAAAAGAAACTTTATCTTGCTACTTTAAACAGAAAATTCGTATCCCTTGCCATAACTAGAAGATACTTATAAAATTAAAAAGTTAAGCAGTTACTGTTAAGAAATTCTGGCTAACTACTGTTCCCTGTCGAAGGCTCTGAGTCTCTGGGCTATTCTCTATTAAGAATATTCTAGCCCCAGAGTGAGGCTTTCTTGTTGACAAAATCAGGACTGAAAGAGGAGTTTAAAAGGAATCATTTTTCTGTGTGTATTTCTGAGCTATCTGGTAAAATTGGATCGTATGCCCCCAGTAGTAAGCGTCCCGTGGTTCAGGAAACATTATGCTAATGATTTGTCACCAACCTGCTTAATAACTTTATGAGAAAGAAAACAATGATTTCAGGGTCAGAGCTGTAGAAGCTGGCTCCATGCGGTCACCTGCCACAGGGGTGAAGGCCACCGGCTCTGGGCCCAA